>NC_134709.1:98128455-98728455 GCF_043290135.1 Rhipicephalus microplus
TGTAACTCAAATCATTAGCACGTCAATCATACTTTGTTTTCATTTATAATCCTAATGTCCTAGTATCTAAATCTCGATCACCTGTACATCTCATGCAAAAATATCTCTTCATTTCATTCGTAACTGGAAATAGCACGAACCCGTATCTTCCTATTGTTTTAACAGAGCACCTTCTTTTTATTCATGAGGTATATAGCCAGCGTTTCTCTGTGCTCATATTTATTCAATACAAAAATGGCCTTTAGCAATTTCTCGCTACCCGCACTAAGAACATTCGCAACTAAAACTTCAGAGATTCTACTTTTTTCAACCCAAAAACCAGAACCACGTATGGTAAGCAACTTTCAAAATGGCAACTGCCTCATTTGCTACACATTCATCTTCAAGTACTTGCCTTGATAATGCAAGCTCCTTCCATGTCATCATTCAGAAAAAAGTCAAATATGTACTTCTTAGGGCACATTTAGCTATTACGCTTGAGTGAACTTAGTTATTCCCTTTACTCATACTTGTATACAAGTATGCATGCGTACCCACTCATGTGACTGTTAATGTACGACAGCCTGTATTTATGCTCCCGTATTGAACATCGGAGTCTGCACTACTATTGCTCTCTGTGATTTTTTTCTTTGAAATGATACATATTTGTTATCAATAGCACATTTTCAAAACGTTGTATTGTCCATTTTGTATAAGGTTCTTCCTAGCGCTCCGCAATGGCACTCTGCTCTTGTATTTGATTTTTTTTTCGAACCAGTTGTGCCATTTGATGAACTTACAGTGTGAGGCTACAGGCGTAACCAGGTGACTCGTAACCACGGTGATACCGTGCTCGTAATGTCGCCTTCCGTCTCCTGTGCCACGACAATCACGTATCGTCAAATGAAAAAGCCATAGATAGAGCTTCTAAAATAGTTCTTAGTTTATTTAAAAGAAAAAAAAGACGCTTCCCTTGAGTGCCGTGGGAAACATTTGGACGGTAGGCTTTCGTCTCCGGGTGCAAATTGTGAGAGAGTCTCATTCAGTGACGCGGCTTGGCAAAAGTAACGTGTTCTGGATATTGACATATTAGTCTCCAGCAGCGTTGTTGAGTCTGGTGTAGTAAAGCTGCTGGTCCAGGGATAGTTTCCAGCCTGAAGCACGCAGCTCTACAAGTTCGAGTAGGGTCAAGCGAGCTTTCTCGGGAACATCTGACGACAGGAAAGCATCCCGCAAGCAGTCCACCAGCGCCGCCATGCGGGCAGGGGCAGCTCGTTCAGCAGCTTCGCCGGCTGTAGTTAGTGCTGTGCGGAGGCACTCGACCTGCAGTGAAAGTTTTGAAAACTTAGCATATTCGTATGAGTGATTCTCACAGTTTCTTCACACTTTCTTTGTCACGGATGATTTTGTAGTCAGTAAAAATGGGTAGTGCGACTGAATAAACAATTACCCACAGCTATAAGACTTCAACTTACAACCTCACGAAGGCTGATAAAACAGCGGTAGTGACGGCATCAGGTCGCATGCGCTTGGTGCCCCATTCTTGCTCCTTCCTCAGCGCCACCTGTACTTGAATGTGCGCTACCATTGGCGGACGTCTTTCGCTGGCAACGCCGTCCACTCTGCTACCGCCTCCTCCTCTCTACACCACGTGTTCCACTCCCGTCATAGCTTCGTCTTCGCCCTTTTAACCAACCAGATTCACCAGCTCCACATCGCTACGCTGTCTCTGTAGCGTGCTCAGCCAACACCCTCTAGTGGCTAAACTCGTTGATAGCACGAATAATATCTCGAATTCTAAGTCGCAAAACAACGATATGATTATGACAGACGCCGTAGTGGAGGGCTCCACGAATCTTGACCACGTGTTGTTTTTTGACATCCGCTGACATCGCACAGCAGAAGGGCCTCGATCATTTCGCCTCCATCGAAATGCGATCCCCGAGGACCGGCTCAACTCGTGCGACTCAACTCGTTACTGTAGACTCCCCTGTTGCCCTCTTAGATTTGCCCACATACTTCACCTGGGCTAAAAATTGGGTATTAACGATCCCCATGGTTTTACCGCCACTTTTAAACAGCCTCGCTGTTAAAGAGCCTGCCCGGACCACGCAGCACTGACACGAGCTAACCGTTGTGCCAGATAGCAACGCCAGTGCATGAAACTTCTTGAAAAAAAGATCCCATGCAAGCGTCGTCTCAGGTGAGATGTGAAGCTAACCGATGCCACAATGCGTCGAAGAAGCATACAATTGCCCCGCCAGTCGCGCTACGTCAATCAGCAAAGAGCGGATGCTTGAGCGCTACAGACACGTGACTATGGGCTGAGCCATAACTGATGATCGTGTCACAACACAAACAATATATGCAAAAGTTTGTCAATCCCGATTTCGTGGGACTAGCAAAAAATATCAGAATTCACCAAATGTCAAAAACATCGAAAGTTATAAGCAAACCATAAGGATAACGTCTGTTTTTTGTACTTTCATTTTGTGCATGGATACGTGAATGCTGCACTTATTTCGTATACGACGAGCAGCGTGAAAGCAGCAGATTTTCTTCATTTTGGCATTTTATTCACAATGCATGCGACCAAGGCGCCACACTCACTCTTTTTTTTTTAGCCCAAAACGTTCTCTCCACGCCTTCCTTATTGCGTACTGCATGCCACCATTACCACCATTACGCGCATGTGACAATGGTCTCCTTACGGGTAAAAATGGCCAGCAACTGACGGCTCAGCCATCACAATACGGAAAATGAGTTTTATGCCAGCATGCCGACCGCACCTGAACGCTCTTCATCACAAACCTCTTCCACGTGCATGAGTTTTGTGACATGGCGCGCGTAGTGCATCAAGTTAAAAGGAAGCTGCGGTCTCACAAATCTGGATGTGAATGAAACCGTGGTCACTAACTGCATGACTGAAATAGCAATCAACACTGCGCAACCTTGTTTCTGTGACCTGCGAACACCGTTTTTGTTTTTTTGACTCGCACATTTGGGGCGTTTTGTGCTCCGCGGACTCATAGATCATCTAAATGTGCCCACAATACTAATTTTCATGTAATCAAACAGTGAGTATGCTGGCCGGAACAAAGGAACACGCCTAAAGTGTCCCATTTTCCGCATTGAAGAGCTTTTACTGTATTTGTAAATACATGGGTGCACACATTACCTTATGCAAAAGACTAGTGGGCTATTCGTTAAAGCATAAGATGTTGGCTAATCACGGCTTGGTAGGCGCTTCGCAACCACACTTGTCCAGGCTCAACAAAAACGTTTACGGCGTGCGTGCTCTAGAGCAAGCAATGGTGGTTGTGGTGATGATGATGAGTGCATACCTTAGCTTCGTAGTCCAGCTGAGGCGAGATCATGACAAGCCTGCAGGAGTCGCACAGAAGCACCGCCATAGAGAAGATGTGTCCGCAGTGGAGCGAGCCCATCGATGCAGCTCCTGGCTTTTCGGGGACGTCCGACAGAAGCGCGGCAATGAATTTCACGATGGCGATCAGTTTCTGACCGGTATTCTTTTGGGTCTTCGGCTCCACTGGCGCCCAATAAGTGGATCTCGGCAACGGGATGTCGAGTTGCCTGAACCAGTTGCGGCAGGTCCACAACAGTCGATCGACGAACCCCCCGTCGACCTCAGCCTGTGGTATTATACAAAAAATAACAGTGCGGAGAAGTAAACAAGTTTATATGCAATCAGTAGAGGTAAATAAGAGTTGTTCTTGACGCGAAAGCGTAATAAACTAGCATATAAGAATTCAGCTCAGCTCAGAAGTCGACGATCGAAAACGGTATATCGCGCAGGCCAGGGATGCTACACGGAGGCGAATTATCCCAGCCTCTATATTTAGGTGGGTGATCTAGCACGGACCAGCCGAATCTCGCAATTAATTGTCTTCTCTCACTTCCATCAGTAAAGTAAAATGTTCATGAATTTCAGCAAGACGTGTTTGACTGACGAACGTTATCGCACCTTCTGCTTGCCGTTATGAATTTTTTCTTATATTTGCTCAGTGAAGCGCAGCCAAGAGTTGAGTACCTGCCCTGTGTGCCTCTTGCCTATGTCGCGTTGCACCGAACTCATCCGCTTCGAATCAGATTGATAGAGGGGTAGATTGATCAGATTGATAGATTGATAGAGGCATAGAGCTTGCAAGGCCTCCGTGGAACCCGCAGCACAGTCACAGGGAAACCTGGACGAGCGGCCTTTCTGGAGTCTGTTGACGACTCTCTTGTTGCAACTAACACACGTTCTTCTGGGATGTAGTCAATATACGACAAATATTTTGTATGATACAGCAAAGCACGGTATATAGAATTATTCGCCATTGTGCGACGAAACGTTGAGGCGCGACACCTCTGTACGGCGGTATGAGCGCTTGATTCGTGCTGTGGCTGATGAAGATGAAGAATTATAGCTTAGCCCTTAGAATAGGTTCGATGAACTGAACGATCAACTCGCCATCCAGTTTACATTGTGTCACATCACGCTGTATTGCACGTTAACGTGATTCCATGCTCGACATGACGCTTACATAAGGCCTTTGTGTGAATGATATTCACGTGGCTCTGGTTTGGAATGCTCCGCTGCCACCCAGAGGGTTCTTGTTTAAATCAGATCCAATCCTGGATTTATTTTCTTATTTTGCCCGATAGCGCTGACCAACTTGGGCTGCGGCGGCTGACAACTACGGCGTCAAAGTAAATTTCATCACGTAGCAGATTTCGCTATAGGTGCGACTAACCGCGTCAATAAGCCAGCACAAGTCCTCACCTACTTATTTACATCAAGCCGAATTAACGGTGACCAGACACATAGTTTAATTATTACGATAACTTACGCTAGTTCCAGATTACACGTGTATGCATTACAGTTATTATGCATGACAAAAATGCAACAAATGCACACGTGTGAAACAGCAACAGGCTTTACTGCGATCGTGAACGGAACGTTATATACAAATGTTCTTATAGAATATGGTGACAAAAAAAGAAAAAGAGCAGGGCAGCATATCACTTATTGCACGTCGGGGGTTAAAGTAATGAGAGAACATTATGTGTTTACCGAGTTAATAAGCAATTTTCGAAGCTCCGCAAGTGCAATGGAAATAGTTACATAAAACGAACATTATACGCCGAGGCCCGTGGGCTCAGATTTGGGTGCACGTTAAAGAACCCCAGGTGGTCAAAATTTCCGGAGACCTCCACTACGGCGTCTCTCATAATCATATGGTGGTTTTGGGACGTTAAACCACGCAAATCAATCAAAACGAACATTATAAATGTACGTGTGAACAACGCAGACAACACATGAGGTACGCGATGTTCTAGATCAACTTTGGGACACTGCTAACGAGCCCTTTATGGTAGTGAGTTTATAATGGCATTAGCAGGTGTTGCTGGTGCAGCGGGCACCACATGAGCTTTAAAACTGACAAGTGGTGAAGCGCATCGGAATTCATACGGATGCCCTCGATTATTCTAGTCTTATCAGTGGGCGTCGCGCAAGCTCTGGAATAATCTCGAGTGCTCGCGTCTTGCGCGCAATCTTCACAGAACGATTTACAATGGTCGCGAACTTTCCCGAACAGCGAGGCGCCTCTCGAGCGTAGCATTCCTGGGAGGCTTTGTGGGCGGATGCCACATGAAGAAAAGGTGAAGATTGATTGATTGATTGATTGATTGATTGATTGATTGATTGATTGATTGATTGATTGATTGATTGATTGGTATGTGGGGTTTCAAAACCAGAAACCACCATATGATTATGGGAGATGCCGTAAAAAGGTGAAGAAAGGGAACGACCGTGGCAGTATTGCGTGTCACTCACACAATGACGTTGTAATAACGGCCTTGTGAAGTCGTTGTAGGCTCCACTTGTAACTTTTCTGAAGCGTTGTCTTCTTTGATAATATCACGTGGTTGCTTCGAGACTTCCCTGTTTTCTTTTTGCTTCTCTCGCTCTCTCAGGAGCTCTACAGTCCACGTGACGGTACACTAACAAGCAGGTCACAATGTGTTCATTTATCAATAACTGCATTTATTGTAACATTTATTAGTCATGTCGAATCATGTGTCACTCTAGAGCTGCGAAATTCACAGTATTCAGGTGTGGTCTTCCAAAATACAATTGGAAGCACATTCAAGAGCAGATTCGACAAAAGAAGCTGTGCCAGTAATAAAGAAGGAGGCGCTTTTTGATAAAGAGCATTACTTCCAGTTCGACCGACTCCATAGCCATACGCAGGGAAACTTGTCGCCCACAGGTGTCACTGTCGATACATCCACAAGACCCGGGCAAAAGCATGCGATGCCTCATCCAACTAGAAGGGTGACCATCGCAGATGTCCGGTATCAGCGGCGTCCACATGAATCATGCAAGAAAACAGGTCATTCTAACAGGAGAACGCCAGAGAACACGAAAATTTCGTACGTCGCTTTGAAGTAATGGCAACTCCCACTGATGACGTCATTCATGAAGGCAGCGCATAAGAATGTCAGGTGTGAAAAACTGGCAACGCCTCCGATCCTGAAGCAGTGAAAACCATTTTGTTTACAGGAAGCTTTGTAGAACGACAGAGGCGGTGTCAATACATCTACCAAGGAGAATGAAAATATTGCTAGTATACCTTCGACTCGTTTCAGCTACATGCATATTCAGCCGAGTTTTTCTGCCATAGAGATTCTAGAAGACTTGACAATTTTACCGTTCAAAAAAGGCAAGCTTCTATTGGCTGACATGCTGTTAGAATTCAAGATAATGGGAAGTATAAGTGCATCCAGGAACTTCTCACGACACTGCGTTGCGAATAGAGAAGATAAGGAAGTAAGGAATAGGAGAGTAAGGAAAGGCAGGATGTTAACCAGGCTAGAAGGACCGGTATGCTACCCTACACTGGAGACAAGGATGAGAGAGTTTGATAAATTTATATATATATATATATATATATATATATATACAATAATAATGAGATATAACAGACAGTAATGCCAAGGAATGTACAGGGGAAGTTATTAACATTAATGGAATGTAAATAAGAAGAAAGAAAAGTGGATGAAAAAATTACCAACTGTAAGCAGGAATCGAACCTACGACCTTCGAATCGTAGGTTCGTAGGTTCGTAGGTTCGTAGGTCGTAGGTTCGATTCCTGCTTACAGTTGGTAATTTTTTCATCCACTTTTCTTTCTTCTTATTTACATTCCATTAATGTTAATAACTTCCCCTGTACATTCCTTGGCATTACTGTCTGTTATATCTCATTATTATTGTGTTAAAAACACGGAAAACGAGCCCTTAGGTATACACTTCTTTCCCTTATATATATATATATATATATATATATATATATATATATATATATATATATATATATATTGTCACAGGTAATGGGTATGAGCCATCAACTGTAGGGGGAATCCCTTGGAAGTGAAGAAAGAAGAGGGCTTTTGCGTCCTGGTCTGAGGGCAAGCAAGACGTCGTTTCGTCGCTCTCTGTTAATACGTTCGTGGCACTGGTGGAGGTGCTGGGTAAATGCGCCTCGGCTGCAGATTTTCAGCCGACACACCGAGCTACTTGGAGACAGCTACAGCTCCCACGGCACGAAGCAGTCGCCGCCTGCGAGGACTATCTCCCGAGTACGGTCCCCTCTCTCAAGACGAGATGGCAACTTCAACTAACAACCAGACGAGTCAAACCAACGACGCCTATTCTTTTCTCCCGCATGTTTTTCATGCGCCGCAAACACCACGCTCATTTAATGGAGACATTTATGAAGATGTTGGCGACTGGCTTGACCACTTCAATCGAGTTGCCAACATCAACGAATGGGATGAAGCTCGCAAGCTGCGGAGAGTTTACTTTGCGTTAGAAGACTCTGCCAAAACGTGGTTCGAGAATAACGAGGGTTCCTTTGCGACGTGGCATGAGTTCATCCGACAGTTTCGGGATGCGTACCGCAGCACTGAAAGGAAAGAGAGAGCGGAGCAGGCTATCTCGTCTCGGAACCAACGACCCAACGAGAGAGTTTTGATGTTTGTCGAGGACATGCTTCGACTCTTCAAGCGTGCTGACCCTGCAATGTCCGAGAAAAAGAAGGTGCGGCATTTAATGCGTGGGGTAAAAGAGCAGCTCTTTGCCGGACTCGTGCGCAATCCACCGACGACTGTGGCAGAGTTCATAAATTAGGCAACCACAATGGAGCGTACTCTCCAGTATAGGTCGTAACAGTATGAACGCCACGACCTGACCCCTGCTGCATGCTTTATCGGGGCTGACAGCGAGAGGCATGCCCTCGCTGAGTTCATAAGAAGCGTCGTGCGGGACGAGCTGCGCCAACTCCAAGCAGCGGGACCCCAACCACCCGTAAGTGATCTCGAAGACTTAATCCGAAATGAGATCCGACACGTGGTCACCCCACTCGCGCCAACAAGACCTGAGGCCCCTGTGCTGACTTATGCGGCGGCTGTGCGATCTCCTGCACCACATGGCCCTGATCCCACCATGGGGAGAATGGATCAGGCTAGCCATCGATTCCAGGGCACCTCTTCGACTCCGCCACCCGTTTCAAGGTTTCAGAGTGCACCAACTTATCGTCCGTCTGGATCACGGCAGAACGCCACAAAGGCCAGCGTGTGGCGTACTTCCGATAACCGTCCACTCTGCTACCACTGTGGCGAAGCGGGTCACGTCTACCGTAACTGCCAGTACCGCCGACTTGGTCTCCGTGGCTTTCACCCAGATGCTCGGTGCCCGCGTTACGGTGAGCGTCCCCGCGACATCGAAGCGTACCTTACGGGCCAGCAAGCTCCTCGCCTTGGTCCACGCCCCCAATCACGATCTCCATCCCCTCGCCGCCCCACGTCACCTAGCATTCCCTCGTCATCCTATGCTCCTTTCAGAGGCCGGTCACCGAGTCCCCACAGGGGAAACTAGAAACCGCGGCTCCTGGGGGTGAAACCGCGTCCCAACGAACTGTCAAAGAGCCTCCTTCGACGCAAAGACCCGACGAAGACCGTTCTGACTTTCCAGTCGTTTCCGAAAGTCACAAGACTGTTTCCACCGACATCACCGTACACGTCGATAATCACGTCGTCACTGCCCTCGTCGACACCGGCGCAGATTATTCGGTTATGAGCAGCGCCCTAGCATCCCAACTGAGGAAGGTAACTACGCCTTGGCAAGGACCGCTGTTGCGCACGCCAGGGGGCCACCTCGTCACGCCAACTGGGATGTGCACAGCCCGTGTTCGAGTCCGTGCTTCGATGTTCACAGGGTCTTTCCTCGTATTACCTGTGTGCTCCCGTCCACTCATCCTGGGGCTGGACTTTCTTCGCGAACATGGCGCAATTATTGACTTACGAGACTTGCAGGTGTCGTTCGAGGACCCGTTTCATCCTGAACCGGAAAACGCCCGCTCGTCGAAGGCTGCCCTACGTGTATCCTTCGAATCTGTTACTCTGCCTCCCCGCAGCAGCCTTTTTATCAATGTTGAATGTGACCAAGACGTCCCCGATGCTGTAATTGCAGAAGGAAATTTGTCTCTACTTTTTGCACAACAAATCTGCGTTACCCAAGGTATTGTTCAGCCCAATAGAAAGCAGGCTTGCCTATTAGTCACGAATTTCAGCGACGAGTATCGCCATCTTACCAAACACACTGCGATCGCATACCTTGAGGATATTGCCGACGTCCCTGGTCGCTCAACATTATCTGCTCTTTCGTCGTGCGACAATTCCGCCATGACCTTTGCAAGCAATCTCGACGTAAACCAGGGTCTACCGTCTGCACAACGGGTACGTCTTTTGAAGCTTCTTGGCTCATTTCGGGACTGCTTCGCTACGACTTCGAAAGTTAACCAAACACCGCTTGCCAAGCATCGTATCATCACCGAGCCTACCGAGAGACCCATTCGACAGCATGCCTAGAGAGTCTCGCAAAAAGAACAAGACGTTATACGCCAACAGGTCCAGCAGATGCCCAAGGACGATGTCATCCAGCCATCGACCAGTCCCTGGGCGTCCCCTGTTGTGTTAGTAAAGAAAAAAGATGGTACTCTCCGATTTTGCGTCGACTACCGAAAGTTGAATAAGATCACGAAGAAAGACGTGTATCCTTTACCACGAATTGACAACTCGCTGGACCGCATTCGCAATGCTCGTTACTTTTCTTCCATGGATCTACGCAGCGGCTATTGGCAAATATCTATTGATGAGCGCGACCGCGAAAAGACCGCCTTCATTACTCCTGACGGACTCTACGAGTTCAAGGTCCTTCCATTCGGCTTGTGCTCGGCACCAGCTACTTTTCAAAGAATGATGGACACGGTTCTTTCTGGGCTAAAATGGCAATCGTGTCTTGTCTACCTTGACGATGTGGTCGTCTTCTCGGACACGTTTGAGCAGCACGTTCAGCGCTTACAGGCAGTTCTTCAGGCGATTCGAACAGCTGGACTTTCTCTCAAACCTGAGAAATGCCACTTTGCATTCGAGGAACTGAAATTTCTTGGTCACGTCGTCAGCCACGCCGGTATACACCCAGACCCTGAGAAAACGAAAGCTGTTGCCGCCTTTCCTGTCCCAACGAACAAGCGCGACCTCCACCGATTTCTGGGACTCTGCGCATAATACAGACGCTTCGTCAAAGGCTCTTCTAAAATCGCTGAACCGCTAAATGAACTTACGAAAGACGGCGTACCATTTGTTTGGGGCCATGATCAGCATCACGCCTTTGACACGCTACGAAACCATCTCCAAGCCCCACCTGTACTCGGTCACTTTGACGACAACGCTGCCACAGAGCTACACACAGATGCCAGCAACGTCGGACTTGGAGCTGTACTGGTTCAATGGCAAAATGGCATAGAGCGCGTGATTGCCTATGCAAGTCGAACACTATCATCTGCAGAGAAAAACTACTCTGCAACAGAAAAAGAATGCTTAGCCGTTGTTTGGGCTATAACAAAGTTTCGCCCTTATTTGTACGGTCGACCATTCAGGGTAGTTAGCGACCATCATTCTTTATGCTGGCTCGCCAACCTCAAAGACCCTTCTGGTCGTCTAGCACGCTGGAGCCTTCGGCTGCAAGAATTTGACATTACAGTCATTCACAAGTCAGGACGCAAACACACTGATGCGAACTGTCTCTCACGTGCACCAATTGGAAGTACGAACGCGGACGTTGAAGAGGACGATACATTCCTTTCCTCTGTGTCAGCAACCGACTTGGCTCAACAACAACGCGACGACATGGAGCTAAGCCCGCTGATTGACTACCTCGAAGGCCGAAAACGCAGCCTTCCTCGAAACTTCGCACGTTCGCTGGCCTCGTTCTGCATCAGGGATGGAGTCCTCTATAAGAAAAATTTCGACCATACCCAGGATACTTACCTACTGGTTGCGCCGACCTCACTTCGGGACGATATTTTACATGCTTGTCACGACGAACCATCATCTGGACACCTTGGCTACACGCGCACATTGGAAAGAATTCGCCGCTCATACTACTGGCCTCGCCTCGCGAAGACAGTCAAGCAGTACGTCCGCACATGCCGCGACTGCCAACGCCGTAAGACTCCACCTGTCCGACCAGCAGGACTACTACAGCCCATCGCCACGCCGAAGACACCATTTCATCGAATTGGCATTGACTTGCTCGGCTCATTTCCCACCTCTTCGTCTGGAAACCGGTGGATTGTGGTTGCCACCGATTATTTAACGCGTTACAGCGAAACAAAGGCCCTGCCCAAAGCTACCACAGCCGAAATCGCACAGTTTTTTGTCACCAGCATCGTACTTCGTCACGGAGCGCCAGCTGTGATAATTACTGATCGCGGTACAGCTTTCTCCGCAGAGATGCTTCAAGAAGTGCTGAGACTAAGTGGTACAGAACATTGGAAAACTACGGGTTATCACCCCCAAACAAATGGCCTCACTGAACGGTTGAACAAGACAATTGCAGATATGCTGTCAATGTATGTGGCCGTTGATCACAAGAACTGGGATGATATACTCCCTTACGTAACTTTTGCTTACAATACAGCAGTCCAAGAGAGTACAGGTTTCACCCCATTTCGCTTAGTTCATGGTCGAGAGGTCACCACAATGCTCGACGCAATGCTCCTTCCCAACAACTTGAGCATGTTCAACACGGACGCTGCATTGTTCGCTCAACGCGCCGAGGAGGCCCGTCAACTCGCCCGATGACGTATTCAGGCTCGCCAAACTGCCGACGCACACCGCTACAACCTTAAACACCGAGAAGTTACCTTCCAACCAGGCGATGAAGTTTGGGTGTGGACTCCCATCCGACAGCGTGGTCACTCTGAGAAGTTGCTTCGGCGCTACTTCGGTCCTTACAAAGTTCTGCGCCGACTCAGTGACGTTACGTATGAAGTTCTCCCTGAGGGCACCTCAAGACGTTCCCGTCGGTTTCCACAAAGTGATGTGGTGCACGTGTCAAGACTCAAGCCATATTTCTCGCGTCATCTATCGAACGTGCACTAACTTACCATGCAATGACTATTTTTTTGCCACTTTGGTTTTTTTACTGTCTTGTGTACTTACTCCTTTCTCTATTGAGTTCTTCTACGACGCCAGCCCATTTTTTTTTCCCTCACGACGGATTTGTCGGGTTCCATGGTAGCATCTTTTCTTTCGCATTTTTTTCTCAACGCTTATTACCAGCATCGAGCCGATGCTTTTCGAGGAGAGGGAGTAATGTCACAGGTAATGGGTATGAGCCATCAACTGTAGGGGGAATCCCTTGGAAGTGAAGAAAGAAGAGGGCTTTTGCGTCCTGGTCTGAGGGCAAGCAAGACGTCGTTTCGTCGCTCTCTGTTATTACGTTCGTGGCAATATATATATATATATATATATATATATATATATTATGAAGTCTTGGTAGTCTGGGTTGCGACAGCGTTTAATTGAGGAAAGACCTCGCAAAACGAACGGGCAGAGCCAGTACACAGACGATGACGATGATGATGAACCAGAGTGGCAATGAGGACAAAGAGACAAGCGGATGATGGTGATTGCGATCATGCAGGGATGAGGACAATGCAAGTAACAAATGCCCACACTAATTCCCCCCACTTGGAAGCGGACATCCTGGCCGCCGTAAGTCAAAGTGACGGGGAACGTCGCGAGAAAGGTTTCATGCGACAAACGTGGACAATCTCTGTGCTGCGGTAGCGGCGGTCTGTTGGGGCGACGAGTGGTGTCACACGATAATTAACTGGAGAAGTCTGTTCTAAAACAATGTATGGGGCAATGAAGCGTGGTTGGAATTTGTCACAGAGACCAGGAGTGCGAATAGGTGTCAAAAGCAGCACCTCGTCACCAGGTTGGAAAGACACAACGCGGTGGGATTCGTCATAGGTGATCTTTCGCTCGTGCTGTCTCGCTTCAGTATTGATGCGAGCCTGATGGCGAGACTGAGCCAGGCGGGAAATGTATTCTTCGCTAGAAGACTGACACGAATTCCCATGGCTGCTAAAGAAGGAGACGTCGAGAAAGGTAGTCGGGGTGCGTCCGTACACGAGGTAAAACGGTGAGTAGCAAGTTGTTCGCTGAACGGCGGTGTTGTAAGCGAATGTCAGGAATGGTAAAAGAGTATCCCAGTTTTTGTGGTCGGGTTGGACGTAAACGGCTATCATGTCTGCAAGGGTTCGGTGAAATCTTTCTGTGAGACCATTTGTCTGAGGGTGGTAGCTTGAAGCTGTCTTGTGAGTAGTTCGAGAAGCGCGGAGTATTTCATTTACCATTTGTGACAGGAACACTTTGCCGCGATCACTAAGCAGTACACGAGGAGCCCCATGACGCAGTATTATTGCGTGAAGAATAAAGTCTGCAACTTCCACAGCTTAGCCTGTAATAACAGAGGAAGTCTCAGCGTATCGTGTCAGGTGGTCCACGGCGGTCACTATCCATCGTTTGCCAGCAGATGTGACGGGGAGAGGCCCGTAAAGGTCAACACCTACAACCTCGAAAGGCATTGACGGGCACGGGAGTGGCTGTAGAGGTCCAGCAGGTGCAGACGTGGGGAGTTTACGACGCTGGCATGGGTAGCAGGAACCGACGTACCGCGCTACACTAGAAGAAAGGCCAGGCCAGTAATAACGACATCGAATGCGGTCAAGAGTTTTTTTATAACCAAGATGACCAGCAGTCAAGTCGTCGTGTAAGGCTTCGAGCACCTGAAGTCGAAGAGACCGTGGCAGTACAGGAACCCAGCGCTGACCGTCAGGGTGGTAGACGTGGCGGTAGAGAACCCCATTGTCCAGCTTAAAGTGCAGGAGTTGACGACGGAGTCGCGCGTTTGGTGGATGAGAAACTCCCAAAAGGTGGTCCATCATGCGTCTGCAGTATGAATCGGACCGCTGGTGGGAGATAAATGTTGCCTGGTCGTCCGAAAAGGGTTGCGTTATTTGTGCGAGCGTATGAACTATGGTAGATGTGGCGTTTGAGTTCTCACCAACGCTGATATGGGTAGTTGGAAGCGGGCAACGAGATAAAGCATCGGCGTCTCGATGTTTTCTGCCTGACTTGTAAGTTATGTCAAAGTCGTACTTCTGCAAGCGTAGTATCCACCGACCCAAGCGTCCGGACAAGTTTTTCAGTGTAGAAAGCCAGCATAAGGCATGATGGTCCGTAACGATTGTGAAGTGACGGCCGTGGAGATAGGGACGGAACTTCTGGACCGACCAAACCACAGCCAGACACTCTTGCTCAGTTATAGTGTAGTTCTTTTCAGCAGGGGTGAGTACGCGACTGGCATATGCAACAACTTTCTCTAGGGAAGACTTGTCACGTTGTAGAAGAACGGCTCCTATACCAAGGCCGCTAGCGTCGGTATGAAGGATAGTCGGTGCGGCTTCGTCAAAGTGGCAGAGCAGAGATTCAGACGTGAGTGACCGCTTCAACAGCTCGAATGCCGTTTCACATTCTTGAGACCACAGAAAGGGGACGTTCGAAGCGAGTAGTTGGTGTAATGGAGCAGCAATTGAAGCGAAGTTCTGGATAAACCGGTGAAAATAAGATGCGAGGCCAAGGAAACTGCGAAGCTCCTTTGGTTTTTCGGGACGCGGAAAGTGAAGGACTGCAGAAATCTTGTCAGGGTCGGGCCGGATGCCATCTTTGTTAACGACATGTCCTAAGACCTTGATAGATTTGCTAGCGAAAGAGCATTTCTTAGTGTTTATTTGAAGCCCGGCGCCGGCAAGGCACGTCAGAACTTTATCCAGTCGTTCTAGGTGCTCGGGAAACGTTGACGAAAAGATAATAATGTCATCCAGGTAGCACAGGCAACTTTTCCATTTCAGACCGCGCAGCACGGTATCTATCATGCGCTCAAAAGTCGCGGGTGCGTTGCAGAGCCCGAAAGGCATCACGTTGAATTCATATAGCCCGTCGGGGGTTGCAAACGCCGTTTTATGCTTATCGTCTTCATGCATGGGAATCTGCCAGTACCCAGAACGCAAGTCGATGCTTGAAAAGAATTCCGCGCCTTGTAGGGAATCAAGGGCGTCGTCAATGCGTGGCATAGGGTACACGTCCTTGCGTGTGATCTTATTGAGCGCCCGGTAGTCCACGCAAAAACGCACAGAGCCATCCTTTTTGCGGACCAAAACAATGGGAGACGACCAAGGACTAGATGAAGGACGGATGACTTCCCGTTTAAGCATGTCCGCAACGTTTTCTTCTATAATTTTTCTTTCAGTCAGAGACACGCGGTAGGGTCGGCGGTGTACGATAGATGTCCCAACAGTTTGAATTCGATGTGCTGTAGTATTAGTGCGGCCCAGCTTAGACGAGCAAATGTCGAAAGAATTTGCATGTTTCTGTAACAATGCGAGCAGCTGCTGCCTCTGTGAATATGTCAATTCGCTGCTGATAGTGGTGGTAAAGGCGGAGGAAGAAACATGCTCACCGAGGCAAGGCTCTTTGGATGCGATGGCCTGAAGTGGCGTGACAAATACAGGCTCGAAGTCAGCAACATGGGCCACAGTAGTGCCCTGTGGCAGTAAGATCTTCTCCGGTGTAGAGTTGACAGCGGTGACAAGTGCCGAGCCATTGCAAAAACGAACGACACCGGACGGAAGAACTATACCTTTGCGAACGTAAAGTGGTGACGGTGAGACCAATACATCCCCGTGATAGATGTCGTTGGACGTAATGCTGACAATTTGCTCTTGTAGTGGCGGCAGTTCGATGTCTTTCGCAGCGACCAGACGAAGTGGCTTCTGATTGTCGTCGTCAAGCATGTAGTCCGTGTCAGCGAGGTGAACGACGCGTTGTCCACAACAAATCGCCGCGGAAGCAGATGATAGAAAATCCCACCCTAAAATTAGTTGGTGAGAGCAGCGGGACAGGACAGCAAACTGGACATGATGGCGGATGCCGTCGATGAAAACACGCACAGTAGAAAACGCGGAAGGGCGAATGACGTTCCCCTGGGCAGCAACTAATGTGGGGCCATCGTAAGGCGTCATTACTTTCCTTAAATGTTCACACAAATCAGCACGTATCACAGACAATGTCGCACCTGTGTCCACCAAAGCATCGACTCGCACTCCTTCCACTTCCACAGAAACCATGTTACACGGGCCCGATGGAGGAATTTCAGTTCTGATTCCGAATGCAGTTTTTCCTCCACAAACTGCATCACTTAGTTTTCCGAATGAATTTCAGAGGTGAATGAGGCGGGCCGAAGTGGAGAAGTGGAACGGCGGAAGGGCGAAGGCGAGCGGCGTCTCGTGTTTCGGCTGTTTCGTGGTGCAGTCGATGCAGGAGGAGATGGAGAACGGTGCGGGGGAGACGAATAACGCCGACCTTGATAAGACGCCCCGGCGTACAAATTTCGTTCACGCACGTCTTTCCGACGCTCATCTTGCTGGCGCTTTCGGCAGAAACGAGATATGTGGCCGCGATAGCCACAGTAGTAGCAAACAGGGCGAGACGAGCGCCACGGTGGGGAATAGAAGACATTCGGGGCACCTGTAGATAGCGCGGTCAGGTGGGCCGGAGGGTCAGGGGGTACGGAATGGTAGTTGACCGGGGGAGCGGCAGCAACTGACGCGTAGGATGGACGCGGCAATGTCGCGTGGGCGTCGCTGGGAGGCACGGCAGCAACTTCAGGGTACGTGGGTATGGGGCGTAAAGCATGTGGCTGTACGGGCGCAGAGCCAGTCAGGGATGTAAGTTCCTCCCTGATGATGTCACGTAAGGGCATTCCCGAAGGCTGTGTAGGTCGTGGTGTAGGAGGTGTGAAGCCCATGGACCGCAATTCTTCGCGTATAATGTCCCGGATGAGGTCGCGCAGGTGGCCATCTGACGTGGAGTGGTGGTCGCCAATGTCTGGTTGGAGGCGAACGGAGTCCAGCGCATCAATGCGCTGGCATGTCGTCACGACATCAGCGATGGTAGCTGGGTTTTGCACAGCGAGTGCATTAAAGGCAACAGGCCCAATGCCTTTCAATACGTGGCGCACTTTGTCCGATTCCGGCATGGATTGATTGACACGCCGGCACAGTGCGAGGACATCCTCGATGTATGATGTGTACGATTCACCGGGATGTTGTCGGCGAGTATCAAGTGTCCTCTTCGCGACGGCGGATCGAATGTCCGGGGTGCCAAAAACGTGTCGCAGCTGCTGCTGGAAGGTAGCCCAGTCGGGTAAGTCAATGACGTGGTTAAAATACCATGTCTTTGCGACTCCGGTCAGATAAAATGGGACGTAACGCAGTTTGGCGGCCTCGTCCCACCGATTAGCGACACTTACGCGGTCGTAGTCGTCGAGCCAGTCTTCTACGTCTTCTCCACGACGACCAGAGAAGAGCGGGGGTTCCCGCTGATGTCCGTGTATGTAAATAGGAGGGGCAGCTTGCGTCGATGCATGGTTGATGACATGAGCGCCGGTAGGCTCGGTCTGGGACATGCTGCCTGACAGTGGGCGCAATCGGCGGCCTGAACGAAGCTCCAGCGGGTAGAGCGGGCTGCGGGAGGTAAGAGGACCGAAAATCCACCTCCACCACGTATGAAGTCTTGGTAGTCTGGGTTGCGACAGCGTTTAATTGAGGAAAGACCTCGCAAAACGAACGGGCAGAGCCAGTACACAGACGATGACGATGATGATGAACCAGAGTGGCAATGAGGACAAAGAGACAAGCGGATGATGGTGATTGCGATCATGCAGGGATGAGGACAATGCAAGTAACAAATGCCCACAATATATATATATATATATATATATATATATATATATATATAGTGGGAGTAATAATTCAATGGGCCAGTTAGTCTTCGTGAAGGTATGGGATATGGCACAACGGGAGCGTTGTCAACAAGGATAAATATATTTATTTCCCAACAGTTTCGGGAAGGGACCTCCCTTCATCAGGGGATGAGTTATACTCATCCCCTGATGAAGGGAGGTCCCCTCCCGAAACTGTTGGGAAATAAATATATTTATCCTTGTTGACAACGCTCCCGTTGTGCCATATCCCATACCTATATATATATATATATATATATATATATATATATATATATATATATATATATATATATATATATATATATATATATATATATAGAGAGAGAGAGAGAGAGAGAGAGAGAGAGTGCAGGTACACACAGTGTTGAGCCCCACCTTCGTGGTCTTTAGCCGCGACGACCTCTCATGATAGTAATTGCGGTGATGCTGGTGGCGTTACACGCCGGGTGACTGATTACACAGACGCCCATGCATATAAAATAGACTGTGTTTCGTTTCGAAATAACCCTCGCTGGGTCCCTTCGCGCATTTTGCTCAGTCAACTCGAATGCATACGGCAACCTACTTTAGTTGTATGTCGATGTAATAACCACGAGCCACCGAATGCTTTTTGCAGCTAACGTTGTTTCGCTCCGGGATCGAAGTCATTGTAAGCTTCCTGCATTTTACGTTGTTCTGCGCTGCCTCCATGATCGGCCTACCTTTGACCAGGCACTTATGCAATTACGCCATCATGCGACGTCAGCGAGACGACGTCGAATCGACGTCGTGGGGACGTTGCATGTTTTGATGATTTGTGACGCCGTGACAACAAATCTTCACCTCATCGCACGATGATTCCTTGCGTAACTTGACCATGATGACGCCGCTGACGTGATCGCCGACGATGAACACCGTCGCTGGACGCCGGTCGCTTTCCGAACCTGACGGGCCATTTAAGGCATTCGCCTGAAAAAGTAAGAGGCGTTCGCGAACGCTAAAGGCTCACCCTGATGACGCGGGTGCAGAATTTTGCCGCCGCCTCAGCCATGTCGTCGTGGCGGATGGCTTTCTGTAAGAGTACGCGCACAAGTCCATCCACTTCCTTTGGCGCCAACAAGTCAGGCTCTGAAAAAAACAAAGTGAAAGGTTTACTTTGCGATAGAGACGTCAAAATTTAGTGTTTAAAGTGCACTGGTCTGGTGAATTCATACTAAACTGAGGAATGGTTAATCACGGATTGCATTCTATAATAGTCTGGTTTACAGCCCTGTTAGACAATTCCCAATATGCTGCGAGGTGATGTAATACGGATGTCACGCGTACAACTTTGATAGCGACCAGAGCAGATCAAGACAATCGTAATCTGGTTCCTTGATAGCGATTCCACATACACCTACGCCAAGCTTGACCAAAATGATTTTGAACCGTGCATTAGCAAAGGTTGTTTATCGCAACCAAGAAATTCGATCCAGAGTTACCTCGAGGCATAATGTTAGAGAAACGTCGATTATGGTTGCAGAGCTGGCTATCTAATTTTATAGACATTACACATTTACTCCTAGGATACCAGCGCCACGTCCAGTCAACATCATATGTATGCTTCAGAGCCTTTCACTGAAAATGGTGCACAGTGGCGGACGAAATATCACGGACCAGGCGCGTAGCCGGAATTCTTCTTCGGGAGGGACACCCCCTTAATATGGCCATTTTCTACTCTCTATACCATGGCGAGAAATAATTTCGTGGGGCGTACGTGACCGCTGCACCTGCCCCTGGCGACCGGGTACGTCACCGCTGCACCACCCTTGTTTCGGACCACGGGATCGGGTGTCAAATTAAGGTCTCGAAAGTGTTGCTACAGAAAGGTGTTGCTACTTTGGAAACAAGTTTCTAAAGTAGCAACACCTTTCTCTTTGCTCCTTTCCTATGTTTCTTGAGCGCCCCCTAGAAGGGGGCGCTTCAGGAACTTGACTTTAATCAGGAACCTGACTTCAGGAGCTTGACTTTAACAAAAAGTGAATGTTTGGGTTCAGTTGCTACGGCGAATACATTAAATGAATCAAAGGGAACGAAATGAGTTGTAGGACCTTTATGAACATAAACGATACAACAAAAAAATTGGCAGATCCCACGTACAGCAGGAATTGATGATATGCGAAGCACGAATAATAAATGTTGATATGACACTTTATAATCAGCACAACGTTACGAGGTGGAGGTCAATGATGCCGTACATGACTTCCGTGTCATGATTATCATGTTGGGATGTGTCATTTAGCTTAATCATCTATTCACGTCACGTGATACCAAATTGGATATATGTGGAGCTAGTGAAACGGCTGTGAGCACGCTATTAGCGTGGTAAGTTGCCATGTTCTTACATGACACGCGTGTCAGGATTATCATGTTTGCACCAGTCATAGATTCATCATCCATTGACCTCACCTAACACGAAAATCGGTAAATGTAGAACTAGCGAAACGGCTGTGAGCGCGTCATAAAGGGCCCAATATACTCCAATTAGCGTTGACTTGCGCGCACGCTAGGCACAGCGATGCTACGTTGGCAAAACACGAGCACTCTATAGCCTGACGCCAGGTGCGACCGGCACGACCAGCGTCCGTCGGCGCGGCCCCACGGCAACCGGCACGAAATTCGCGCCGATGCGTTAACCAGACAACCATGCGTCTCCCTCTTTTCGTGACGGAGTGACGCAGGACGCCCTAAAACACGCATGCCTCAAACCAACGCAGCGTGGCAGCACCTGCGAGTATATGGCAGGACCGGCTCCTGGCGTGGCAACGCAGGCGTGACGCGACGAAATGGACGCCGGCGAGCACGTGCAGCGCGTAATGTTGAAATGTAATGGCGCCTTGACTGTGGCATGTAGTTATGTTCTCACATGACACGCATCTCATGGTTGTCATGTTTCCACCAGTCACATACCTTCATCATCCATTAGCGTTACGTAATACAAAATTTGGCATACGTAAAGCTATCGAAACGGCCGCGAGCGCAATAGTGTGGCATGTAGTTAAACGACACGCATGTCCTGATTATCATGTTTGTATGTGTCATTTACCTTTGTCGTCCGTTCGCGTCGAGTAATATCGAGTTTGGTACATGTGAAGCTAGCGAAACGGCCGCGAGCGCATGATGAGCGTAGCATCTAGTCATAATATTATATGACACGCATCTCATAATTAATGTGTTTGCACCAGTATCATACATACGTCATCCATTCACGAACTATAATACCAAACTTGGTAGAAGAGAAGTTAGCGAAACGGTAGCGACAAATGATGAGCGTGGCATGTAGTCATCTTGAATGCCACGCACCTAATGATTATCATGTTTGCACCAGTCACAAACCTATGTCGTCCGTTCGCGTACTGTAATACCAAATTTGGTATATGGGACGCTAGCGAAATGACCGCGAGCGCATCATGAACGTGGCATATAGTCATGTTGTTACATGACA
This sequence comes from Rhipicephalus microplus, assembly GCF_043290135.1. Taxonomy (NCBI): domain Eukaryota; kingdom Metazoa; phylum Arthropoda; class Arachnida; order Ixodida; family Ixodidae; genus Rhipicephalus; species Rhipicephalus microplus. Next base: position 98,150,185 of record NC_134709.1, read on the forward strand.
CGCATGTTAAGATTTTCATGTTAGAGTCCGTCGCTTTTGTTTGCTATGCATTCATATTATACCATACCTGTTTTGCAACATGCCATGTGAACGAAACCACCACAAGAGCTGCAGGACCATGTAATGTAAATTATGAATTGATGCCATACACGCCGTGATTTACATGTTAAGACTAATTAAATATGTTCTTCATAAATTCATGTTAGGCCATACCAAGTTTGGTATTGATTCCATCATCGAAACAGCCAGGAGAGCTAAAAGTCGTAGTTGACTACATAGATAGATAGATAGATAGATAGATAGATAGATAGATAGATAGATAGATAGATAGATAGATAGATAGATAGATAGATAGATAGATAGATAGATAGATAGATAGACAGACAGACAGACAGGCAGGCAGGCAGGCAGGCAGGCAGGCAGGCAGGCAGGCAGGCAGGCAGGCAGGCAGGCAGGCAGGCAGGCAGGCAGGCAGGCAGGCAGGCAGGCAGGCAGACAGACAGACAGACAGACAGATAGATAGATAGATAGATAGATAGATAGATAGATAGATAGATAGATAGATAGATAGATAGACAGACAGACAGACAGACAGACAGACAGACAGACAGACAGACAGACAGACAGACAGACAGACAGACAGACAGATAGATAGATAGATAGATAGATAGATAGATAGATAGATAGATAGATAGATAGATAGATAGATAGATAGATAGATAGATAGATAGATAGATAGATAGATAGATAGATAGATAGATAGATAGATAGATAGATAGATAGATAGATAGATAGATAGATAGATAGATGCGCTCAATGTCGCCTAAGTTCACTAAGAAATGCTTCGCATTTAAAAAGCAAGTGAAATGTGCGTTACTCAAGTGGCAACGTTGTGCTGTTCGATATTTTACACCACTGGCCGTGGCATCTTGCGTCGTACATCGTAGTTCGTCCAGTTATAACTGGTACATTTCTCCGAATGTGTTTTGTTCGTGACAGTGAAGGCACTTCTTGCTGGATCATGTCAGTGACCACAGGGCGTGACGTTGTGACGTGTGATTACAACCGGCTTGTGCACACGCAAAGAAAAACCACGGTCAAACTATAGTACGAACGCTTGACTAGCAACACAGCGATGACGTTTTTTTTTTTTTTATGTGGCCGCTTTGACAATCGTGATGCCAGGTGATTCTGGTGCAGTGCGGGGATCTGTCTGTAAATAGGGAGTTCTACTATTGAGAGGGCCTGAAGCAGCGCGTTTCGGTTCCTTTGTGCCATGGCACGTTTTGGTCAACTGGTCAAGCGTGAAATGTTCCTGAAGGTGCGCTGATTACACGCTTTAGCTGCTCTCTACACGTGCAAACGCACAAGTGTTTGTAACAACTGGCATTCACTACAGGCGCATTAGACGCGCTCCTGGCGTTTCAATGAAAATCGTCAAATAAACTCGCTTCACAGATCCGCGTCGACGTCATCGACGGAGTTGCACGAAAGCGTTCACGTGAAATGTTTCATAGCTACACTTCACGGCGTGCTTCATCTTGAATAGTACGATGTAAGTTGAAGAGAGCGAAACCGTTTTTTTGTTGTTGTTGTTTTATGGCAACCCAGCATTGTTGAAAACTCAGATGTTGCATTGAACGAGCACCGCGAAACAATCCTGGCCGACTGGGTGCACAATAAAACGCTTCTCCTCTTCAGTTTACGTCCTGGCTACGATTTCTTCTTTGGTCACAGCGAAAATGCGGCTGCAGCCATATATGCACATGCGTACTCGTTTTGAACTTCTTGCGTAATAATAAATAACAGCATCAACCATCTGCAAGATCACGTGCAAGAAATGGACCAATTACGGACGCAGATGGCAGAGGAAAGGAGGGGTACGGTATAGAGTGAGGAGGACGGCATCGACAACAGTGAACCCCGTATTCAGAAACGCTCCTCGACTCGAAATCCATCCTTCACTTGACTGAGTTGAGCACGATGCTGCTGTTCGACTGAAATTGACGCTGCGCTTCTCAAGAATCACTGAAGAATATTGCCAATATTCAGTGACTTGGTCCGCCAAGAGATAGCACTCCCATCGACATTTAGGGGCGAAGCTCGTTTAAGAGAATTTTATTTCCGGATATAACATACACAGCTTATCTGCACACATAAAAATGGACAATGGTGAATAATGTGTATGTACAATGCAAGCTGTTAAATACAGCGAAAAGAACTTATTGCATATGCAGTAACGTACAATGCAAAATTGTACAACAGAGATAGGACACTCATGACATCGAGATGATTAAACCTAAATAAACAGTAAGGCTATGTGAACAATCAAGGGGAGGTCGTTCACAGTGTAGCGTGATATTTTGCATTCACCTGTGAGGACAATTTGCTCTCGCGCTCAAGAACAATATTTCACAAAAAGGACATGTTTCTAAGGAAGAAAAGGAAAATACACACTGTAATGTTACAGTGGTACAAGATCTAGCCCACCTCCTCAATAGGGAAGGAAAGGCATGGACACTCTATTTTTTTTAACGATAATAAATTGCGTAGACCAGCGTCGGAGGAAAGCCTCCTCTTCCAGCATGACAAGTTCTGCATTAAGATGCATAACCATTATGTTTACCGATGTAGTAGGGAAAACATGGCTCTCTGGGGGCGTCTCCTAAGGCAGGCCAGTCCCCTTCGTTTCCAATAGACGAAGGCTCCGATAGCCATTAAGAGTACGACGAAGTTATCCCTGTGGCTATACTTCCACTGCATACTTGTTTGGAACATTCTGGTAACCATGCGCCAAAAGGTGCGCGCTACTATACATTCATGGAAGACATGGTTAAGTGTTTCGATGCGACCGCACTGCGGGCACGTAGCGGGGGGCGCAATGCCCCACGCTGCAAGGCTGTCGGCCGTTGGTAAAGCCTCCCATTCCCTAAGCCAGTCTAGGTAACGGACTTCGGAGGGGAGAGACGTGTTTGTAAGAGTCCAACGTCTTTTCGCCTGGCATTGCTGGCGTTGTTCCTCAGATAGGCTTTTAAATGATATTAGTTCGCTCATGTCGGTAGGGGACATTTTTCATAAGTTCCTCAACTGGAAAATCATTTCGCCATTGTTGCAAAGATTTTATAACATGTGTGTAATAAGATGATGGCTGCTCAGCAGCTGGTCCCGTGTCGTTTGCTAAACCAAAAAGTCTTCTACAGGTTCCTAGCAGATACACTACAAGTTGCCTGCCTGGATTCGATTAGTTCTCAAAAACAGGTGTTTTTGAGAGCCAACATGCGGCACATTACATCAAGGTTGGGTACACTGAGCCCTCCCTGTTTTAGTGGCAGGCGGACCAAGGCTCTAGCGACAGCTTCGGCGCGGCCATCCCAGAAAAAGGAGCCGCACGCAGCAGCCACTCTCAGCAAAACCCGACGAGGTGGTCGAGCAATTCTGGCTACATAAAGCACTGGTGCTGTTATGCTGGATTTATTTAGATAAGCCATTACAGTAAAAGGAAGTTGAAAGGTTCTGGCGACTTCAGTGCGTCTGTCCACTTTGTGTTGGGTTTCTTTCCATGTGGTGCGGGCTACGTCACCAGTCGAAAGGAAAGTTACACCTAAGATTTAACTCCTTGGACGATTTGGACGCCTTCAGGGAACTCTTCAATGTGCGTCCCAGAGCACAATGCCTTGCTTTTTCCCGAATTAAGACATGCTCCCGACAGGCAACTATACGTGTGAAATATTCGCAAAATGGTTCTGTAGCTATCTATGTTCCGAATAAACAACGAGATGTCATCGGCATATGCTGCTAGTTCCACTTCGCACAAGCCTGGGAGAGGAAAACCGTGTATTGAAGTGCATTTCTGAATTTGTTTCAATAATAGATCTATGCACAATACAAAGGGAATTGTGGAGAGAGGACAGCCTCGTCGAATGCCGCTACTTACTTCGATAGGTTCAGATGTATATCTGTTCACAACTGATGACGTTTCCAAGTCTGTGTAGAGTAAGCGGAGGACGTCGGTTAAATGTGCTGGGAAACCACAGAAAGCTCTTTAAAGCGGCACCCGTTCATTTCTCGTAGTCGTAGTGTGTAACCAGTGTTACTTTTTAACCTGAAAGGTGGTGCCGGTGGGAGATTTCTCTTGTGATTTGTCGAACAATAAAAAGTTCGCGGCGTGCGCGTCAACTAAAAGCCCAATGCTTCTGTCTCTCATTCCCCATTAGCAGCCATTGGCATGTACATTGAGCACTACCTGACGAAAAAGGGGTGCTACGTTATACTCGCTGGGTGTAACCTTTTTAGTTTTAGAAAGGTTTAGCGAGCATTGAGACGCATAGCCATGAAAACAATGAACTAGTATATACCATGAACTCGAGGTAGTTAAAGGTGGGAAGTAGACCCGAAGCGCAAGCCGTGAGAAAGTATGCGTGTGCCACCTCTCGTTTAGTCCTTGGAATGTCCCCTGGATGGCGGTGCTTCTATATGGGGTGTATATGATCAAAAGATGCGAGATGGTGACACTTGGACTGTTGAATAGATGGACGAATGAACACACAGGCAGATGCATGGCAGGACGCCCGGATGGCTGCACAGACGGATGAACGCATAGACGGACGAAGGGGCGGATGCATGGTCGAACGCAGGGGCGGACGCACAGACGGACGTGCGGACGCCCGAACAGACGCATGCACGGACGGACGGATGGACGCACGGACGGTCACACAAACTGACGCATAGGCGGACGGAAGCAAGAACGAATGGACGGACAGATGCTTCGCCCCACTCTCCCATCATTCACTCCGTGGATATGCTTCCATTTTTTTACCTGCCTGCCCACTCGTTCGCTCTCTTCAACAGAGCGCGCACTGGAACGCCTAAAGAAGCGCAAGGTGTCACTCCTGCTCTCGCTGCGGAAACAACGAGCGATGATATCGTGACGAAAACACGTAATTTCTATTAGCAGTGCTCGGTGCACGTCGCGTTATTCTCCTTAGTGCCTCAGTCCGAAACACTCCGCTTTCTTTTATATGTGCATACGGCGTCAGTTTTTCGAAAATCGACCCTTGTGATAAGGTTCGTGCGCTGACTGCTGGAGTGACACCTTGTGCTTCATCTAGCGTTCCTGTGCGCACGCTGTTGAAGAGAGCTAACTAGCAGGCTGGCAGGTAAAAAAGGGCGCTCGTGCGCAGCGCGCGATTTCGAGCTTCGCAGGCAGCCGTCGTAAGGCACAGAGGTGCTGTTTGACACGTGCTCCCGTGGTCCACAAGATTTTTACCACCACTGCACGTACGGTAGCGACGGTTACCAATGTTGCTTTTAGCATCGTTATGCAACTGTAAAACAATTGGTTAAACGAAACATGCGACTGTTCATCGTATGTCCGTGCATACAATTGTACATATTGCTGCGGGGCCGTCACTATTTTTAGCGTCATTTCGTAACGTCTCACTGAATAAAAAAAAACTACGCCACAGTCACCTTGACCCCCCATGCTTCGCATAGCATCAGTTACCATGTTACGCGGGATTTGCTAAATTTTTAGACAGACAGACAGACACAGACACAAAGACAGACAGACAGACAGACAGACAGACAGACAGACAGACAGACAGACAGACAGACACAGATAGATAGATAGATAGATAGATAGATAGATAGATAGATAGATAGATAGATAGATAGATAGATAGATAGATAGATAGATAGATAGATAGATAGATAGATAGATACATTCACGTTAGCGTAGAGGTCTTGGCATTTTTGTCAAGTTCAGCGTTAATTTGGAAGACAGAGAAGATCGTACCTGATAGAGCTCTGAGCACCATGCTGTCGCGCCCCTTTGTGGGTGCATCGTCCCGTCGTTCTTGCATCTTCGAGTTTTTTTGACACCAGATACTAGCTTCCAGCTCTCGAAGCAGCTGCTGGTTGCTCGCTCCCTCCACTGCGGCGTCGTCGGACGTGTCTCCCTGGATCAGGTCCTCGTCAATCCACGCTGCATGAAAGAGTGTACATGAGCAACGTGCTTTTCTAGGAGCGAGGCTCCTTTGCCCGCAGCCCTCCGTCGCCATTGAAATTTCACTCCGCATCACCACTCCCCACCGCAGCGTTTCAAGAACCAGGTGTGAATTGGACTCGATGGCCCTTGCAAGGACTAGCGACGCTGCAGTTCCGTCTTGCATCATGCCTTACGCGTTCGCAAATCAGGCGCGGAGTAACGAGAAAGCGAGCGCGGAGAAACGGGCAACGCGTGGTAAGCGTCCACTCCTCGCGTGTCTCAGCTTGCTGCGGCATATGGGGCGGGGGGGCGCTGCGAGCGCTCGATGGTGACGGACGCACTTCACATCGCCTCCGTAGATTTTCTGCTATTTCTGCGGACATCCATCTTGGTACCCCTTCAACTTGGATTTATCGTCACCGCCAAGTTCTCCGCTTCGCCTAGACAACACCTTCGTCCAGGTGGGTCCAGTTTTGACAACTTGAGGGACGTCCTTCACTCCCGGCTACAACGCCGCCTCGCTAAGGGCTCTCAGCCCGGCGATGGCGGCCGCTAACGTGGTTACGGGCTATGATCCTACCTCAAGCCAAATGCTGTCCATGGAGATTTCATCCTCCGAAAACACTATGCCATCAGAAGATGAATACCTCGACGACATGGTGAAACTGTGGCAACGCAAGCAAGCGAAATCGAAGTCTGCGTCTCAACAACAACGAGACGCCACGGCGGGCCACCATTCCCCAGCCTTGCAAGGAACGCCGGCGCGCCATCCCTCCGGCGGTGTGCCTACCTCTGCTCCGTCCTCGCAGCCAGCGAAGCAACGCAAGTGGCGTCCGCGTCAAACTCCTCGCCTCTCTCGCGACGACTACATCGTAGTGCTGAAACCTCGCGTTCCCTGCGAGCTACGCACATTTGTCCCGGCCGATCGCGCGGGCGACGCCATCCGCAGCTACCTCGGCGACCGGACTACCACGCAAATTCAAGTGTGGCCAATATGGGAACAGAACATCTTGGTCTGTAGCACCACCATTTTGCCTATGGCACAGCGACTCCTCGGGGACTTCCAGCTGCAAGTGGGGGATCAGCAGCTGCCCGTTCGAGGCCACGCCAAGGCACCAGGGGATACATGCAAGGGCGTCATCAATGTAAACCCTGCTGAAAGCCCGGAAAAGATAAAGTCTGAACTGTATTGGCCTCAAGGTACTATCCTTGCGGTCCGCAAACTCGGAGATTCCGCGGCGGCGGTGGTGACTTTCGAGGGCACGAAGTTACCCCGCTTCCTCTTCTACCACTGCGTGGCGACGTATATCCGCGCCTATAAAAAACGGTCCCTGTATGCACCAAGTGCGGTACCATTGGTCATCGACCACCTCAGTGCCCTCACGCCGCTCCAACCAGGTGTGCCAAATGTGGGACCCCCGCACCTGCAGGCCTCAATGCCCACGACTGCCACCCCAAGTGCCTCCTCTGCCACGGCGCCCATGAGACTGGGACCAGTGGCTGCACGGCAAAATACCGAAAATATCGGAAACGCAAGCAGCCCTCAACATCTCCTCGAGGAACCACCTCATGTTCGTCACAGCCAGACAGCAGCACAAACCTGCATCATTCGGCTCCACCACTCCACGCCGACTCTCAAGCATTCCCACCGCTCGAAGCACCAGCGGCGGTACCTCAGGTGAGCAGTTGGGCAGGGAAAGCTGCTTCTAAGCCTCTCTCACCCCCTTCTGTCGATCCTCCTTCTCCCGAACTTGCGGCCCTTCGCCAGCAAGTTGCGGCACTTCAAAAGCAAAATTCTCTTTTAACTAAACAACTCGAACTCTTAAATAAGCGACTTCAACCCCAACAACAGTGTACTGCAAGGCCATCCGGTATTGCCTCCTCTGTCCAGGCGGCTACGCCAGCTACGTCCAAGCTTAGTCCTCGCGCTAAGTCCACTCCCATTAAACCGCCGGTTCAAGCAGCCATGAATACTCCAGCACTCGGAACCGGTGCTACATCTACTCCAGAAGCTCTTGAGGCTCCTGGGGCACCTCAGGTTCTCTTGCCCGCTAACCAAACTCTCCCTAGCGAAGAGCACACCCCGTGCGTAGAGGAACGCCTCACGCGCGTCGAAGCTTCGATTAATCACCTCCTCACCAGCTTCTCGGTCCAACGCATAGTAGTAGAAGTTACCCAGGCTATTCAAGCCTGGGCAATCACCCAGTTTCAACCCAAGGCATCGCGTTCCCGCTCCTGCTCGGTGAGCAGTGAGGGTACAGCTCCACGGCGTCGTCGTAAGGTGGCTACCACCACCCCGCCGTCGGACAATCCGGCCTCCGTGCACCTCCCTGCCTCTGAGGATTCCGAGCGGGACATGGAGGACCAAATATAAAACCTAGGACAGTCACGATGGCTACCAATCGTACGTCCCATTCAAACATTGCGTCTAAATTCGAGATCATACAGTGGAACCCTGGAGGCTTTGGGAACAGGCGAAAGCGTTCACATCTTTCCCTTTTCCTCAGCTCACTTGGCTCTCAGCCAGCCGTCTTGGCGCTCCAAGAATCTGGCCCTGCTCCATCCCTTTCTGGATACTGCTCCTATGTAGGCGGCACCACCACATGCCTCCTCGTGCATAAAGCTTACACGGCGATACAGATCGACCTCGATCTGGATCTTCCTTACGACTACTGCATGATATCAGTGCTGTCTCAGCGGAGGGGCCAACCATCAATACATATCTTAAACGTGTACTGTCCCCCTCGCCTTGCGAGGGCTTCGTTTGCGCATCTCTTCCATCGGGCACTGCGTATAGCGGCCCGACAACCACTGGTGATTGTCGGGGACTTTAATGCCCCCAGCCCTCACTGGGGTTACCACTACGAGAAGGCCCGGGGCAGAGAGCTCAAGGAGCTCATTTCCTCGCTGAGCCTGACGCTTCTTACCGATCCGGCACAACCCACACGTTCCGGCAACTCGGTCACGCGAGGCACATGCCCCGACCTCTCCCTCACCCGTCACATCCGCGATGCTACATGGGAAAATTCAGGCGAAAACCTAGGCAGCGACCACTTTTTACTCCGCATTTCGTTCACACCGCGGCAGAAAATGCGCCAACACTGGGGCCAAGCCCGTCTCACCGATTGGACTCAGTTCAGAATGCAACCATCCCCTGCCGGCCTCTCCTCGACCGAATATGCAGCGTGGGCATCATACGCTCTTCATATGAAACAAGCGAACACTCGCACCCTTGCAACCTCTAATTTGACTCCTGCAATCGATCCACACCTCCTACATCTTTGGCACGCTCGCCGCGGGCTCATAAGGCGCTGGAAACGCAACAAACTTAATCGGAAACTTCGCGCTCGCATTGAGGCGCTCACTGCAGAGGCGGCCGCATACTCCGCACAGCTTTCCGATGCTAACTGGGCAGACACCTGATCGAAGGCTGCAAACCAGATGAGCTCTAAGAGTGCGTGGCGACTCTTTAGAAGCCTTCTCGATCCCTCCACCACCAGGGGAGAAACGCAACGCCAGCTCCACCGTGTTCTGCATGCCTTTCAGGGCACTACGGATGAACTTGCGCGAGAACTTTGTGACCGCTACATCTGCCGCACAATTGATCCCGCAGGCCTAGCATATACGTATTCCGGCGCCCCTAACACCGAGCTCGACGCCCCATACACGCTTTCTGATTTACGATTTGCACTCACGAAAATGCGACGGGGCACGGCCCCTGGACGCGACGGAATCACAGTATCGCTCCTGGCAAATCTTCCCGACCAAGCACACCTCTCGCTACTCCAGCTTATAAATTCGATATGGGACGGTTCTCCGCTTCCAACGGAATGGACCACATCGGTCGTGACATTCATTCCCAAATCGGCAAAGTCCGTTAGTATTGAGGCACTGAGACCCATCTCACTTACGTCTTGCGCAGGCAAACTCATGGAAACCATGGTTCGCGAACGCCTTTCAGCCTACTTGGAGGCCAGGAGCACCTTTGCCGACACGATGTTTGGCTTTCGCCCGCATCTGTCGGCGCAGGACGTCCTGCTCCAACTTCAACACGATATCATAGAGCCGACTACTATGCGCCATAACGATAAAGCCGTGCTCGCTCTCGATCTCCGCGGGGCGTTCGACAACGTCAAACACAGCACTATACTCACTAACCTGTCTACCACAAACTGCGGGCAGAAGACTTTCAACTACATTCGCGCCTTTCTATCACATCGCACCGCCTTCATTCGCCTTAATTCTACCGAACACGGCCCGTACTTATTAGGCACGCGGGGTACACCTCAAGGGGCAGTCCTGTCTCCTCTGCTTTTTAACCTGGCGATGATGAACCTCCCCTCTCTTCTAAGCGAGGTCGAGGGAATACAACACGCACTATATGCGGACAATATCACAATTTGGACCAACACCGGCTCCTTAGCGCAAATCGAAGAACGCCTGCAAAAGGCTGCCCTTCTGGTGGACACCTACGCAGGTTCATGCGGCCTGGAGTGCTCTCCAGCTAAATCGGCTCTTCTTTCAGTCTCTCCGCTACCGCCGCCTCAAATTTTTCTTCCGTCCGGGCCCGTCCCGTCAGTGCAAAATATTCGGGTTCTTGGCCTTCACCTCACATCGTCCTTGGATCCAAAGGGCACAATATCAGGCCTCAGACGCACCAGCGAACAGGTGAGCCGCATGATACGGCGAGTTTCTACCAAGCGCGGCGGCCTCCGCGGGTCTCAGTCCCTCCGATTGGCCCACGCAATTGTGACCAGTCGCGTCCTCTACGCCTTGCCTTACCTTCGCCTGCGTCGTCGACACGAGCACCAGCTGGACGTCCTTCTTCGTTCAGTATACAAACGCGCTCTGGACCTACCTATTGCAGCTTCCAACAGCCGATTCACGGCTCTGGGGGTACACAACACCTTTGCAGAGATGCACGAAGCTCATCGCGTTAACCAAATCAATCGACTGTCGCAGACGCCTTCAGGGCGCCGTCTTCTACACAGACTTGGCCTTAACCCGATATCTGACCAAGACCCTCTGCAGCCGATACCAGAGCTCTGGCGTCAAAAGCTATGGGTGGAACCTCTACCCCGTAATATGAACCCTGAACTCCATCCTGGCCGTAGGCTAGCACGCGCCGCGGCCCTTCATACGCGACACTCCGATCGTCCTGGTGTTTTCTACGTGGACGTCTCGGGTCCCTCCCCCTCGGGTCACTTCACGGCGGCCGTGATTACAGAGGGCAAACACATAGATGGCCTCTCCTTTCGAGCAGACACAGTAACGCACGCTGAAGAGGTTGCCATAGCTTTGGCCGCCTCTCACCCTGCCTCACGCACCATCCTGACGGACTCGCGCTCGGCCTGTTCTCAGTACCTTCAGGGTTCCATTGCTCCGCTGGCGGCTAGCCTACTACAGGCAGCCTCTTGGCGCTTTAACCCTCATCCCATTCGTATAGTGTGGACCCCAGGCCACTCGGGCCTGCCCGGCAACGAGGCGGCAAATGCCGCTGCCCGCGCTTCTTCTGTCCGGGCCGTTGCCCCTCCATGTCCCGAGACGGAATCTGGCAATACCAACCTGACGCGCTTTCGCGAAATTTTGGCTTATTACCGGGCTTCGCGCCGCCTCTACCCGGACCCCGCACGCGGTTTGGAGAAAGCGGACGAACGACTGCTACGCCGCCTGCAGACGAACACTTTTATCAGTCCGGCGGTCGCCAGGCACTTTTTGCCGGAAATCAATGGCACCTGCTCGACCTGTCATGTGCTCGCCGACACATATCACGTCGTAGCATCGTGCCCAGTTAATCCCGTCCCTTTCTCATCCCCTTTTCCTATCCCAACTAGAGAGGCTTGGGAGGAGCACCTGCTCGGCTGCTCTACCTTGGCTGCACAACGCTCCTTGGTGGAGCACGCACGGGCAGCTTCCAGCTCCACTGGCGTCCCGGAATAGGGTCTTGCCACTCTAGCACGCCGATGGGCCACGTCGGCACTCTCTAGTAAACTTTTTCTGAAATAAATGTTTTTTACCACCACCACCATATGGGGCGCCCCTGCTTACACGCCTCAGCCGCGTGTGCCGGCTCGCGAGCGGAGCTCCGACACTGTACTGGTTCTAACCGTCTGCACTTCATTTCTAAAGAGTCTCGCTCGTCGGTTGCATTCGTACAAAGAATAAGTGATAGTTTTCAAGCGTCGGCGGTGTCATCTACACGCCCACTGTGCGCATGCTAGCGTGTCGTGCCAACTGTCGCCTCCCACCTCTCTCCTCTCTCGCCTCGCAATGCCGATGCAGGGACCGTCTGCTAGTAAAAACCGAATGCTTACGCTGCACAACCATTCACTGGCCACCACTTACTGACCAGAGGGAGCTGCATTGTTCACACTGCCCCGTCGCAAAGTTTTGACATTGGCCATTAGGGGCACGCAGAAAATAGACGCGTGCGCGCGTACCCCTTGTATCCCGGCCACAATCCACTGGTGGATGCAGGGAACGAGACGCGCGCGTCGCGTTTCATTTTTTTTTTTGCAAATAATTTATTGTATAAGGCAGACCCTTAGGTCCTCGCAGGTGGGCAGTTTGAAGAGGACAGACAGAGAGACAGAGAACTTTATTGGGTCCTGAGGACATAGTTGATACAATGAGTGGCATAAAAATTGTTTATGGTCAGTGTTTCATACACTCATAGTCAGCACAATGAGCGACATAGAAAATTATTTCGTAATAACGAATGTACCGGACAAAAAAGGACATCACAAACACATACTTCATATGTTGTGCATATAAAGTAAAAATGAACTCATTTTACTTGCAAAACAATAAACACAACAATTTTCACTGTTCAAGCCAAGAAAGTATTGAATACATATGTATACAATAAAAACAGCACAATACAAAAGAAAAAAGACGAAAAAAATGGGAAAAGTTAAAAACTAATAAAAAACGGAAACCTGGATTTGCGAGGCAATGCTATTTAGAGCGAAGGAGAATATAGATTCATTGAGGATGCCTGAGTTGCTTCGTTCCAATCTAATACCATGCAAAGAATATATGAGTACTTATGAGCGTCTATCTTGCAGAAATTGGGTGTGAAGGATTTGACGTGATGATGCTTTGTGGGTCTGGTTGATAACGATGTCAGGTACGGCGATAAGTCAATTGCAAGTTTGTGTTTTAGAATAAGAGAAAGAAGGTCAATTCTTATCTATTTTTGACGTCCGCTAAGAAGGGAAATGTTATTGGCTTTCATTATTTCCGAAGGAGAGTCGACTCATGAGAACTTGTTGAAAATGAACCGGACGGCTTTTCTCTGTATTTTTTCCAGGCACTTGACGTTAGTTTGAGCGTATGGGTCCCATACTGCACTTGTGTATTCTAATTTAGGTCTTATTAAAGAATAATAGGACAGCAATTTAGTATTGCTTGGGGCATCATGAAGCTTATAATTTAGAAAGCAGAGCTTTCGGAATGCAAAGGCGGAAATAATATTTATATGTTTAGTCCACGATAAGGTAGTTACCATTGTAACACAGAAGTATTTATAGCTTTCGACTTGCCTTAAGTGACGAATACCCAAGCCGGTAAGTAAAAGGCAGGGGTGCTTTTTTACGCGTTATAGGGAGCAGTACGGTTTTATCGGCGTTCAGAACCATTCTACATTTTTCGCACCACTGCAATACGTTATTGAAATTGCTATTTGACTCAACCTGATCATCGAGATGAAAAATTTCTTTGAATAATACCCAGTCGTCTGCAAATAATCGAATTTGAACACCATGGCTTACTACGTTAACATATCATTATTATAAATCAAGAAAAGCAGGGGCCAAGGACACTCCCTTGTGGCACCTCTAAAGTGACTGCCAAACTTTCAGAACTTTTACCTCCAATGTCAGTATATTGCTTATTGTTAGTCAGGTAAGCAAAAATCCGTCTGACAAAGTGTTCAGGGACGCCGAGCATTCTAAGCTTCACGATTAGTTTATCGGGCGGAACTTTGTCGAAAGCCTGGCTAAAATCAAGAATTATTACGTCTACCTGGCCGTTACAATCAAGAAATGAAGTGAAAGAATTAACTACCATTATTATTTGGGTTATTGTTGAATACCCTTTTCGAAAGCTATGCTGATGATCTGTAAGTGCAGCATTATTTTCCAGAAATTCACGAACACAGTGAGCTATATATTCCACAAGCTTTCAGGATTGGGATGTCAGTGAAATAGGACGACAATTTTGTATAAGTGTCCTGTCACCTTTCTTGAACACAGGAACAACCCGGGCTGTCTTCCAGTTGTTAGGCTATTGTGCGCCCCGCCGCGGTGGTCTAGTGGCAAAGGTACTCGGCTGCTGACCCGCAGGTCGCGGGTTCGAATCCCGGCTGCGGCGGCTGCATTACCGATGGATGCGGAAATGAAGGAGGCCCGTGTGCTCAGATTTCGGTGCACGTTAAAGAACCCCAGGTGGTCTAAATTTCCAGAGCCTTCCACTACGGCGTCTCTGATAATCGTATGGTGGTTTTGGGACGTTAAGCCCCACATATCAATCAATGTTAGGCTATTGTGCAGTAACGACTGGGGCACGAAACAATAATACAAGAAAGTTGGCAAGAAGCTCGGCATATCCCTTAAAAAATATGTATGGTATTTCATTGGGACCACAAGAGCTCTTAGTTTTCAAGGTAAATAACATATTAAACACCCTAGCATACCATACAAAACTCGTCTCTAATTTTTTGGCGAATGTGCCGTCACACGAGCCTATAGTCGCACCAGAGAATACACTTTGAAAATAGTTGTTGAAGTGTTGAGGAATCTCACACTTATCTGTCACCGGCTTCCCGTCAACTGAGATTTGAGTAACTGGTTTCGTGCTATCTTTTATGTAGTGCGCAAACTTATCAGGCTCATTTTTTTTAAGTTAGGAAGCCATATTCTGCAATAATAATCTTTTGCTCCTCGAAATGCACGAGCGAGGTCATCTTGCATCTGTCTTATTTTGGCATTCTGCACAATTTTCTGTATATCTTAATGCTCCGTTTTACTTGAATGATTTTAAAATTCATCCAAAGCGTTTGCTTTTTAACTTTCTTTAGTTTATTAGGGACGAAATTATTTAGGCAATAGTGACCCATATCTTTGAACTTGTTCCAAAGTAATTGAGCGTTGTTGCCCTAGAAATAAATTAAACAGTTTTGCCTGTAATCGATAATGTTTGGGTCACTGGCATGAGATAAGTATTTAAGCACGTCTCTACAAGTTCCTTTATTATTTTCACTGCTTGAAGCGATAATAATATGCTTACGAGATAGTGATCATAAAGCCCTGGCTCCAGTTCTACAGCGTCATTAGAAAAATCACGACTGATGAACGCCGGGTCTAACACAGAGCTTTTGGTGCTTTTGAAGCAATCAAGTGTGTGCCTTCTATAACAGCTGGACCAGTGGTTGCACAAGCCCACTGAGAGGTCAGGATCCTTGCCGTCCCATTTCCACCCTGCTCTGACCTCTCACCCCTACCTTTCATCCTTTCAACATGTCAGTGTGCAGTCGAATAATACAGGCCCCATCAGCACTGCAGTCAGTGCAGTTATGTTCTCACCACTTTACAGTATACATTTATTTATTTGCAAAGGTGGCTGACCTAGTGGGCAGTGTCAGCTAATTTGCAATGCATTAGGCACGTAATATATTTACGTATACATGTATCGTTATGTGTATATGTACTTATATACTGACACAATGTAACTGCTTTATTTTACAAATTGGTGATAATTTTTTTCAAGAGTGAAAAAAAGAATAGGTATGTGTGCTTGTGGTGCTCATGCGTGTTGTGTGCAGTGTAACAAATGCAGTTTAGATTTATATTCTACTTGTAATACAGTAATGCATACACTGTAAACATATTGCACATAATGATTTGTTTTGAATGATGACTGTCTCTAGTCATAAACAAATTTAAGGATTTGAGACAAAATTACAAGTTCTACACGGCACAGCTTTGATGGACATTTATTGCTGCGTGACAATTGTCATTGGTGTGTTTATTTACATAATTATTAGTGAGTGAGATAAACATGTTCATGTACTTGTTTTAATTGCGGAAGTGAAGTCGCTGAGTGCTTGTAGGCATGTTCACCTCATTGAAATTATGAGAAAGCAGCTCTTGGAATTGCTACCTCGAGCTTTGGCCGGCTGAAATTTCGCAAATGCGACATGTGTAAGAAATTCATTTAAACTCTAGCTTTTTCCGACATTTTCTGGTGTCCACCACCATAAAACTTGGCCAGCATAAAATTTCTGAGCTCTTCACTTGTTAGTAATTGGGAATGGCTGTCATGGAAACGCCCGGTACATGAATGACACATAGAGGTAGTTGGAGCACCCAATTTTTGTGCATCCCTCAATGTGTATTGTTAAGAAGCGGCATTTTTCTGGTTTTAGTGTTTCTTAAGTATTGTGTGCTGCAGTCACATGAGCAGAGGTTCCTGGCGCTGGGTGTTTGATGTGATTCAGTTTTTGTTTGAAGTTTTGTTTTTGTAGTTTTTTCAGCGTGGTTGCCGTGTTTTAGGTTGTGAAATACCGTTTTCTTATTTGTGTAGTTAACATAAAGCTGTTTCTTCAGCACTCCTAGTACAAGCTCCATTTTTTAGAAGCACAACAATTCAAATTGCATAGGTAGCAGTGTTTAACGCCATCTCAAGGTTGCCTTTTTTATCCGCTAGGATATGTATTCTTGCGCTGCAATGAGGGTGTAAAACTCATTTGAACGTTTCCGATACGTATAGGCACTGGATCATGCGTTTGGAATTCAGTTAGGGCGTCTTTACTTGGCTTTCGCTTGACTTGACCGGACTCGAGTATATGCGATGAAAGCAGCACTACCTTCAATCAGTAGTGGCGCACAACCGACCATTACCGCCCCACCACTCGTTGAAGGCAACGCTTCTCCTTCATTCAATAAATAAGAATGATAAAGACGAAATAACAATTAGGCACTCCTGACTTATACCTAATTACGCAACATTCAAGCGATACCGCCACCACTCTGCGACACCTTCACTCGAGTTCCTCCGTGGGAAGATGCGGGCGGCTTTTAGGGGCGAAGCTCCTTAAAGTGGCACCCAATCGTCCCTCGTCGTAGTGTGTAAGCAGTCTTACGTTTTGACCCGCAAGGTGGTGCCGTGGATAACTTTATCCTTTGCGTTGTTGAACAAAAAAAAATTCGCAGCATGCGCGTTAACTGAAAGCCGAATTCTCCTGCTCTCATTCCCCATTAGCAGCCACTGGCATGTACATTGAACACTATCTGACACTCACTGGGCGTAACCTCCTTGGTTTTAGGAAGCTTTAGCCAGTGGTGGGCCGCAGTGCCACGAATACAGTGAACAAGTATATACCATGAACTCGAGGTGGTTACAGGTGGGAAGTAGACACGATACGCAAGCCGTAAGGAAGTGTGCGTGTGCCACCTCTCGTTTAGTCCTTGGAATGTCCGCTCGATGGCGGTGCTTCTATATGCGGAATATATGATGAAAAGATGCGAGATGGTAGTACTTGGAGTATTGACTAGATGGACGATCGGACACACAGACAGATGCATGGATGGACGCACGGATGGCTGCACCGACGGACGGACGCATGGACGGACGCACGGATAGACGTGCGGACGCACGAACAGACTCACGCACGGCCTAGCGGATGGACGCATGGACGGTCACACAGACGGACGCATGGAAGGACGGAAGCAGGAACCAATGGACAGACGGATACTTCGCGCCATCCTCCATCATTCACCCCATGGATATGCTGCTGTTTTTTTACCTATAAACGTGGTTGGTTCAAGTAGCAACTATTATGGCCGCTGTATAAAAAAAACAACCTTGTTTTTTTTATCCAGTGGCCGGGCTACTATAGTCCGCGGCATTGCGGCCTCAAAGAATTGCCTCCTCCGCTTTAGAAGACCGCGGCATTGCCTCATCATAGGTTTATGCGAACAAGCTTGCCCTAATGGGTGCGCATTCCAGGCAGCCATCATTACCCTAACGGCCAGTAACCCCGCCTTGGAAGACTGCCGAGTGCATGCGCGAGGTTATTAAAGACGATACTATCGTCTTTCTTAGGGACCTTCGACACACAAAAATTTGGTCTCTGTGTACATTTGTCTGTTTGTCCACCCTTAACGGTACCGGGTACTCTAAACGGCACCAGCCGATACCCCAAACGGCCGACCCCATCTGCAGCGCCCACAAATGTTGCTCAAAATTCAGCGTTCATACATTTCCAATTGTCAATCAAAAAGCAAATAAAGCGCATATCTGAGGCACCATAACAACACGTACGTATATGATCTGCATGTGCATCTTAGACTAGAAAAGGCATACATAAGAAATTCTAAGGACCGTAGCACTTATCACGCTGCGCTGACCATGCAACGCGTGAACGTAAAGGCTAGTGTTTCCAACGATTTGCTAAAAAGGCACGGTGGTGGCCCCTACCCATCGCCTTGCGTTCTACACCTTATCACCTCTGAGACGGGCGCACACACCCGTCTCGAACGCGCAAAGTTTTCGAAGAAAACTCTCAGATGGCACTCATGCCTCACGTGTGACGTGACTTGATGCGCTCGTTCGCCTCCGCTGCACGCTAGAGGCACTTCAACACAGCGCCTCCAGAATACCGTTCACCGATTTTCTGGCACAGAACATTAAATACATGTTTCGTTCACTCTCTCCACAAGCAAGACTATCGTCTTTCGACTACATTTGCAGATTAACATGCAGACAGGGGGCCAATTTTAGGGGCGAAACAAAAGGAAGTTTATTGCACTTCTCCCAAGTAATCAAATAATTCTTCTCCGACACTTATCACAGACACACGCAGTTAACACACCGACAAACAAAAAACATGTTTAGATAATACACTACAACAGAAGCGCGATCAATCGAGCACTAGTTATACAAAGATCACAACAGTGCTGGACAGCCAGTGCCCAAAAGAGCCCATTTCCGTTTACGGGCGAAAAAAGGGTGCGATAACGGTCGCCGTTGTTCGGGCTCCAGAGAACTAACGGGTTAATCCGTACAGAGAACAGATTCGAGACACATCATTATTCAGATTCGAGAAACATCAGATTCAGACACATCACAGGAGGGGTTGGGCATTGGCACTCTCCGTTTGCCGCTCAGGAAACAATGGGACGCAGTGGCTGGCGTGCGCCTAAAAAGGGGTTATCGGCAGGCATAAATTGCCTCTTTGCAAGAGAAAAAAACCTTGCATGCCAGCGGTGGAGAAAGTTGTCCTCGCCGCTGGCTTCAAGTTGGTCTGCAAGGTGCCACCACACCGTGTGGCGGATACGAGCTACAGTCGGAAAGGCCGCTTTGACCGGAGAGCGGCTAAGAGGCAGCGTCGCTTCCAGACCGTGAATATGGTGCAGAGGGCCACTAACTTTGCAAAGGCGCCTTTGTTTGTGTTCAGGGCTGGGGGGGGGGCGGATTTTAAAATCCCTCGCAGTCAGGCGCCGAACCGCTTTGACCGCTGGGCACTTAAATAAGGCATGCGCCAAAGTCTCATCCGCGCGGCACTTTGGACAGCGAGGTGTAGGCGTGATGCCAAACTTGAGGAAGCGCTGGCGGGTCGGGAGGACATCCCAGTTTTTCCTCCATGCGAAGTCTTGGGCGTACGAAGGGATGGCACGCCTATCTGTTTTGCCTTTCCGCTTCCAGTTCCGCGACCGTCGCCTGTCCTCGGGGGTCATCTGGTAGTTGGTGATTTCTTCCACAATGCGAGCAGGCGGGGTATCATCTACGTCACACGTAGGGACCTCCCTTTCTAGCGTGCGCATGGTGTTTGCGGCTGCCTTATAGAACGCGGAGGGAGTCTAGCCGAGGGGGGCTCGCGGCCGGTCGGCATTCAGAAACGATGCGTTTGTACTGCACCAGTAACACATTAAGGGCCTCCCCACGTAATCAGGTGCGCGAAGCAAGGCCCTTGCGGTCTTCAAGGCGAGCACTTTGCTCGCCGTCAGGACAGACATGAGCCCGAGGTCACCCTCCGAAGCTGGGAGTTGCAGGAGGGTTCAACGTAAGGGCGCGGGTTTGCCATCCCACAGGTAGGCACCGATCATACTTGTCAATTGCATCGCAGTCTTGGTCGGCATTACGCCTATTCGGCTTACATACAAAACAGGGGAAGGCGCAGAGGTTGTCATTGCGGCTATGGCCCTCTCATGAAACGTGAGATCCTTCTGTTGGAGGCGTGCTATTGCATCCTGTGCCCGCTCGAGTGGTCGCTTCCAGGTTAGGTCGGCGACGCCACCGCAGCAAAAGTGTGTGCCGAGCACCTTGACGGCGTCGACCCTTTCCAACTCTCCCAGAGCACCGTGAGGGAATGTTCCAAATGGTAAGGCCTTGCTCTTTCTCATGTGCAAGGCCACGCCTGAGACGTCAGCATAGTGTGCGAATGTTCGCCAAAAAGCTTGCTGGCTTGCCGCGTCCCTGACAAACCGGGATACATAGTCAGTGTAAGCTAGGACCGTAATGTTGGACTCCCCCGTTAGCGGAAAGCCTCTGACGAGCATGTTCCAGTCGATGTTCACCAGCAACGGCTCAAGCGAACGTACGAAGAGGGAGGGCCCTAGCGGGCACCCTTGGCGGATCCCTCTCTCATATACAAAGTTACTCGTCGTGGTGCCGTTTACTAGTATACGTGGCATGTGAGGTTGCTGTACAGGAGGGCGATGGTGTCTACGAAGCATGTCGGGAAGCCGAACTGGTGGAGTACCTCAATCATGTATCCATGGCGCACCCGGTCGAACGCATTTGCCTGGTCCAAGGAGACAAAGGCTCTGGACAGGGACTTGGCAGACATGTATTCGAAGGCATCCCTTGTTACGGTAAGGTTGGCAAACATAGAGCGGCCTGGAACCGCACAGGACTGCCAGGGAGCGACGATGGATGGCAAGAGGAGCTTAAGGCGGCTACTAAGGATGGAAGCAACCATTTTATAGTCCACGTTCAACAGGGTTAAGGGGCGCCACGCCGACAGCTCCTTCTGCGCGGCTCCCTCTTTCAGTAGGAGTATTTTCCTCCCCTTTCCAAAGTATTCGAGTTTCAGTTGCTTCGTAGCCACCATGTTCGCCAGTACGACAAGCACTCCCTCTGAATCGTCGAAAAAAGTGGCGTAAAAGTTGGCTGTAAGGCCGTCGGTGCCGGGGGCCGAGTTCGGGTGCATGCTTGTTATCGCGCCCCTAACCTCTTCTGCAGACACCTCCGAGCTCATTGACGCAACCTCCTCTCCTCCCAGCCGTGGAAGGTGCTCGCAGACCTCTCCAACCTTGTCTTATCCGCCAGTTTCTCTTCGCTGTCAACGTCCCGAAAAAGGGCCGAGAAGTACTCGCAGAAGACATCGCGGATTCCCTCTGGTTCAGTTGCGAATGAATCGTCCGGGCATTTTACTCGGGTAATTCGTATGCTTCCATTCCCAGTTGTGCCGCTGGGGTGTGCTCGGAGGTGGTTAATGGGTGCGCTCCGCTCCCCAAGCGGTCTGCGCACGCGCAGTTGAAGCAGCCGGGCATACTCGACCTCCAGGGTGATCAGATAGTCGCGCATGCTTGTCGTCTCGTGACGATGCGTATTCTGCGCAGGATCTCGTTGAGTTTAGCGGTTATGCGGCGCTTCCTGGCCTTGCTTTCGTCTTGAAGGATTCCCTTCCACTCCGCTGTCAGGGTGTCCCACGAGCGTGAGGTTAGGTCCGGGCCGTTCGCCACGGATGTCCGCAGCCGCTCCCTAATGCGCTCGATGCTATCATCTTCTTGTAGGAGCGCTGGGTCCACTCGCCACCCATGGTCGTCAGTACGGAGTCCAGGGGAGCCGCTAAGCGTAGTGACAAGGGGTAGGTGATCTGATCGACTCGCTAGGTCTGCCGGAGGGGAAAGGACCTTGCACACCACGAGCGAGGAAGGAGTAAGTCGGGGAGATACATCCAATCTAATCGACTGGCTGTGAGGTGAGAGGCTTGAGTTGGGACAAAAAGGTCGCCGTGCGTGATCAGCCACGCGTCGGATAACCGAAGGTGTCGAAGAGTCTTCACGAGCTCCCTAGCATAGTATGTGGACCCTCCTCGGCCCGGTACCCTGACGTCGTGCTGCGAGTCCACGACACAGTTGAAGTCCCCCAGCAGGACGTGCGGGACGGTTCCCGAGAGAAGATCGTGCAGCTGCTGTAAAAAGGTGTTTGTGTTCTTCCGCGTCGCAGGGGCGTACACGTTCACGAACCGAATCCGTCTTTCGCTGATGCAGAGGTCCAAGATGAGCGACCTGCCATCAGCACCGAAAATGCAGAACGCATTTTGCCGCAAGCGGCGCGTAGTAAAGGCCACTCCCACTCCACAGGCCCTTGATTAAGCAGGGAGAAGAAGGCGTCCACCTGGAAGTCGCGTCTGAAGATTAAGACCTCTAACGGCGACCGGAAGTTAGTCTCTTGTAAAAAGAGCACATCGATACCCTGTGCTTGGGCGAAGGTCAGAATGTATCGCTGTTTCAATTTGTCACGAAACCCGCGGGCGTTCCAGCTGGCGAACTTGAGAGTTGACATGATCTGCTCAAGTGGGCGTGGGGAGAGGACTTGGGGTGAAGGAGGGGGGGGGGGCGACTGCTTGCGCCGGGGCGGCACGCTCGAAGGAGCCGAGCGTAAAGGCGCTGGCGGCACGGTTGCTAGTTGAGATAAAAAGCCCTCCGTGGTTTAAGGGATGCGTCAGGAGCCGTGGTGCCGATTGGTCGCAAGGGCAGCAGGCAGCTGTGCAAAAGATAATCATAAACAAAAAACAATGCCGTGGCTTCGGCTGGCGAAAGGAGCAGAGGGGGAAAGGGAGTAGGCGGCGCGGCTACCACTGGCGTTCTTCGATTTTCAGGCCTCTGGCAGCTCTCTGGCAACCAGAGCTAGCCAGAGGGTCAGTAAGCTAGTTCCGGTCTGGACAGGAAATAGCGTCGTGGTCACAAGTGTGGGGAGCCCGAGACCATGGTGTAAGAGGTGTATACCTCTTACACCGTGCCCGAGACAACCCGAAGCTGCCCGAAGATCGCAAAATCGAACGCTGAGACAGCCAGCGTAAACGTAAACAAACTCTGCCGTCATGGCAGGAAACGACTGCCATGGCGAAATGCGCTACGTGTATGTTGGTTTTTTTCTGCATTTTCACTTGGAAATCCGTAGCTAAGCTCGTTACAAAGCTGAAATGATATCCTCGAGCGTACGCATTTGGAGTGCGACTTCATACGCTCGCACGATCACTCGCCGCGTGCGCGAACGAATCAGCCAGCTGGCGCATGCCTCCTCGAGTACGACGCAAGGTGAGCTGCCGCGACGCTGACGGCTTAGCAGGCTCACGTCTCTTTAGTTCATGTATCAGTCACTGCACAACACGACGCGAAGTCACGCGAAAGTGATCGTGTCCCCAAAAGAGCTCGACGATATACACCCCTAGGATGCGTTGCATGCACGCGTTGACCAACTTACGTTGTTGTCTAAAGTTTACACATGCGTAGGTATCGGTACTACGAATGCGCGTCGTATATAAAATAAACTTATGCATGACACGTTTACAACTCGTTTCGGAACTTGCCTGGGCATGTTTTCCAGTCCTAAGTGGTACTTAACAAATGTCATGTATATCAGTTTAATTTGTCCTACTAGGCCATAGTACATACTACGCGGCATTATTACTAAGAGGTGAAAAAAACACAAAGCCAATGATGAAATGGGCAACGAAAGAATGTACACATTTCTGAATCCATTCTCTCTTTTTCTTTCGCGCCGTATCGTATATTATCAAACCACATATGCAGGCTCACAGATAGAAATGGGTTCGCACGCCGTTCGCGACCAGCGAGCATCACCAACAGTGGTGATTTAGGGCCTTTTATTACCATCGAAAATCAATCGAGTAGTCAGGACAGAGGTTCTAAGAGGTTCACGTACAAAAACACACGACAGAGGGAGCTAGTTCAATCACAATCGTCTTCGCTATGTGAACAGAAAGCAGGCACAGCTCCACAAACGACTACTTCGAAAAAGAAAAAAAAAACTCCAAAGGTGTCTTCATGCGTGCGCACGTACGTGTAGTACGTACATAACTTTTAAGGCATGTGCACGACGCAGTCAGAGGCAACACATCACCGCGTTGTTCAAAGGAGGAAGCTTCACGGGAAACATAACAAAAGCGATGAACAGTAGCTTCAAACACTCGCCGCCACTCAAAATCGCCTCATCTCGTAAGGCGGAACAGGCTTTAGAAGATAGCGCCACACGTAATGACAAGCGAAGGCGCAGTCCTCAAGCGCCCACATCAATCGAGTCCCCACAAAGATGGCACCGAGCGCGCATCGTACCTTTTCGGCGTCTGCTAGCCCGAAATCTGTCCAAAACCTTCCAGAAAGCTTCCACGACTAAATTGTCCTGGAAGCGTCTGGCGACCCTCGGGCTCCCCGCGGGTCGCCAGAACCGTCCAACCCGAGAAAAACGAACGCCAACCGAAATTGCGCTGCGGGGGGGACGGAGCAGCCCGAGACAAACGAGCGCAAAAAACGAACGTCACAGGGTACGGTCCCTATCAGCAGCAAAGTTATGTTTTAGTGCGCTCTTCTTTCTTCGCACTTACATTGCAAATACTGCTAATGATATTCCAGGTCGTTTCCTTGGAATCAATGCGTTAGTTCTCATTAATTTTGCGCCGAACAAAAAAAAACGAGCCCTTCACTTTTTACTTCTTTACCTCCCTCGCCTCCCCCCCCCCTACACAGAGGGCGAAGGAGGTTAAGGTAGTCTTAGTTCAGTCAACCAGAAGTATGCTCTGTAAAAGTAAGTACACTTGGTTTCACAAAATGCTTGCGTTGTCAAAAGGAGCGAGCGATTTTTGTTCCCCTAAAAGAGTATATTGACTGACCTACTTTAATGGACTTAAAGAAAAATGTCTAATTAATCACATTCGACAGTATGCCAAGAAAGCTAACGGACACACTTCCTTATTTGCATTATTGCATAAACCACAAATATAAGAGCCTAAACACCGAACATAGGATAAAAATTTCTCTCTCACTATAGCAACGCATGCTAAAGCGCAGTCAGTCCTTTTATGTTTCCCTTGCTCTGTGTTTTTTTTTCTGTGGTTTTCGTAGAGGGCAAGGCAACCGGTATTGGCAACCGGTAGCTTCTCGCAGAATACGCGCCTTGCTCATGTATGACTAATCTATACTTTTTGGCTGAGCTGCTGAAGCATTTCATTGCTGTTCGCTGCATTTCTTACCTCGTGCATTTCGAGACAAATACCTGAAGGGCACAGATTTTCAGGCTATATAGGTGTCATGCTCTTCAGAGGCAGCACACAGACGAGGATCGGATAAAATGCCGACTGACGTAAGCGACCAGCAAAAGTTTATTTCACTGATCATAAAAGCGATAAGAGCGACAACGAGCGGCACTATGCTGAAAGTCCAGACTGATGGCAGCAACATAACATTCCTTCCTTCCTTAACAAAATAAGTACAAGAAGGGATGAAAAACAACAGAAGTAAACAACGAGCACCACAATGGGCAAGCAGAGAGTTCAGCTTGATTATTGGGGAACATAACATATAACTGGTTGCCACACTCGCGAGATGCAGCGAAGTGGAGTCTGAGAAAGGGCCCCAGACTTCGGGGCATCCACCGGTAAACTGCCACAATCAACCGGATCACTGGTGACACATGTGCCCTCGGGTCCACAGGAAGAAGCCTCTGTATTTGGAGTGTTGCCGGTGTTCTCTGTTAGTGCGTAGGACGTCGCAGCATGCATCCGCAGCATCCAGAGGCAGAGTTGGTTTCACGCTTGAAGCATCCGGAGGGTCTGTGGGGGAGCGGCCAGAATAATCTGACAGCTCAGGCTGCCACGGCACCGGCCGCACATGATCATGGCGCCTAGTCCGTTGGCGGCCATCTGGTAGTCTTAGCACTGCCGCATGTCCTTTGTCCGCTCCTACCACTGGCGGTACCCAGGCAGGACATGGACCGAAATTGCGAGCGAAAGCAGACGTTCCTGGTGGCGTGGCTACAGCTCCTGTCGATCCTGTGTCAACCCGGAGAATCTGAAAGATCTGTTAAGACATAACTGTGACCTGTAAGTCGGGCCGTAGTAAATCTAATGCGGTTTTTAACTTCCGGTCTATTAGAAGTTCAGCGGGACTACAACCTGTTACTTCATGCGGAGTCGCCCGGTATATGAGCGAAATTCTCGCTATCTCTACTTTCAAATCATCCCCTGGCTGTGCTTTTTTCAGCTTCTGTTTACTGGTCTGCACTGCACGCTCCACTGCTCCATTAGAGACTGCGTGGTACGGTGATACAAGAATTTGGTGGACGCCGTTTCTACGCAAGAACTTGTATTATTTCCTCACGAACGGTGGGCTATTGTCAGATACGACTACGTCAGAGAGTCCATGTGTAGCGAACGTTTTTCGCAAGCAACTAGTAGTCGCTGCATTCAACGGGCTAGATACGGAGAACACTTCTGTGCACTTCGAGTATGCGTCGACCGCTATCAGCAAGTAAGTTTTTTTTAGTGGTCCAGAATTGTCTCGAATAGTCCAGAAAACACTCACGCAATGTGTACATATATACCAGCTTTTCCAGCCCAGTATTTGTAAGTTTCGACTTTATACTTGTGCCTAACAGACTTGAAACAAAAGATACTTGAACAAAGGGGAAGCAAGCGCCTTCCACGACCTCGGATACACAAGTCAGATATTGACCAAGCGGAAGAGTTTATTGACCTGCAGCTGTCAACAGTAAACACCAAGCACACTGCAAAACAAGTACTACCATAGTTGCGCTGAAATTTCGCCACGTTTCTGTTCAATATTGCTTATTGGTTTTTATTTCTCTTTGAATAATGCACCATCAGTCGGCATCAAAAAGTGCTGCTTATTAGGAAATTCTGACCAGTAGGCCTCCATTGCCATAGAAAAAAAAAGATAAAGCCGCCCGGGCTTCTGAAGTAGGCATTATACTGTGCACTTCTCGGTTCTGGGCGGCCCTTTTCTGCTCCCAGCTCTCTTTTCTTGTGCACAGACATCCTCCAAATGGTTTGTGAATTTCAGAGAAAACACCACAAACTAAGAATTGAAACACAAGCAAAATGAGGAGAGAGGCTTGGCAGGAGCCTTATGAGAGTGTGTAAAGAGTGCAATAAACTACGACTAACAGTTACTAC
Source organism: Rhipicephalus microplus (assembly GCF_043290135.1). Lineage (NCBI taxonomy): Eukaryota > Metazoa > Arthropoda > Arachnida > Ixodida > Ixodidae > Rhipicephalus > Rhipicephalus microplus. The sequence goes on from NC_134709.1 coordinate 98,177,394, forward strand.
AATCAATGAAAGAATTGATCAAATAGACCTGAGCCTTTCACTCAGTAAGTATGCTGCCATTTCGTATGTTGCTATATTTGCGTTGTCAAATGCTCCTTTGGTAGAAACTCTAAAAAAGTGTCAATGGTCAGGACGGCGTACACTATACCATTTCATATGTTTGCGGCTGGTCAAGCTTTATTTCACGCCAATAGCCCATCTTACTTTATGTGCTCTTTACATTTGTCTGTAAAGGTATTGGCATATGTTTGATAAATGTTCTTTTCTATACCTGCATTTGTCGAAACGCTACAGCAGAGAAGTGCCCCTTAGCCTCAAAAGGTACGAAAAGGTGCCCCGCTTCCAATCAAGCACAACAGTCCCCTATGGGTAAAGTCTGCAACACTGCTTGAACTATAGTTTTGCTCAACTTTTTTTGCTGGTCAAAAGCAGAACCCTTCAGCTTTTTGACTAGATATTGAAAATTGTAGTTGTATTTTGATAATAGCCTCGGTAAATTGTTCGTACATTTCTATCCTGTGGGTGCAAATCTGTAGAAGGATGGCAAAGACTTTATTGGTTTGGATTATGCAGTTAAACCATCACACACAGCACTCATAGCACCACCACCAGCACATATGAACACTACCTCTGTGGAAAACCTACACAGGACATCCAAGCCTGCTGCAGACGCACTCCGCACAGGTGCGCAAACGCTTTGGATGTGAATATGTTGTTAATATTTTGATGTAAACATCAGCTTCGCTTTTTTATTTCTCAGGCCCCACACCAACGCCACCACAAGCACACATTGACAGGACATCCAAGACTGTTGCAGACGCATTCGTCCCCGGTAGAAGCCCTGTTAAGCAGGCTTTTGTGCACTCAATGTTCTCGTTTGAGGCGAGGCTTCAGACCGGGAAGGAATGGAGCCATTTTCAAACAATACCAGAAAGCCTAACTTTATAGCACACGGAAAAAAAAGATGGAAAATATACAAGCAACTGTAAGAAATGATTAGGCCAAGTTCACGGCAAAGCTACTTTGACCGCCATCACGAGACTAAAAAAAATTTGTTGGACGTTTCGAAGAGAAAATAAACATTCACCATTTGTTGCGATTCTTGCAGTGGTTGGGGCGGCGTAGTAGTTGCGCACACGGTGAAACGGTGACACGGCCACTGGTAGGGCGGACTAGGAGGCAGGCACGCTGCGAGGTCGCCGAGTCAATGTCTTGGCACGGCGGCCGGAGATCCCCTCGTTCACGTACGCCACACGCAGGAAGGCAGCAGGCTTCTGGGCAGGAAGGGTGAAGCAGGCGGCAGCAGGACCCGTGAACGACTGGTAGCGGAGACCCTTCCTGTCGGGCCCTTCGTACTCGTCCCCGAAGGTGGACAGTACGGACCCTGGCACCATCACCGTGTTTAGTTTTGTTTTGTTTTGTTTCGCTGGGATGATGGCTCATACCCACTCAGGGGTATTGGCCAAAAAAGTGTATTGCAGTTTTTCTGTGATCATTTTAACTATGTGTAATGAATTGTTATTATAATAGGACTAATGTAAAAAAAGCAACATAAAAAGAGCAAACGAAAAAAAAATCAAGTTGAGCAATTTTGAGACTTGAGGTGTTATGATTACCACTCAGCTGCGTTTACTTCAGTCTGCCCTGGGGAGTAATAAATAACTTTTTTTTATTGAAGATCACAAAGGTAAACGCTTGGTTGCCTGAATATAATCGCAAACGGCATTGAAAGCATCCCCGTGGCAATGTCCCAAAACTGAGGCACCAAAGCTTAGCGCCTTTTCCGCCGTCAATCTAACGCCTACTTTCAAAAATGGCATCACTAGTAACCTTTTTCTAAGTATATTGTAGCGGCGACAATACAAAAAATAATGATCTAGTGATTCAATTTCTCCGCAGAATGCGCAGAGGGGTGATGTCGTCTGACCAGCTTGTGTTGTCCCCGCCCGTCGCCCTCTTCTTCTTCTTCGTCTTCTTGTCAGCTCCCATTTGTTTTTCTCTTGTCCGATCTCCCTCGTTCGCTCACCACGTGCCGTGGCCCGCCAACGTCATCCTTCTTATCGTTGTGCACGTGTCCATTGTGTGGTGCCACCGTCGCGTTGGACAACGCTTTTGCATCGCCCGTGCCACCACAACAGCACCACACCGAGAACACCACACCGACAACACCGTACTGTTGTACTACACTCATCACAAGCCCAAACGTTTCGGATGTAGTTGTGTTGCTGGTATTTTCACGTAAACACCTTCACCTATTTTGTTTCATCCCACACCAACGCCACCACCAGCACAAATTGGCAGGACATCCAAGCATGCTGGAGACGCACTCCCCACAGGTAGAAGCCCAAATGATTTATTCGTCTATGTTGCTATTATTTCGGTGTAAACATCAACTTCACTCTTCATTTCTCGTCAGCTGCATACTTAAAAGCCCACACTCCTCCTACTGACATTGCTGATGGCAAGGTAAGTGCACGACTGCGTTCCCTTAATTTCTTTTCTAAAGGCTGTTTCCATTAACAATATCATATAAAACACCACCTTATGATTTGTAGCAAGCAGGTGGAAAAGAACCTGGGTCACAAAAAAACGTTCACTTCCTGTGAAGGTCATGGCCCAAGCCATAGGGGGTCGCAACGGATTCGCAGAGCGAAGTTATAGAGGCAAATTAGCCCTTGAGGAGTACAAGTACCCCAAAGAAGTCGTGCGGAAGCAGCTGAGTCCACACAAGGTTGCTTTGTATATTGGTTAGATTGTGGTTGTTTTGTGCTATAGATAATTATGTATCCCATGGCTGTTTTAATTTCTGTCTTCTTTGCAGACAGGACGACACATATGGGGGTCATGGGGCGGAGTCCCAGTGAAGAAAACGCTGGACAATATGTCCGCTATTTTGTTTAAATAAATTCAATATATCAGGAGGACGAAAAGAAAAGAAGACTGAATGCTTTAATTTTTTTTAAATTTTAATTTGATATTATTTTTCTTTTTTAAGTGTCATTCACTTATCAATGAATTATTGCGAAAATAAGATTTTGTTTCTAGCTTTCGTTGAAGTGCACCAGTGGTTCCTCTGACCACTTGAAAAGAGAATACATCAGGCAGGCGTCGCTTGTGAAGTTAGACAACTTCATAAGTGGAAACACTTGAAGTGGATTATTGAACCTGTATTTCAAGTGGAACCACCTGGTAAGTGGTTCCACTTGAAATCCAGGTTCAATATTTCACTTCAAGTGGTTCCACTTGGAGAAAATTTTTGCTTGGGAATACCAAACTTTCCAAAAGGCAAGTCTGCGTTCCGGCATCATTTATTCCACAGACAATCTGGTCCCGCATCATTCGCTCACGCACTGCGCCAAAGTTGCGATCGCCTACTACCTTGATAAGTGCAGCTACGTAGTAGCACAACGACCTCGCCTTCGTGCCTTTTCTAGAAAAAATAAATAAAGCTTCTGACCATTTCGGGAACTTTGGGCTTGAAGTGGCGCCGAGGAGCGTAAATATAGCTGCATTTACCGCATCACTAAATTACTCAATTTAGTAGGCGACAGCCGGTCCCGTAGACACAGAGTACATTGCTGCTCCACAGCTTGTCAGGAATACCGCCTTCTTTTTATCCTCTGCCACATCGTTCACAGCAAGGAAATGCAAAACACGCTCGTGTTATTCCGGCCACTCTCTTGTGCTTGCGTCGAACGCTTCTAGTCTGCCCACGATCGACATTCTTGTTGAATTCAGGCACGGGTGTTTCCTGCCACGCCCATTTTGCAGATTTTATACAATCTCGTCGCCGGTTTTCATGTTCTCCCGAGGCAGCACGCAGACGAGGCTCGGCTCAAATGCTGACTGACGTATGCGGCCAGCAGAAAGTTTATTTCACCAATCATACGAGCGTGAAACCACCATCTTGTGGCGCTATATGTTACACTGCCCAGGCTTATGGTAGGAGCAAAACGATAAGCTCGTTACATTCAATGAATAGATAATGTTAAAGACACACGGTCCGAGAGAGCGCGCACTGTTTCCTTGCTCGGTACCTTTGTTTTCAGCACTATAGAATAAATGGATGTAAAGCTGAAGGTATACATTAGATTTTGCCGCGGTTTCGCTTTCGCGGCATTACATTACGCAGTCTGGTAACATTCCACCTCAGTTTCGCGCGATGATTGTGTCAGGTGGTTCACGCCAAGCCAACTGTGGCCACCTTTAATACTTTAGTGGGGAGCGATGCGTTCGCTTATAAAATATCATCGGTCTATTCTGAGACAGCTGGAAGATTAATATGCTACCAGTTTGTTTACCCTTTAGGATGCTTTGTACATAGTTTTGCACACCACCTAGTTTTTCGATGCTCTGCCTCACCACTACGGCTCAACATTGTCTAAGCTACGGGGTGTAATCACCCCGTTGCTTTGACACACGCTTGCGCACGAAAACATTATTCCACATATAATTGCCTAACAATTCGTAAGTCTGTGACATTTGCTTTTATTTAGCATCTGCTGCTGCACACACATCAAAAGCGTATTTAGTTATTCTTCATAATGTTGCGGCATCAAGTGCGACTGATTGGAATCCTCCGCTGACGCTACCTACTAATAAGAACATGCTGGACGTGCATGTGGATGGTCTTTCTTTGACGGCTTTAGTTGACACTGGAGCTCTAGTGTCTATAATGAGTGCTCGTCTCTGTCGCTGCCTCAAAAAACTACTCACGCCTGCCGCAACACAAGCCGTCCGTGTCGCCGATGGTGGAACTGTGGCCGTCATTGGAATGTGTACCGCTCGTATTAGTCTTGCCAGCCGCCATGTTTTTGTTTTATTTACCGTGCTCGACAATTGCCCTCATGCGCTCATCTTCAGGATTGACTTCTTATCCACGCATTCTGCCCTGATCGACTGTTCTGCCGGCACTCTTGTCTTTTCTTGCCGCCTAGGATATCTTGGCTCATACCCACATGGGGGATTGGCCACACTGTACCTCATAATAGATCATTTTTTTTACAGTGCTTGCTAAAAAAAAGAAAGAGAAATTAGATAGGAACAATAATAATGTTCTGTTCATAACTTCCTTTTCTACCAGATTCTCGCCCCGAGCTGCCGAAAAGCTTCTCTACTACAGACTTCAGTCGAATACCACCAAAAGCCCTCAAATTCATCGAACTGGCAACAAGTTCACCCGTTGTTGACGATGATTATGTCGTCACACCTTTTTAAGATGTTCTTCTGGCGCACGACATCACTGTGCCACAATCAGTCATAACCATGGCCTCTAACCGAACATGTGTGCCCTTTATCGATTTCGGTTTCACGCAGAAGTACTACCACAGAATTTCAGTCACCACGCTTCGACTCTTAATAGACGCCCATGTCCCCGCTTTTTCGGCAGACTCATGCTCCGATCTTCCATGTCACCCGCAGGATGCCACATCCCTCGATGCGGCCTTGCGCCCCACGATCGACCCGAAACTCAAACCTGAGCAATCCGACGCCCTATTCCGCCTTCCGACTTCCTACCACGACATATTTGGCATCCACAGCAGTCTACTCGGTCAGACTTCCCTCGTGAATCGCAGCATTAATACTGCTGATTCTCCTCCCATTCACCGCCGACCATACCGGGTGTCTGCCACAGAGCGTAAGGTAATTCAAAAAGTCATCAAGATGCTAGCCAAAAGAATTATTGAACCCTCCTCGAGCCCTTGGGCATCTTCTGTTGTACCCGTTGAAAAAAAAAAGATGACACGCGGCGCTTCTGCGTTGATTACTGCCACCTTAATCGAATCACGAAAAAGGACGTTTATTCTTTGCCCCAAATCAATGACGCCCTCGATTGTCTTCATGGCGCGCGATACTTTTCTTCAATCGAACTACGTTCTGGCTATTGGAAAATTGCGGAGGACGAGAAAGACCACGAAAAGACTGCATTTGTAACTCCCTGTGGCCTATACTAATTCAAGGTGATGCCGTCTGGGCTATGCAACACCCCAGCCACGATTGAGCGTATACATGATGGACTCGCTATTACAAGGGTTCAAGTGGTTAACATGCCTGTGCTACCTCGATGACGTCTTTGTATATTCGCCTACATTTGTGACACACCTCCAGCGTTTGTCAGCGGTTCTCGACATCTTCCGCACTAGTGGCCTTCAACTAAACTTGTCGAAATATCACTTTGGCAGCCAGCAAATTACGGTGTTGGGCCACCTTGTCGACGCATCAGGTGTGCAGCCTGACCCGGAGAAAATTCGTGCCGTCACGAGCTTTCCTTAACCCGAGTCTGTCAAGGACGTCCGGAAATTTATGGGACTTTTTTCCTATTTTAGAAGGTTTCTGAAAGATTTTGCAACGATCGCACGACCACTCACCAACCTTTCGAAGAAAGACCTGACTTTTACGGGGTGTTCAGCTCAAGCTTCTGCTTTTTCTCACCTCATCATCTTCCTCACGACTCCACCTATATTGGCCCAACTTGACTCGTCCACTCCGACAAAAGTCCGCACCGATGCGTGTGGTCACGGGTTTGGAGCTATCCTAGCCCAACGCCAGCGGGTACACGACCGAGTTATCGCCTACGCTAGCCGCCTACTCAGAGCTGCCGAGCGCAACTATTCAATAACAGAGCTTGAAAGTCCTGCTCTTGTTTGGGCAGTCACGAAGTTCCGCCCATATTTATTTGGCACGAATTTGTATGCGCCACAGCTAAGAGGTGATCAAGAACAAGTTTACTAATTGATTGCAGTGTTAGACGACCTATTCGTTACGCCATTCACATTGTGTGACCCCTGGCTGTTCCGTTGATGTTCTGAAACACTTTGTTCCTCATATTAACGCAATTTTTTTTCCCGACATCAAGCCTGCCTAAGGTAAGTTTTTAAACGTATTCCAAGCACTGGCGTGACTGAGTGAGAGAATACTGAGCTGGCACGCAGCAGGCCCGGGTTCGAAACCTATTCTGTCATTATTGTTTTCATTTACTCAGTTTTTTTCTTTCAATCGATACTTGTTACGGACACCGGCGGCGGCGGACAACTACGGCACCACGCGTGACCCGTGTCCTGATCTCGTAACAACTTTTGCTGGAAAATGTTTTTTTAAAGGCCATGACTTCATCTTTCACTGTTACTGCTGCGCGTTCGACGCTATGGCCTGGCGTTTTTTGTTTTTTTTTTTTACGGCGAAAGCCTTAGGTGCTTCAGCAAGCGTAAAATGTTTCTTTCCGGTGATTTTCCGGCCCAGAAAAGTGATTTTCCAAAGTGACGTGTCATTGCATAAAATCACGCGATCACAAATTGCATGATGATGCCATAATGACGTCACTGTGTCACTTCGTCACTCGAAGGGCTGAATCCCGAGCTATCTCGACACTGGCAGTGTAGCGAAATGGGTGCCTCCATTTTAATCCGATTCCGTTCCGGAGAATCGGAACTCACCTCAATTCCATTATTTTGAATTTCTAGAAATGAAAAACCTTACCACATTCCAATCTGTGAATGGCCACGCAATTTAATTCCTTTCCTCTAATTTTCCAACGTAGGAAAGTCATATTGATACTGCTGTTGAGATAAGAATGAAGGCCCCACTAAGGTAATGTGAGAAAACGCTTCAAGAACTGCGAAAGTACGAAAAATACGTTACCAAGGTAGAGTGATAATAGTTCGGGGGTGCTAAAAGCACCCTACTAATTCCGGTAGGAACAGTTCTCCCGCTACCTACAATTCTTGCATGGTCAGCATTCTTGAACGAATGACGATGCTTCATTGTTTATTCACACATAACCCCATTTCACCCAGAGGCGCTACAGCAGGAGGTTACAAACATTGTCACTGCACACTTGCTCAGACAGAAGACTGTTCCATTGACTAGTTTTCACAAAAAACAAAATTTGCTTACAGGTTAGTCCTGGCCCAATATGTCTTTATTTTGTTTATGTGATATTCGATATGGTGTTTTAGATTTGGTTAACAGTGAACGAAGCCCTCTAGATCTACTGGTACTAGTTGTAACAGTGCACCATTCGGGCACCCTCTGCCTTTGCATCGAATAAGTAACACTTGGCTGCAGTGCTCGTCAGTACTCGCACTTGTCAAGCGCTCTTAGCAGGATGGGGCGAGAAAAACAAAGGTATGCAACGTCTTCCTAGTCGCAAAGGTTATTTTCATGTGTCAGGTACTAAAGTGCTCGTGAAATAATGATCAGACTGTGCATGAAGTATTCGCCACTTTCGCGAAACAGTAGCAGTGGGAACCAACGCACAAGGATAATTGCTTTCTCCTTTCAGTGTACGCTGTGATAATGCACTTGTTTGTACACTGTTATGCCTCGATTTCTGTTTTATGAATTGGCAGATTGTTCACACTTTTACATCACGCTTACCCTTGACAATGGCTCATTAAAGGTGAACTTAGACAATGCGTTGTGGCCTTCCACTTCGAAAAAAAAACATGTACTCAGGCCTCCATACCTAATCTGAACATGATATTACAGTAGTAGCAATTGAGGGTGTAGCAACTGAGCGAAGAAAATGTGCAAATAAAAAAGTGCCGCCATATCCACGAAGTGAATGATGATGAGTGGGCGAAGCTCTGGAGGAAAACCTGGTAAACCATGAATCTTCCGTACAATGCTCCCCCCTAGCGTACGTCGCTGCACTAAATCGAACGATTGCCTTCCACCAATGACACCTGCCATATGTGACATCATTCCTATTTTATAACATCTCGCATCTTTCATCATCAACTACAAGTGCCGCCGTCTAGTTTATAACATCTTGCATCTTTTCATCATCAAATACAAGTACCGCCATCTAGTGAACACTGCAAGAACTAAATGAGAGGTGGCTACATGGGATGGATGGATGCATGGATGGATGGATGCTATGAGCGTCCCCTTTATAACGGGGTGGTGACAAGTATGCCACCAGGCTCGACAAAAAAAAAACCTTTTTTCCCTTTCTTTTTTTGTTGGCCTAATGCCTCTACTTCGATAAATTCTATCTTAATGGAAAAAAGGTAAATTTTCAGCTTAAGTTCTCTGCCATTTACGGCACACTGTCCATATTTTATTTTTCCAATATTTATTTTTGTCCTTTCTCTCTAATTTTCTGCCACCAATACTCTAACCGTCTCTTACTTATTTCAATCGCGGGTGTGTTCAGCTTTCCATTGTTGTCCCTAAAACCCAAGGCTTCCTGTAGGCTCGTGCCCAAACGTACACCTGGGTGGATATCTCCACATTCAATCAAAACATGCTCCGCCGTTTCCTTATCTTTCCCGCAGCATGTGCATTGTTCTTCTTCTTTACTGAATCTTGCTTTATAACTACGCGTTCTAAGGCAGCCCGATCTCGCTTCAAACAGTAAAGCGCTTCCCCTTGAATTATCGTAAAATGCCTCCCTCCTTATTTCATTTTTGCCCTTTCGGTAGTTACTCAAAGCCGCTTTTTTCTCCATAGCTGCCATCCAGTAAATCCTCTCCGCCTCCCTGACTTCTCCCTTAACGCTCTTTGTTGACATATGGCTCACAATACCAGCCGTATATTTACTAGTGAGTCTTCTAGTTCTTTTTCTCCACTGTGTGTCCACGCTCTTCCTATACAAATAACGGAACACCTTCTCTGCCCATCTACTCTCCTTCATATTTCTTAGCCTTTCTTCGAACCTTATTTTGCTCTGCGCTTCCCTCGCCTCAAAACCTGCCCACCCCATATCGCCCTTTACAGCCTCGTTTGTCGTCTTCCCGTGAGCACCCAACGCGAGGCGTCCCACAGTCCTTTGATTTACATCCATTCCCGATTGCACCTCTGCCCTCATGCACACCACTGAGTTCCCAAAAGTAAGCCCTGGAACCATTACACCCTTCCACAGACCTCGAAGCACCTCATACCTATTGTATCCCCACAACGCTCTGTGCTTCATTATTGCCGCATTCCTCTTTCCTTTTGCTGCCGAGGCTTTTTCCTGTACCTCCATGTATCTATCACTCTCATTTACCCATACTCCAAGGTACTTGTATTCACTTACCCTCGGTATTTCTTGGCCTTGTATGGACACCGTCTGACCACAGGGATCATTGAATACCATCAAACATACAAGGGACGCTACCGCCATCTAGTGAACACTGCAAGAACTAAACGAGAGGTGGCTACATACAAGGGATGCCACCGCCATCTAGTGAACACTGCAAGAACTAAACGAGAGGTGGCTACATACAGGGGGCCCCGCCGCGGCGGTCTAGTGGCTAAGGATCTCGGCTGCTGACCCGCAGGGCGCGGGTTCGAATCCCGGCTGCGGCAGCTGCATTTCCGATGGAGGCGGAAATGTTGTAGGCCCGTGTGCTCAGATTTGGGTGCACGTTAAAGAACCCCAGGTGGTCTAAATTTCCGGAGCCCTCCACTACGGCGTCTCTCATAATCATATAGTGGTTTTGGGACGTTAAACCCCACATATCAATCATCAATCAGCTACATACAGGGGACGCACAGCCCACGCCCTAAGGAGCTTCGCCCCTAAAAATCACAGCATATTCACTGAGTGAATGAAGATAAGTGCGGCAAAAAATCCATCCGTCCATGCATCCATCTGACGGATGGACGGACGCTTCTTCCCACTCCATATATTTCACTCCGTGAATATGCCATGAAAACCACTAACGACATCTAGTTATAATATTCCCAAGGACATACACACACAGCGCCATCTATTGATCAACTCATAAACTACATGTGGCTACATATTACCCCACTATTATTACTACAGAGGAAAGGACGACCCACACCCTAAGGAGCTTCGCGCCTAAAAGATAACCATAATAATGAAATGATTCCACCTTATAGCACTGGGAGTGCGGGATAACCAGCTCGCACTTCGAGATTCAGAAGCGCCAGGCTTGAGCAGCCGCGGTCACTCGCCGCTTTGTGAACTTAAAAGAGGTCACGCAGGTTTACTTTATTTTCACCGGCTCAAACACATGCTTCTACAGCAACAAGAAGTCCGGCAATTGATCAGTAGCTTATTGGCAATCGCCAAGTGATAAAGAGTGCCCCGGTGTCTTCGTAATTTTCAAATGCTGCTATAACCGTAGCAAGCAGTGCAAGGTGAAAAAAAAACAGAAAACGGCTTCGTTTTGGCTTTGTTCACCAAAATTTTGCAACAAATTGTTACGGTAAATGTGCGGTTCACCATCTAGTTTGAAAAACCAAAATGTAAATGATGGTTTCTGCAACGGTTGGTTCTGAATAAAAACCGATATGTGTTGCGCTACGCAAGCATGAGCTACTCGAAAAAGGTGCATGACAACAGATTTCACATCGCTGTTGTGCCGTAGAAAATACGCGTTATGCCTCTCAGCTAACTTCGCATTCACAGTGAATACAGCGCTTGCGAGGCGGGAAATCGGCTCTCATTCGCTTTCCAATAGGTCTGTGGTTTAACCATGTCTCCCAGAGTTACTTCCGAAAGGTAGAGAGAAATTTCCTTTGCAATGGATTCGGGCGTACTGTGTTGGTGGAGATTATTTTGCGAGATATTTCTGCTTCGTCCTGCTTCAGAGTCTGCATTCTCGAGGCTGCTGCCGCTCTCTTGCATGTCCCAACAAAATAAGCCTCCGCCACAATTACGGAGCAAAGCTTGCAGCGTGCAGGTTGTTCGTTTTCTTCGCGAGCAGTTTAAAAAACTAAAAGCAAAGAAGAATCTGTTTAATTTGCCATGTTGACGGACTTACTATGTGCGTGACTTGCTGGGTGTAGGAGCCAGTCGGGTAGGGCGCTGTAGCGGGCTCGAACCGCCAAGAGACGCCGGCGTCACTCGGGTCTTCCTCCACTCTAGAACAAAGCGAACACCGGGTTCAGTCGTTTCGGCGCGAACCGTTGTGTCCGGGCTCAGGGAGGAGCCGCCGTGAGCGCGCTCACGTGATCTCTCGCCTGATTCGGCCGGCTTCCCGAACCAATCATTTCAAAAGTTTGTTATCCTCTCTCTCTCTCTCTCACTCTCTACGGAGTTGGCGTGCACGTGTTGTGCTGCCCTTGACTGGAGACCTTCGCTGACTTTGTTTCGGCAAAGGCTCCATGTGTGTAGACTGTGAGAGGGTGACGGGGCTCTTCTCTTCCGTCGGTCGACGTGGACGGTCGTGCGGCGAAGCACGATGCTGTGCTCCGGCTGGAGAGCATTCTTGCTCTGTCATTCTCGCTCTGTGATTCGACACTCGTCTCGCGTGCGTGTTGTGTCAAACCTCTTTCACCGGCGTCGTTCCAAGCGAAGGTCTCCGTGCGTGCAGCCCTTTTCAGTGCTCACCATGGCGACTAAACGGACACTAGGGGATATCCTCAAGGACGAAGACCCACACTCTGTTGCAGCCTGCCGCACCCGCTCCCAGCTGCGCAAGCTCTTAGATCGAGGCTCTTGGCAGCAGAGAGATAAAGCTCTTGCGCTGCACAGGCAGAAGCTCGAAATTGCTGCTTCTATAAGAAGGCAGAGAGAGAAAGAGAAGGAGCAGACAACACCCACAGCGGGGGGAAATCCGCTTCAAACCCACTCCGAGCCTCCTGAATCGGCGGCTCCGGTCACTACAGACCACTTCATTACAAGCTCTAGGGATTCCACCAACCTGACCCCGCCTCGCGCGCAAGAAGAGCGCTCCACTCAGGACACCCCTCTTCAAGCGGAATCTGCCGAGACCGACACCTTGTCCGTCTCTAGCTCCTCATGGGAGCATACGACGCCTCCCTCATCACCTGCAACAATAGACACGACAGGTGCGCCGATTATTGTCTCTACTTCGCGCTTCTCCGCCCCTCCTCTGACCCCATCCCTCACCACAGCCGCCGAAGTAAATACTACGGAGCCGCCCGAGCGTGTTGCCCCCCTCTCTTCCACATTTGTGGGAAATCGCGGCGGCACCATTATTTACAGACTCGTGGGGAAGCAAGCCAACTTCCTCGCCGTGACTCGTGACTCAATCGCAGCGTTCCTTTCTGGCTTCACTGCGACCCGGCGCGTCCGCGTCAACTTCCGACGCAACCTCGTTGCCGTCGACTTTCCACCGGCCGCAGATCCCACGGAGCTCCTCCATGTTCGGCGGATCTGCTCTTTAAACGTCAAGTCCAAGTTACTCACCGACAACACGTGTGTTGGACTCATCTATGGCATTGACCAGGACCTGGATCCCGCTGACATTGCGGTCAACATCGATTTGACCGTTCCGGTCCTCTCGTGTACACGTCGAGGCGGGTGCGTCACCGTCACGTTTGAGGGGACCGCCATACCACCGGAGGTGTTCCCTTTCAAGCTCCGCCGGCCTGTCCGCCCTCGACTGCCGTGGCCCCTCCAGTGCGCCCGCTGCGGCCGTTTCGGCCACGCCACCGCGATCTGTTCGCGGGACCAACGCTGCCTCGGCGGCGGGGGAAGCCACGCCAAAGCGCCCTGTCCTGCGGAGCGCCCTCGCTACATTAACTGCAGTGGCACGCACGCGGCTAACGAACCGCGCTGCCCTTCCTGGCAAATTCAGCGCAAGGCCGCCGTCATCATCGCCTCCTCGGATGGCCCCGTGACGCGCCGCCAAGCGCTGGAGAAAGCCAGAACCGCTGTCAACACCATCGACAAGCGAGGCAGCGCGGAAGTCATCCATGGCCGATCCTTTCGGGACGCTGTCGCCTCCGGTCGTCCATCGGTGTCAGTGCCTGCTCCTCGCCCTCCTACCAGTGCGCCTGCTGCAAGCACAAGTGCCCCTTCGCCCCCTCCTCTGGATTGCCCCGACTCCGCGGCGGACCCGATGGACGCGGTGACCTCCGCACTTGTAGCAGCTATCCGCGCAGTGATGATGTTCCTGCCCCCTGATTCTCCGGTTCGTGGCCTGTGTGTGGCGGCTATCGCTGCACACGAGGCAATCGTCCCGGCGAACTAGAGCGACGGGAGTCACACATCGAGTTCCTCAGAACTCTCACCTGTGTGTTCTGCTAAACATTATTCCTTTTTTTTTCTTTCCGTGCTTTCTTTTGGCTGAACTGAACTTTTTTTTCTTCCCCTTCTCTTTCTTGTTCGGGCTATCTGCCCTTGCAGTGTTCTGTGCCCTACTGAATTATTTCAGCAAGGTCAACAGGACACTAATCTGTAAGTTCAACGGTTTTATTTTTTTTTCTCCTTTCCATATCGTTGAACTGGAACAATGCTTCTTTTTTTTGTTCCCCTCTTCCGTCCCTGTGCTGTGTGCTCACGCGCGTTCTCCCAAGAGTGCGTTCAGCTTTTTTTTTCTCTCTCGTTGAACTGAAAACACTCGGCTCCTTTTTTTTTTCTCTTCCCCTCTCTCGTGCTTCCACTTTGTGGTCACGCGAGTGTGTTCGATCATCATTTTATGCGCCTCTTAGGCTCATTCTCTTCTTCTTCGGTGAATTATTTCTCCGGCCTTCCCGGCGGCTTTTCGTGAAGGTTGCGGATCATCGCAGCGGTTTCGGACGTACGCTATGTGATGCGGTGCGAATGCTTTTTACCACTTTACTCTTACCTCTTCTCTTCTATCTCTTTCATTCCCATTCCCCCTTCCCTGCGCTTAACTGTGGAGGTGCCCTGGTTTAAGAGAGGCAGTAACGGGACAGCGCTTTTTTCTTCCTTTTCCTCTTTCAAAGCCACTTGGTTGGGGCGACGGGGACGTTGAGGTGTGACGATGGCCAAGCTGGCTTACGAAAGCTGCGCGCATTAGAGAAGCGCTTTTTCGAATGACTAGGAGGTAATGCGGGTATGTCACTGTCGTTGCGCACGACAGATACTGAAGGCATAATACCCTGGTTGTACGAAGAATAGAGACCTATTTCGCATCAATACAGTTTCTACAAGGACAGAGTGGACTATTTCGGAAATCGAAGCACCGCGCTTTCCCCTCGTGGAGAGGAGCGCCGCGAGGATTAGCTGACAACGCTTGCCTGCTTTCCCCTGTTTTCATCGCGTGCCGTGAGTGATTTTGGCTGGCGTAATGTCTGCTGTTCTTAAGAAACGGCTTCTTCTGAGCATTTTGTTTTTTGTGCTCATAAACTAGACCGTGTTGTTCGTCCCGAATAGCCAGAATCATCACTGAACATGCCTAACAAGAAGAAAAGCGATGGACAAACCTGCTCTGTTCTTGGAGTTGATGATAAGTTAACATGCCAAAGACACCGAATGTGTCGTCTCAATGCTCGGTGCTACTTCAGGGCTTGAATTATTGTCATGCTACATCTAATATTAGTGACCGTTGTTAGGATGCTTGTGTTCTCATTGAGAGTGATTGAGGTGATACGGTGTTACACTTGAAGCGTACCATTTAATCAGTACGCAAATAATTAAGGTAAGAACCTTATGCATCTCATCAAGAACTCACAGGATCACCTACATTAGGCAACTCGAAGACGAAGGCCGTCTTCATCTCAATCCATGAACTGATACTGCACAGCCGGTCCATGAGTGTCAGCAGGATCTTGGCATGGGTGAAACGGTGCAAATCCGTCTTGTATCACGGATGAGGGAAGGGGAGAGCACCAGTGTAGCTTGGGTGTGGGCACGCCCTGGTGCGGATTGAGGGAGATATAGTGTCCCTTTTGCACCCCCCTGCTGACGCCCATGCTGGCCACCATCCACACCACCCTTCGAAAGCTTGATGCACCGGATGAGGTTTCGCGAAGCCTCCAGGTTCGGTGGATGTGGGAACTGTAGTGAAACCTCCGAACTCTGAAATGGGACAAACTCTTGAGTACCTCCTGGTGGGGCTACCCAACAAGGACGCCGCTCGCGATGAGATTGTCACCATTGTGTACGCTCGCTGGTGGCCGGCTAATAAACGCCTTAAGAGAACCTTATTTTGCGTTGCCTCTGTGATCAGATCACCTTTGACGAAGCTAGGATGTGATTTGATGACATGATCATTTAAAAATTAAGTGGCTTCATAACAATCTCGCAATTTTTGGCGACAATTGATGTCTTATATGGTTTCATCACGTAATGTATTTTCGAATCACTCGACGCCGCTGACGCATCAACGGTTCAATTACACGTTTGGTGAGGCATTCAAGGTTTTTGCCTAAAAACAGAAATTGACCATAGTAGGCTTTGGCGTCTCGTGGCGGCTGCACCGGTAAGACTGATGCAAAAATCATCGCGTGATCGTGTCCCTTTATGACATGGTCGTGACACCACCTATCCCCAGAATTCGCAGCGTTATGTTGACGTCACCCCGTGACATCGTCACTTTGCACTGCCTCTGTGATCGGCCCATTGATCATGAAGGCCGAGCAAAACCAGCTGACGTGCTGATAATCCAGAGTGGCTCCAGTCATAGAACCAGGGCGAAACCACGTTAAGTGTAAAAAACTATGCGAGGGGAGTGAGAAAGACCAATAAATTGACTGAAGCAAAAAAAAAAGAAGGTAGATTTCACATCCAAGTCGTTCTTGGTGAATGTATAAAAAGCTCAGAGAGTTCCTTTATTGCCCTCTTACGTAGTGTTTACTTTGCTGTTCACATGCCTGGATTTGTTCAATCGGACCAAGTCGTTACTCACCACAAGCCTAGAAACCTCCCCTATTTTGGCTTCGTACATCTCATTTTTTTAATAACCTGTGTCAACGCATTGACTTCTAGTTGTAGTTTTATTGTTATAGATACGAAATCGGCACTCAAAGCTAACTTCTTTCACATCGCCAGCTGACGTAGGCGCTCCTTCGGCCTTCTATACCTTTCCCGCACTGACTGAGTCTTCCACCAGTGTTTTCAAAGCCACAGTCTCACCATAACATCTTTGCACAGCAGTATACTTATCAACTTTTTCTGATTGAACCTTCCGTGTCCAGGTATTGAGTGCTTATTGGCATCATGACAATGCTCATGCTGCCAAATTGCCTCTTCTGAATACGCCTGTGGTGAGTGCTTCAGTTGTTTTGTCCAAGGCGCTTTCAGAAAAGGTGATAGGAACGGCTGTATGTTTCCGGCAGCTTTGAGAGGCATGTGGATCGAGACGACAAATTACTATCAGCGTAATCATAAACTGTAATGAAACACGAAAGCTCGGGAGCTTAAATAGCTACTATGCTGGCCGCGTTAGTTTTAGAATAAACTTGCCGTTCACGTTGAGCACGAAATCGTACCGAAACATAATCAAATAACCAAGAAATTTACGAGATATTCCGCATAAACATACAAAATGCAGTGGCCAAAAGTATAAAGTTTGCTAGAGATTAACTTTAGGGGACCCTCGTGCTGCGATCGTTTAGTGACATTGGGAGTGATGAATATGTACACGGATTTGCCTATAGTCGTCGCACTTGTGGGTGGTGGATCGATCTTGTGGCTTCGTTTATTGCTGTCTTTCGGTTTTCTTTCGAAAGAAAAAGCGAACAATTTTAAGCTTCGTTACCCGATTTGCATTGGTAAGCCTACAAGATAAACGTCGTGAAGTGCAACTGCTGAACATTTGCCGATTGTCGTTTCGTGACAAAGCAGCTCCAAGACACGTGAATCCTAAAGGAACGTAAAGTACGCAGGCTACATGGGCCAGTCCGTGTACCACCCATGCTACCAAAATTCCCATGCTCGCTGACGCACCATGCATTGCAGCTCCCATAGACACTAGCGCCGGATTTCTCTCTCGTGTATATATATGAAACTCTAAGGCCACACGTGTAACGGACTGGTTAAGTTAGATGAAGAAAAACGAAGCGCAAAGGCAGTATGTTCTTTTAATGTTTGTGTAGGGAGTCATTCAATGCTTGCACTTCACGCGTGCAGTAAACTCTATTCAAAGTTAAGCTTTTAAATGAGAACTCGTACAATAGGGCTGGCATTTCACTTCAAAAAAAAAAAAAGATTGACACTCAACATTGTGCACTGTTGAGTGTCGTTCACTGTTTCCCTTATGATTTTGGGTTCTTCGCGCATTATTCACAGGTACATGAAGGCGCGTATTACGATCAACCTTTCAAAGCCACCATTTTACGATATAGTTTGCGTTTTTTCTGTTTTCCGTTATACGAATGGCCTTCAAGAACATTACAGAAATGTTGGATAACGTCGTAGTGAAAGAGACCTAGCTAATAAAAACTCATTTTTCTATACTGTCTATAAATATGTAACAAAACGGTGGGTTTAGGATATAGACTCGCGGAAAAACCGCGGCTTGATTATTAGGGGAAAACACTATTACTAACACGAGCGTAATTCACCGAAAATGAGAAATAGGCGTGCACATTCGAGAAGTGTCGCCGCAGTTATCAACAGCTTATGCGTAAAAATCTCGTGAAAAGTGACGTCAAGCACCTCTCAGAAGCTTGAACCTGCTATGACCAACAAGCTCCAGTGATCACCAGCAGGACCCGCGTTCTAAAAAAATCAGGTTTATTTCTGCTTATTTTCGCGAAGAAGCTCATGTTATGCTTCTTAAAAACGTAAGGATGCATGAACACATATACTGTATTTTTATTAGAGAAAGGAGATAACTGGCACATGTGAGCATAATTTTATTGTCCTTTACGCTACCATTTTCACGAACTGCCACACATTTACAAAAAAAAGACGTCTTCATGCACAAAGCCAGACTGAAATGGGCGTTGCAACGAAATATAAAGAACGCACTTTAAATAAAACTATTTGGTGTTTTATGTGCCAAAACCTTGAGAAAGCTACGACAAACGCTGCCGTGCAGGACTCCGGAAATTTCTGTTATCTGGTGTTCCTTAACGTGTGCTGATAATTACGCACTAAACGGGCGCCTAGCATTTCGCCTCACAGAAATGCGACTTCCGAGGTGTGTATTGAAGACCAGACGTTGGTAACAAAACAAACTAATCTCCCGCAAGCAAGGGAATGCTTTGGTTGAATTTTGTTGATGGCCAGCACAATATCACTTTCGCCATACCTTCACATTCTCATAAAAACCAGTCGTAGCCACGAGAGGAAGAATCATGCATCCTATTAAAACAAGCACAATAAGAAAACCATTGACGACAGTCTTCTAGTTGAATGCCGTGAGAAATATTACGCCATTATTCCGCTCGAAACTGCAATATTTTAAGTGCATCCACATGTGTTAAAAGTCACACCTTACATGTATTTCGAGAAATTAATTGATGCCTCATTGTTTCTCCTCATTAAGTGTATCAGCAGGCTTCCAAAAAAAAAACACCTGTCGCATTGCTTGATGAATGAGTATCACAACTTCTATTGTGTATTTAAGGCAAGCTATCAAAAGTGGCACATTGTGCACTGTTTAGTGTCGTTCACTGTTTCCCTTGTGATTTTGGGTTCTTCGATCATTATTCACAGCTACACGAAGGCTAGCTTGCTCCCCAACTTTCGGCTTCGCGCAGAAGCAGCGTCGTAGCCATTGCAGTTCCTCTGGTTCTTAGCGAACGTTTAAAAAAAAGGCAGCTCTTATAAAGCACTCGCCCATTTGTTGCTCTTCTTCGTCCCTTTTGTTTTCGGCACGTGCTTGTCAACGATGAATCTATAACAATTATAGGCCAACTCAACGTTATGCTCAAGTCAACATCTCTGCTATCAAGAACTTTTTACAGCATGGCATAGCTATCCTTTCTTGACGCTAAGCGCATTCGCACACTTCTGAGCGTGTTTCCGCTTGGTGCAAACAATAGCGGCCATGCTAGCTTATGCACAATGAACGTTGCAGATTGGACCCTCACTTGCAGTTTCATTGTGTTAATTATTACATAGGTAAACTATTCAGCCACCACAGTGTACATATATATGTTTATAATTTCCTCATGTAATTTCACCGCGCTGAGCGAGTTACCAGGAAAAAAGGTTAATGCGGACTCGGCACGATCGTTCACTTATCCCGTCAATAGCCTTTCTGCTGACTTTTGAAATTCTGCTCTGTACTTATGTTCCTTATTCAAGTGTCGTATCTTGTTTTTGTTTTTGTTTTTTGCAGGGGAAGCTGTTATGGGATAACAACACGTGTTACGTGCACCGTAGTTCTCTGCTGCCACCGGTGTCTGTAATCGCGCAAAGCGAGAAAAAACTAAAGAAAAAGAGTGAGACCACAATTGGATTCGAACCCGAGTCCGCTGCGTGCCGACCGAGCATTCTACACTCAGCTACGCCGGTGCTTGGAACTCCGTGGCAGACTGACCCTAGGCAGGCTTCATGCCAGGAAGGAAATTGCCATTAATGTGTGTAAATAAAGCGTTTAGAACAGCAACAGAGCAGGCAGGAACCACACCATGCGAATTTCATATTGAGTGGGTCGTCGAATGGTACTACCATATCATAATAGCGTTAGACATAATCCTTCCTCGTCGTAGACCACGGCAACAAAATATTGCACTAAATTTCTTGTGAGCGTGTATTTACCCACTCCTGCTGCAGCCCAAAAGCGCTCTGCAATATTTGTAATTATGTAAATAAATAAATAAATAAATAAATAAATAAATATTCACTGTATTCATATCATGAAATACTTGCCCCAATTGGTATCGTTTCAATATTTCTACTTCAGGAATTTCGATATTCACTTCTCGTCTAAATTCTTTCGTAAGAAATTATTCATTACACAGAGTGAATTTTTTTCGGTAAATTCCACCACGACTTTCTTCGGGGATTTGGAGAGACAACGCCATGCTTATCGGTCATTTGCTCCTTTCAGACTTCTCCCTTTTGTCGCATTGAGTAAGACTCTCCGCAGTGCAGAGTGATTGACAGCCTAAGCCGAAACAAAATGGCGGCTGACGCTGGTGGCACAGCCCACCTGCGTGAACAGAAATCTACGAAGGGAGAAAACGCGCGTTCCTTGGTGGCCGATTCGGACTGCAGTAGCAAAGGGTGCACTTGAAAGGGCGTAAGCGAAATGATCTTGTGGATGCGGTTCTGATATTCTTATCGAATGTTCGTGCGTGTATGCATGCATGTGCAAACTCGAAAAAAAAATATTTGAGGGTGTGAGGCGGGAGAACTCGCTTGCCGTCCGCTCGAAACAAGATTTATCTTGTCGTAGCTTTCCGTTCTGGCCCATGCTGTTACCTCGTTTCAGCTGAGGCATTTTATCACTATACTTAAAAAAAATCACCGTATTTGTTCAAAAAGAAAAGGTTAAAGACAGCGCGTAAAAGCCGTAGGTGTATCTATCAAATAGGAATTCGTTTATTTCACACAAAAGAAGGAAAAACGAAGCTCTTGAGTGCCGCTGAAAGCGTTTTGACGGTAGGCTTTCATCCCTGGATGGAAATGTAGGGAAGCCTCATTCGGCGATGCGCCATGGGAGAGGTGACAAGTTCTGAACATCGTCGCATTCGTCTCCGACGGCATCGCCGAGGCTAGCGTACGAGAGTTGCTGCTCCCGAGATAGTTTCCATCCAGAAGCGCGCATCTCTATAAGTTCGAGCAGAGTCAGGCGATCATCCTCCGGAACATCTGGCGACAAAAAAGCGTCCCGAAAGCAGGCCACCAGCGCCACCATGCGGGCAGGGGCACCTCGTTCTGCAGCTTCGCCGGCTGTAATTAGGGCTCTGCGGAGGCACTCGACCTGCGGTGGCAGTTTTAAAACATTAATATATTATTTTATGCTTAGCAGTCTGTTAAGATGTGTTGTCCGACAGAAGAAAAACAATGCGCATCTCTACAAGGCTTCAATTGCCTTGGCCTACACTGTTAGAAAAAAGGCAGTGCTACTTACTAACTTTTAGATAGTGAATTGTCGCAACATTCACTACCTAAGTAGTAACTGCAGGTAGTAGATCACAGACATTCACTACGTCTCGTTTCTTCTGGTAGTAAGCGTCTGTGGTCTACTACCTGCAGTTACTACTTAGGTAGTGAATGTTGTGACAACAATTTACTACCTGAAAGTTATTAAGAAGCCCTGGCTTTCTTTTTTTTTAGAATGTATGAAGGCTCGTTAAAGAGTCCAAGCGATGGATTTAAGTCGCAAAAGCTCGGCGCACTGTTCCTGCTCTTGCCCTTGCATCACCGATGCTTCAAAATGCACTAGCATTGGTCGACATCTTTTCCTGGCCCAGCCAATCCCTCTACTACTATCTCTCCTCCCTACACCACCTGTTCTAATTCTGCCGCAGCTTCCCCTTCATTTTGGTTCTTTTTACCTTGCGTGGCCTTCTCCACATTGCTACGCTTTCTCTGCCTGGCTCAAGTAGGTGCTCTATGGGCTTCCCCTGAGCCCCTCATAGCTTTAAACCCGTTCTCCGTCTTTTCAGGCTTCGCTCTCACGCGTGGGCTAAAAAGTGCGCACGGCCGATCCTCACTTTTAAACAGTTCCTTGGTTAGGAGGGCTCCATGAAACATGTGTATAACAGACACGAGTCAAATATTCTGCAAAAAAAGCCACACCACTGCGTGAAAGTTCTTGGAGAAAACACCCTATACATGCATCATGTAAGGTGAGAAGTGTGAAATCAGGGAAGAGGTGGGAACTCGTGACCTAAGCACACAATTGAACTGTCACTAGCACTATGTCCACCAGTAACAAGCGGGGCTTTGGGGAGCTTCACTGATGTTACAATGGGCACAGCCTTAACTAATGTTCTAAAGCGATATGTCTACTTATGAAAGGTAGCTAGTAACCACGTAGCCGAACCACGAGAGTCAATTAGCTAGAAGAATAAGGATGGGGTGAAGCATATTTGACACACATTCTAAAATCATTATTTGAAGTATACCACTATCCCTCGTATAGAGTGTATGTAACAGCTTCATCTTACAGACACATACCTTCAAAGCAGGAACCTGGAAGCTTACAAAGAGCTAGAAATCAACAAAAATTGTGGATGATGTAGCAAGCGATATAAAGGAAAATGGTATGTGTAACCTCAAGAGACAATAACAGAGCACAGTGGGTCAGAGAACAATCCGGGGTTAAGGCTATCATAGTCAAAATCAAGAAGAATAAATGGTGATGGGCAGAACACGTAGTGCGTAGGCAGGATAACCGCTTGCCATTAAAGGTAACAGACTGGATTATAAAAGAAAGTAGACGTGTGAGAGGGAGACAGAAAGACGTGTGGGCAGATGAGATTAGGAAAGAAGTTGAGGCACACCGTGAATACTAAAAGCACAAGACCGGATTGGTTGGCGGAACACGTAAAAGGCCTGTGCTTTGCACTGGCCGTAGTCAGGCTGATGGTGATGAGAATAACTAGTCACTGTTGTGCACAATGTAAAGAATACAGTACAATCTTGTTAATTCGTATTTTACGAAACCAGTAAATGTATCAGAACTCATCGAATGCCGAGCTATAGAATGTATATATATATATATATATATATATATATATATATATATATATATATATATATATATATATATATATATATATATATACCTACATTTTCTACATGAATACGTAAATGCTGCAATTATTCCGCTTAAGACCAGTTTAAAAGCAGAACCTGTTGACCCAGGTGCCAGATTACCATGTTTAATTAAAACGAGATGTTCTAGGCAGGCCTCCCTCTTGCGTACTGCCGCCATAACGGGGCAACCACCACAAGAATGCAGTCACTAACTGATGAAAATAGCGATCAGGACGCCTTGCCTTGTTTCTGTTGGCTGCAAATGCTGTTTTTGCTCTTTCGTGACTAACAATAGCGGTGTTTCGTGTTCAGCGAGCTCCGAGGATTATCCGAATGAACCGGGCTGTGGCCTAATGTGGCCGAATTAAAAACAGTTTTCTGCCGTTGAGCAACACGTAGGCTGGCCAGAGCCAAATTACCAGTGCGAATGATGCTAAATACTTTCCAGATTCTTAAGGTACGACCTAAGAAGCTTTTACTGCATTTGCATATACGTATATGTAGAGAGAGAGAGAGAGAGAGAGAGAGAGAGAGAAATTTATTGCGGAAAGGCAGGGAGGTTAACCAGAAAACATATCCGGTTTGCTACCCTGCACTGGGGAAAGGGTAAGGGGAAAGGGAGGAAGAGAAGCATAGGTGCACAGAGTGCCTTATACAGACGCGTGGTGGCTAATTTGTTAAAGGAACAGTGACATCAACTTTATGCATGTCACGTTTATGGCCTCAACGCGTATTGGTCAATCCCCTGGTGACGGTTCGGCACTGATCACGTAACATAGGGACGAATTAATATATGTAATCTCGTTCACTATGACTCGCATCGAACCCGATTAAAAATGGGCGCAATGCCCGCCGATTTTCAGCGCAGTCAGCACTGCCAAGTGGTCCCCTCGCACCGTTCTGCACCATCTGATCACTCGGCCACAAGAAATAGTGACTCAATTTTCACTTGAAATTCGTTCCGTTCGGTGAGCACGTGTATAGGCATGCCTCTGCCACAGCTATCGTCGTCGCCGCCGTCATCAGCGTCCACAAGCGATGATCAAAATACTGGCTAATATGGAATCGCAACGATTCTTGCCGCGGTGTAGCAATGTCGGTTCGATCCTCTTCAGAGCGTTTATTCTAAAATCGACGCTGGACCGAGCAGTAACGAAAAAGGTGGAGACGCATGCTTGCGCAACGCTGGCTGGTAAAACACATGAACGCTGCGTGCGTGTTGCCTGTTTGCGATGAGCCTATAGCTTCAACTAATCGCATTCGCACACACTAATTCCCGACAAATCTATCGAAGCGGCAAAACGAATACGCAGAAATAACACGAACGCGCTGCACAAACCAAGAAAAGCAAGCGAAGCCGTTGCCAGGCAACCAGGTGTTTCCAACAGACGGTACCACAATTAGACTCCGTGATGACAGCACTAAAATTGTCGTCATCGATGCTGCTCACTCATTGTCACTTGGCGATGCCACTTTGCGTGGCCTAGAAGCTTGCCGAATACGCAAAAATAATGTCGATGAGAGAGAGAGAGAGAGAGAGGTTCAGGAAAGGAAAAGCCGCAACTTCTGCAGCACTAATTGGGAGCACGGCTCAGGGTTGGAGGGAAAGAGGGCATTAAAGATGTGAAGAAGAGAGAAGAGAAATGGCGTCCATGGCCGAGAACGTGGCGGGCGGCTTCTACAGCTGGTTGTCTAGTCCAGAGTCCTGAAGGAAGCGAAGAACTGCTTTGAAGACCTGGGTTTGGTGCCGGGCAGGAAAGAAAAGGTCCCTCTGTGTAGCCATTGGCAGACCGTGGCGATAGGGTGCGCCGAGCAAGACACCACGTTGTGTCCGAAGCACTGGGCAAACACACAACAGGTGCTCGATGGTTTCACCTGTCCCGCACGCAGTGCACGCAGGGGACGAGGCTCTGCCAAGTCGATGACACCGGGCCCCAGGCCAGGAGCAGCCGATGCGTGAGCGAAGTGGAAGAGACTTCTTCTACTAGATGAACTCAGGTCAGGCAGCCGGGTGACTCATGGCTGGAAATGCGCTGATGAACTTTCTCAGCACCACCTAGTTTTCTATGGGGCCGTGGCTTTGGACGCTAATTGCACTCAAAATAAAATAACTTATAACAAACGTATGTGATTCCTACTTCACTAAAAAAACTCGTGCTTACAAAAGAAGCAAATAAACTCCACATATTGTGTTTGAATTTTGGTGTCACTGCTTCTTGAAAACGTAAGACGGTAATTAATGAACGGCTTGTACTTAGCAACTATACTTGTAAAGGTGTGCTAACAGACTTTATTACGTGTCCTATGGCGAGCCATGGTGGTGTTGCTGGTGATAATGATAATAACATACCTTAGTGTGGTGGTCCATTTCAGGCGACCTCATGACAAGCTTGCAGGCATCGCACAGGAGCGCCGCGATGCGGAAGATGTAACCGGGGTGGCACGAGCCCACTGATGCAGCCGTTCCTTTTCCAGGGATGGACGACAGAAGCGTGGCCATGAAGCTAACAAAAGCGGTCAGTTGGTTACCAGCATCTTGCTGCGACTGCGTCTCCCATAGCGCCCTTGCAGTGGATCTCCGCAGCAGGACATCGTGTTGTTTTAACCAGTCGCGGCAGGTCCACAACAGCCGATCGATGAACACCTCATCCTGCTCAGCCTGAAATATTATACATTGGAAATAATTAAAGGAATATATTGGGAGTTTAGCGTCTCAAAACCGCGATATCATTGAGAGACACCGTCGTGAAGGTCTCCCGAATTTTCGACCATCTGGAGTTTTTTAAATTGCATCTAATTTAGAGCATTTTCCCCTCTATTGAAAATGCGGCCGGCATGGCCGGGATTCGATGCCGCGGCTTGCAGACAGTAATCGAGTGCATTGACCACTAGAGCACCGTGGCAGCTCATTGCCAATACAGGCGTCACAAAAATATTATATAATCAGTAGATAGTAACTAATCGCAAATTTATGGCACGTAATTGCTAGTAGCTTGGTCGTAAAGGACCAAAAATGATATCCCACTGTCCAGAGACGCCCCAAGAAGGTCATGTCTCCTACCATGTAGCTGAGTAATCTATAGCTCGTACCACATGCCTGGCGAATTTCGCAATAAAGTTTGTCCACTCATTTCTACCATTACAGTACTATGTTGATGGAGAGTTTAGCAAGACGTGAATGACTGAAGAATACTATCTCCCTGCTGGTTGCTGCTTTAAAAAATTTCACATCTGCTCAATACACTTCAGTTCAAAGTATAGTGTTTGTCCTGTGTACTTCTCTTTTATTCCCTGCTTCATAGCGCTCGTCTGTATTTCATCAGATTGATCGAGGAGCTCAAAATGAGAAGGACCAGACCTACGCAGAAAACGTGGCGCAATCCTAGCGAAAGCTCTAAGAGTGGCCTCTCTAGCGTGATATGTAAACACTCTTGGGGCAGTTACCGTTTGCAAGTACCCTGTAGTTATCTTGACGATTCCCTGTCTATTTTTTCTGTCTTGCCGTCCATGGAACTGCGCAGGCTGAGTAATAGTGTGAACGCGAAAAGCAGATCTGTTCATTAGGTCTGTAGGTCTGCTAATTTATTATTAAGTGTATTTTCTCTAGTATTATTTCGTATATCTCTTGATGTGTCACTCTAGAGCTGCAAACGTAACCATCTTGAAGGATGGCCTCCTATCTAGAAATCGAAGTACTTTCAGGGACATTTCGACCACAGAGAGACTCACAGCAGCAGCTTCCAATAACAATAAAAAATTTTCATGTCCCCGCAGAACTCGTAGAGCATTCCCAACGAAAGCTGGAACAGCGTCCTTTCTACAGCCAGTTGTAGCCACCCCTAAACCAACTACTACAAGTGTAAAGTACCCATTACGCCATGAACTAACGTAACTTTGAGAAAGTAGGGAAGTACTCAAATATACACTCCTTTGTGCTGTGGCTACTGATGGTGAAGAGGTATGGCTGAACCTTTTATAATTGGTCAAAGTATTGAATTGTGGTCGTTGTGCAATTCATATTAGGTAACGCCTGCTTGTTATATATTAACATGGTTCCTTGTTAGAAAGACCTGCATAGCGTGTTTCAACGAAGGAGCTTCAACAACCACCGTCTCTCTAAGTGCTGGATGGCCACGCAGAAATTCCAAGTTCAAATCTCATTCATTCTAAGAAAAATTTTTTTCTGATTACATTTAACTATATTTCTCGCGATAGTATAGCGGTTGCGGCCACCAGCGTTGACAGCGGCGTATAACTGTGGCGCCTAAATCGGTTCTTGTAGTGATCTCAATGCAGCTTTCACTATTATATCATCATAGTGTGTGAGGCCCTTAGTGGCACCAGAGTCATAGCCTAAAGCACAGAGCAAATGCTAGATAGGTGGAAGATGGCTGTATGTGCCGCCCAGGTTGACTCCATTGCATGATACGGAAAACCAAGGTGAAGGCCACGAAACCGACCCCGCAGTTGAACGTGCTCATGGTGTCATGGCTATGACAACACGTGTGGTCGACACCTTTACATCTTTTTCCTTGGTTCATTTTCTTGTATTACTTCCGCGGATAGTGGTTGTGGACACCAGCGGTTGTAGACAACAGCTCCCTGTGTTTCTTCCTTTGTTATCTTTCGCTGTAAAAAAGTACGCCATCTCCCCGACGTGAATGAAGATGGAGGAGCTCGCTCAGAACTCATCGGGAGAACCCTTGAATTCTCTCAACGAGGCGCTTCTTATGGCATGACGCGTTAACAAGCCACGGCACTTGAGGTGTACGTCGAAGGCGGCGTCGTCGAGCGCGTTCTGCTGCAGGCTCTGCACGAGAGGAAACTGTCGTTGGAGCATAGTGATGGCGTTCTCGCGGGTCTGGTTGTTGCGGCTGGAGATGACGCTGGTGATGTTTTTAAACCACAAATGGTCGCGGGATCGCATACCCTAAACCCATGGCCGAACCAGTGATTGAATAGATCTCGCTTGAAGCGGGCGTCGGTTCAACCAAACTAAGGTAGCGTCCTTTCGGCGCTTGATGGCTGTTTACCGCGCCCGCTCCGATTAGAGGTTTTCTTGCCGCTGCGTACGTGCCGCCTGTGCTTCGCGGGCTCTCACTTGAGAATCCGCTTGTCGACGAGCCCTCTTTGCTTCGGCTGCGCGAGCCCTTGCCGCTACCGCCACTCCCTCATTGCTGCTGGCGCTATAGTTTGCTATTGCTGCCGACGTTACGGTCTTTCTTCAAACACGCGAGCTCTCATCGCAGGTTCTAGGCAGCGGGCCCTCATGGCAGCCGTTCTGCGAGGTCTCTGTGCCACTGCTTTCGCTTTAAATGTGTTCATCATGAGTAGCTGTGTCGAGATGTGCACTCACCGAGCTAACAGCTATCAGAAGGAAAGTGAGCCAAAAGTCCTCGCCTCGATAACTAGTTGAGTGATTAAGGCGAAACCCTTCCACGCCTTACCAAACGCTAAATTTGACCATCGCCAGTGTACTATACCTCATCAGTGAGTGATGCCAACGTTATTCTAAAGGAAGACTGAATGGAAAAAAAAGATTTTTCACTTATTATTGAAGCACACTAGCAGACTCATGAAAACACCCCTCCTATTGCAAGACGATTCTTGGCTAGGGAGAAAACTAGCGAAAAGAAAATGCGGGTGGAGACGTTACTGTGAGATTCCTGCACCAAATACCGTGACGAAGTAAATTTGGAAAACGTGTACTCGTACCTAGCATCTACTCAAAAAGAAGTACCTTACCTTCTGTCGGTGTCCTAGACTTGGCATGGGAGATTTCGACACTTTTCATCCAGCCAATGTCGCGAACATACGAAAAGTACATTTTGAAATCTTCAACATCACGCGTGGCGATTTCGGCCCAAAATTTAACGATTTAACTTCAGTATAGTTTCTCCACTAATATTTAACTTGTGATAGCAAAACTTGAAGTGTACGAATTCTTAGAGTGCACTTTATCAACCTAAACCAAATTATTGCTTCTTTTCGGTGTCTCTAGAAAAATGAACTCGCAGATTGCGAAAATTTGGGACGTCACTGTGAAGTCATGACTGCGCCACATGTTCACGTCATCGCATGTCTTTGTCGTTCTGCCAAAGATTAGCCGATCCTGGAGACAGCTTAAACCGCGTTACTTACCGGAAGCTTTTGTAGAGTGGCGGGGCAGTGTCATTACATCTACCGAAAAGAATGCAAAGACTTCTACTGCCCTCGTGTC
The DNA here is from genome assembly GCF_043290135.1 of Rhipicephalus microplus. NCBI lineage: Eukaryota > Metazoa > Arthropoda > Arachnida > Ixodida > Ixodidae > Rhipicephalus > Rhipicephalus microplus. The sequence goes on from NC_134709.1 coordinate 98,206,892, forward strand.
GTCTCAGCCTAATGCATATGGACCACTGAAAGTTCTGCCATGCGGACTCTAGCTCAGTCGAATATTTTTCCATTCAAAACAGGGAAATTTGCAGTGACAGGTATGCTGAGGACAGTGGTTTTTCTGCAAGGTTGAAAGTCAATTGTAAGCATGAGCCCATCCAAGGAGTTATTATGACACTGCGTTCGAGATAAGGAAAAGGGTTGCGAAACACATCACCAGTCTGTTGATAGATACGAATTGGGATGGTAGTTGTAACGATGGTGGCGGCTCTACACGCCGGACAATTGATTACGGAGACGTCCTTGTCTGCGAAGTACACATAGTTTTGTTTTAAGATAAAGCTCGCAGGGTCCCTCATGCATCTTTGTCGGTCGACTCGAATACGAAGTCCAACATCTTTTTCTCTGAAATCAATAAAATAAAACTTCTGCGCGTCCCTCCGACAGCTCCGTGGAAAAAGTTGCGTTTTGCAATGCGTTGCCGCCAGGACTGGAGTTATTGTAGGCTTGCTGCTTCTTTCTTTGTTTTACACAGCCTCCGTGATCGGCCTACGTTTGACCAAGCACTTATGTCGTGATTACGTCACCTTGTGACGTCACGTTATACATGACGTCACCGAGACGTTGTTATGAGGTCACATGTTTTAATGATGAGTGGCGTCGTGCTGACATATCGTGATATCATTGCATGATGATGGTGTTGTAACCTTACTGTATTAACACCACCGACACTAGGCCGTCTAATCACGGGACCCCAGCCAATGTCAGCATCTGACGAGGCATTTTCGTATTGAAAAGCAAGGTGCATCGTTGAATGCTAATGACTCACCGTGATGACGCGGGCGCAGAACGTCGCTGCCGGCTCGGCAATGTCGTCGTCGTGGATGGCTTTCCAGAAGACAACGCGCACAAGACAATCCACTTCCACTGGCGTCAGCAAGTCAAACTCTGAAGCAAAACGGCAAACAGGACACGTTGCGACAAACGTGTCAAAATTTAGCGTTCAAGTGCATTGGTGAGGTCAATTCATACTAAATAAACCAATTGGTAATTACGGAATGCATTCGATAACTGTATTGTTTATAGCACTGTTACACAATGCAGAATATGTTGCAAGGCAAATTATTTGTTCGTAGGACGTCTTTGAATGGTAATACCATTCCGTACAAGTGCCTATACGCACGGCCCTTTCTAAAGTACGAGCATTTTCTTACAACTCTGGAAAAAAGTTAAATCAATTGTACCTATCACGACACAGAGGTTATATTTGAGCCCGAAATTTAGGATTAAATGTAAATCTTCATTGTGTATATTGTACTTATGGAAACAGCAAAAGTTCTCAATTATTGAGCTAAAAGCCGCATGCACGTCATAAAAGGCGAGAATTTAGTGATGTCAGCACGAGTGATGCAATAAAACCATAGGAGCCCCGCCGCGGTGGTCTAGTGGCTAAGGTACTCGGCTGCTGACCCGCAAGTCGCGGGTTCAAATCCTGGCTGCGGCTGCTGCATTTCCTATGGAGGCGGAAATGTAGGCCCATGTGCTCAGATTTGGGCGCACGTTAAAGAACCCCAGGTGGTCGAAACTTCCGGAGCCCTCCACTACGGCGTCTCTCATAATCATATGGTGGTTTTGGAACGTTAAACCCCACATATCAAATCAATAAACTCATAGGAGGGTGTCACTATATGAAGTCACTGATAGCCAAAATTTTAGTATCCCTTCATGTGAATCCATGTGAATGCGCTGACCAATGACGACATGATGACGTTTCTACGACTCAACTGTAAATTCCCATCAACTGACATGACATGGTTCTCCTGTTCATAGGTGGGCCTATGCTGGAGGCAGTACGACGCCGCGTTAGTTGCAGAAATTTTCGGGGGGAGAGGGAGGAGGACTATGAGGTTCATTGGATCGAATTAGAAGACAGAGAAGGAGATGGATTGCGCCTTCAAGTCAACTCAAGCGGATTGCTAAGGAAGCCTGGTCCTGTAATACTGAAAAAAATCGACAGTGAATCCGCAGCCACCATAGTTTTCCATAAAACAACGACAGAATTCCGATAAAGAAAGGTGTAAGCAATGGAGACATGGTCTCTTCAACACTATTCACCGCGTGTTTACAGGAGGTTTTTAGGGCCCTAGATTGGAAAGAGTCAGGGATAAGAGTTAATGAAGAGTATCTTAGTAAACTGAGATTCGCCCATAACAAATAATAAATTCAGGGAATGAATTACAGCTCATGATTACAGAGCTGGACACGGAAAGGTAATAAGTAGGTGTAAAAATCAACATGCACAAAATATTGTAATGTGCAACAGTCTCGGCAGAAATGAGCACTTTGCGATTTGTGAATAGGCGCTGAAAGTTGTAAAGCAATATATCTACTTAGAACAGATAGTAACCGCAGAGCTGAACTTTGAGAGTGAAATAACAACTAGAAGTTTAAAAATGAAGTGGGTCAGATTCATTAGGAATTCGCAAATCATTAATGGTAATTTGCCACTAACCCTCAAAAGGAAGGTATAAAACCGCTGCATATTGCGAGTACTCATCTAGACAGCAGAAACCTGTAGGCTTACAAAGAGGGTTTAGCTTAAATCGAGGACGACGCAGCGAGCAATGGAATGGATCATGATAGATGCAATCTTAAGAGACAACAACCGCGCAGAGTAGACCAGGAAATAAACCAGGGTTAAGGATATCATAGTTGAAATAAAAAAGAAATGAACACGGGCCGAGCACGCAGCACGTGAGCAGGATAATCGCTGGTCATTAAGGGTAACAGCCACTGGCTAGATTTTCAGAGAGGGCAAACGCCCGAAGGGGAGACAAAGCTAGGTGGGCCAATGAGAATAGAAATGTTAGCAGGTATACCGTACGTGGCAGCACAAAGCACAAGACTGGATTGATTGGCGGATCTTGGAAGAGGCCTTCGCTCTGCTTTGCGCGTAGTTAGGCTGATTATAATAATGATGATGACACATGTACTCCTATGATACACGCGTCATGTTTATGTCACCTGCATGCTGTTATGCCAGCGAGTCTTCGTCAAACGTCCGTGCCTCGGAAAAAGGCAATCTGGGTCAAGGCCAGCCCGCAGTCTGCCTGGCGCGATCAACTCGACGGAGTGAACACGCGCGGCGCCTCTCTCGCCCACGTGCATTGAGTCAGCGGCGCACGTGACAGCGAGCCGGCGTTCTCGTGTCTGGTGGTCTGACGCATGGCGCGGCAACCCCATTGGAAGAATCTGCCTTGACGACCATCGGCGCTTCTGATTGGACATTTTGGTTGGACCCGGTGTAAATAAAAGAAGCCCTGCGGCGCGTCGCGATCGGCAGTCCTACGAGAGAGGAGTCCCCATGTCGGAGAGCCGACATGTGTGTGAGTCAGCGGTCTTAGGCGAAAGGCTGATCTATGTGTTAGAGAGGAGAGCTCGGCTCTTCGAGTCTCTGTCGGCCCCCGTGCCGAAATTGTAACGCCTCTGTATATATGCTGTACATAAACCTTGTTTAACTCACCGTCGTCTCGTCCGCTCGTCTTATCAGCTCTGCGCAGAAGCAGTCGCGAGCTGAGGAACATACGCTACCAAACGGCTGGTGACCTTCCCGGCGGAGTTGAAAGCAGTGGCCCCTTCGGGGCCGTGTTGGCGTCTCCGTCTTTCGCAACAGTGGTGGCTTCGGCGGGATCGGTCCGTCGTTCGCAACAGTGGAGGTCAGCCGTGGGATTTCGGAGGTGGCTTCGCAACAGTTGTTGGCAGCTGCGGGATCGGCCGGCGTCAGCGACATCGATGCGGTGAGTGCCTGATGTTTTCCCCTCAGTTCACCAGACTGCTCTAGCTCAGGTTTTAGTAGTTTAGAGAAGGGCTGTGTGAAGCATTAGAGTGAGCTTTGATCGTTTCAAGCAAAGTCGAAGTGCTTTGAAACCAAAGTTAATGCGGAGGGGGTAAACACGGGAGAGGGAAAAATTGCTTGCGCGTCTTGCTAGTTGACTTATAGTGGGTACGGCAAGTAAATTGTTAACAGGGGCAAACAGCAAGAGGCTAGTGTGAACGATGGAGAACCTTAAAGTGAAGGAACTCATCGAAATTTGTGAGGAACTCGGCATTACTTTGGGCCGTGCGAAACGAAAGCAAGCGATCCTTGAGATCATGAAGGATGAAGGAGTGTCGGCTGAGGAAGTCGATGAGGCCTTGGTGGATATCAAAGCACGCCGTGAGGAGGCTGAAAGGCGAGAAGCTCGCGAACGTGAAGAAGCTGAAAGGCGCGAAGCTCGCGAACGTGAAGAAGCTGAAAGGTGCGAACGTCGCGAGCGCGAGGAGGCCGAGAGACAAGAGCGCCTAGAGTTGAAACGACTAGAATTGGCAATACTACAGTGTTCGCAGGCGCCTAGCGTAGCCTCTCCGACGATTCAGGTCAGCGGTTTTAGAATTCGGGACCAACTGCCACCGTTCGTAGTAGGCGAGGACATGGCGAAGTATCTCGTCAAGTTTGAACACGTCTGTGAGCGAAACGCTTTGGAGCGGTCTCTTTGGGCGCGGAACCTGTTAGCTCTTCTTCCCGGCGAAGTGTCCGACGCGATAACTTGCTTGTCGAGGGAAGCGTTTGAGAGCTATGACGAGGTCAAGGAAGTGCTCTTAAGACGTTATAAGTTGTCACCCGAGGCTTTCAGGCAAAGGTTCCGGTATGCTGAAAAGGGGAATGAGTCACACGTTGACTTCGCGTTTCGTATTAAAGCCGATTTATTTGAATGGCTCAAGGGCGAAGGTGTGTATGACGACCGCGATAAAGTGGTGGAATGCGTTGCATTGGAGCAATTCTACCGCTGCATCGAGGATAATGTCAGACTTTGGCTGCAGGACAGACTTGGGGAAGTACAGCTAAACAAGGCAGCAGAGTTAGCTGAGGAGTATTATACTCGCCGAAAGTTGCACAGCAGGGCAGTGCGCGTTGAAAAGGATGAAAGGAAAGAGGGCTTTTCAAGGAAACCTGATCAACGGAAACCCGTTCCGCACCGTAATTTCAAAAAGGACCCGTCTCTTACGAAGGACAGTGTAGGGGAAGGGCAAACAGAAGCGGAGAAATCGAGTGAGGTTTCTACCACACAGCCATTTGAATCGGAAAACAAACGGAAGCCGCTAATCTGCTACAACTGCAAAAAGGAAGGACACATCGCGAGAAACTGTCAGGAAAAATTTGCCTTCGCAACAATCCGAGAATCAGAAAAAAACATGCGGTTGTTGGAGCCGTATCTCCAAGAAATTAGGGTCAATGAGAAAACGTGCCGAGCACTTAGAGACTCAGCGGCAACCATGGACGTTGTCCATCCTTCATTGGTGTCTCCGGATGACTTCACAGGAGAATGCGCGTGGATCAGGCAAGTCGCCGAGGTGCAGAGTGTTCGCTTACCAATCGCCACGGTTGTCATTGAAGGCCCGTTCGGTAAGCTTCGCACCGAAGCAGCTGTGTCTGCCGCGCTAAATGATCGTTTTCCATATCTTTTTTCCAACAACTCAGAGCAGCTTCTCAAAGAGCAGGGCAAATCGTTCTTCCCCAACTTAGCGTGCATGGCTCTCACGCGATCGCAAGCGCGAAAGCTTTCGCGGAGGCTTGACCTGGTTCCATGCGGTGAACTCTCAAGTGACCTTGTCGGCGGGTCGACGGAACCCCAGAAAGGAAAGTTTCCGCATGAGTCATGTGAGCAGTCACGCGAGCGGCCCGTCGCCGAACCTAGCTGCGCGGTTTCCGGAGAAAGGGGAGACGACATGGCGCCATTGAATCAGAGCGAGAGGGCTGCAATGCTCTCGCCTGTAGCGGAAAGTTGGAGCGAGCTGCCGAGAGTTTATCGAGAGACGCTCATTCGAGAGCAGCGTGAGAATTTCTCGATTGAAGCGCTAGTGGAAAGCCAAATTGAAGCGCTAGTGGAAAGCCAGAAAAACGCGGCAAAAGTGCGGTCGAAGGAGCACTACGAGAAATCGGGGAAGAAGCGCGCTTTTGAAGTTGATAATCAGGTAATGCGGCTGCAGCCATCCAAAAGGAACAAGCTTGAGGTTGATTGGGAAGGGCCCGCCAAAGTATTATCGAAGCCTTGCGATACAACGTATGAGGTGCAAGTAGGAAGGCGGCAGAACAAAATTTACAACTTGATGAAACCCAATGTTCAACATCAAGCGGTCGTAAATCAGCTGTTGAAGGCTTCAGAGGAAGAGGAAGCAGAAAATTTGAGTTCTAGTGAGGTGATCGAAGGGGGATCGAAAGTAATCCGGGAGCAGATAAACCTAGAGCCTAGCGTAAGTGAAGGAGGACCTGAGAAAGAGGACCTGAGAAAGATTGTTTCCGAGTTTGGGTATGTGTTGTCGGACCGTCCCGGAGACACGACGGTGATCGAACACGATATCGAGCTAAGCGGTGAGGAGTCAATCAGTAGCAAGCCGTATCGTTGTTCCCCTGTGCAACGTCGAAAGTGTGAGCCGCTCTTGGTGCCGCATAGGTGTCGTCGCCTAAAAGTGGCCGGTTACTGAAGTGGAGCATGTTGCTCCACAGCGCAACTTTGACGTTCGCTATCAAAAAAAAAAATAAAGGAAAGGTAAACGCTAATGCAGGTGCATTGAGCAGTGCGTTCCAGCTAGTAAATTCTCAACCTTTCGGTTTCTGGCTGGCGATTCGGGGCAAAAATTTTGACCTCATCACGACCTGGGCTGAGCGCACTCGTTCAGAGTGATCTCAAGGGGCCAACTTTGTGGTATTCTAATTCGTTACGTTGTTGTACGTGGGAAAAAAAATTGAGTTGTCATTTTAAGAGTCTTGTGTCCCACATGTGCCTCTTGATGTATAGGGAACAAAATTCCGATAAACACGTAGATAGGTATATGTTGTACTATACTTTGTCTGGTGTTCTGTCGGGTGACCGAGGGCACTTGCGTGTGTCGTGTGTTGTCTGTTGTCGAACCGTTCTTAGCAAGTTGCAGAACCATCGACAAGTGCTGAAACCGAAGATGGTCAGAAGAGACGAGTGGAGCTGGTCGACAAGTTGTGGTGACAAGCCAGTGGAGCTGGGATCCGTCGTCAAAAATGGGATGTGTTCCCGGAACAGTCTGGAGCTGTATTCTCCCCATGGCCCTGGAGGCGAACCTGGAGGTACCTGGCGAACGAGCGCACCTGACATCCGAGCCCCGTGGAAGCAGCTCGTCTTTCCCGTGCATTGTCTGGCGGCGGGGGTGCTGTTATGCCAGCGAGTCCTCGTCAAACGTCCGTGCCTCGGAAAAAGGCAATCTGGGTCAAGGCCAGCCCGCAGTCTGCCTGGCGCGATCAACTCGACGGAGTGAACACGCGCGGTGCCTCTCTCGCCCACGTGCATTGAGTCAGCGGCGCACGTGACAGCGAGCCGGCGTTCTCGTGTCTGGTGGTCTGACGCATGGCGCGGCAACCCCATTGGAAGAATCTGCCTTGACGACCATCGGCGCTTCTGATTGGACATTTTGGTTGGACCCGGTGTAAATAAAAGAAGCCCTGCTGTGCGTCGCGATCGGCAATCCTACGAGAGAGGAGTCCCCATGTCGGAGAGCCGACATGTGTGTGAGTCAGCGGTCTTAGGCGAAAGGCTGATCTATGTGTTAGAGAGGAGAGCTCGGCTCTTCGAGTCTCTGTCGGCCCCAGTGCCGAAATTGTAACGCCTCTGTATATATGCTGTACATAAACCTTGTTTAACTCACCGTCGTCTCGTCCGCTCGTCTTATCAGCTCTGCGCAGAAGCAGTCGCGAGCTGAGGAAAGTACGCTACCAAACGGCTGGTGACCTTCCCGGCGGAGTTGAAAGCAGTGGCCCCTTCGGGGCCGTGTTGGCGTCTCCGTCTTTCGCAACAGTGGTGGCTTCGGCGGGATCGGTCTGTCGTTCGCAACAGTGGAGGTCAGCCGTGGGATTTCGGAGGTGGCTTCGCAACAATGCTTAAGTACCCTCCCATGAAGTCGCTCTACAAAGCACTAGCCAGGGCTAACCATGTTTCTGTTGACATCGTAACGAAACACGGAAAAATTGGTTTAATAAAACACACGCACTGTTTAACATACGTCTATGCGTCTATTTGAACATATATTTAGCGACATTTTGAAACGTTTTGCTCACATAAAACATTACACCAAGTCACTTTCTCTATGCACGCTTCCTATAACGTCTATTTCCATGATACGTAAGACCTGCAGCTTTTTTAGACAGACAGACAGACAGACAGACAGACAGACAGACAGACAGACAGACAGACAGACAGACAGACAGACAGACAGACAGACAGACAGACAGACAGACAGACAGACAGACAGACAGACAGACAGACAGACAGACAGACAGACAGACAGATAGATAGATAGATAGATAGATAGATAGATAGATAGATAGATAGATAGATAGATAGATAGATAGATAGATAGATAGATAGATAGATAGATAGATAGATAGATAGATAGATAGATAGATAGATAGATAGATAGATAGATAGATAGATGCGTTCACGTCAGTGTAGAGGTCTTGATAGTTTTGTTAAGAAAAGCGTTAATTTGGAAGACAGAGAAGGTCGTACCTGATAGAGCTCTGAGCATGATGCTGACGCGCCCCTTTGTGGGTGCATCGTAACGTCGTCCTTGCATCTTTGACGTTGCTTGAGCCGAGGGAGTGGCGTCTCCATTCTCAACGTTGCTGCTAGTTTCTCGCTTTTTCCGCTGTGCCGGCGTCAGACGTGTCTTCCCTCTGGACTTGGACTTATTCGATGCACGCTGCATGAAGGAGTGTACAAGAACGAGATGTTTTGTTTCTTTATCAGGGCTTTATGTTCAAGTATAACTTTGGCACTCTCAGGCCCTGCATCCTCAAAGGAGGATGCACCAAAAACCACCCAATGAGCGCGCACTCCAAACATATGACATGACCTCGATGGCTGGTGACTGTACCTTCAAGTACATTTCGCAGTGCATAAGCGGGAGTATTTAGGCATTTAGTGGCGGACGGGATCATCATCCTTGCTTCCCTCGACTGGACGTGGCATCTCCGGACTGAAGTAGTGTGCCACTACAACTCTCCATTTAATAAATATAGATATTAAGCTTGAGTTTTTAACAGCGTTCGGAACCATCTTTAATTATCATTCACATTCCATAATCAGCAACGATACTCAACATACAGAACTGTTTTTGCTAAGAATATGATCACTTGAAATCGCGCTAAGAAATTAAAAGATAATATCATGTAGAGGTACTCGACCTTGCGTTGTGAGTGCTGTAGCGAAGAGGAACGAACGCTATAGTGATTGACTGTCCCCAGTGATGTCTATATTATTGCTTCAGTCTCTGCTGAGCATTGCTTGTCAATATCCTTCGCTCTCTGGGTCCGTGAATTGAGGCGTTGATGAACTATTACGCTTGCGTAATAGTTCATCAACGTGATTTTGAACCCCCCCCCCAAAAAACGTGATTTCGAAACCCCTCCCCCCCCCCCCAAAAAAAAGGGTCATCTTTCATTTCCATGGTGTGCGCTACCATCGAAGTTCTCCACACAACGAAGCCAGACAACACTCACAAAACATTAACTTTCATTTCAAGGTTAGTCGCCTAGCATCCGCGAGCTGACGCCATCAAAAATGGTATTACCACGACAAGTCCACACAGTTTACTGGGTCTGCGAAATTCACGTCCTCCCTGCCGTCTAAATTGCAGAAGTCAATGCGAGAGCCTTTGGACGACGATTCACGCATCATTGTTTACGTGAACCACGTGTCCCCGAAAGCAAACAGACTACTTACACCTGTATATCTTGAGTCACAGTATCTCCGTGGCGTCAGACCTCTATTGGAATATCACTGCGAAGTCGCTTTCCCGATTCTGTTTTTCTGTTTTAAGGTTAAGGTATAAAAGTAATCCCAGCATATCCACGGAGCGAATGATGAGCTGGGTGAAGCGTCCGTGCGTGCGTACGTCTGTCCGTCCGTCCGTTTGTACAAGTACCGTCATCTCGTATCTTTTATTCACACATTTTTAATATAGATAAATAAAGATATAGATTTCAGGGGCGTAAGGAGCTTCGCCCCTGAAATGCATTCGCTGCATTCCAAAGCTCCATGACACTCTTTTTAGTGTTCCTGACACCCTCGTTTACATTAAAAACAACCGGAAAATGTTTGAATTCCTGTCAGTACTCCCATAATGAAAAAAATATTAATAATCCCGGCAAGTCTGCCAACAAAGCTAACGGAGAAACTTCTTTGATTACAATATTGTACAAACCGCAATTGTAAGAGTCCACATCGCATAGAGGATAATGTCCCTCTCATAGGGGTCAGCGACGCCACTAAAATGCAGCCATTTCAACTTTCCAGTGCTGCCTTCTCCCTTTCTGGGATGGTTTTGGTGGAGGTTGGGGCAACCTGTAAGGCCAGAATGAAATTCTCCGACATCGACAGCTCTCCGGGGCTTTCCCGCTAAAAGCCTTGCATACATGCCATGGTATCGTGAGGAAGTCGGATCGTTTGCTTAGCTTTACCGAGATTCGCGAGGATTATACGTCTTGCTCATACATGACTCACCGATATTGTATAGCGAAGCTGCTAAAGAGCATCGTTGCTGTTCGCTGCATTTCTTACCTCATACATATGGAGACAAACACCTGAAGGGTACAGACATTTAGGCTAGTAGGTTCATCACATTTTACGAATCGGGTGCGCAATCTGCTTTCTACCTCGGCCGTTGCGCCTTCTATGAAAGCAACTGAAAAGTATACATTACAATCGGCCTGGACGATGCTTTCGCGGCATTACATTACGCAGTCGGGGAACGATTCACCCCTGCGTTTCGCGCGATGATTGACGCGTCAAAGGTTTTGCACGAGACCAACTGTCGCCACATTCGGTGCCCTAGTGGAAAGCGATGCGTTCGTTTATACGATCGCGGTGGGAAATTCTGAGTGAGCTGGAAGATTGGCATGCTACTTGCTTGTTTTCTCTTCGTATAGTTTTGCACACCACTTGGTTGTTTTATTTGTGTCAACTAGTAGCTAAGAAACGGCAGTATACATTAGGCTTTCGTTTATCACAAGATGCGGCGCAATGAATGTATGCCCAATTACCTCTCTTATTTTATATCGACGTACGTGATTACTTTGCTGCAGTCACTATCTAGTTCGACGAGTCATACAGTTTGCGGTTTTGTGCAAACCACGACAAAAACTAAAATATATATCCTTGAATAATGCAGCTGAAAACAAAATGTGCTACATATTGTCACGGGTTGTGACGTGGCCGAAGACAGGAGACTTCGTGTTGAGATTTAACTGTTTATTTGGGCGAACCTATGCCCGGTAAACGGAAAGTCCAATTACAGCAGCAGTCTCGCACAGATAGCAGTCTCGGACTGATAGCGGCGAACGGAGCGTCGGCCTTCGATCAACAACTGACAAGCGGCGAAGCGCGTCGGCATTTATACTCTTGCCGTCGAATGTTCTAGCGTTATCGCTGGCGGTGGCGTAGCTTCCAGAACAATCTGTACCGTTCGCACAGTGGGCGTGATCTTATCGAAACGATCTACTACAGTCCGGAACCTTCTCGAAAACTACAGGCGCGGTTTGCGCTGAGAATCGTGTGGTGTTTTGGGACGATAACAAAAACTTGGGAAATGGAACGTGGCAATATTTTCTGGGGCGAGATTTCATTTACTTATGAAAAAAAAAAACATCACGGGGTAAATTTCAGGATAAATATACCTTTGATAACTATTAGGAATAAGTATTCAGAAAATAATAATTAACGTAATGCAGCATTATTTTCATTACAACAGAATACAGTATGGCTTGGAATACTGTTCAAATTTTGTGCTTTTGCAGACAGCTCTTGATAATTCACGCCTGAAAAAAGAGCTAACACGCCACCTAGCAGCTTTATAGGTGCCTTTCAGCAGAAGTGCGAAATCTTGTGGTCGCCCTGTAGGCGTCTCAAAAAGGAAAAAGTAAATTACGTGAAGAATGTAAATGGCCCCGTGCGCAGCAATGGATAGTCTACCCTAATGTTTCAGTGCATGCTGCAAGCATGCCTCAAGAAAATGTGATTTCTATCAAGCCATATATATATATATATATATAAATATATATATATATATATATATATATATATATATATATATATATATATATATATATATATATATATATATGGCATGTAGCAATTTCACAATTGTACTAGCACAGTCACTCGTTTTTTTGCGGCATGTTTGAGAACCGAAAAATGAGGTGAGACTATGCATTGCTGCGCACGGGGTGTGTATATATACGTGTGTGTGTGTGTGTGTGTGTGTGTGTGTGTGTGTGTGTGTGTGTGTGTGTGTGTGTGTGTGTGTGTGTGTGTGTGTGTGTGTGTGTGTGTGTGTGTGTGTGTGTGTGTGTGTGTGTGTGTGTGTGTGTGTGTGCGCGCGTGCGCGCGTGCGCGTGTGCGCGTGTGTGTGTGTGTGTGTGCGCGCGTGCGCGCGTGCGCGTGTGCGCGTGTGCGCGTGCGCGCGTGTGCGCGTGTGCGCGTGCGCGCGTGTGTGCGTGCGCGCGTGTGTGCGTGCGCGCGTGTGTGCGTGTGTGCGTGTGCGCGTGTGCGCGTGTGTGTGTGTGTGTGTGTGTGTGTGTGTGTGTGTTTGACGTTATGATGCCTGGGAGACGTGGCCTGGCTCATACTGATGCTGATGACCTCAGATGGATGGCACTCACCCACAAAGAGGGATGGGCCAAGTACCGGGCGGTAGAATACTGAAATGAAATTGAAGTGAAATTAAAAGTCAACATGATAAATTATATTTAGAGATTAAACTGCCAATACACAAAAATGCTTGCTGAGCAAGCGGTCAAACTATCTCTTGTTCCTGACAGACATAGCTACGAATTATAAACTAAGGATCTGAAAAGGTTAGGATTGACTAGCACGGTAAACTTTTAGTTGCATTGATGTAGTCAAACACAGTGGAGCATCCATGTGGCAGTAACCAAACGAAGTGCCGCCTAGTGATAAACGTATTTGTATATTTACTTGAATTCTTTACTTCCGTAGTGGGGTATCTAAATATCTTTTTCTCTGATAAGAGTAATGACGACAGAATAAAAAGAAATGTTCAATTGTTACAATTTTGTTGCAAAAACTGCACAGCCGTGATGCCATGAGTCGAGCTTTGTAGAGGAAATAATTTAGTTGTGGAACTGTACAGCGCAATCTGGTATAAGTGACTTCTAACTGGCAAGATACACACCCCTGTTTATTGCAGCAATACCTTAAATCCTCAAAATCTTTTTCATTTATCCAAGTTACCTATTCTCCAATCCAAAAGCATTTCGCAACCTTAGTGCTGCCACATAAGCCGTATCTGGCAAAACTGGGTTGGTGGCCCACTCAGGAATACTGCTGCTAAAGTGTCCACCATTTCGTTCAAATATAATCTGCGGTGACCTGGTACCCATAGCAAATACAGCTTTTTACGTCTTTTGGTATTAAATGACGAAGCGTGTTCATCAGCTCTGCACTTGCTCCCACAGAAAGTGCATTACATACTGATAATGAATCTGTAATGATCACTGCTGATAATTTGCTTGAGAAAAATTTGCGTAAGGCAAAAAAATAGCCAATTATTCTGCAATGAATACATGGGTATAATATGGGAGCTGTATCAAAAAAGAACCAGCCAACCCTAGCCTTTTCTTTGCACACAGATGCATCAGTTGCAATGATATTGCTTATCTCCAGGTGAACTATATAATCTTCTAACCTATGTGCCAATTGTTTCGCGTTATGAGGAAATGTATCATCAAATTCTATACTAAGCATTGACTATTTGTTGTTTATTAGGCCAATATTTATTTTACATTCAGTTTCTGATTTGATTGATATGTGGCGTTTAACGTTCCAAAACTACTATATGATTATGAAAGACGCCGTAGTGGAGGATTCCGGAAATTTTCACCACCTGGGGTTCTTTAACATGCACCCAAATCTGAGCACACGGGCCTAAAACCTTTCCGCCTCCATCGTAAATGCAGCCACCGCAGCCGGAATTTCAACCCGTGACTTGCGGGGCAGCAGCCGAGTACGTTAGCAACTAGACCACCACGGCGGGGCTTACATTCAGTTTCTGTAGCATCGCTTGTGCAAATATGATTTGCGGGGTGTGTAGTCGCGACCAACTTGTTTCGAAGAATAAAGCTGGTTCTTGAATGAAAACGTAAAATAAGCGTCTTTGGTGAGAACTGTATATCTTTAAGAATGCTTGCACAGTAAAAATTTCAAACCTATTTAGCAGACAAGGTACGCGAGCTTCCAAATACAGCACGTTGTTTGCAACAAACTTTGGGAGACCCAGACACAAACGCAACGCTTCCCTTTCGAGCAATATTATAGGTCTCATTTTATAAGTTGCACTGCCAGAAAGCAATACAAATCCGAAATTTCATGATAGTGTGCACATAAAGTTTATATATCATTATTAGCGCATCTTTTCTTAAACCCACTTTACGGTTTGAGAGCTTCCGTAGCCACCCCATGGCGCGTGTTGCCTTGAAGTACACACCATCAATGTGGCTTCTCCAGTTTGATGTATCGTAAGATGCCCAAATACCCATGTTTATTCCACTCTGATTTCTTGCTTTCCGGCTTCTATATATTGTCACGTCACTCCAGGGGGTGTCGACAAGGTTTATAGATGTCTCAGCAACAGGGCTCTAACCAAGCGCGTCGGTTGGGCTTGTTTGCCAGAGTGGGGGCCCACGTGCGCTTCTTTCTTCTCTGTGGTGTGAGCCTTCACCTTGGCATACGACCCACTACTAGAAGTAGGTGGCAATATTCCTCCTCAACAAAAAAAAGAGCATCGTCCCGATGCTGTAAAGTTATCGCAAAAAAAAACCAAAACAAAGTAGTTTAAACAATGAAAAAGGGCATCAAGAATCAAATGTTAGACGGGATAAGTTCTCCAATAATGAGGCAATTGTTGAGCACAAAAAAAAAACACAGAAAAAGTGGTCTTTTAGGAACGCGCAAAATAAGGCTTCATGCGCACCCCGTGAACTATTTCAGAGGTCGGTTGTTTTCCTTGTACCCATCGTGACGACGTAGCGTCCGGAACCACTTCGTAGTTTACGTCGCTCACGCGGCGTAATACTTTATACGGACCGAAGTATCTGCTGAGCAACTTTTCGGAGAGGCCACGGCGTCGAACAGGGGTCCAAACCCAAACTTGGTCTCCCGGACTTTAAGATACGTCATTGTGACGCATATTGTAACGTCGTGCATCGACCTGTTGCTGCTGACCAATGTGTAGCCGGGCGAGCTGGCGAGTGTCCTCGGCACGCTCTGCAAATTCTTCTGCGTAAGTTGTTAATTGATCGGCGTCTTCACAAGGAAGTATCGCGGTCGTAGAGAAGTCGAAACGGTGTAAATCGGGTTGTTTCTTGAACGGTGGTGTTATAAGCGAACGTCACATAAGGCAAAATGCGATCCCAAGTTTTGTGTTGGACGTCGATGTACATAGAGATCATGTTTGTGACTGTCTTATTTAGTCGCTCGGTTAAGCCGTTGCTCTGCGGAAGGTAAGCAGTCGTCGTTCGATGCCTAGTGTTACTTAGTCGAAAAACTTCATCCATAAGCTGTGCAGTGAACGCTGTTCCTCTGTCGGTTATCACCGTAGATGGAGCACCGTGGCGCCGAACAATGGGGCACATGAATAACTGTGCTACCTCAGAAGCCGTGGCTCGTGGTATCGCCTGTGTCTCAGCATAGCGGGTCAAATAGTCAGTTGCAACAATGACCCATTTGTTGCCGTCGGACGATAAAGGAAATGGGACGAGAATGTCCATGCCGACTTGGTCAAATGGCTTGTGGGGTGGATCGATTGGCTGAAGTAATCCAGCTGGCTTGCTTGGTGGCGACTTTCGACGCTGGCATTCACGACAGCTTTTAACGTACTGCTTCACGCTTGCCGAAAGCCCGGGCCAGTAGTACGCCTCACTTACTCTGGCGAGCGTTCGCAAGTAACCTAGATGGCCAGATGTGGACTCGTCATGACACGCGGAGAGAACTTCATCCCGCATGTCCTTCCGAACGACGAGGAGGTAAGCGCGGCTCGTAGAATGGGCGTTTTTTTTGTACAGGACATTATCTCGGAGGCAGAAACACGTCATGACGCGAGATAGATGGCGGAAATAACGGCGCTATGACCCTCCAGACAGTCGTAAAGCGGACGAATCTCTTCATCCTCTCGCTGGCGTCTGCTCAAGTCAGATGAGCTAAGGGCGCCCAGGAAACCGTCATCGTCCTCTTCTTCTTGATTGACTAAAGGTGCACGTGACAGCGTATCAGCGTCTTCATGCTTCCGCCCAGACTTATATACGATGTTCACATCAAATTCCTGTAGACGCAAGCTCCATCGGGCCAGTCGTCTAGAGGGACCATGAATGTTTACTAACCAGCAGAGGGCATGGTGGTCGGTCACCACTTTAAATGGACGACCATAGAGGTACGGGTGAAACTTCGTGATCGCCCACACTACTGCGAGACACTCTTTCTCTGTGGCCGTGTAATTCATCTCTGTACGGGACAGTGAGCATAGGCTCACTGTCCGGCTGGCTCACTGTGGTACGGGCTGGCATAGGCAATGACTCGTTCTTTGCCGTGTTGATCCTGGACGAGCACTGCGCCGAGGCCGATGTTACTGGCGTCAGTGTGCACCTCTGTGTCAGCATCATCCTCAAAATTTATTTATTTATTTATTGATTTATTTCGACATACTGCCAATCCCATCAGGGATTTTAGCAGGAAGGGCGTGAACATAAAAATTCGAATAGGTACACAATAAAGACATACATCGCGATAAAGTACAGAATGAAACTAACAGAATCGGATCATTTAACAATTTCAGATCAAAGAAGGCATAAAACATTAGTGTAAAGAGAAGTTGTCAGAAGAAAATAAATGCAGCGACTTGGTTGACACATTGGTTGACATATTGGCATATGCATCAAGAAACACAACAAGAAATCACAGCAATAAGAAACTACCCTACAAAATGCGCAAGAACAGGGGCTGATTGCATCCGCTGTCGTAGCTCGGCAAAATCAGCCTGTTGCTCAGTAGACCATACAAACGGTGTGATCGTCGCGTGTAAGGCGAGTCAAGGGTTCCGCTATCTTCTAAAAACCTCTAATAAATCGTCGATAGTAGGCTCACAAGCCCAGAGAGCGCCGAAAAGTCTTTTTGTCTGTAGGATGCGGAAACACGGCTACAGCGGCAAAGCTGTCGGGGTCGGGTCGGACTCCTTTGGCGTTGACTACATGGCCAAGGAATTCGAGCTCTTCATAACCAAAGTGACACTTCTGCGGTTTGAGTGTAAGATCTGCTGATGGACTAGCCTGTAGCACACTCCTGAGGTGGTGAAGATGTTGCTGGAAGGTTTCAGAAAAAACGACAACATCATCAAGGTATACGAGACACGTTTGCCACTTCAGACCAGTAAGCACAGTGTCCATCATTCGTTGGAAGGTTGCGGGCGCTGAGCACAAACCAAAAGGAAGGAATTCATACAGGCCATCAGGGGTCACAAAGCCGTTTTCTCGCGGTCTCGCTCGTCAACCTCAATCTGCCAGTACCCGCTTTTTAAATCCGAAGAGGAAAAAATAGTGGGCGCGGCGTAATCTGTCTAACGAGTCGTCGATGCGTGGCACCGGGTACACGTCCTTTTTAGTCACGCTGTTCAGCTTCCGGCAATCGACGCAAAAACGTAGCGTTTCGTCTTTCTTCTTGACTAGGATGACCGGAGAGGACCACGCACTGTTGGAAGGCTCGATGATGCCGTCGTCAAGCATTTCTCGAACTTGCGTACGAATGGCTTCTCGTTCCTTCGCTGACACACGGTAAGGTTGTTGGTCTACTGGGCGGGCGTCGTCGTAAGTGATGATTCTGTGCCTAGTGGTCGAAGTCTGGCGCACCTTAGAGGAAGCAGCGAAGCATGACTTGAATTCAAGCAAGATTTTTCGCAGTGCTGTCTGGTTTTCTGGTGTGAGGTTAGAATTAATATCGATATCGTTTAGAGACGTATCGGCGGCCTCCACTGCGTCCGACGAGAAGCAGATGGGAACGGTTTCTAATTCACCTGCAAACGCTAACGAAGTGCCACGGAAAAGGTGTCGATGTTCGTTGTGAAATTTGTAACGAGCAGTTGAGATCGGCCATCACGTAGCTGCATGATACTTCTAGCCACACAAACACCTTGCGTCAGCAGGTGTTCAAAATTACTTTCTGGAATCGCTTCACCATTTCGCAATCCACAGCATGTGACGTCGACAATAACACTGGCTCTTGGAGGAAGCGTTTTACTTTCAGCAGAAACACGAAGAACGTCGGTACGTTGTTGGTTGTCCTGCTTGTCGATTGCTCGGTCGGCTGAGAAGGTGATGCGATTCTCTTGAAGATCAATGATAGCTTCATACTCGTGCAGGAAGTCAACACCAAGGATAACGTCGCGTGAACATTCACGGAGCACAAGGAAACTTCCTACAAAAGTATAACCGCAGACCCGAACTCTACTCGTGCAGGTTCCAAGCCGAGAGACGGTTTGGCCACCAGCCGTTCAAATCACGAAGACATTCCAGGGCGTGATTACCTTCTTTAGTAGTCTGGTCATTTTCCCGCTTAGTATCGAATAGTCAGCCCCGGTATCAACTAAAGCACCTACTGCATAGCCGTCTATCAGCACCGGCACATCCAGAGAAAGCCGCACATATCGCTCAGTCGAATCTACACCCTTTACTGTTAGCGTCGACCAGAGGTCTTTAGCACGTCGACTGCCAGCGACCTCGCCTTCAAGGGTCGCTTGCGTTAGTTTTTCCGGCGGGGACTGGAGAACCGTGCGCCAGCATGGCGCTGTGGCGAAGATGAAAAGCGCCTCAGCGACGGTGAGCGCGACTGCCGTCCAGAAGGCGGTGGCATGCACTGTTGAGCCAGGTAGTCCTTAATGTCCCGCGGTCGCTGGCCATACCGAGGAGGCGATAAATATACTGAAAATCCGCGCAGCCCGAGGCGCCGGTATGAACACTGGCGGTACAAATGGTCCGCTTCACCGCAGTGGAAGCACAAAGGTCGGCGATCAGGAGTGCGCCAAACATCAGATTTCCGAGGCGAAGCACGTCGTCGTCAAGGTAGTGTGTTGGTTGTTGCGCAAGATGCACAGGGCTGGCATAAAGGAGGGATGGGGTGTGCGTGTGTTCTCGTAGTACCGGAGAGGTGGCGCCGACTGAAGTGAAACGGTAGGAGGTGCCTGAAAAAACAGCGGGGAAGAGGAAGCTGGGCGCTTTAAGGCTTCCGCATAGGTCGCACGGTGGTAGTCAGCCGGGACGGGTGTGGCGTTATTCAGACTCACTGGGTCACGAAGGGCATGATGCAGCTCGTCCTTGACGATGCTTGCAATGGAACTCACCGTAGGTAGTGGTGTTGTGGCAGCCTTTTGCAGCTCCTTGCGTACTATGGAGCGGACAAGGTCGAGCAGACACTCGGTGTTGCTCCCAATAGTCGTGAGAACTTGAGCAGTGGACGTGTTCACTTGCCGCTCATACAGGGTAGATCGATGCTGTAGCATCTTTTCCATCGTGACGGCTTCGGACAAAAACTCGGCGACCGTGTTCGGAGGGCTTCGTACAAGGCCAGCGAAAAGTTGCTTCTTAACTCCCCGCATCAGGTGACGCACCTTCTTTTCTTCTGTCATACTCTGATCAGCCCGTCAGAACAGGCGCGTCATATCTTCCACATAGGTCATGACAGTTTCATTGGGCATCTGGATGCGGGCCTGGATTGCTCGCTCCACTCCTTCATGGCAATCAGCACTTCTGTAAGTATCCAACAGCCGGCGGCGGAATTCGGGCCACGATGTCATCTGTTCCTCGTGATTCATGTACCAGGTACGTGCTCCATCCTTCAAATAGAAGTACACACGTCGTAGTTTGGCCGCGTCGTTCCAGTCGTTCAAAGCAGCCACGCGCTCGAAGTCGACCAACCAGTCCTCGACGTCTTCGAGCTCGGTGCCATGAAACGGTGTCGGAACCTGTGGACTTTCGAGGGTGTACCGAAAGACCGGGGGGGGGGGGGGGGGTTTCGTACCTGTTAAAGTGGTTTGAACGGACGTGCTCATCATACTGGTGTGAACTGTAGGGTCAGCTTTGGTGGCAATCCCCTGATGCTGCGGCTTGTCCGATGAACGGGAGTGTTGACTCGCACTGGGCTTGTGGCGCCGCTTCCAGGAGGGGTCTGCAACATCTGTGAGGGGCCTACCCCACACCTCCACCAATTGTCACGTCACTCCAGGGGGTGTCGACAAGGTTTATAGATGTCTCAGCAACAGGGCTCTAACCAAGCGCCGTGTATATATATATATATATATATATATATATATATATATATATATATATATATTTGAAAATCAGCGAATGGCTCGCGATGCATTCTTAAGGCGATACGCGAAGCTATACCACTGTTCAAAAAGTGATTTCTAAAGAGAGGGACTTCAAAACAAGCACTCGTCGCTTAGTTCACATGATTCGACGTGTGGCGTGATTATACGTGCCTCCCACGCACGGAACGCGTTAACGACACTTCTTCCGCTACATGACATTCATCTAGTGTTTTTGTTACTCTGAAGAAGTTTCAAGCACCATTGCGGCTGTGTGGCAGAACACCTGCTTGCCATGCGGACGGTCTGAATTTTATTCTCATGTGGTTAGCTGTTTTTTTTTTTTACAGTGACAGCTGTTATGAGATCACAACTCGGATCACGCGCAGTTGTCTGCCGCCACCGGTGTCTGTGACCACATTGCCCGAAATACAAAAAAAGCTGGCACCAAAGACACAATGGGGCTCGAAACCCAGGTCCGCTGAGTGCCAGCTCAGTATACGACCACTGAGCTACGCTGTTGCTTGTGACTTGTTGGCAAACTTGCCTTAGGCAGGCGCAGTGTTTTATAAAGCGACTTATAACGCATTTTAAAACAGTGAACGAACAACCAGTTGTCGCACAATGCGAATAGCTTAACAAGTCGGCCATCCAATGCTCCAACCCATTGCAACAGCTTGTTCTTGTTTCTCTATTAACTGGGGCGCATGCCCCTTTCACCCATAATTCCCCATCGCCGTCAGCGACGTTATAAAAAATTGGCCCTAAATTCCTCGGAAGTATGTAGCATATACCACGCTTCTCAGAATAATGGCAAAAAATAGCATAGCTAATGCTGACCTACTGCCAAAATTTTTTTAATATTAATGCCGTAGTGGGCATTAAGCAAGTGGGCTTGCAGTAGTCACCAAATGAGTGTTTAGAAAAGGCTCTCAAAGGCTGCTCTTCTAGCTTCCGCTGTGACTGTACTGCACCTACTGCGCAGGCCTGGCGTTTTTGTTTTTGTTTTTTTAACAAGGAAACAACAGAGTTTTTAGGCCACAGACACCGTTGACCATTCGTTCACAACCAACCGAGCTTACATCGACACAGAAATTCGGTTGTAAGCTGTTGCTTAATGCTAATGTGTGATTATTTGGCTGTAACCACAACTTCAAGGGAGAGTTACTGCGTATGCAGGAAAAGTCAAGTTCAGCTGAAGTGTAGTGTGCATGCAAAAGCACCCACTCGTGCGCCAAGTTGGTTAAACGGCATTTTCAGCCACAAGAAAACGATGGGAGAACTTCAGAGCATTTTAATAGATAGGCACAGTAGACAAAAGATAAAAGAATGCTGTAATAAAGATAAGGCATTTCTTGAGAGCAGGGAAGACAATCTAAACAGCCATGTCTGAGTCAGTCCTCCCAATTTTTTAATTTATGGTAGAAACTTTACACGACTCATCAAGCGTAAAATATCTTTCTCAGTGACTTTTACAGCGAGAGCTGTTATGAGATCAGAACGCGTGTCGCGTGTGCCGTAATTGTCCGCCTCCACCGCCGGTGTCCGTAAGCACAATCGCGCAAAGCGAAAAAAAAAAGAATTAGGTAAATAAAAAACACAAAGGACACAACGGGATTTAAACCTGGGTCGTCTGCGTGCCAGCACCGTATTCTCCAACTGAGCTACGTCGGTCCTAAGAACTTCGTGGCAAACTGACCCTAGGCAGCTTTCATATGGGGAAAGAAATCGCATTAATGGATGCAACGAAGGATTTACAGCAGTAAAGGTACAACCAGGCGTCAAAGATAATAATTGCGTAACGAGTAGGTCGTCGAATTATACAGCACATTACAATAACGCTAGGCATGATTCTTCTTCGTCATCAGCCATACCATCAAAAAATTGCACGAAATTACTGGCAAGCGTGTAGTAGGTATGACGCTTCACTGAAGAATGCCATAGTGAAGACCTGCACAAAATTTTGGTAATTTATGACGTAGTGTGTATCCTGCAAGTGTGCTTGTAACAGTTATCCAAACAGTATTTGAAAAGCTGCTCTTCCAGCTTTTGCTGCGACTATGCTGCTTGTTCCGCGCTAGCCTGGCGGTTTTTAGACTCTTAGAAGTGGCTTTCGAGAAGTGCCCATTTTGGCCCAAAACGTCGTGTCACATGAAAGACGTAATTACACATCATAACATCAATGAGACGCTTCGTTGTTCGAAGGGTCCATTCTCTGCAGGCATCAAGAGACGGCTCGTAAACCTTGTTGCGCTCTCAGAGCTCACTTTGCGTTCAGAGAAACCACAGCACGAAAACCGCTTCCATCCCTAAAGTAACTGTAATCCTTTCATCAAGCGTTTTGTTGTGTTAAGCGAGTTCTCATCCAAAAAGATTGGCTCTTAGCCTTACTTTGTAGATTACAATTTGTGGCTCTCGCACTGATTGCCTCGCGCTCGAGAGGAAACTTTTTGTTTGAGATACGAAGCATCTCTTTAGCACCCGTATAACTGTGTCCCATCTGTCCGCACCAACTCCCTCACCGCCGGTGTTGGATCGGGGCGAAGTAGGTCAAGTCACAGCTGCGTCTTGACGTCACTCTCTCTCACCCGCAGCAGCTGCCGGCTCCTCCACCCGCTCGCAACACCCTTCTCTCTCGCTTCACCGTCTCCACCGCGCGCAACGCTCGACCGCACGTCGAGCGGAAACACTAGGCAGATTTAGTTGCGCGTCCACAGCAGCCATACGGACGCGCCCTGCCATTGCAAATGGCTAAAAGGCTGCGTACGGCTGCTGCGGATGCGTAACTAAATGTGGGCACGGGAGCAGACACTTCGGCGCCTCGCTCACCCGTGTTTTTTCCGAAATGCAGGCCCTGCTTGCTATTTTCGTGACATGGCTACCCCTTTCGTCCTGCTGTTCGGCATGCTGCCTCGAGCCATCACCGATTGCAGTGTGCCCAAGCAGCTACTGCGCATGGTTGGAATTCAAGCCGGCGTCACCAAATCTTGACAAGACATTCTTCACGGAACCCTCTGCCTGCCCACAACTCAACGACCGATACCCCATCCCATCAGCAACGACATCACCAAGCTTCCCGTATTTAAACGAACGCCGCCCCACCACCCACTTAAGTGGGCACGGGAGCAGCACCTTCGGCGCCTCGCTCACCCGTGTTTTTTCCGAAATGCAGGTGTGTAGCCCAATTTCATTATATGCCAGAAAGTCAGATGATCGTTTTTTTTTTTTGCTCTTCCCATGCCTACGGGTGTTTTGCGAGTCATTGTACGAATGTTATGCTATAACGTTAACACTCTTACTCTCGGGTGATGTGGAAACTAATCCTGGACCCACCACCCGCAGTGCTCGCTCGGAAACCCCCTTGGAAGTTGAATCGTTACCGGAAAACCCGGCTGAACAGATGAGCGTTATCTTCCAACTTCTGAGAGATGTCCGTGCACAATCCTTGCATAGTTCAAAGGTTCAAGAGGAACTAGTGGAAGGTATAAATTCAATTAGAGCAAGCCAGACAAGTATAGAAACAAAAATGAATTATATCAAACATAGGCTTGACGAATTTGAAAGTCAACTAAAAGAAGTTGATAGGCTCAGTGAGGGTTTATCGGAAGCCCAAAAGTCCATTGAAGAACTAACTTCCCGGAATAACCTTCTACAGTCCCGCCTTAACGAAATCGAAGATCGGTCCCGTCGGAACAATCTAATTTTTCATGGCATCACTGATTCCAAAGAAACATGGCAACAAACTGAATCCAAATTAATCGGCATACTAAACACCTCGGATTATACTCTCCCGTCCGGCGACATTGAAAGAGCGCACCGCCTGGGTACTTTCTCGCCTAACAAGTGTTGCCCAGTTATAGCGAAATTTGCAAATCATAAGACTAAAGAAAAACTACTTTTCATGCGCAATCGCCTCAAAGAAGACATTATCTCGGTAACCGAAGACTTCTCAACAAACACTCGTACAGCGCGGAAAAAGCTAATAGAATTTGGAAAAAGGCAACCCGGCTCACCACTTTTCAAACTTCACTATAAAAAGTTGTCAATCGGAAACAAACAATACTTGTACGACCCTGTTACCGATGCCGTTCAAGAAATACGGCCGCAAGCGGCACGTGTACGACATTCTTCTAATCCTGCCTCGAGTTCCTCGCTGTAGGAAAACGAGAGGGGCAGTGGACAACCGATCTTATCTTATGTATCTGTTCTCTTTACAAATATAAGAAGCATCCTTAACAAACATAACTCTCTATCTTCCGCCATAGATACTTGTTCAGCCCATATAATCGCTCTAACTGAAACCTGGCTTAATGCGCATGTGCGTGATTCCGAACTTTTTCTGGATTCCTCCCGCTTCTCAATTTATCTCTGCGACCGCACTGAAAGACGAGGAGGGGGTGTTTTGTTGGCAATATCAAAAGACATTCCTTCTTCGCCTGTGCACGTGCTCAGCAATCTAGAAATAATATTTAGCTCACTTACAGTAGGCCACCAAAAGTACATTGTTGGTGTATGTTATCGCCCTCCTTCCTTATCACCGACTTTCAATAATGAATTACACGATGTTCCTAACATCATTCATACCCGTTTCCCTTCGTGTCCTTTGTTTCTTTTTGGCGATTTTAATCTCCCAAACACAAAGTGGCATGCTGCCCCACCCTTTTTGTCACCATCTTCAAGCGAAGCTAGCGAATTCCTGCAACTATTATCGACTTTTTCGCTTACACAATTAGTTACACTACCCAAGCGGGTAACATCTCACGCCGCCAACACCCTTGATTTAATTTTAACAAATACACCTGACCTTGCGTCCGACATTACCTGCTTACCGGATATAAGTGACCATTCATTACTCACATTCTGTAACAATGCGCCATCCCACACATGTAGCAAGAAAAGAAAAATAATACGGAACTACAGAAAAGCAAATTTTGAGGCCATAAATGATGAACTTGTGGTATTCCTTGATGTTTTTTTGAAGGATTATGATGAGCGAACTGTTCAAACTAACTGGGATATGTTTTCTTCCGAAGTTCGCCGACTAACCGATAAGTACATCCCCACGAAATTCATTACGACTCATGCACAATGCCCATGGTACAACCCAAGCATCAAACGCCTATCAAACAAAAAGGAACGTCTATATCGTGCTGCTAAACTTTCTCAGACTAATGCAAAATGGGCTGCCTACAAAGAAGCGTCTGATAGCTATGTCACAGCTCTAAAAAACGCTAAAGAAAATTTCATGTCGAATGTATTACCTTCCATGCTAAAATCAAATGTGAAACAATTTTGGCGCACTATTAACCCGACGTCTAATGATTCCATCTCTCTCCTAGATATGTATGGTGATTATATTTCTGAAATTGAATGTGCTGGTGTCCTTAATGAAATATTTGTAAACAATTTTTCGCATAAATCCAACAGCTCTTTGCCACACCTACCTTACTGCAATTACGTCCAAATGCCACCAGTGAACATGGACGCTCCTGGTATTGCCGCCCTTATAAGCCATTTGAAATTTCATTCTTCACCTGGTTATGACAGCGTTGACGCTAAATTTTTGAAAAATACATCTGCAACTAGCTGAATCATTTTGGCAAAAATTTTTCAGCAATCACTCGATCAATCTACGCTACCTCTTCAATGGAGAATCGGGAAGATGGTTCCTATCTATAAATCCGGAAATAAATGTTCTCCTACTAACTATCGCCCTATTTCCCTTACTAGCACCTGCTGCAAGCTTCTAGAACATGTATTATTCACAAATCTTGTAAATTTCCTCCAATCAAACTCCTTTTTCGCTCCTGCGCAACACGGGTTTCGTAAAATATACTCCTGTGAAACACAGCTCATAACCTTCACTGAAAAGCTGCACACTATCCTGGACAGTTCGTCTCAAGCAGACTGCATTTATTTAGATTTTTCTAAAGCATTCGATAAGGTCTGTCATCAACTTCTACTTCACAAACTAAGTAACCTCAACCTTGATAGAAACGTGCTAAAATGAATTGAATCATTCCTTACCCGCCGCACCCAATTTGTTCATGCTAATGGCTTCAAACTCTTCTTTCAGCGAAGTGCACTCTGGGGTCCCACAAAGATGCTTCCTAGGGCCCCTTCTATTTCTTATCTATATTAATGACCTGCCTTCAAAATTGTGCTCTAATATTCATTTGTTTGCAGACGACTGTGTGATATTTCGTACGATTAATAATAGTGACGACATTAGAATCCTTCCGTCTGATCTAACCACTGTTTCTAACTGGTGCCAAACTTGGCTGATGGAATTAAACATTAACAAATGTAAGGTTATGCACGTATCCCGCAACCCCAAGCATCAGTCAACTTATTACCTAAACAACATAGCTTTAGAACTAGTTACATCATATAAGTACCTTGGAGTGCACATTACAACTAACCTCAGCTGGTCAACACATATTGAACATATCATCAACAACGCTAACAGCATGTTAGGGTACTTACGCCGCAATTTTTCTAGAGCCCCATCGTCACTAAAATTATCGCTTTACAAATCATTAATACGCCCCAAGTTAGAGTACGCAGCGTCAGTATGGGATCAAAGCCAAGAAAATCTAATCGCTTCTCTCGAGCTTGTTCAAAATAATGCCGCTCGCTTTATCCTGTCAAACGGTAACCGTGCTGCCAGCATATCTTCAATGAAAAGCAGCCTTTCCCTTCCCTCTTTATCATCACGCAGGAAACTTTTTCGGTTAACCATGCTGCATAAAATATATTATCATTCCTTCCTGCGCAACGAACTCTTACCCCAACCACTATACATTTCCCATCGCATTGACCACCGTCACAAGGTTGGCATTAACTATTATCATACAAAATTTGCCACTCAGTCATTCTTGCCCCGTTCGTCCCGTGAATGGAACCACCTTCCCGCTGAAATTGCGTGTATCACCGATAACCAACTGTTCCGTGCTGCCTTAGCAGCACGGAACAGTTGTATATGCAGAAATATCTAACGTTTATCTGTGTTTGTGTTGCAGAAATATCTAACGTATCTAAATATCTAAATTGTATATGCAGAAATATCTAACGTTTAATCTGTGTTTGTGTGACCACGTTGTTGCCATAATACTAATTTGTTTTGTCTTTCTTTTTCCATTTTATGTACACAACGTTTTTGTAACCATGCTACCTCATGTTATGCCTTTGTTCTGTACCACTCCCCTCTGTAATGCCTCTGGCCCTGAGGGTATAATAAAATAAAAATAAAATAAAATAAATCTGTCCGCTCTTTCAACTCGTTTATCTGGGCGGTGAAGCTTTCAGGAAACCCAACCTTCCTCGCGTGTATTTTTGTTTCAAACAAACATTAACTCGAGTAAACGCTACACCAAGTTTCGCTTCAAACCGTTCAAGCACCCGCGTCGACGCCTGTTTTAACCGCCGCAGCTTCGTATCTCATCTGGGTTCTCTTCGGAGAGGTGGTGCAATTTTTTATGTTTTGCAGAGTTCTACCACTGCTGTCAGGGACAAATGGATGGTTCTCACTTCTATGAAGGTAGAAAAATGCTATACAGCAGCTACCACTTGGCTGAGTGAAAGGCGGTTGCCCCTTACGGCGGTGTCATCACCGTGACCACCATTCACTCAACCAAGTCCATGTCCTGGAAGTGTTTATGCGACCCCCTCTAAAGAACGTTTAAACACCAAAGCCACTCACAGACATTCGACAACGGGTGCAAGATGACTCACGTTCGAATACACCACTGTGACAACCGTGGACTTCTTCGTGCGAGGCTCAGGCCCGGTTGTGACCGACGCCTTTACGCCACAAACGCCATTCGCTCCACCATTGGCCGATGACGGTATTTCTTCATTGGTGTTTTTCTCTCTGGACGTGATCCTGTCACCCATGTCTGCGAGAAACAACATAGGATCATTACTTCAACAGTAGCAGACAAGGAGATTGGGTGAATTAATGATGCTTCATGATGAAAATATAAAACAGCGCTTAGACAAAGCACGAAGGCGGGAAGTTGAACACGCAGTGCTACGTCTTATCTTTCCTGGGTCTTGTGTCTAAGCGCTGATTCATGTTTTTATCATGGAACAAAACTAAAATCGCCAATGATCACGATACTTCTTAATGCGAACTGTCAGTGCAGCCTCTAATTAGGGCATCGCCAGCCGTATACGAAGTTTTGGCTAGAGGCATAGTTAAGAAATTTTAAAATTCATTACGTATTGTCACAGAAACTACCAGTGCTGAAATGATTTGCACAGCACTTGGTGCATTGCGGGCGTCGCGAATAGAGTGAAACGCCGACAGCGCGTTACGACAAGCAAGGCCAGCCGTAGGGCACGCGCCAGCCCTGCATACGTGCGCCCATCGGAGGGGCCAGCACGCGTGTCAGAGGAAGAAGGCAACGTTGGAGGCCAGTGGCTCGTGATGTCGGCAGCCTCTGCGTTTTCTCTCTCTCTCTCGTCTGTGTTCGCTCTATCAGTTACGCCGAAGCCGGCCAACCTTTACGCTACTAAGCACACGAACGGGTGGGTGCCTAAGAGATCAGCTCTAAGTAGTACTATGATCCTGATGCATTGACTTGTTTATTTCGCAACACTATAGGCCTGAATACCCTGTAGTGTTGTAGAGTTACAGCGAAAAGATTGGAGAAGGGGAGTTATACAAAAAGAAGAACAGTGCAGAAATAATTGATAACACCGGCACCACAAGCAATACGACAGTGTCGCTAGTACTATTTTTAAAAGAGGAATGAGAAACAGCTCTAAGGGTTTACAACAACACTCACAAAACAAGTATTACACCACTGTCAAATATTCAATATAGATATGACAAATGCTACTCGAGGAATTCATCAGAACTGCCTGCCTCGTAAACGAGCTCAGGTACACCGTTCCAAATCGAAGAAAAAAAAACTGAATGCCTTCGTTTTGGCAAAAAGCGTGCTTTAGACTGTGAGTGTTGCGCGAAGTTCACTGTAGTGGTAGTTAAACATAAATTTGCTCATATTAACTCGAATGCGGAAGCCGAACTTCGTAGTCTAGTGCACTGATATACACACCGCCGCCCGAAAGCTTTAAACACTCTACGCAGTTTTGCATTGCCTCCGAGATCTGCCCCACCTGATCAAGCGACGATGTCGCGTGATGACGTCTTCGTTTGGCCTAAATGATGGCGTCACAATCTATGGCGACCTGTGATATCACGATGACGTCATGAGGCAACGTTGTCAACTGCTGAATTCTTCCATAGCTGCGGTTGATGCTGACGCCATTGATGGTTATTTTTCTCGTTTTTTAAGTATTACTTCAACAGTAGTAACCACACTGAATTCATAAAACCAGGGCACCATTCTCGCAAATGTCGGAGTTCAATCATGCATTTCTCGTTGGTTTTTTGATGCGGAAAGTGTAACAGTTCAGTTTTTGTCGCGGGTTCGATTCCAGCTATGGAGGTCCCATTTCAGTGGACGCGAAAAGCCAAAGGTCCGTATACTGTGCGCATTACGCGCACGCTAAAGAACACGAAACGGTCGAAATTTCCAGCGCCATCAACATCTCTCACAATTATATCGTGGTTCTGGTATGTTAGATCCGACTTAATATTAGTATCTTTTTCGAACTAGAATACAATCGATTGGCTGAACGAAATATCACATCTAGTTCATGTTATTATGAATTCCAAAAGATGAAAAGAAAAAAAATAATACCCAGCAAGACACCTGCTAAGGAAAACTGCTTCATAAGTGCACTCAGAAGTGTTCAGAACGCTTCATAAGTGTTCCTGTAGTGTAATATCATCTGGGCATCTCAGGCCTCAAATGCTAACTACTAATTAATTGGTACTAGGAAACAGTGAGTTCTGTTTCAGGCGCTCGCTAGATGCAGGGGAGTGAAAGGAGCGTATCCTATGCTAGCGCTGCTCCTTGCAACTCTCGAGAGTCTAGGCGCGCTCGTGTAGCTGTTGCTAAAATCTCCTAATATAGAGAAAGTACCGATACTCTCCTTCATATCCTCTCTAAAGTGCCCTATCTTCCTCTACCAAGTGTCCATACCTTCTTTATATCTTCTCCCAACCGCCCCGCCGCTGTGGTATAGTGGCTAAGGTACTCGGCTGCTGACCCGCCGGTCGCGGGTTCGATTCCCGGCTGCGGCGGCTGCATTACCGATGGAGGCGGAAATGTTGTAGGCCCGTGTGCTCAGATTTGGGTGCACGTTAAAGAACCCCAAATGGTCAAAATTTTCGGAGCCCTCCACTACGTTGTCTCTCTTAATCAAATGGTGGTTTTGGGGCTTTAAACCCCACAAATCAATCAATCCTCTCCCAACCGGCCACCGTGATGGCGCTGGCCTTATCACCTGTTTCGCGTCACTGGACTATCAAGAATGCAATGCCACGCTGATAACACGCGTGATGCTCATGGCGGCTCGAAAGAACGGTGCGTGGTGGCTTGGTTAAAATAATGACGACAGTTTTCTAAGAATATCCAGGGACTTCATTTGTCGCTACCTTGTAAAACTAGAGGGGACTTACTGCGATCAAGTTCGACCCCTTCCCCCATTCCTTATAGACAACTGTGCTCACGCCTACGCTAGCATTTTTCGACTGATAACACGAGTAACGACACGCTGTCACGGTGACCCGCAATTCGTTGATAAATTGATATGTGGGGTTTCACGTCCTAAACCCACCGTATTATTATGAAAGACACCTTAGTAGAGGGGTTAGGGAATTTCGACCACCTGGGGTTCTTTAACATGCACCCAAATCTGAGCACACTGGCCTACAGCATTTTTGCCTCCACGAAAAATGCAGCCGTCATTCGATCCCGCTGATTGATTTATTGACATGTGGGGTTGAACGTCCCAAAACCACCATATGAGTACTAGAGACGCTGTAGTGGAGGGCTCCAGAAATTTCGACCACCTGGGATTCTTTAACGTGCGCTCAAGACTGAGCACAAGGGCCTAAAGCATTTCCGCCTCCATCGGAATTGCAGCCGGGATTCGATCCCGCGGCCTGCGGGTCAGCAGCCCAGTACCTTAGCCACTAGACTGCCGCGGCGGGGCTGTTATCTGCAATTACCTTATTTTTGTTGTTCATGGCTCTCGAAAACACAGTTAGCATACTAGCACCTAATCGGAGTTAAATGTTAACTCGCGTGGCGCACAGTGCAAAAGGCGTGGGCGGACTCTGTTCATCGCGCCTAACAGAGGACATTGGCAACATTTATCACACGGCGACTCAGCATCTCAGCCGGGGAGCTATGAGTATGTTTTGGGTAACGATTTAGAGTGCTATACACTGTACTATGTGGGAGCATAAAGGGCCTTATACCCCTGTCACGCGTGAACTTAAGTGCACTTCGAGCGAGTACACTTAGCCGAGAGTGTCATTTGCGCGCTGTCACACGAGCAAATTTAGTGTCACTCGCTGCAAAGTACACTTGCCGGAAAGTGCGTTCTCCAAGCTCACTTCGCTGCGACCACGTGTGTAGCTTTCGCACCAGTGGCTTGCACAGAAATACACTGTTGTATAGAGCGGCGCTCTTACTATTTTTAAACTATTGTTTTCGTTATAAATATTTCGCTATGTACTAAAACAAGCCATAATTGAACAAACTTTCTCGCTGCTCTCATCCTCGGGCAGTTTGCGGCCACGTCCGCAACTGGGATGCGGCGCACATGCTGTGAAATGGCCGCGTCCGTAGCGTTTTTTAACTCCAAGGCACACTTTCACATGTGTAGGCGAGTCGTTCTCTAGTCGTTTACGATGGCGTGTGCCACTGGTGCTACTTCCACGAAGACAACATGGTCCGACGATGAGACATGGGCGCAAAAGTAACAAATATATATTGTCACGGGGTCGTGACGTGGCCGAAGACAGGAGACTTCGTGTGGGGATTTAACCATTTATTTAGGCGAACCTGTGCCCGGTAAACGGAAAGTCAAATTACAGCAGGAGTCTTGCACAGATAGCAGTCTCGGACTGATAGCGGCAAACGGAGTGTCGGCCTTCGATCAACAACTGACAAGCGGCGAAGCGCGTCGGCATTTATATTTTTGCCGCCGAATGTTCTAGCGTTATCGCTGGCGGTGGCGTAGGTTCCAGAACAATCTGTGCCGTTCGCACAGTGGGCGTCATCTTATCGAAATGATCTACTACAGTTCGGAACCTTCTCGAAAACTGCAGGTGCGGTTTGCGCTGAGAATCGTGTGGTGTTTTGGGACGATAACAAAAACTTGGAAATTGGAACGTGGCATCGCCCCCCTCTGAAAAAGGCATCGTCCCGATGCTTTAACTAAAGATGAAAGTACAACAATAATGCAAGAAAGTACAATGAATAAATTACGATACAACAATAATAAAAAAAACACTGTTTCAGTTTGTTATCGTGCATGAAACGGCTTAAGGCGCGCGACATGGACGACTTCAGGTCACGATCAGCGTCGTTGAGAGTTCGTGATGCCGTCGGGGACAACCTCGTAATCAAGTGGGCCGAGACGTCGAACCACCCTGTACGGTCCGAAGTACCGTCGCAGAAGCTTTTCACTTAGTCCATGTCGGCGTATCGGCGTCCACACCCAAACACGTTCACCGGGCTGGTATTCCACGAAGCGTCGTCGAAGATTGTATCGGTGACTGTCGGTCATCTGTTGACTCTTGATACGGAGACGCGCAAGTTGTCGGGCTTCTTCGGCGCGTTGAAGGTACTCGCTCACATCGAGGTCTTCTTTGTCGGTGACGATGGGTAACATGGCATTGAGCGTCGTTGCCGGGCTCCTTCCGTAGACCGATTTCTATGGAGATATCTGCGTCGTCTCCTGCACCGCCGTGTTGTATGCGAAGGTCACATAAAGAAGAATGGCGTCCCACGTCTTGTGCTCGACATCGACGTACATTGACAGCATGTCGGCGATCGTCTTGTTAAGCCGCTCAGTGAGGCCGTTGGTCTGTGGGTGGTACGCTGTCGTCTGTCGGTGGTTTGTTTGGCTGTATGCCAAGATCGCTTGAGTTAAGTCGGCAGTGAATGCCGTTCCTCTGTCGGTGATAAGGACCTCTGGGGCGCCGTGACGTAGTGTAGCGAAACGTCAGGGTTGTTCCAAGTTAGGCACATCGGACGACCAGGGAGACGAATAAGTGTGGGTGAAATTCCGCGGAGGAAATCGATGAGAAGTCAACACGATGATTTCGGGGAGAATCATTGGGGGTTTATTTAGCTAACACAACTTCAATATACAAAATGCACTAGGTCACAAAGACAAAACATAGAAAATGGTGGCATACCCCTCGGCCTGCATGGCATGGTCTCCGGTGGTGAGATCCACTGTTTACCCCGACTCCGCTCACCCCAAAAAGAGCCCCAGTCGCTGCCTAAATAGGATTTTTTTAGCGTCCCCGGTAGCACGGACCAACCGGACAAGCCGAGGATAATCCAATCAACATGTGGTTGCCTGCAGCCTGTCTGCGACAACACTGTGGCAGCTTCTGAAACGGCCTTGACGCGCTAATGACTGCTCAAATTTAGGTGCCCTTTGTCCCCAGAGGACCGAAGCGGTGGCTTGTTCGTTTGAAGCGTGGGGGCTCAGTGGTTAGAAGAAGGAGAAAGGCACCCGATTTCTGCGGTCTGGTTCAAAGCACGGCGTGGTGCCTGCCTTGGCGCTAAGCGCACAGAGACCGACCAGACGCAGCCCTTTCTGTTCACTCCTTCTTCCTCAAGACGTGCTCCCCGAGACAAGTTAAACGGCGCCGCTAACAAGGGCGTCTGGCAAAGAACAAGCTCCCGCTGTAGCCGAAAAAGAACAAGACTTTCCGCGAAACATTGCTCTCGCGACACCTCCCCCCTACGAAAAAGAGTGTCCCACTCGTTTTATCTGCAAAACACGACAACAAATAGACTAAATATACAAAAAGGTTTTGCATTCAACAAGTGTGTGAGAAGCTTATTTAAAGACACTTATGCATTTGTATAAGAGATGAGAGGCTTTAAAAAATTACATAAAAACAATAGATGAAAAAAACAAAACAAAATCATTGGGCACAGAGATATATAGGTTCACTCGTCGGTACTGCAATACAACTGAGTGTCCGTTTCGTAAGCACTGACATTCTGTTGTGCGTTGTTATTACTTGAAAATGTCTTCCAGTCAGAGTAAAGTTCAGTGTCCGTGTCGTAGCTTTCACACTGCTGTACTGGAACACTGGTCTGTGTCCCGCGCACACATTGTTGCAAACGGAGTTCTTGACCCACTCGCGAACCGCACTCGCGCCATCACCATTGGAGCCGCACTCGCGCACATCACTTTAATAGAATTCCTGTTCATCACTCGTTGCACTGGTCCCGCGCACAACACTTCGATGCAATCCGTGGTCATCTCTCCTGGCATTGCCCTCGCGCAAATCACCACCGAGATCGCGCACCTCATGATTATCATCAGACTCATCGTCCGCGTCGTCGGCATCGGAGCCCAATCGAACGTGGCAGGGCTTTAAACGCGCCACATTCACAACGTCACGTTTTTCCCCAGTTTTGTCTACCACCTCCCAGTTGTTCTCGGCTACCCGGCGCACAAGACGGAAAGGTCGGGTCCGTGATATTTGTGAAGAAGCTTCGTCATCTTCCCTTTCGCCCGGGAGGGAGTCCACAAGTACACCAAGTCGCCCTGATGATAAACAACACTTCGTCGCCTAGCATCATAGCTGCGCTTGTTCTTCTTCTGCTGACGCTTCTCCCGTCCATGACAGAAGATGATCGGTTGCGGCACCTCATGCGCGGTTTGCGTCCGGATATTCTGGAGAAGATGATAATCGCGAACCAGGAGAGCTGCACTGCATTCCTCCAAATTTTACAACGCCTAAATCTGGCAGCTTTGATTAACCGTGCGTCGGCGCCACAACCAATTGGCATCCAGTATTCTACCGGATTGCAGTCGTGGATGCAAAATATCGCGCATCCCGTAGGGTTAGCACCCGCCGCAGCGACAGGGCACTCTCCTCCTACGTGTGTCGCCACCGGCGCCGCGGCCGAATTGCGTTGCCCACGGGAGGCTGCCGACCACGAAAGAGACCTGAAAGCGATTGCGGACTCGATCACCTTGCTGTCTGACCGGCTAAAAAGTATCGAAGACGAGGTGCGTCGCCCCCTAATGCTTTGACCTCAGAGAACTTCCCGTGCCAACGACGGGCGTCTCCGATGCCAGATTTGCCGCCGCATAGGTCACATAGCACAACAGTGCTGGCAGCGGTTCCGAGATTGCAGGAACGATCAGGTATAGCTCCAAGGCAATCAGAATGTGCAGCCTAATTCTTCGGGAAACGAGAACGGCTGGGCCAAAGGGGCCAGCCCGGCCGCCCCATTGGCACATTGTCGGAAGGTCAGCTTCTCACAGTCCCACATGAGCCAACGGTACAGAAACAAAACTTGTAATTGACACTGGCTCGTCCGTAAATGTCATCTCAGAAGAATTAGCTAACAAAATATGTGCTTCATTCAAATCGAGAAAAGACATATTCATCCGAGGAATTGGCGGAGGCTTGCTCACCCCCAATGGTGAAGCTGAAATAAAACTTGAATTTGGCACCACCAAAGTTCACGAGACGTTTTTAGTGGTCAAGGATTGCCCGTACGAGCTACTCGGTGGTCTTCCTTTTTGTCGAGCAGTCCGGCTTCTCATTGACTTCTCCAAAAAAGAGCTGAAACTAAACGGTGAAATTTTCCGGCTACGTATAGACTCAAGTGCCCCCGAACATAATGATGTACTTACAGCGTGGTGCCACGAGCAAATTCGCATTGAACCTCGCACAGAAGTCGCTATTGAAGTAAAGGTCGCAAGGGACGGAATTCACCTCATCGAACCAAACAGCACGCTCAGAAACGGACTTCAGGTTGCACGCACAATAACGAGGGCCGTGCATGGGAGAGGCCTCATTCGCATAGCTAATCCTACCATGTCGCCAGTAAACCTGCTCAGCGGAACAAAGCTTGGATGGGCTTCATCTATTCATGACGCACAGCTAGCAATCACGGCGTTCGAGAACGATCGAGTGCCTCAAGAGTTTGACATAGAGACTGGGGATCACCTACAGCCATCTGAACGGGATAAACTGCTGTCGCTCATTGAGAAGTACCGCCATCTGTTTACGAGCTGTGACAACCTCATCCGGCAGACTCATGTCGCTGAACATGTGATCGACACAGGCGATTCTCGACCAATTCATCAGCACCCATATCGTCATTCCCCTTTTGAAAGACAACAGATTGAGCAACAAGTAGAAGAAATGCTGCGCGATGGGATAATTAGAGAGTCTCATAGTCCTTGGTTATCACCTGTCGTCCTCGTGAAGCAGCCAAATAGGACTTGCGTTTCTGCGTTGATTTCCGCAGAGTCATTGAGGTCACTAAAAAAGATGTGCACCCACTGCCACGAAGTGATGACATTCTCGACGTGCTACATGGGTCAAAATACTTCACCACACTTGATCTAACATCAGGCTACTGGCAAGTGGGCATCAAGGAGGAAGATAAGCAAAAGACCCCATTTGCCTGTGGACCCGGCCTGTACGAATTCAATGCTGTCCCTTTCGGCCTGTGCAACGCCCCTGCCACATTCCAGAGAATGATTAACAAAGTCCTCAGTGGTCTTCTCTGGAAAGTTTGTTTGGCCTACTTGGACGACATCGTTATTTTCTCGAAGACTATAGCAACTCATTTGCAAGATTTGGAAAGTGTGTTTTCGGCTTTGGACGCGGCAAACTTACGACTGAAGTCCGAGAAATGCAGCTTCGCCTGCCAGGAGATCAAATATCTTGGACACATTCTCACAGGTGAAAGCATTCGGCCGGACCCAGACAAAGTAGCAGCGATCGAAAAATTCCCCAAGCCACGAAACAAGAAAGGTGTACAGAGCTTTCTCGGAATCTGTAACTACTATCGGCGATTCATCAAAGATTTCTCTCGCATTTCTCGACCTCTGACCAACTTAAGCAAAAAGGATGTTCCTTTCGTCTGGGATGCGGCATGCGAAGTGGCCATGCAATCCCTCAAAGGAAAGCTGATCACAGCTCAATTCTGCGTCAGTTTGAGCCGGGAAAGCTGATAGAGGTGCACACTGATGCCTGTGATTACGGCATTGGCGCCGTGCTTGTACAGAAAATTGGAACTCAAGAGAGAGTCGTCGCCTATGCTAGCCGCCACCTTAACAAAGCTGAGATGAACTACAGTACAACTGAGAAAAAATGCCTCGCCGTTGTGTACGCCTGCGGACAGTTTCGGCCATACGTCTTTGGTGCTAAGTTCACGGTCGTGACTGACCAAGCCAGCCTGGCTTGGCTAAAGAAAGTAAGGAATCCGAACGGTCGCCTTATGCGATGGTCTCTGTTGCTTCAGGAATTCGACATAACGTTGCGACACCGCCCTGACCTCAAGAATGGAAATGACAAAACGCTTTCACGCCTTCCTCATGATCCCACGCCTGTAAGCGAAGAAAACCCTTTACCGTTGCTGGTTCTGGATCAGGTGGATGTTGCAAAAATTAAGGGGGCAGACCCATGGATGAAAAAAAATATGCAGCACCTCGAGCACCCGGATGCGCCCGTTGTCAGAAAAACTAAAAGAACAGCACGGAGCTTTCGGTTGATCGACGGTGTACTGTAGCGAAGGGCGAAAGGGTTTCAGGAGGATCGTGCGGCGCTCGTTGTCCCCAAGTGCTTGAGATCTGAGATTTTAAGGTACTGCCATGACGACACCACGGCAGGCCACTTAGGTGTCAAGCGCACATGGGAGAAAGTTCGTTGCCAATATTTCTGGCAGAAGATGTTCTCGTACGTAAGCAAGTACGTTCTCTCCTGCCCCGACTGCCAGACACGAAAGAAACCACCGGGGAGGCCGGCCGCTTTCCTCCAACTGACCCCACCTGCAGGTCGACCTTTTCAGCAGGTGGGCATGGACTTCATTGGGCCTTTCACTAAATCCAAAGCAGGGAACCGCTACATCGTCGTGATTACCGACTACCATACGAAATGGGTCGAGGCTGTCGCGTGTCCAGGAGGTACGGGGTAGACATAGCAAAGAAGAAGGTATGGGGTTCCGTCATAGTAGAACAGTCAGAGGTCGGTTCCTGATATTTGTTGTTGACTCGGGGCATAATTTCAGAGCGGGACTATCGTTACCGAGCAACCTCCACCACTTTGTAGCGAAACGTCGGGGTTGTTCCAAGTTAGGCGCATCGGACGACCAGGGAGACGAATAAGTGTGGGTGAAACTCCACGGAGGCAATCAATGAGAAGTCAACACGAGGATGTCGTGGAGCACTCATTGGGGGTTTTTAGCTAACACAACTTCAATTTAAAAAAAGCACTAGGTCACAAAGACAAAACATAGAAAATGGTGGCATACCCCTCGGCCTGCATGGCATGGTCTCCGGTGGTGAGATCCGCTGTTTACCCCGACTCCGCTCACCCCAAAAAGAGCCCCAGTCGCCGCTTAAATCGGGTTCTTAGCGTCCCCGGTAGCGCGGACCAACCGGGCAAGCCGAGGATAATCCAATCAACATGTCGTTGCCTGCAGCCTGTCTGCGACAACACTGTGGCAGCTTCTGAAACGGGTGCGTTCTCTGAAACGGCCTTGACGCGCTAACGACTGCTCAAATTTAGGTGCCCTTTGTCGCCAGAGGACCGAAGCGGCGGCTTGTTCGTTTGAAGCGTGGTGGCTCAGTGGTTAGAAGAAGGAGAAACGCAACTAATTTCTGCGGTCTGGTCCAAAGCACGACGTGGTGCCTGCCTTGGCGCCAAGCACACTGAGACCGACCAGACGCAGCCCTTTCTGTTCACTACTTCTTCCTCAAGGCGCGCTCCCTGAGACAAGTTAAACGGCGCCGCTAACAAGGGCGTCTGGCAAAGAACAAGCTCCAGCTGTAGCCGAAAAAGAACAAGGTTTTCCGCGAAACATTGCTCTCGCGACAGTAGGACAATATTTTCAACGAAGAACTTAGCTACCTCGGATGCACTGCCTTTTGGCAGGGCCTTTATCTCGGCGTAGCGGGTGAGGTAGTCGGTAGCTACCACGATCCACTTGTTTCCGAAAGTCGACGTCGGGAACGGCCCCAGTGCGGGATAGGGTGGAAGGTGGAAATTAGTGCGGAAGAGAAAGCAGAAGATGACGCCAAGTGTAGACAGTGTGAGTTCGAGGAGAAAATGAAAAATATGATGGCGGTCCAGAGTGGGCTCATGGAGAAAATCGCAGAGCTGGAGAATGCATTGGCGAAGAAGCGAGAGAAAACGTCAGCCATGGAGGAAAGGCTCCGGGAAGCCGAGAAGGGCCTATCGAAGGTCGTGAAGGGGAACGAAGACGCAGGTGACGGCGGAAGCATTATGGCGACGACCCCCCGTGCGGGAGAGATGAGGGAAACAGGCATGACAAAGGCAGATACATTGGCCACAGGGCCTAGCTACCGGGAAGTAGTTTTGAGGGAGGGAGGGAGCAAACCAGCAGCCGTGACTCACGCTAGTCACCTAGTCAGCAGCCAGGTGCAGGTTTCAGAAGGAATGTCTGAACAGGTCATCATCGCCGGTGACTCAAATTTAGTCCGATGCGCAGCGGCAATCAAAGAAAGGGTGAAAGGCGACAAGAGAGTTGCGATAGGGACGTTCCCAGGACAAACGCTGGGGACAGTAATGAGTCAAGCGGGTGAACAACTCGCAGCTAAAGCTAACAATCGTAACCTCGTTGTAATTGCGGGAGGGTTAAATGACGTCCTGAAAAAAGAATCGTCAGGACTAGCGACGACCTTGGCGAAAGGAGTGGATGACATGTGCACCGTGTCCCCCCAGGTGCAAATTGTAGTATGCACAGTACCGGAAGTATCAGTACGCAACGTCAACCTGCAAAGAGCGGTAGTCGATGCAAACAAAAAGATATGGCAAATTAGTCGAGAGAAGGGTTTCGAGGTAGTGGATTTAAACAGGGAAGTGCACAGGTGGGGTGGATTCCAAAAAGACAAGATTCATTTCGATAAGAGGCTTGGACACGAGGTGAGCTGGCGACTGGCAGGACGCGCAGTAGCTTTTTTGGGGGGCTCACGGGCCCTTCGGAGTCCGGGGTAGCTCGTAACAGGGAAAACAACCAGGAGGACGCTTTGACAGGTATAATTGCGAAAAACCAGAAAAAAGGTAAAAGAAAAAGGAAAAAGGCGCGTGTTGCAATTAGTTACATAAACATGCAGGGTGGCAGAAAGAAGGCAAAATGGTTAGAGATTGAGGAGCAGTTAAACAAAGAACAGATAGGCGTGTATGCGGTTACAGAAACACACCTTAGAGACTTGGAGGAGCCACCACATATTAAAAATTATGTTTGGGAAGGGCGTAACAGGACCATATCGGAAAGGAAAGGTGGGGGTGTAGGAATGCTAATTCACCGCGGAGCCAAATGGGTTAGAGTGAAACAGACGTGTTCAGAGCACCTCTGGGTTCTGGGCACAGTAGGTGGAAAGGAAACGTGGCTAGGGGTAGCCTACTTGTGGACGGGGAATAACTGCAGAGAAAAGAATCAGGAGATAGTGGATTGCATGAGTGCGGATATTAAGGAATTTGGTAATGGGGCCGAAATCATCCTTCTAGGGGACATTAATGCCCACATACATGACCTTGACGGATATTCAGACACCAATGGGAAGTTATTACTAGATCTTTGCGAGCAACATAGTCTGGAGATAGTTAACACGGGGCCTAAATGTGACGGCCAGATCACATGGGAAGTCGGAAACAAGCAATCAAGTATTGATTATTGCCTCATGACTGAAGGAATTTACCACAAACTGACAGAAATGAGGATAGACGAGGAAGGCATTAACAGCTTGGGTAGTGATCATAAACGAATAACATTACAAATGGGATACGAAACTAAAAATATGAGCATGGAATCAAAGTCTGGCAGGTCGTATTTAAATGACAAACAAATAATAAATCTAGCCGCAAGGTTCGACGAAGAAGTAGGCGAAATACCAGGCAAGGACTGGGAGTATAGGGAGCTGTTACATCTAATGACGAAGGAGATAGGGAAAGAGAAGAAAACCGTTTGCTGGAAAGGAAAAAGGAAGCCAAAAAGTTGGTGGAACAAGGAAATCCGGGAGGCGATCGAGAAGCGACGCGAAGCATCACGGGAGCATAGAAAGGCGAAAAAGGAGAAGCGGCCGCAGGACGAAGTCAAAAAAATATGGGAAATATATTTGGAGAAAAAATCCCTTGTACAGAAATTGGTAGAGGCAAAAATTAAAGGTGAAAGTGAACGCTGGATGACAGAGATACACGAAAAAAAGGAGGCCGCGCCTAGGATTTTTTGGAGCCACATAAAGGCGCTAGGTAGGAAGTCTGTCACAACGCAACAGCATATTCTAGATGAAGGAGGAAATCAATTGGAAGGGTACGAAGCGCTAGGTTACATCGAAAAGGTAACAGCCGATTCGTTTCAAAAGAGCGTCCAGGGGATCTCCCCGGTGAGTAAAAGTGTGGCGGAGAAAGCAACAGAGGAAGAGCTAGTACTAGATAATTTCAACTGGAAAAAGGCCGAAGGAAAAATTCCAAAGCGCACTGCCGCGGGTTTAGATGGGATTCCCGTTAGCCTCATTAACGAACTAGGACATAACACTAAAGAAGCATTGTTAAAAGCAGTAGAAAAAAGCTTAAAGGACGGACAAATACCGGACAGTTGGCGACAAAGTAGAATGAACTTAATCTATAAAGGCAAGGGAGAAAAGGACAAGATTCGCTCGTATAGACCACTAACCATTACATCGGTACTATACAGGTTGGCGATGCAAGCAGTAAAAATGAAAATAGAAACATGGGCCGAACATAACGATATTTTGGGAGAACTTCAGAACGGATTTCGAGTCGACAGGCGGTTAGACGATAACCTGTTTGTTCTCACTCAGTGTATAGAAATATCTAAAATAGAGAATAGGCCCTTGTACGTGGCTTTTCTAGACATCACTGGGGCATACGACAACGTTAATCAGGAAATTTTGTGGGATATATTGAAAGGAATGGGCATGGGCGACGACTGTATACAGCTTTTGAGGGAAATATACCGAGAAAATACAGTTTGCATAGAGTGGGAAGGAATGCGTAGCAAAGAGAACGTTGAGGTTAGCAGGGGTCTGAGACAGGGATGTCCTTTGTCCCCACTGTTATTCATGCTGTACATGGTGAGTATGGAAGAAGCGCTAGAAGGTAGCAACATTGGTTTTGATCTGTCACACAAACAGGGCGGCATGATGATTGAGCAGAAGCTTCCAGGTTTATTTTATGCGGACGATATCGTCTTATTTGCGGACAGTCGAGATGATATACAGCAGCTGGCGAATATATGCGGAAGGGAAGGTGAAGCTCTT
Organism: Rhipicephalus microplus; assembly: GCF_043290135.1. Lineage (NCBI taxonomy): Eukaryota > Metazoa > Arthropoda > Arachnida > Ixodida > Ixodidae > Rhipicephalus > Rhipicephalus microplus. The sequence goes on from NC_134709.1 coordinate 98,249,713, forward strand.
GGACTAGGATTCAGTGTAACGAAGTGTGGTTTGATGGTATTCAATGATCCCTGTGATCAGACGGTGTCCATACAAGGCCAAGAAATACCGAGGGTAAGTGAATACAAGTACCTTGGAGTATGGGTAAATGAGAGTGATAGATACATGGAGGTACAGGAAAAAGCCTCGGCAGCAAAAGGAAAGAGGAATGCGGCAATAATGAAGCACAGAGCGTTGTGGGGATACAATAGGTATGAGGTGCTTCGAGGTCTGTGGAAGGGTGTAATGGTTCCAGGGCTTACTTTTGGGAACTCAGTGGTGTGCATGAGGGCAGAGGTGCAATCGGGAATGGATGTAAATCAAAGGACTGTGGGACGCCTCGCGTTGGGTGCTCACGGGAAGACGACAAACGAGGCTGTAAAGGGCGACATGGGGTGGGCAGGTTTTGAGGCGAGGGAAGCGCGAAATAAGGTTCGAAGAAAGGCTAAGAAATATGAAGGAGAGTAGATGGGCAGAGAAGGTGTTCCGTTATTTGTATAGGAAGAGCGTGGACACACAGTGGAGAAAAAGAACTAGAAGACTCACTAGTAAATATACGGCTGGTATTGTGAGCCATATGTCAACAAAGAGCGTTAAGGGAAAAGTCAGGGAGGCGGAGAGGATTTACTGGATGGCAGCTATGGAGAAAAAACCGGCTTTGAGTAACTACCGAAAGGGCAAAAATGAAATAAGGAGGGAGGCATTTTACGATAATTCAAGGGGAAGCGCTTTACTGTTTGAAGCGAGATCGGGTTGCCTTAGAACGCGTAGTTATAAAGCAAGATTCAGTAAAGAAGAAGAACAATGCACATGCTGCGGGAAAGATAAGGAAACGGCGGAGCATGTTCTGATTGAATGTGGAGATATCCACCCAGGTGTACGTTTGGGCACGAGCCTACAGGAAGCCTTGGGTTTTAGGGACAACAATGGAAAGCTGAACACACCCGCGATTGAAATAAGTAAGAGACGGTTAGAGTATTGGTGGCAGAAAATTAGAGAGAAAGGACAAAAATAAATATTGGAAAAATAAAATAAGGACAGTGTGCCGTAAATGGCAGAGAACTTAAGCTGAAAATTTACCTTTTCTACATTAAGATAGAATTTATCGAAGTAGAGGCATTAGGCCAACATACAAAAAAAAGGAAAAAGGTGTTTTTTTTTTGTCGAGCCTGGTGGCATACTTGTCACCACGCCGTTATAAAGGGGACGCTCATAGCATTCATCCATCCATCCATCCGAAAAAAGCTACTTGGTAGCTCAGTGGTTAACGCCTCGCATTCACGATTCAGAGTTTGATTCTGCGTGCTGGAGTCTTTTTTGCGATTGTTTTTCTTTTTTGCGTTTACATTTGCATAGATACGTACACACATACGGTGAGTGACGGCGATGTCGACGCCGACGCCAGCGGAAAAATTCAGTGGAGAGTGTACATATAATGGCTATCGCAATAAAAATTTGTGCAAGAGGTTGGCTAGTCATGGAGTACCAACAGGCTCATTGAACCCACACCTTAAGCTACTTGCGCAAGCGTTACTTTACACTAGCCTTACTTCCTAAAGTGGTAACCTTGCGGCGGCTAGTGCCGTAATCCAATTTGTTGATATTGCATTCATTTCTTCACTTTTGTGGCAAAGTTTCTTGATCAGTTCAATATACTTCAATGCAAGCACGAGCGCAGCTTACCAGATGACATGGCAAACGTACTGATGCTGTCAAAGCTGCTGAGGCTAACCTTCGGATTGCTCTCTCAGGTCTTGTTATTTCCCAAAACGTGAGCCGTGACGACGTACCTCCCTCTGTCAGTGAACTGGACAAAGTAGCCGCTGTAAGTTCCATCATTTTTCCTGATGTCGGGGTCTGTTAAAATATTTGATGATAACACTTGACGAGCGATGCATTTACTAAAGTACAGCATCTCGACAGTTGTATTCGATGCCGTGGATAGTCGAATCTACTCGCAGAGTTTATTGACACTTTGCGTATTGAATCATGGATAAGAAGCGTGATTCAGCGCGTCCAGCAGAGGCAGCTGATCACTACATGTGCCTTCTTATTTAAATGAAACTGCCTAATAACGTAATGATGGTGGCGATGGCGTAGTGGTTAGTGCATCAGCCTCTCATGCGAATGGTTTGTGGCTCGAATCTCGGTGCCGCGCAGTTACCAACCGGAAAAAAGAAAATCCGCGAGATGATGGCACTGCATTAGGAAGCCTGGGAGTCGGCCTCACCGCTGAACACCGCCAGTAACACACTTCCTCACCAGAGAAGGATTGGCCACCCAGGTGCAGTATCTGGCCACTACCTCTCCACATGAGGGGTGTGGCGATGGCGTAGTGGTTAGAGCATCCGCCTCGCATGTAAAAGGTCCGTGGTTCGAATCCCGTTACCACGCAGCTCACAACAGGATAAAACGAAAAAGAATCCGCGTGGTGATAAAAGTGCATTAAGAGGCCTGGGGTGCGGCCTCACCGGTGACAACCGGCGGTAACGCACTCCCTCACAAGAAAAGGATTGGCTACCATGGTGCAGTAGCTGGCCACTACCTCCCACATGCATACGTCAATTAACTCATGGCCCTCAGTCTACAGCAGCTGCGAAGCAACTGACTACGGCGGCGGTCAGATCTGCAACGCAGCAGAGCGTGCTAAGAGTCTCTAGATCCGGACAGGCCGCCATTGGAACCTGAACTTGGCAACGTTTAACGCTAGAATCTTATCTAGTGAAGCAAGTCTAGCGGTACTATTCGAGGAGCCAAAGGGTGTTAAATGGAATGTAATAGGGCTCGGTGAGGTTAGGAGGACAAATGAGGCTTATACGGTGCTACAGAATGGGCACGTCCTTTGCGATCGGGGCTTGGCTGACAAAAGAGAACAGGGAGTGGGGTTCCCAATTCACATAAACAAGGCTGGCTCCATAGAGGAATACTATAGCATCGATGAAAAGGTGGTAGTTAACGTAATTAAACTCAATAAGAAATACAAGATCCATGTGATACAGGCTTATGCGCCTACATCCTGCCAGGATGACGCTTCAGTGGGAAGCTTCTATGAAGATGTGGAATCGGGAACCAGTAAGGTAAAAACACAGTATACTATAATGATGGGAGACTTTAATGCAAAGGTAGGGGAAAAGCAGGCAGTAGGAAACTATGGCATCGGTACTAGAAATGCCAAAGAAGAGCTACTAGTAGAATTCGCAGAACGCAATAATTTATGGATTTTGAACACCTTCTACTGAAAACAAGGAAACCGTAAGTGGACGTAGATTGGCCCTAATGGCGAAAATGAGAACGAAATAGACTTTACAATGAGTGCACACCCAGGCATCGTGCATGATGTGGAAGTGGTTGGCAAGATACGATGCTGTGGCCATAATGATACAGTCCCGAATTCGCCTAGATTTAACGAAGGAACGACAGAAACTGATACGCAAGAAACCTATCGATGAGCTAGCACTGAGAGGGAAAGGACACGAATTCGGAGTCTCGCTTGAGAACAGGTACGCTGCCTAGATTTAACGAAGGAACGACAAAAACTGATACGCAAGAAGCCTATGAATTAGCTAGCACTGAGAGGGAAAGGACACGAATTCGGAGTCTCACTTGAGAACAGGTACGTGGCTTTTATTGAGAAAACCAACCTTAGCGTAGATACAATGTATAATAATCTGACGAGTATCATTACGGAGTGTGCAGTGGACGTTGGAGGCAGGGTAGTTGCACAGGACACTGGCAAGCGTTCTCAGGAAACGAAGAATCTCATTAAGAAGCGTCAAATCTTGAAAGTCTCAGGTACAACAGACAAAATGGAACTGGCAGAGCTTTCGAAGTTGATTACTAGGCGTAAGATATCCGATGTAAGAAGCTATAACATGGAGATAATTGAATACGGTTTCAAAAACGGAGGAAGCGTCAAAACAGTGAAGAGGAAACTTGGGATAGGCAAAAATCGGATATATGCACTAAGGGACAAACAATCCAAAATAACTACAAATATGGATAGGATAGTTAAAATAGCGGAGGAGGTTTACAGAGATTTGTACAGTAGCCGAAACAACCACTTCTATTAGTATAAGAACTAGCAGTAACTCAGATGACACCCCACCAGTAATGATAGAAGTAGTCAGAAAAGCTTTGGAGAGCATGCAAAGAGGCAAAGCTGCTAGTGACGATCAGGTAACTTCAGATCTGCTGAAAGATGGAGAAGAGATTGCGCTAGAAAAACTAGCCACCCTGTTTACAAGGTGTCTCCTGACGGGAAGAATACCAGAGTCTTAGAAAAATGCTAACATCATCTTAATACATAAGAAAGGAGATGACAAGGACTTGAAAAATTACAGGCCGATCAGCTTGCTCTCCGTAGTATACAAGATATTTACAAAAGTAACATCAAACAGAGTAAAGAAAACTTTAGAATTCAATCAAGCAAAGGAACAAGCAGAATTTCGAACAGGCTACTCAACATACGACCACATTCATACTATCTATCAGGTAATACAGGAGTGCTCAGAATATAGGCAATCACTATAAATAGCCTTCATTGATTACGAGAAGGCGTTTCATTCAGTATAAATATCAGCAGTCATGCAGACACTGCGGAATCAGGGCGTCGATGAAGCATATTGTCACGAACAAAACAAGACCTGCAGCCAGGAGTTCACTTGAACCAGAGCAACGAAGATGTTCTCTTCTTCTTCGCCCCCAAAAACGCGTATGAGCCACAGTGTCTCGTTCATCAATGGTGGCATTACCCCCTCTCCCAAGAAGCATTGTCTCGATGCTGTACATTAAGGCAAAAAAAGAAAAGAAAATTAGATGAAAATTAGCATGCGAGAAAAATGAATGGCGTAAGGCGGAATAACGTAGTTGGTTGTGGGGACAAAAGATAAATGAGAAATAAAAAATAGGAAAAATGTAAGGTAAAGACGAAACAAAAAGAAAGGCGCGAAGTTAGCAATAAAGTCAGTCACTCACTGGCGATTCACAGCGCGAAAAGTATGGTTTGAGACGTGAAACGTGAGTGACTTCAGTTTGCGGGGTGAAACGGGAACGTCTCTAATTGCCTTGTGGGAGAACCTCGTAAGTGACGTCGCTGAGACGTCGCACAACTTTGTAAGGGCCGAAGTAGCGGCGAAGAATCTTTTCTGAACGTCCACGCTGTCGGATAGGGGTCCACACCCAGACTTCATGACCTGGCTTAAAAATAACTTCACGGTGGCGAAGATTGTAGCAGCTCGCGTCTGCGGTTTGGTGACGTTGAATACGGTAACGAGCAAGTTGACGGGCCTCTTCTGCGCACTGCGCGAATTTGGCGGCATCCGTGTGGTATATTCCTAAGTTGTCGGGCAGGAGCATGGCGTCGAGCATCGTCGTGACGTCGCGACCGTGGACTAAGCGGAAAGGTGTGAAACCGGTACTTTCTTGAACAGCAGTGTTATACGCAAAAGTTACGTAAGGAAGTATGGCGTCCCAATTCTTGTGGTCGATGTCCACATACATTGACAGCATGTCTGCAATTGTCTTATTGAGTCGTTCAGTCAGCCCATTTGCTTGCGGGTGGTAAGCCGTTGTTTTACGATGTTCCGTGCCACTTAATCTCAAGACTTCCTGCAGCATCTCTGTGGTGAAAGCTGTCCCACGATCAGTTATGACGACAGCTGGAGCACCGTGACGTAAGACGATGCTGTTAACAAAAAATTGGGCGACATCTGCTGCGGTGGCTTTTGGAAGTGCCTTGGTTTCACAGTAGCGTGTTAAGTAGTCTGTAGCGACGACAATCCACCGGTTTCCAGACGAATACGTGGGGAATGACCCCAGCAAGTTCATGCCAATCTGATGAAAGGGCGCCTTTGGTGGGCCAATTGGGTGCAGCAGTCCCGCTGGTCGTAAAGGTAGAATCTTACGTCGCTGACAGTCGCGACATGTGTGAACGTAGTGCATCACAGTCTTCGCGAGACGTGGCCAGTAGTAGGAGCGTTGAATCTGTTGCAGCGTGCGCGTATAGCCGAGGTGTCCGGATGATGGCTCATCATGACACGCACGTAAAATGTCACCACAAAGCGTAGTTGGCACAACAAGCAGATACATAGCTTTTGTAGGATGAAAGTTCTTTTTATAAAGCACTCTATCACGGAAAGAAAAGGAAGATAGTGAGCGTGCAAAGCTTCGAGGAAGGTGGGAATTGCGTCCTTCCAGGTAGTCAATGAGCGGGATGAGCTTCGAGTCGTGACGCTGTTGCTCAGCTAAGCTGGTTGCTGATACGGCAGAAAGAAAAGTGTCGTCGTCTTCAAGGTCAGTGTTGGCATTTTAGACGGGTGCACGTGAGAGACAGTCGGCGTCGGTGTGTTTCCGCCCAGATTTGTGGACGATGGTGACATCGAAATCTTGTAGCCGAAGGTTCCATTGTGCTAGACGACCTGAGGCATCTTTGAGATTCGCGAGCCAACAAAGGGAATGGTGGTCGCTAACTACCCTGAATGGGCGGCCATACAAGTATGGGCGGAACTTTGTTATGGCCCAGACAACAGCGAGGCATTCCTTTTCGGTCGCAGAATAGTTTTTCTCCGCTGAGGATAACGTTCTGCTCGCATAAGCGATCACGCGCTCTACGTCATTCTGCCACTGAACTAATACCGCTCCTAGTCCAACGTTGCTGGCGTCAGTGTGTAATTCCGTGTCAGCGCTTTCGTCGAAATGACCTAGTACAGGTGGAGCCTGGAAGAGGTTTTGGAGGGTGTCGAACGCATGCCACTGATCGGGACCCCAAACAAACGAGACACCGTCTTTTGTAAGCTTGTTGAGGGGTTCAGCAATCTTCGAGAAGTTTTTGACAGAGCGCCTGTAATACGCACAGAGCCCCAGAAATCGGCGTAGGTCGCGCTTATTTGCGGGCACGGGAAAGGCGGCAATGGCGCGGGTTTTCTCGGGATCTGGGCGGATGCCGGCATGGCTCACAACGTGACCAAAGAACTTCAGTTCTTCATATCCAAAATGACATTTGTCGGGTTTGAGAGACAACCCCGCTGTTATAATTGCCTGAAGAACTGCATGAAGGCATTGGACGTGTTGTTCAAACGTGTCTGCAAAGACCACGACGTCATCGAGGTAAACAAGACATGATTGCCATTTGAGCCCCGTGAGAACCGTATCCATCATTCTTTGAAAAGTAGCTGGTGCTGAGCATCGACCGAAAGGTAACACTTTAAACTCGTACAGACCATCGGGAGTAATAAACACCGCCTTTTCGCGGTCGCGCTCGTCAACTGCGATTTGCCAGTAGCCGCTACGCAAATCCATGGAGGAAAAATATTTAGCGTTGCGTATACGATCCAACGAGTCATCTATCCGGGGTGGAGGATAAACGTCCTTTTTGGTGACCTTGTTCAGTTTACGGTAATCAACGCAAAAACGCAACGTACCGTCCTTCTTCTTTACTAGCACAACTGGCGAAGCCCAGGGACTGGTCAATGGCTGAATGACGTCGTCCTGAAGCATCTGCTGGACTTGGTCACGTATAGCGTCTTGCTCTTTTTGCGACACCCTATAGGCATGTTGTCGGATGGGTCTCTCGGTGGGTCCCGTGATGATACGATGTTGAGCAAGTGGTGTCTGTTTAAGCTTTGACGTGGTGGCAAAGCAGTCTTGAAATGAGCCGAGTACACGCAAAAGGCTTTCTCGTTGAGCCGAAGGTAGTCTCTCGTTTACGTCGAGAGTGCTCACGAAAGCCTCGTCAGGTTGGCCATTCAATGAAAATGAAGCTAACGTAGACGGACCTTCGGCATCGGCAAGCTCTTCACAATATGCAATGGCAGTGTGTCTCGTTAGGTGGCGATATTCGTCGCTGAAGTTCGTGACCAGCAGGTGAGCATGCCTATTGCTAGGCTGAATGATTCCTCGGGCAACACAGATTTGTCATGAAATAAGGAGAGACAAATTGGCCTCTGCAATTACCGCGTCAGACAAGTCCTGTCCCAATTCTACTTTGACAAAGAGGCTGCTTCGAGGAGGGAGAGTCAGAAAATCGTCGGTAACACGGAGTGCTCTTTTCCGGAAATGCGTACTGTCAGTTGCAGCGCAAAAAGGATCCTCGAACGACACAAGTAATTCACGGAGGTCGATGACGGCGCCGTATTCACGAAGGAAGTCCATTCCTAGAATGACTGGCCGAGAGCACACGCGTAATACGAGGAAAGAGCCCGCAAATGTCGACGTACGTATTCGAATGCGTGCCGTGCACATACCAGTAGGCGTCACAAGATGGCCACCTGCCGTGTGCAATTGAGGTCCTTGCCATGGCGTGGTAACCTTCCTCAGTTCAGATGCCAGTGTGGCGCTTATTACGGAATAGTCGGCACCGGTGTCGACGAGGGCGTTAACAGCATGATTGTCGACGAAGACGGCAACTTCGGCAGAAGCAATCTTTTTGCTGTCGGAGAACACTGCAAAACCGGAATCGCCCTCGTCCGGTCGTTGCGTCGAAGGAGGGTCTTTTACAGTTCGCTGAGCCGCGACTTCACCCCCAGAAGTCGCCGTTCCTAGTTTCCCCTGCGGGGACTTGGTGACCGGCTCCTGAAAGGAACGGAAGACGATGAGGGCAAACTGTGTGACGTAGACCAGCGAGGTGATGGTGATCTCGACTGGTGGTGCCGAATAGTCGAATGAGTACGTTGGCCCGTGAGGTAGGCTTCAATTTCGCGGGGGCGCTCACCGTAGCGCGGGCATCGAGCATCAGGGTGGAAGCCGCGGAGACCTAGTTGCCGGTATTGACAGTTCCGGTATATGTGACCCGCTTCGCCACAGTGATAGCAGAGCCGACGGTTATCCGAGGTGCGCAACGTGCTTGCCTTGCTACCACTTTGTCTTGAAATAGACGGCGGATAGGTGGGTGGGCTCGAAAACCTTGAGCCGAGAGGTGGGCTCGAAGCAGTGTCGTGGAATGGCTGCATAGCTTGGTACCTTGGCCGCATAGCAGTATCTGTAGCCGGTGGTGCAGGGGATTGCAATGCCGCTGCGTATGTCAGGACTGGGGCCTCGGGAATCGGTGGTGCGATTGGGGCCAGGGGTGTGACGGCCAGCCGGACTTCTTGTCTAATTACATCCGCGAGGGCTGACACAGGTGGATGGGATCCCACTGCCTGAAGCTGTCGCAATTCGTCCCGAACGATACTTCGAATGAAGTCTGCGAGGGTCTGTCTCTCACTGTCAGAGCCGATAGAGCCTGTGGTGGCCGAGATCTGGCGTTCGTATTGCGACGACCGCTGCTGCAGCGTACGTTCCATCGTAGCTGCCTCACTGATGAACTGGGCGACTGTCGTTGGTGGATTGCGCACGAGCCCAGCGAAAAGCTGTTCTTTTACTCCACGCATCAAATGCCGCACCTTCTTTTCCTCAGGCATGGCAGGGTCCGCGCGCTTGAAGAGCCGAAGCACGTCCTCGACAAACATGGATACACGTTCGTTCGGCCGTTGGTTTCTGCTGGATATGGCTTGTTCGGCCCTCTCCCTCCTCTCGGTGTTGCGATAGGCATCACGGAGCTGTCGGCTAAACTCTTGCCGTGTTTCAAAGGAGCCCTCGTGGTTCTCGTACCACGTCTTCGCAGAATCCTCCAAGTAGAAGTAAACTCGGCGCAGCTTGCGAACATCGTCCCATTCGTTGATACTGGCAACCCGATCAAAGTGGTCTAGCCAGTCATCAACATCCTCGAAGATGTCTCCATGGAACGGCTTTGGTGTCTGTGGCACGTGAAAAACATGGGCGAGAAGAGAATCATGGGCATCGCTGGTTTAGACCACCTGGCTTGTCATCGCAGTTGCCATCTTTTTGGGTGTCGATGCCAAGGGACCAAATTCAGGGGGTAACCTACGCAGGCGGTGGCTGATTCTTGCTCTGGGAGATGTAGCTGTCTTCACGATGACCGACACAGCCGAAGTACACGTACCCAGCACCTCCACCAGTAATGTCACGAACAAAACAAGACCTGCAGCCAGGAGTTCACTTGAACCAGAGCAACGAAGATGTTCTCTTCTTCTTCGCCCCCAAAAACGCGTATGAGCCACAGTGCCTCGTTCATCAATGATGGCAATATATAAACATCCTGGAAGAAATATAAAGGGGATCAAATGTTACCATAACGCTTTATAAAGAAAGCAACCGAATACCGATCAAGAAGGGTGTAAGGCAGGGGGACACAATGTCCCCGAAGCTATTTACTGCGTTTTTACAGGAGGTTTTCAGAAGCCTAGAACTAGAATTGGAACAGTTAGGAATAAGAGTTAATGGAGAGTAGCTTAGTAACCTGCGCTTCGCCGATGGCATTGCATTGCTGAGTAACTCCAGGGACTTATTTAAAACTCATGATTACGGAGTTAGACAAGGAGAGCAGAAAGGTGAATGTTAAAATTAATCTGCAGAAAACAAAACTAATGTACAACAACCTCGGAAGGAAGCAGCGCTTTGAGATAGGTAACAGTCTAGTTGTAAAAGACTGTGTCTACTTATGGCAGGTAATAACCGCGGAGCTGAACCGCGAGGTTGAAGTAACTAGAAAAATAACAATGGGTGGAGCACATTTAGCAAGCCCTCTCAAAATATGACAGGTAGATTGCCTGTATTCCTGAAGAGGAAGGTATATAACAGCTGTATCTTGCTAGTACTTAGCTACGGAGCAGAAACCTGGAGACTCACAAAGAGGGTTCTGCTTAAATTGAGGACGACGAAGTGAGCAATGGAAAGAAAAATGGTAGGTGTAACTTTAAGAGACAAGAAGAGAGCAGAGTGGATTAGGGAACAAACGGGGGTTAAGGATTTCATAGATGAAATCAAGAAGAGGACATGGGCTGGGCATGTAGCGCGTAGACAGAATAACCGCTGTGATTACGGCTAACTGACTGGATTTCCACAGAATGCGAGAGGGTTAGGGGGGACAGAAGGTTAGGTGGGCAGATGAGATTAAGATTTTTTGGGTATAAATTTGCAGCAGCAGGCACAGGACTGAGTTAACTGTCGGAACATGGGAGAGGCTTTTGTCCTGCAGTAGACGCAGTCAGGATGATTACGATGCTGCTGCTTATATTGATTATAATGACCTAATAAGTTAGTCACCCTCTCTTTCCTCCCTGCTGTTGTTGCTTATTCACTATCTCTTTCATTGAATCACTTCATTCTTGATTTGCTCGTTAAATTGCTCATTGATCGTCACGCCGCATGCCGCGGCATTCGCATTTCGGAGGAGGTGAAATGAGGGAGGCCAGGGTACTGTGCGATGTTAGCAGGGCACGTTAAAGAACACCAGATTTTCTCTGTGGTGGTCTAGTGGATAATGCATTTAGCTGCTGAGCCACAGGTGGCAAGATCGAATCCCAGTCGCGGCGGCCACGTTTTGAATAGAAACCAAAATGCTTGGAGCCCGCGTGCTTAGAGGTAGGTGCACGTTAAAGAACCCTATGTGATTTAAACTTCCGTAGCCCTTCACTACGGTTCTCTCATATTCACATGGTAATTCTGGGGTGTTACACCCCACAAATCAATCAACCCCAGCAGTGATTATTAAAGAACACCAAGTAGTGAACATTTCTCAAGCCTTTTATCGCGGTGTCTCTCATTATCGTATCATGGTTTTGGGATGTAATACCGCAGATATTAACTTGCTCAGTACCTTCCTGGTAAAATAAATTTAGTATCAAAATTAGCTCTCCCAGTAAACAAAGAAAACTATTAGGGCAACGCTATTTACCACTGAGTAATAAAAAAAACTGCTCAAAACCTTCTCACCTCCGCGCCTGTGTTTTTCAGCTATTCGATAGGGTAGTGCATCTTGAATACATTGCGTACCGGTCAGTATATCTTCATATTATTTTTGTGTGCTCGTTCATACGTATCAAACTCCATGAGTATGATATAATTGGTATTTCCGCACTGGAAGCCTCTTCACTGCGGCGATGAGCATTTCTGTGTGCTCAAGTATATAAGCAGTCGGGGAAAATAAAGGCATTGTCATTGTGATTAACTACGGGTTCTCTCTCATCATGGCATGTGCGTTTCGTTAAAAAGCTGCTCCAGCAATATTTTTTAAATGTTTACTGAACTCAATAATATCTCCAAACAAATATTCCTAAGGTATTCCAGTAGTATATTCTCAACCATCGAACTGCGTATACTTAATTTTTTTTAAAATAGTTTCAAACATAGGCAGTCAATACCTGAATGACGAATAGGAGTGCGGGCCACCCTGTGTATGTGAGCTGTGTCCCACGTCACGTAATACGGCAGTGGGTCACGAGGAAATGACGCTGAAACTGTCGCTGTGAAGTTCTGGAAGTCTAGGACGGCTCTATCCAGTGTTGGGCAATATTTTCTTTTTCTCGCTCCCCAGGCATAGATTCTTGAGCTTCTATCTAGTCATCTTCAGCATTACTATCAGCCTCACCTGGATTCACGTTTATACTCACGTCTACTCAGTGGTATTCCAAAGTGGTGTCGTTATTACATCGTCTATATATTTTGATTAGAGGTGTGAATTACGTAGAGGATGTCTTGCCCTATCCCCACCAACTCTTGAAAGGAAGTTCTTGATTATTATCTCATGCTGTCATCTCCTTTAAGATCTGGTAAGGACCTTATAGATTTGGAAGCACTCAGAAATCGTTTTAGAAGATACTGTGTCAAACGTCAATAAGAAGGGCATCGATTACGAGAGATATTGGTATTAAAGAGCATTGACACCATGGTCAAAGAAGCTAATTCTAGACTGACGAGCTTATGAGTCTATTCACACGGACTCAGACTCAGATCGAATCATGCATTTGAGTGAGTCGCGATGAGTAATGTTTCGGGAGTGTTTGAGTCCAAGTGAGTCCGGCTCAGGAAAATTTGCTCGAGTCTGAGTGAGTCCAAAGCTTAAAATATATTTTTTGGGGGAGATTGAGTGAGCTCCTTACGTTTTGCTGGCCTATGTTGTTGAGTACCAAGTTTACACTACGGTCGAGTATCATGTGACGTTATTGCAGAGGTAGCAGCGTGCAGCAAACTATTTCGGTTGTAGAGTCAACCATTCGTCCTTTTGAACGCGGAAGTTCCAATAGCTCGTTTCGCAGAAATTCTTGCGGCGGCGTCGTTGGTTGTCGACAAAAAATCATCTTGTGCGTGACCAAGAAATCGAGTAAAATGCAAATAAAATAAAAATAAATGAAAAATTCTGGGACCAAGTGGAATCGTTTGCGTGGTAAGCAGTTGTTTCACCACACATTCATGCTTCGGCTTAGTATTACAGTGAAAATACCTTCCTTTGCTTGGAAATGCAGTCAACGTAACTGTTATGCTTTATAAATAAATGCCTCCTGTGTACCTGCTTCGCAATACAACATGTATCGCATTAATAATGCGTGGTGCCATCGATGGTAGAGCATGTGATTATCATAATTACTTCATGGCCTTAAGCCGGCCACCCCTTCTGAAGCGCCTATTTTTAAGGCCACTTAGTGGGTAAACAACAGGTGCGAAAAGATTCCACGACCATTGCTTTTGGTTTAAAGCATTTCACCTATTACATATAATGCAGCCATATGCGAAAGCTTCACCGGCGCAAGCCACTTTTAACTTTGTTGAAGACACCGTAGCAATTAGGACTACACAATAAATATTCCCAAAGTATGCAGAAGGGACCAAATGTTGTTATCCCGTTCAACTCTTCAAATCGAAGCCTAAGGGCTCCCCATTTTTTAATCGATGGGGTGGGTAAGGCTGGGGATGGTTTCCGAGTTATTGATAACTCTGTAAGTAAACTGAAGCGTCCTAGGTGCTACAGAGCTGTCAAAAGCATTCCGACACAGCAATGTACTACATAATCAAGTGTGAGCATTTGTTCTCCGTTTATTGCCCAATCGCGTGTGATTTGTTTTCAGCCTACGAGCACCCAGAAAATGAGTATGAATGAATCGGAATTTAAATCTCAAAGCTGCCGTCGTCGAGGAGTGGTACTGTGGTCTTGTGTGGTGGATTGGGACCAGTGACCTCGGCGACCACCATGGCATCGAGGACAATCTTCTTGCCCTTGTATACATCGGCGAGGATGATGGCTCCGTTGGGTTCCGCAACTTCCATGTCTTGCATTCGGCACTTGACCCGAATCGGCTCGTCGTTGGGATCTTTTGCTTGGGACTTGACTTGAATGTATACCGGCATTTCTTGCGAGCTGGGACTCTCCAAACGAATCGTCCACTCGTCCACTCGTCCACTCACCCATAGGTGGGTGGGTTCGTAAACCCACCAGTAACAAACTTTACCTTACAAAGTCATATGGGCCACGTCGTATCGCGATCAGTTTAAAAGTGCTTTTTGCGTCTTTCTATCACATGCCCGTAAATTTTAGAAATTACTCATCCAGCATTTTGTGTAACCCCATGAGAGCACACCTGGAAGAGTTGCTTTTGTAGAAAACTACACTCAAGATGTCAGCCGTGCTTCAACAATAGTTTAAAATAAAAACTAGGATAGCCTGCTATCTTAATCAACATTGGTTGCAACCTTCCGAGTTACAGGAATATTTTTATCAGCCCGGTTATTGTAGACGCTCCCCAGGAGGCTAAACATTTAGCCTCCGTTACGGGGCAAATAATAAATAAGCCAAAACATGGTCAAAATTTAAAGCCTATTGTAGCGTTTCGAGTTGGAATTGAAATGGCAGAGCGTGTGTTACTCTGCCTATACATGTAGCAGCAAATGTGTGAGAGAAGCCAGGATTGGAATTAACTCATCACGCTTGTGCGCATACTGTGTTAGCGCACTATTCTTGTACGTGGTTCTGATCGTGTTTTCTTTGTAGGAGTGTGTATCTTTTGTAGAACTGCCAGCGTTAGTACAGCACACGTCGCGACGGTAAAGGTTTCGGTGTACTTATGGACGCCACATGTCGCAAGATGCGAGCAGTGCATCTTGCGCACGCTGTTGCAGAGCTGTGAAGTATGTGTATCGCTGGAGGGGCAATGTCCAAAATTTCACGGTGCATGCGACGAACTACCGAAGGGATGGAGCCCAAACAATATCGACGCAGGAAGTGTATAAGTATTTGCTTTTTTTGCAGTGAAATACGAGATCTCAAAATAATGTATACTATGGTCAAGATGTCGGGGCGGGAGTCATAAACATATGGTATTCCGTTGCACCTCACAAAGTTCTCGAGCATGCTCCGCTCCAGATAACGTTCAGCGTTGTAAAACATAAATTACAACATGTCATTTTTTGTCCAAACGACGTACTTATTTGCGCTACGTTAAACATTTCTGACTAGTGTCCGTTGAGAAGGAGCAGCTACATTGGCTACACTGAGAAAAAAAGCTGTAGGTTACCTGTGCCGGACTTCGTATGAGGATTTTCTTCGTTTTATTGTCTCCTTGTTCTACGCACATCTTGCATTCTTGCCCACTCGGATCGATGAGGGTGACTGAGACGTCAGTGGATGGGGGATCCATTAGTTGGTCAATAATGGCAACGGTGTTGTTACAAAAAGTTGGTTCGAGAATGAACTTTTCCTCCCGAATGGTCGTGAAATATTCCTCAAAATTGGCAATCTGTACATGACACAAGAGAATGTCATTGTTAATTTAGACAATGCTTTGAATATTCAGGTTTGATTTAAATTTCAGTATCTTTAAAAAGTTGTTTTGCCACAATAGCGAAGCTAAACCTGCGGTAATAGACTGGAATATCACAGTACGTATGTCTAGGCACAGTAAAGTACACAGTACCGCTTCACGGTTCTCACTACTTTACCGGTATTCATTACGCTGGTGCGGTAATAGACTGGAATATTACAGTACGTAAGTCTAGGCACAATAAAGTACACAGTACCGCTTCACGGTTCTCACTACTTTACCGGTATTCATTACGCTAGAGCCGAGAGTGACCTTCTGCCCTAGAAGTAACGTCATACGTGACGTTCCTGTATGACTGTTCCGGCATGTGAAGGCCACCAGAGGTTTCGCTGCTACGCTTTTCGGGATCGACTTGCACGACGGGGAACAAACCTCATTGTCAAAAAATACAGCCTGGTATATACGAGGGAAGAACAACAAGAGGAGAGGGTGCTGTCTAACAACTTCAGCATTTATTTCGTGTGAACGAATACATACGCCTTGCGAAAGGAAATAAAAAGCCAAAACAAGGAAAGAGAGCCGATACGCATGCGTCTCGACTAGTACGTAAAAGTGCAAAGTGCAGTCACGAAGATAAATAATCTGCTTGTTGGTTAGTAAGATGGACGTAGTGGTTAGACATTATGGCCCAATGGAATGTATCTTGAACGCTTCATAGATATCCCGAGCACGGAAATCGTGACATCTGCTCAGGAGATCGATGAAGCGTTCAACGTACATTTCATTGGGCCATCATGTGTAAGTATGTCGTACTAACTGACAAACACGCTAATTATCTCGTGATTGGACTTCGCAGTTTCATGTACTAGTCAAGACACATGCTCATTGCCTGCCTTTCCTTCATAATAGCCTTCCGAGGGGGCGAAGATAGTCTTAGTCTGGCATTGTCACGCGTAACCGGCACTAAGATGCGAGATGATGGTACTTCGAGTGTTCACTAGAAGGAAAGACGCACGCACGACCACATGGACCGAGAATGAGACGGACGGCCGCTTCGCCCCGCTCATCATTCACTCCGTTGAAATCCTGTGAATTGTATTACAATAGCAATTATATTTACACTCTCGACTAGAATTTGCCGTCGGAGTCACCGTCACTTACCGTATATGTATATATCTATGTGTGTAAACGTAAGAAAGAAAAATAATCCAGAAAAAACTCCTGTGCGCGAAATTGAACTTGGGACCTCCGTGTCGTGAGTGTGAGCTGTTAACCACTGAGCCACAGAGAACCACCTTTTTTAACCTTCACACGGCAATATATCTACATCTACGCTTACCGCTGCTAACGGACATCTCGGGGGTAAACTATCGTGTTTTCAGCATTACCAGCAAAATGGCGCAATGAGCGTGCGTCGCCACATTGTCACGACACGGCAGCCGCACTCTCATCTCCCACGCGCACTTTGCCCCGCAAAGAGGAGGGGGTCGACGCTCCTCGCGCGCCGTTATCGAGCGGTAAGGAAGAGCTTACGTATTAGCTGACGTTCGGCTTTTACCGGAATGGTCCTCTTTTATGGTGTCATCTATTCCCAGATTCGGAGCACTTCCGGTAATACTTTCGTCTGATCCATGAGGAACAAGTCTATTTCTTTGACAGATTGAACGTGCTCCCTGTGTGTTCCATTGGCCGATCTGGATCAGCTCCGTCGCGAGATCCACTCCACAGAGCAACTTTTGTTGTTATATCAAATATATGGACACTCTCGGCTATATTTCGCTGCTGGCGTCGATGTCATTCACCGTATGTGTATACGTATGTATATATTGTGATGTAACGGTGAAGGCAACCTTTATTAGACACAGAAGACACGATGAAGCGACCACACCCAAGGCACAGAACTCAGGCAAGCCAAGTCCCGCAGCAGATGAAGATGACGAGCACTCATGATGATGAACATGTGTAAAGATAGATGTGCTTAATGAATGCCTTCACTAACCCCCCCCCCCCCCACGTGAAAGCGGTCATCCTGACCGCAGTTCTTGGCCGCAGATTAAATAAAAGAGGAACGCCGTATGAAAGGCTTCATACGGGATACGTGGACTATTTCTGCTGCCCTGCAGCGGCGGTCCGTTGGAAGAAGAACGGGTGCCACGCGATAATTCACAAAAGACGTTTGCTCCAAGACAGTGTAGGGGCCAATAAAACGTAATTAAAACTTCTCGCACAGGCCGGGAGTGCAAATGGGTGTAAGAAGGAGGACTTCGTCGCCAGGGCTAAGGACATGGCACGATGAGAGGCATCATATTCAAGCTTGCGATCCTGTTGCTTGGCTTCAGTGGTGACGCGAGCCAGCTGGCAGCAACGAAGTAGACAAGACACGTATTCTTTACTTGAAGATGAACATGGTTCGACAGGCGCAGAGAAGAACGAAACATCGAGGAAAGAGGAGGGGAAGCGACCGTGGACGAAGTAGAACGGAGAGTAACCGGTTGTGCGCTGTACAGAGGTATTATACGCAAAAGTAACAAATGGCAAAATTGTGTCCCAGTTTCTGTGGTCGGGTTCGATATACATCGGTATCATATCTGACAGTGTACGATGAAAGCGCTAAGTCAGGCCGTTCGTCTGAGGATGGTAACTGGAGCTTGTTTTGTGTGTAGTGCCGGATGCCTTGAGAACTTCTTCGACGAGTTCTGAAAGAAATACGCTTCCACGGTCGCTCAGGATTACACGAGGAGCTTCGTGTCGAAGGATTATTGCTCGAAGGATGAAGTCGGGCACTTACGAAGCTGATGCAGAAGGCACAGGAGCTGTTTCGGCGTAGCGGGTCAGGTGGTCGACAGCTGTAACTATCCATCGATTGCCCGTGACAGTCATAGGAAGCGGACTATACAGGTCAACGCCAACTACCTCGAATGGTTGCAGGGAACACGGCAGCGGTTGTAATTGTCCACTTCGAGTTGATGTAGGTAGCTTGCGACGCTGACAAAGGGCGCATGAGGCAACGTACTTCGCGACACAGGTGGACAAGCCCGGCCAGTAGTAGTGACATCTTATGTGGTCATACGTTTTCTGGAAGTCCATGTGTCCAGCAGACATGTCGTTGTGATATGTCTTGAGGACTTGAGCCCGAAGAAGGCGAGGTAGAACAAGCACCCAGAGTAGACCATCAGGGTGGTAGATATGACGGTACAAGACGTGGTTGTTGAGCTTGAATTGCGCCAGCTGTCGGCGAAGACGGTCGTTAGGGGGCCGGCAAGTCCCGTCAAGACGGTCCATGATGCGGCGACAGTAAGGGTCAGCACATTGGTGAGATAAGAACAAACCACACTCGCTTGGAGAAGTTGGGTCCAAAGTAGCTAAGTAGGACCTAAGGGGCTCCATGTCGCAGCACTACTTGGTTAATAAAGAACTTTGCAACTTCTTGTGCAGTTCTCCTCGGAAGTGCGGTGGTCTCGAACCACCGCTCTTCGAATGCCGCGAACCATGCATTGGGTTTGTTTATTTGTGTTTTGCTTTTTCGGCCTGGCTGCGCCAGCCTGTGCTACCACTGTTGGCTGTGTGTCAAGCACGTATTCTGTTCTTTGTGCGCGGCATGTATTATCTCTTGTGATAGAGACAGCAATTCGAATGAACGTGAACCGTCTAGCATAATCTCAGTTCTTCTAAAGTGTTCTCGATACCATTCGACTATTTGAGAAAACCCTCGCGCCGAGGGATATAATTCTCGCAAAGCCGATGTCGCGACATTCGATCGCCGGCGCTCACTAGCGTGCACGTCGTTTTGCCGACCGCTGCTTCGCCGCCTGTGTATTCTTTCAGTTGTTAGGGGAGCACAAGTTCGCTCCAATAAACTTGTTTTCCTTATAGACAACTGCGTCGTCCTTTGCTGCGTGACATCTGGTGGAGGTGCTGGGTACATGAATCCTAAGCCATTGTTAAGCGGATGAGCAAAACACAAATAAACAAACCCAATGCATGGTTCGCGGCAATATACTGCTCGCTCCAACTAGCTGCTTTAGATAACAGATAATGTTATTCAAGACTGATGAAGCAGACATTCCAGGCTCGCATTCACGGCCAAGAAATGTCGGCTTGTTTAAAAATTGAGATGCCAAGTTTGTTTCAGTTGATTTACAGTGCGAAAGCGAGAAGCGCAAAGGGACATCGCTTGCTATCGCATGTAGAGTAGATGGGCGGCGAAGTAGAAGGCGACGCGAGGAAGGCTTTGCCTTGATGGACCAACGCGCATGCGCCGCATTTAGAAACCTCGGCAGCAGTTAGCGCTCCGCATACCGCCAGCCACGTACTTGCACGTTCCCTCTACAAGTGGACCATATTGTAAATGAACGCACCCTGTACCACGGTGTCACGAAAAGGCAAACAATGTACACTGTCAAATAGTTCGTCAGGAGCCCCATGCTGGAGTTGGTCTGGAGCCAATGAAGGCAGATAGGTTGCCATTGCTTAACATTTAACATTGGCATAGTTCCCGCAGCAACGATGAAATCAACAGGCTGCCTGACAATGTGGTGAGCGCGCACCACTGTTGCAGAGAGCAATTTACACTCACGGCCACCTGGATTTCAGAGACTTCAGCCTAGATCGGTGCGCACAACTCCGCGCGCGCCCGATCCACGTGGATGTCTCACACTCTGGTCTTCACTATACTCTGTTTCAGAAGTTACCTTCAGAACTGTGGAGGCTACAAGGCCCCCAGCCAATAGAAAAGGCAACTGACCCCTTCACATGTATTCATCCGCGCCGTCTCGTATGCTCGCCGTCTTCACAGCGTCTGCTCTCTTAATTGTCCTTAACGCTCATTGAATAAACCACGAGTGCTTTATTTAATAAATGAGTAAAGCTGACAAACAAGTCTTTACACTGCAACTTCAGTAAGGTTCGGGCACTTGAGAAAGGAGGATTGGACACTTCGGAGTGAATATTGAGAAGCGTGTTGCTACTTTAGTCCCGTCTGGTTCAAGCAGTTACACTATATGCTACCTTTAGCTAAGAGAGTTGGGCATCTCCTTACCACGGTCGCTAGCGACCATGCACAGCGGAGAAGCTGATGCACAGGCCGCGCCCGCGAAACATGGCCGCGTCGCTGAAAGCAGTCATCGTCCACCTGGAATTTATCAAGTGACCGTCGTGTTCTTTTTAGCTCGTTAGCTACGAACTGGTGCTTTTATTTGCTTTTGATTCATGTCCTAAGGCAATTAGCAAATATTATTAGCAATTAGCGTAAACAATTAGCGTATATTCGGCATATATCTTCGGAGGCCTCCGCCACGTCAGCAACGACGTCATGCAATGACGACGAAGGACGATGTCGGCAGCGGCAGGAATGGCAAAGCTCATGACTGTTGTAATTTCTAGCATGGGCGAAACGTGACAGACCATCAACTTTGGCTCCGTATGACAACCAAGTAAGATCGACCCAACAACTCGGGGCTGCAAGGCTAGAGTTGTCGGACCAGGGATAGAGATCGGCAGTTAGAAGGGACATAGACAGTTTAGTTTGGACATGCAGGCACTTAGTACTCTTGCGTTTATTTTGAAGACGATAGTCTTTTTTGCGATATTTCAAAGCAGAAATTTGAGTCTGTCTATCTGTCAATCGATTTAAACACTCGAGCGAAAGTTAAATGCTTTGCTGAACGCTCGCCTATCTTGATATCCCTGCTGTGTTTATTCCAGACAATATTGCCAATAAAAAAGCAAATATTGCGCATATTGTGCATATTTTAGCGCAACCACAATGCGTGAGTATTAAGTAGTGACCACTGAACCGGCGGTTACATAGAGCGTCCGCTCCCAACGTGGGAGGTGCCGGGTACAATTCTCAGTGCCAATCATGAAACCCATCGATTTTTCCCAGTGGGTAGAGGAGTACACCTACCTAGCGCTTGGTTGTTTCTGGGCACTCATCTCTAGAGGTAGCCCATAAGTGTCTGCAAAGGCCCCCGGGCGTAATTAAACCCGCCACAGCCTTGGTGAAATAGTTGAGCATCCGTCCCTGCTGTGATAGGCAGTGAGTTGCTGCAGCCTGGTACCATCTGGCTGAATAGGTACAATAGCACTTCCGGCGTAATGCTCGGCAGAACGGAGTTTTAGTCGCTTTAGAGGGCACCCACCCCTCGGGAAATCGGTGGCATGGGACTGTCAGACCTTAACTTAAGTGACTTTTTTTACAAAGGCTACAGCATATGATCCCTGAACTCTTGATTGCACATTCCGCAATTACCACTATAGCAAAAGAAGGCCGTTCAGTAATTGTGTTTCAAACAAAATACACACATACCTAGTTATGCTTCAAAAATAAGTTTCCTTTCCCCATGAAATCACACAGGTTTTTTGTGAAAAAGTGGCGTGTCTGTCGCCTTGCGATTTAGTGAGTTGTACTTGCATAGCTGTTATTTAGGAAGTCTGGGTATTTCTACACATGCCTTGTTTTTGTGTCTAAAAATATTACACTACACCATTACTATAAATAAGTCTTACGGACAGGCCTCGAAGCATCAGTATTTTTCTAGCAATTTTTTAAAACTATAGCATCAAACATGTGAAGCTGTCGCTACTTCTTTTATTAAGATTGTTTACCGTGTGTACATTACTGCTCCCCGTGTTTCTTATTGATTGGGACGGGTGAGGGAACCTTTTCAGACATTAGTTTGCCTTTTTTTCCTCTTCTGTCCCTAACTTGTCAGTGTGTACTGTGTGACTCATTTATAATTGACTGAATGAAAAAAAAAATCCAGATTTATAAATGTATTGATTCGTAAATATAAAGACCACGGTATTTGTTTTCAAAGGTGTCTGCATTTGCTGTTTGTGTTTCGAATGCCGCGCGTTTGCCTTGGTAAATATGTTGTGCCGGTAAGCATGTCTTAGTTCAAGTTAACCTCAGCTGCCTGAATCCGTGACACTCACGCATGCTCTCCATTATTATCGATATGTCGTTTGCCTCAGTCATCAGACGCGTTTTTCATTTGTATGCCGGCACAAAGGAATGCATTCATCCAACATTGACATGCAATTACATTGTCTAAAATGTAAATAAAGTTCAGAATGCCAGATTGATAGGTTCGCATATTGCAGGGGCATGAGCAAAAAAGTTTTCAGTTCAGTTGGATAAACTTTCATCGCTCAAGCCATTTTATTTGCCGAAGGGATGACTCAAACGTATACAGCGCACAGTGAGGAATTGAACGAAGCAAATTAGCGTGGGTGTGGATACCGCGTACCCTAAACGTATGCCAAAACTGATCGGTGTCCCACGTCGTCGTCCGGGTTGGTGCCGTCAAGACGAATGATAAAAAAGGGGGATAATGGCTCCATAGAAGGTCACCATAAGACATCATTGTGACGTTCTAAGTCGGAAAGTGTGTGAAGACATTATGTTGTCTTTGACGTCATCACACCAAGTCACTGCTTGCTCAAGGAATGTGGTCAAGGGTGTGTTGATCACGAAGGCAGTGCTAAACGTGTTAAGGTGCACAACGTTCATTATCCCTGCAATCTCAGAAATTGTTCTAAACCACGCTATTTGCTGGAAGATTCTGGAAGGGGTGCTGGAAGCTTCAGTACATTCAATAAGAAGAAAATAAAAAGGGCTTTCGGCTGAGGCCGGGGATTTTGTCGGTTTTCTTTTGCTTTTAGGGCAGCACAACCTGATTTAAGTTCTTGCTTTTGCCAAAATATATGTATAAACTTTGGGAATGTGTTACATACCTTGATGTTCACAACGATGGTCTCGTTGTACGGCACATCCTTATTGATCGAAACCAGCAAGTCTCTGTAACCTCCGTCACTCTTGTCTATCTCCAAGGTGCTCACACAGATCAGCAGGCACAGCAGTGCGGTAGCTACAGGCATTCGCGAGGCCATTCTCAGATAACATGCTGTTGAACAGAGCGAAAGACAAATGGTATTTACTATTCGACAGCCAGCAAATGCACGGTGACTAAAAAAAGGTGTTTCATTGACTTGTGTCTATAATAACAGCTTTCGTTGAGGCAGTTGAGCGTCGGGGCCCAGAGCGCGCGAAAGATGCGTTCATGTCCGGTGCATTTTACAGCACGCAGTAGAAGAATATATGAGAACGTAGTTTTAAAGCGTGTGCTTATCCGTTGAAAACAACTTAGCGACTCGCGCTCGTGGTCATTTGCCTCTCGCAATCCGCCAATGCGAATTTGCCCGATTACTTATTTCTTTATTGATTTCATTTGCGCACACAGATACACAATAACACTGACAAAAAAGGGGAGAAAGCAAGAGCGAACATGTTTTTGGTCACGTGGCGAATGGCTGTGATGCCTTGAGAGGCAACACGCCATCGATGAAACGATACAGCCGCCCGGCGAACTCTGTCATCAAGACACACGACGCGAGGCACATCGCTCTTGTTTTTAATACATTTGGACCCTTTGTAGGGATGGTGAAATTGAACAATTACTCGATGAATTGTGGCTAATTAATCGAACAATCCTAAGCAATTTCTGTGTTTTATGTAATCGAAATAATTGATTAAAACTCTTCGAATAATACATTGTGGCAACCACTGTTTCCCCGCCTCCCCCAATACTGCCCCACGGCCGATGCGCATGAGGCGAGGTGAGCTATGCCGAGACGCAAAAGACCCGCTCGCGAAGTCTTTTCTCGCTGCAGCGCATATTTGTTCGCTAGTAAAGTGAACCAAAAGCTGGAGGCGGTCCTACGTCATAGAGGCAGCAATGAACTTACCCTGGTCTGCGTGCCACACGGCATCCACCTCCAAATCTCTAAGCCTTCCTCAACGCTTCAAGCGCGAGCAGGAAGTGGCCCCAACGCGACGTGGCGGAAATGCACTTGTCTTGTCTTGTCTTGTCTCCTAGAAGATCTTGGCTCATACCCACATGGGGGATTGGCAACACTGTACCTCATGATAGATCATTTTTTACAACGCTAGCTAAAAATAATAAAGAGAAATTAGATAGGAACAATAATAATGTTCCTTTCAAAAAACGAGAAAAAATTGCAGAAGAATGCGATAAACCAGAATATATAAAACAAATTAACAAGAATGAGGAAGGGGGAGAAAGAATTGGATATATCTGCCAGTACCACTAGCAGCGTATCCTTCCGGTTGCCTGAATAAATTGATGTAGCGCTGACAGAATAGCGCTGTGGCCCACACCAAACTGACTGGCTCCAAACGATAATAGGGTGGATATATTTACTAGCAATCCGAGCATACCAATCGGTCTTTCAAGAATTATTCGGCGCATGGAGGCGAAGCGGCAGCATGTGAGAAGAAAGTGATCTATTGTTTCCGGTTCATTGCAAACTACACATAGGTTAGGTAATGAAAATCCTGATTTGTTGAGATAAAAATGCACTTGCCCGCTTCTGAAGAAGAAGATGATTATTGTGATGATGATAACCCACGAAGGGAGATAAGCCAAGAGCCGGGTGGCAGGACGCTTCAATTTATGAACTGTGAAGCTAAAACCAATCTGAGTAACCTCATTCATTCATTCATTCATTCATTCATTCATTCATTCAAAATACCAAGTTCGCAGTTAAAAGTGTGCAGACGAGATTCCCAAGTCGAGTGACTGCAGTGGGACCTGTTATGTC
Source organism: Rhipicephalus microplus (assembly GCF_043290135.1). NCBI lineage: Eukaryota > Metazoa > Arthropoda > Arachnida > Ixodida > Ixodidae > Rhipicephalus > Rhipicephalus microplus. Next base: position 98,274,942 of record NC_134709.1, read on the forward strand.
ATGCGTCGGACGCTACGCACGGGGCATCAAAGATGCTGGCGCCCGGAGCGCGGGCCGCGAAGAAGCAGAGAGTAGGAGCCGAGACCCAACTGACACTCACGAAACGCCTTTTATTCACAAGGCGCCAAAACATATACAGCAGCACAGCGCCCCCTAACATATGTATTGAAACCGAAACCAAAACTACTATACATCCTCCCCCCCCCTTTTTTTTAGAGGGGAATTCTTATATAAAAATGAATGAAACCAGTATACAAACTTGAATGCATGCAGGCAACTAGAAATCTTCAGTGCAACGTATGCAGTCGCTAATGCTTAGAAAAATGATAAAGGATATCTTTATACACTGCCTATGAACCTGCACCATTTAGAGCATGCCATTATATGTTCTCTCGCTCCGGGAAAAATGTTGCCTGGCCGGAGCGACATCAGAATAAAATTACATAATGCAAGGCATACCTATATATTGTTGTAGAACACTCACAATATACGGAATTCATGGTATAATGACCTTCGAATGGTCTTGAGGCTTATGGCGTTTCAACGGATGGTACGGTGGTATGCATGAAAGAATGGCCTCCGCCGACTCACGTGAACACCCTTCAGACGCTGATTAATCCGTGCATCTTATGCACATTAACATTGCAAGACAACGTAGCTGACTTCTGGCATGGCACCACAGATGGATCTTGTACTGGTGACGAAACTGACGTACGTAATGCAGTAACACGCTCTACAGTAGACGCGAGCAAAGTACTGACACTAGGCCCAACCGCATTAACTTCACAGGCTACACCACGTACATGAACTGTATGCGCTTTAAGCCCGTTAGAAACACTTTGCATGCACCCGTGGCAATAAAACAGTTGCTTTCGTAATACATAAAAACGATGCAGCATGGTTGGCAACGGCAACGGATGCGGCTTAACATGGCTTCTAGGAAAGTCACTGTGATTCTCACGCATCTCAGTCACTTCAGTATTGCAGTCGAATGACCTCACCCTCTTTAGGAGTCCAGCTTCCTCGAGCCGTGCAAGGTCATCGGTCACCTCATTAGGCAGCCTGAACGAGTGGACAATGTGCCCAGGGTTGGCAACGATGCGCTATATAAGCCGAAGACTTTAGTGTATTTGGATTCCACGGGTCAACAGTTTTCCTTGACCCTTGACCACATTCCTTGAGCAAGCAGTGACTTGGTGGGATGACGTCGAAGAGAACATAGTGTTTTCACACTCTCTACGACTTAGAACGTCACAATTACATCATATGGTGACCTTCTATAGAGCCGTTATCCCCCTTTTTTATCATTCGTCTTGAGCGTTGCTGGATCTTTGTGGAATATTCGTGGCCCGGCCGGTGATCCCGTCGGTGTGCCGACTCCTGTACTCGACGAGTGTCTGGTTGAAGCGCAGTACAGGTCAAAGTCTCACCAATCATCACCAGCTGAAGCACCTGAATTGCGTCAAGCCCAAAAGCGACGTGCCCTTTTCAGGGACAAAAACTTCACCGGCGCAGTCTTCCCTTGGTATTGCACAGACGCTTAGAAGAAGCCCAAGTTGACAATCACCTGTTCAGAATGATTGTAGATGTTGTGTGATTTGAGCAACCTGACCTGCGAAAAGTGCTTCCGGTAGTCCTGGATGCTGAGCAGTGACACGACGACTCCAGTGTCGACGAGCCATTTTATCTGGACGCCATTGATAAGTACGTGAACGCGCATTAATTGAACGCCGTTGACGACTCCCTGCACGCTGAGGACGGTGATCGCCTTCGTCACAGTACGCCCTTGGCCTTCTTCACCATCCGGTACAGATGCCGAATCACCCGACGATGGGCACATCTTACTGACATGGTTGTCATGAATCATCTTGTGTAACTAATTATCTTGTGTAACTAAAATCTTGTGTAACTAATTAATATACAGCACAATTCAATAATAAGAAGGAGAAAGAAAAGATAAAAAAAGAGAGGGGAAGAATATGCAAAAAAGATCATTTAAATAAGGCCAGCGATGCTGATGCTGATGCTTATAACCTCTGATGAATGGCGCTTACCCACAAAGGGGGATGGGCCAAGAACCGGGTGGCAGGATACTTAAATGAAACTAAACTGAAAATGAAGCCAATCCGAAAAAGTAGCTTCAAAAATACTACCAAAAAACAAAAATGTTTGCTGAGCAAGCGGTCAAACCATCTTTTGTTTTTGAAAGACATAACTACGAATTATAAACTAAAGATCTGAAAAGGTAGTGGTTCACTAGCATGGTAATCTTTTAGTTGCGTTGATGTAATCAAACACAGCGGAGCATACATCCCTGTGGCAGTAACCAAATCAAGTTGCGCCAAGTGATAAAATTACTGGTAGATTGACTTGTATTCCTAGCTTTTGTAATGGGGCTACTAAAAGTCTTTTTCTCTGATAAGAATAACGATGACAGAATAAAATGAAATGTTCGATTGTTTCAATAAGGGCTGCTTCATCCCACTTCTTCTTTCTCCACTTCTATCTCTGCCTGTCCGGCTTGGCTTCCGATCACAACTTCGTCTCTCTACCTCCCTTGTAGTCGTCCTCATCGACCCACCACACAACGCAAAACCACAACCACCGCACACCTTGCGAAAGTACCACGCACAACATCACACGCACCTTATCAGAAGTGCCACGGACATAACAACAGAAGGACTTGCCACAGCCGTATTCTGAATGAAAAATCACGCAGCTTGAGCATTCTCATGGTACTTATTATTAAGCACGCAGTGTTTGAGTACAGAATGACTAAGTGAGTTGTGACGAATTGTATGAGTGAATAAGGAACAGATATTCCGTTAGTAAAAAGAAAACAAGGAAGCGGTCAGGATGTACATGTGTTGCCGAGCCCCGGTTGTCGAACTGGTTGTCAGAAATTAAAAATGTAAAGTTTGAAATTTAGGACGTAGGGCAAGCTCACAGTCGTTTTCTTTGTCCATTATTCACGCTGAAGCACCGAAGCTAAGTATATTGTCAACTGTGAGGTTCCGCCACGGCTAAAAGAAAGGAGCAACGAAAAGTCTTTTTTAGTAATCTGTACCGGCGACATGATGAACAATAATGTTCTATTGTTTCGGTTCTGAACAAAAGTGGCATTCAGGCGATATAACCAGACCAGCCCTGTGTGAGTACAAATTTATCGGCGGGACACGACTCGTAATCTAGTTATTACGACTTCCAATAGTATAGCAGGTGTTACGACTGTCATCATTATTGAAGTTTTTTGGCCTTTGTGAACAGAACGAAAATATTTCGACGCATTCCAAGCAAGGGTATGCCATCAGAACCGGTTGATTTCCTCTCGGCAAAACCTGAACGAGGGGTTCGGGACTGGTTCGCGCAAAGAAAACGCACGAGCCAAGAGAGGCCATTGTGAGCTCGACTCAAGAAAGACCATTGTGCTTGCTGCGAGAAAGGCTTTCGAGGCAGACAAGGAGGCAGCTGGGCCATTTTTGAGGTTACCGAGGATCTGGAAATCTCGGAATCAGCATGGTATGTGCAGTTTAGGCTGAAAGCTAAAGCCAAACTGGTTGTGGCTGCATCTTGTGAGGAGAAGCGGAGCCCCGGGATATGCGCAGCAAAGCCACAGTTTCTAGCAAACAACCAGGAATGGAATGTGGGGTTGAAGAAAAGAAAAGGGCACTACTATCGGCTGTAGCCCTTGTTGGGAGCCTGCCTCGACGATGAGGGTTTAGCCGACCACTCCTCCTTCCCCCTTTCTCCATAAGATCGGCTGAATTGGGTGCCACGTTTGACTAAATGCTGGCACACCACTATATTGTCCTGCTCAAACAGTCATGCAAGTTTCACACGTGTACTCGCAGCCGTTTTTTTTAACCTCGTCCAACTGCCACAACAATCTTGGAAGCCAATATCATCGGACGTGAGCGAAACTGGGTGACGTATGCGAAAACGTCGGTGCAGTGCGTTTGTGACCATATTTGGGCACCGTGTAGACTGTGCCCCCTCCGCATGCATTGTGTGGTGTCTTTCCTCTCCTTCGTGGGTGGAGCATTTAGAGCATGGAACGCCCTATTGGTGGAAGCCGCGGACAATGTGCCCAGGGTTGGCAACAATGCGCTATATAGGCCGAAGACTTTAGTGTATTTGAGATTCCACAGTTCAACAGTTCTCCTGTACAGTTTTTGACTTCTCGTTCTCCTTCTCAGTTACTAACAATGTAAATAAATTGTTGTCGTTTTTAGGAGCGCTTCATCTTACTTGTTCGACGATGGGTCCTAGAACGGCGGCCTGCTACCAAATTGAGACCCGCGGGACCCGGAGTTGCAACACAGGGCATCACTGAATTTTCAACGTACTTTGAATACGTAAAATTTGTAGATTACGATATTAATTCCATGGCATCTTTACGAAGCGAAACTTTTCTGCATGTTAATACAGGTATTGTAGCCATTTCAGCAATGAACGAAAGTATTGGACCACTTAATGCCGCTTGTCCTAGAAAATGCGTTACTACCTTATTTTTTCTTCTCCTCCGCACATGGCACACACCCTGCCGAGTAGAAGGTGAATAACACAGTGCAGTCGCCGCCTTTTAATTTTCGCTGAACAACGTCCAAATCACACTTCTTTTCAGATTTCTCCTTATTTCGACAAGACAAAGGAAGCAGTATGCACGCCAAAATGCAATAATAACGAACTCTACCACGCAAGAAATACACGTGCTTTGCCCACGGGTAACCGGCACAAGATAGAGGAAAGCGGAGGAGGAAAGACGATGTGAATGCAATGTGAAATAAGTGAATTTTACTTGCATAGATTTAAACATTTTGAGCATATATGGCATGTGATGGAAGGAACAGTGGGAAGTTTTTTGTACCAGAATATGCTGTGAAGTTCAGCAACTGAATTATTCCTTTAACAACGCTGGACTCAAGGCCTCCTCGTGGTGGATCTTTCGCAACAAAATTAAAACACAGTTTTTTTCATCCTGTCGTTGCTATTACTATCAGAAAAAATTCTAAGAAGCCCCATTTCAGGAGTTAGGAATTGTAGTAATTGTTTCATTATTTTATCTGTTGGCGGCACTTCGTTGGGTTCTTGCCGAATTGATTGCTCTATTTTATTTGAATACAGCAAAACGAAAAGATTACCATGTTAGTGTATTCTTATTTATTCAAATCCTTGGTTTGTAATACGTCTTTTCTATCAGGCCTGACAACTTAATCAGTAGACATTCTCATTCATTCGATCTTTTATCTTTAATGCTTACTCTAATGCATGCGACTATTTCCATGTCACATAAATCATTTAATACTTTGATCAATAGGCATAACAACGAAGTGACCAATGTCGTTAAATAATATCGTATGAACAACTTAATTTTAAACCATCTTAAAACTCAATTCATTATTTTTAAAACCTTTCAAACAATGCTTTCTTTTATGCCACAAGTGTCTATTGACCATTGCTTCATTACTGCATTTGACTGTGTGTGTTTTCTGGGCATGAAATTAGACCCTTACATTAAGTTCAATAATCATATACTTTATGGTAAACAAAACAGTATTTGTTATAAGATCACTCATTAAATCTCGTCCGTTTTTTTTACTTGAAGCCTTATTGTCATTATACTTCACCTTCATACATAGTCACATCACCTATGGCATTACTTCACAGGGTAATACCTATAACACTTATTGTTCATACGATTCAGAATCAGGCCATTCGCATTAGTACCAGCAGTTCACTTTATTACAATGCTGCCACACTCTTTCAGGCTTACCACATTCTTACCATGCCTGGCTTGTTTCATTTTCACTTAGTCATATTTTATTTGAAACACTGAACAAACAGCTTGTGTTTGACTTAATCGATGCTATATTACTCACTAACACCAACAGCACTACGTTCGCTCATAATCACAACTTTATTTTACCTAAACGTAACACCAGCTATATAGCGAAATGACTTCCTTCTTCACGGTGATTAAACTTTAACGCAATAGCGTTTGAGAGCTCGCGTCGCAGAAATCTCGCCGTCGGTGTCAGCTCCGTTGGTTGTGGGCGAAAAGTCGTCTGTGTGTCTGTGACCGAAAAATCAAGTTACCGAGGTCACCGCGACAGGCCGCAACTTGCCCACGCGTGCGCACGCGATCACACTGGAAAAGCCACGCACTCGAAGAAAAAAAAGTTCTCAAGGTCACGAGGCACGGTAGTTTTTTTGCCCCTGCCACCCCTCCCTGCCTAGCTTCCAGAGCTTTCGTCGGGACGACATAAGAGAGAATGCAATTGCAGCATGTGACGAACTTTTGTAACTCCACTCGCACTGGACAAATTCTTAAATTTTTTGCGGCATTGAATTCGGAAGACAATAACATATTCCAGTGAATTCATTCCACGATTGCTTGAAAAATTGTTTCAAAGGCCCTTCAACGCATTTCGTTCGAAAGGTTTAACGACGAAAACGAACCCATTCGACGATTGTGTGTAGGCGCATTTGGGAAGCCTCAAACTACGTCAAAATAGGCAGAGATAGTGCAGTAATCGTTGCTAAAACACACGGAAACTTTCAAACATCTCTAAAAATGGACAACTGTGCCCATCTAGTGAAAAACATATCGTGCCTTTTCAGAGGCGTTGATCAAGCAAAACAGCAAACGCAAGATAATATACTGCTATCTGTGAGGCATTGTGAGACTCTTTATGGCCTCAGAGATGGCGAGCACGCGTCTGTATTTTGGAGGCCATGCGACTCTTGTTTTTTTGTTTTAGATCAAAAACCTGTATGCACCATTAACGCGCAGGCGCTGCGCTGGTACGATCTACTGTGTGTGTGTGTGTGTGTGTGTGTGTGTGTGTGTGTGTGTGTGTGTGTGTGTGTGTGTGTGTGTGTGTGTGTGTGTGTGTGTGTGTGTGTGTGTGTGTGTGTGTGTGTGTGTGTGTGTGTGTGTGTGTGTGTGTGTGTGTGTGTGTGTGTGTGTGTGTGTGTGTGTGTGTGTGTGTGTGTGTGTGTGTGTGTGTGTGTGTGTGTGTGTGTGTGTGTGTGTGTGTGTGTGTGTGTGTGTGTGTGTGTGTGTGTGTGTGTGTGTGTGTGTGTGTGTGTGTGTGTGTGTGTGTGTGTGTGTGTGTGTGTGTGTGTGTGTGTGTGTGTGTGTGTGTGTGTGTGTGTGTGTGTGTGTGTGTGTGTGTGTGTGTGTGTGTGTGTGTGTGTGTGTGTGTGTGTGTGTGTGTGTGTGTGTGTGTGTGTGTGTGCGCGTGTGTGAGAGAGGGAGACAACATAAGAGGTATGCGCTTAGTGGTTCAAGGGCGCACTAGGGGCCGTATTTCGCTAGCGCATTCAACTTTTAAAGGCGAGGCTTAAGGGTCCCCCCATTTTCTGTATTATTACCCTACTCACCTAAGTCATTGTCATCGTTACACGCATTCAATTGCGAACCTAAAAATTTAATCTTGTTTTATGCTGGGTTTTCTTCTATGGTCTGTTTAATACACTTGTGTAACTGTTCATTATTTACTTGTATCGCTTTACCGTGTTTTTTTTTTTGTTTTTTCACTTGTTTGTTGTAGCTTTTGGTACATCCACTGTTCACTTCCACTTACGTTGTGTAATATTACATGCTGTTATAATCGAACCTTTTATTGTTATTGTTAACCGAAGGTCCTGTTGTAAAGTGGGTTCGATTTGGTTTTGAAACTTATGTTATGGCGCGCTGTGCTGCTGTATATATTGTGGCGCCTTATGAATAAAGGGGGTTTCGTGAGTGTCAGTTGGGTCTCGGCTCCTCCTCTCTTCTTCTTCGCGGCCCGAGCTGCTGGCGGCGTGCTTCCGTATCGTATACCAAGAGATGTATGGCGAAAATGCGGCGCCGCTTTTTCCTCAAGGAGGTCAGGTGATCTAAATGCGCTTCCGGTTTGTTGTGTTCATTTTTGTTTTTTATGTAAGATGGTGGTGCCCACAGAGTGGTTTTTGCGAGGCTGGTTGAAGCCGTACGCTGTAGAAATTTCGGCTTTTTCACTGACATGTGTTACGCGCGGCTGTCCAGATAGTTTTACGATGGACGCAGTGGTGTTTACCATTTATCCGGGGCTGTGTATTGCATGCCCCTTTGGCGTGCGATCATGTGTTCGACACCACGCAAGGAACTTCCCGCTCCGTACAGAAGAAGCCTCTGTGTGCCGCAGGCATGACGGACGCTGAAATGTTCGGGATTTCTGTTACCAAAGGTTTTCGCGGCTGTTGGCAATGTGAACGTGGATCATTTCAAGATGGACGACATGGAGTATGCGCGGATTGTGTCGCGATGGGAGAAATAATGCACAACGTAAATCCTGGTGCGTGTGCATGTCCCTTTGGCGTAATATTTATCAGGAGATCGAGTGTTTGCCATGACGCAAGAAACCCTAGGACTTAATTTTGCTCGCGTATGAGTGCAATGGTATTCAACTACAGTGTAAAAAAAAGACGTTAGGCGACTTGTGATTATTTGTTCATTTCTCACAACTCGGCTCGATGCCATTCCAATTAAAGTTGATGCTATAGAAATGTAAAAAAAATTATTTCAGGAACATCGTCATTATAAACTTCTAAGCTGGTGCTGGTGAGTGTACACTATTTTGCAAAAGGCAGGGCGCACTCACCTCACAGCCTTTCATGTGAACTAATCTAATGTTAATCGCAGCTGTGACTTGAGCATGTTATAAAACACCCTAAATGTTCACGTGCAATGCATCCGTCACAGTGAATGAGGCATGCATAACCATGTTGTAACATGAATAGATTGCCCATCAGGACTATAGTGTTGAAACTAAAAAAGTAAAAGCACTATAAAGTCTTGTTTTCTTTGTTAGACACGTTAATGAGATCGAAAAGGTAATCTTGTTCAAACAAAAAAGTACATTTAAGGGCTTGTTTTTGTTTTTGCTAGACAGAATAATAATAAGATCTAATGAACAATTATGCTAAATGGCATGGTGGTCTGTTAGATCTCATTATATTTTGTCTAACAAAGAAGACAAGCCCTTAATTGTACTTCCTTCATTCTTAATGAGGAAGTCGTTCTGACAGTCTTGGTGCTTCAGGTAGTATATGATGAATTATTGGTCAGCGGCCAACTCATAATAAGCTCAGAAACTACGCGACGCCAGACACAAAAAAAGTGTTTCACACTCGCCGTCATGGCTACTGGACATGCTCTCACATTTAATTTAGATATACCCCATTAATTGAATGGAAAGGTGGCCGCCGTGGTAGCTCAGTTGATAAAGTATCGGACGTGTTATTCGAAGGTTGCTAATTTGGTCCCTGCCCACGGCAAGTTATCTTTTCGCCCAATTTTCTTTAATCACATTTACATTACAAAACCAAAACAGACCATACTGTGGAACGAAGGATATTTAACAAGCTTAGCAACGTGGGCAGGAAAAAAATAAAAGAAAACATGAATGCCTGGGCAACAATTGGCAGACGTGGATTCACATATTGTGCCTGGAGAATATACCCATTTTTTGTAAGGTCATGCAAAGTCGATTGTGGTTCATGGTGATTGGAACATGTAAGCTGTAAGGAATATTAAGGAATATCTGAATTTGCACATCCCATACAACCAAGCCCCCCCCCCCCCTCCCCAAACCTCCAGGAATCACACAGATGAATGATGCACCTACCGATTGGACTCACAGTGCCGAAAGACTGGCAGATGTCACGACAGTTGAGCATGGGCTCTTCTCGATCAATGCAATGTGTTAAGTTCACTAATGACATTATTATAACGATGCTAAATCCAAAGTCCTTCCCATAAAGCATTTGTTTTTTCTTCAAACTTGTCTAACAGAAACGTAAATAGTTTATTTAGATGTAATTATTACTTGCCCAACAGGACACACTTCTTAACTAGAAACCAATAACAGAACATACATTTCTTAACGCAAAACCTAGAGCTTCTTTGACGTGTAAACTTTCTGCTATTTTTCTCCTTATTAAATTTGCTATTTAATTGCATACTGCCTCTAGTTTTTCATCAGGCTAGCTCATCACACCACTAAGTAGATTGCTAATGCAATATTGTTTACTAAAGGCACAATACTTCATTAAAGATGTGCTGTTAACATATAACAGCTTCTTGATGCAAGTCAAAAGATCATTGAAGTTGCTTGAGTAAGCGATTACTATCTGTTATTACAAAATAAGCACCTGTTTTAAAAGTAGGCAATCAGGTAAATAAATGCTATAGTAATTTATAAAAAATGTTGAATATTTCCGAACAAAATGAACCAATATGATTAACAGGTAAGATAAGCTCTCCATTGAATAAATTACGATACATTTGACATTACTTCACACTAACCAGTGCCTTAAGAGAGATTTGTGTATGAAGGATTTTTTAAAAGGCATGGGTATCTTACACAGATAACAAGCTGCTGTATAATTGTCATGGTATGATGAACAATCAGTATGCAATAATATGCTTCCAGATTTCATGTATCTATGTTACCTGTAATGAATCGCACAACATTATCTAGGGAGAGACAAGTTGGCATGAGCAATACAATAGCAGATCTGAGCTAGTTGGTTTGTCTTCCTGTTAGTACCATCATCTCGCACCACCATCTCGCATCTTTTTAAGTACCACAATCTCGCAAGTACTACCATCTCGCATGTTTTCATCATATAGGCGTCCATCTGAGTGACGATTCGTGTGTCCATCCACCCGTCCGTGCGTCAGTCTCTGCGTTCGTCCATGCATCCGCCCCTGCATCCGTCCATGCGTCCATCCGTCCGTGCAGCCATACGTGCGTCCGTCCATGCATCTTTCTGTGGTTCCGTTCATCCATCTAGTCAACACTCCAAATAACACCATCTCTCATCTTTTCATCACATAATCCGCATATAGAAGCTCCGCCATGCAGCGGACATTCCAAGGACTGAAAGAGAGGTGGCACACGCCCATTTACTTACGGCTTGCGCTTCGTGTCTACATCCCACTTTTAACCACCTCGAGTTCATGCTTTGTACTAGTTCACTGCGACCCAACGCTCGCTAAGCCTTTCTAAAACCAAGGAGGTTACGCCCAGCGAGTATAACCTAACAACCCTTTCTTGTCAGATTGTGCATTGAACATGGGTCATATTGCATGGTAAGAGGGGGTTCTACCGCACAGACATGCTTCTGCTGGAGAATACAATGGAAGTAACTTCCTCTGCTTGGAAATGCTGTGAAAGTAACTGACATGTTTTACTAACACCCGCGTCCTATAAATCCTTCACATGAAAAATATTACCGTAATATTGGATGGTACCAGTGTTTATTGTCATCTGGCTTCCGAACATGGGATTATTGTAATGACTCCATAGTCTAAAGTTGCTCACCCTCTGCAAAAGGCACACAGGTTAATGCACCCTTAAGGCCTCAAGGTGTTTGAAGTAAGCACTAGGAACAGAATATCGCTATTGGGTTCAACTCTTGAAGGCAAAGCTTGAAGGGGCCCTGCAACACTTTTTCAGCATGGTCGGAAAATGCTGCGGATCGGTAGTAGAGGCTCCCGAGAACACGTAAACCAAATGTTAAAGCGCATCACGTGGTCTGTAATTCACAATAAATTATCAAAGTCAGCTCAAAACAGCTAAAATTGATTTCTCTTCTCTTGACGAATGACGGAAGACGCTCAAAAATCACACGTAGATTACCTATCTATCAGCCACTGGCTATTTCAATTATGGCCGGCGCGCTTGGTTGTTACAGAGATCGCCGCGAGAGGCCGTCACATGTCCACGCGTTCACATGCGATCGCACTGAAGAAGCAGCGTAATCGAAAAAAAAAAGGAAGAAATGGTGCTGAAGGTCATGAGGCGCGCGTGACTTTTTTTGTTTGCACCTTCTATTTCTCCCTGCTTAGCTTCCAGTGCTTTCGTCGGGACGAGAGAAGAGAGAATGCGATTGCAGCGTGTAACTCCGCTCGTACTGAACGAATTCTTGAAAATTAGAGGCAATACGCTTTTCCAGTGAATTAATTGCTCAAAAAAGTATATCAGGGCCCCAATAAAAATCCGCGAGTTTTTTTTGTAGATTTTTAAATGCGCATTCGCTTAGGTTGCAAAGCTCTGTCCACCAGCGTCCATTTAACTGTGCGGGAAACTTAAAAGATTGCACATCTAGCTGAATGAACAAATTTCTTCGTCCACGCTAGGTCTCTAGCCAGGGGAGGGGGGGGGGGCTTTGAGCTCGCACATTGCTCTTTCATTGAAATTCAGATGGAGCTGGGCGTTTCACGAACAAATAATAAATGTAGGTGTTCTTCAAGGTCTTCAACATGTGCCCCCTTGGTCCCCACCCCGAAACTGTTCCCGGTATGCGGGCCTATTGAATATGTTTATAGAAGCTTCCTTATAATACCGTTTAGCGTTTCTCAGCTCCGGTGGATTTCAGTGCCGAATTAAAAAAAAAAGAAACTCATGCATATAATTATGCCAATAGAATCCGCTTTCTCATGCAAGACGACCAAAAGCGCACAGCTTATATTTCTTATTTTTTCATGGTTTACTTCAGGTACATTCACACCTGCACTAATCGGACGCAATAGTGTTTGAACGCTGTTTCACAGTGGAGCTACAAATATATTACCCGACATATACGGCTGGTCGTAATGCTGACAATAGTAATATAAAAATAATACAAAAATAAGTAAACTGAAAAATTTGTGAAGCTATGTCACTTCCGAATAGGTGACAGGGTCATATGAAGGTTGACCACCCCGCCATCGGCCGACCAGAGGAACGTAAACACTGTCGGTTTCCGCGCTCGATCTGAATAGCACGATCAGCACAGCCACAATCACGATCACCACTGCAATACCAGTTATCAGGAACCACACCCACAAGTGCGACGGGCCACGTGTGGCTGCTTCCGTTGTGGTTGGTGGCGTTGTTGCCCCTGTCGTTGTAGCCACCGTGGTGGTAGTCGCCACTGTGGTCATTACAGGAGGAGTCAAGTAAAGCACACGTCTGACGTTAAACCTGTACGAGTTGAGCCCGTCGCTGTTGACTACGCGAGCCGCCAGGAATATCATCCACCATAAGGCCCCGCTGGGTTCACGTTCTGCCCACTCGCTTGAGAACACCAAGGTGGCTTCGTGTTTGCTGCCCGCAGGGAGAGGGTCTAGATTACCTTCGACAACGTCTGCTGCTGTCATTCGTTTCTGCTTCTTGAACTCCTTGTTTAGCTTGGCCGCGTCGTTGCTGGCTCTAATATCTACGGCTGAAGCGGCAAGAATAATAATTAAACAAATAATTATTATTATGTGAGGTTTAGCGTACCAAAACCACCTTATGATTATGAGAGGCGCCGTAGTGGAGGGCTCCGAAAATTTCGACCACCTGGGGTTCCTTAACTTGCACCCAAATCTGAGCACACGGGCCTATAACATTTCCGCCTCCATCGGAAATGCAGCCGCCGCTGCCGGGATTAGATCCCACGACCTGCGGGTCAGCAGCCGAGTACCTTACCCACTAGACCACCGCGCGGTACTCTCTTACCAGTTAGCTTGATTGAGAGAAGGTCGGTAGAACATTGAAGGGGCCCTGCAACACTTCTTGAGTATGGTCATACAACGTTGTAGATCAGTAGCGGAGGCTCCCAAGAACACGCGATGCAAAGATTATAACGCAGCACGTCACCAGATATTCAGTCGATTTTGTCAAGAGTGATTCCCCTTCTGACTGCTTAGCTGTCAGCGCGCTCGCGGGTACGAGTAGCTGTAACTATGAAAGTAATTGACGCAGTCTAAATAGTTTCGCGGCATGTTATGCGCGAAGCGTCCGGCGGCGATAATGAGGCTTTGTCGTTATAACTCTGACAAGTATTGCAGGGCCCCTCTCAACTCTGCAATTGTTTCAGCACCCTCATTGGCATTGTTTTCCTCGGAATGAGAAAGTGCACTAACCAGTTGAATTGTTAAATAGCATTACATACCACTGTACATGCTTGTATAATTGTAGTCTCCTATTTTTTATTGTATGTTATTGCCAGTTGAAGTTTGTATTTGCCCTATACACATTGTATAACCTGTATATATTATATGTCATTGTACTTGCCATTTGTTCATGACTAACTTCATGTACCACCCTGCTAAAATCACCAAATGGTGATTGTAGTATCTGTAAATAAATAAATAAAACTAAGTTTGAGGAGGTTGGTAAGGAGCAGCATATTACAAACCACTGTACATGCTTACCATTTCCAAATGTCATGTGAGCTCCAGGCCACGTCCACGAGAACTTGACCTCCAACGTGTCGTTCACTCCCGGGCGTTTTTCGACCACTTTAAAATTCCAGATGTTACATGGGGGCACATCACTCTGCATGATATCTTCAGTTACCTTGAAGGAGCAAACGTACACCACCCTCTGAAAGGCGCCGGTGGGCTTGCCTGGCTGGTTTGTCATTTCGTCGGGCAAGTCGACGGACTTGAAGCGGCTGACCGGCCACGTGGTCTTCGACTTGTTTGGATTCGATTTATCTGTGAATGCGTTATGATTTCTATTAGTTTGAAGTTCGTCGTATGAATGCCATCAATATAGGACACATGTGGTCAGATGGCTGCATTTGTAAGCGCCATATGCAGAAACAACCTTGCATTTAAATTTTGGTGGATGTTCTAGAATCCCCCTGCAGAACGGCATAAAAAATGGGATAGTGCAAAGAAGGGCTGAGCTATTTGGCGTGTATTCATTCTAAAATACAAGGCGTGCAAACACGCGCAAGTTTTCTTTCCCTAAATCGTGGGAGCGAAAATTAAGTACCAGCTTTACCTCACAGTATGGTACATAGCAGTGCGAACTTGGAAAACACAGATGAGAGAAGCGTCCAGTTTGGCACACATGCGTACTCCCACATGATAGCGGTCTTTCCTACATGACACCTGTAGCGCAGTTCACATAAAGCCGGGTGTGCATCTTCTGGCATCCGGGTTTTTTCGTTAACACCTCTCACCCGTGGACACAGACCAGTCAACTTAGCGGGAGAGTTATTGTAGGCATTTCAAATTATAAAGAGAGGCACGTGTTGCAACAGTGATATGTCTGTTTCACTTCACTAAAATGAGCTGCATCTTCTTGATAAGCGAGTATGATGAGTGCTTACCGATTTGGATGCACGCATGCGCAGAGAGTTGTAATCGGGTGGCCTGATATTTCGAATAAATAGTTGAAGTTTAGCGCCCCACCTTTCTGTTCCCTCCTCTATTTTCTCTGATTTGTGTTTTTCAATTTTGCACCTATTGACGTTGCCTCAAGTTTTAACTCACAGGTCACACGCCTTTTAAATAGAAGTTTTTCTCATGGAAGACGACGAAAGTGCTTAACAGAGCAAACGACAGGAGGAGATAGAAGATACGAGTATGGGCTCCGGTCTCGTTTTTTCTATCCCCTCTGGTCGTTTTCTCTGTTAATCAATTTTTTCGTCTACCATGCAGCAACAACCAGCCCAATCAAGCACTTTGTTACAAGTTTTCCTAGCGTGACAGAAACCAATGTTTCGAAGCGTTTCAAAAAAAATCAACGTCATATCCACAAAATGCATGATGTTAAAGGAGCTTTCTCGAAGGGGCACGGGTGTTTCTTGCGCATGATGTGTACGTTGAAGGCAGCTTTGTCAGGCATGTTCCGCGGCAGCCACTGCGCAGTGCTGGCCACATTGATCGGCATGTTAACCACCTGCTCTTTATGCCATACTAGTCATACTGGCCGCTGTCATGAGTCAAATTCCTAACGCTCATAAATGCCCAAACCTGGAGCTATCAAGTGTTCTTCAACGAGGCTGAGAACAGGCAGGTGAGGGGGCTCAGGAGGATATTGGTACCCGCTCGTAACACTAAACGCAGTAACTTGCCTCGTGCTGCCGTGCCTACGCAGCGACGTGAACGATGTGGACGTAGTCGTGAAGAGGTGAGCGCGCGGGCCATCTAAATGTGCCCCCTTCAGAGGTGGCGCGCACTCTAGTGAGCATTGTTGGTGTCACTGTAGAGGTGACTGAAACGGTGACTTTGAGCAGCGACAGGAGCATGGCCTCCGAGATGGCGGGCGTGCGGCATGTTTCTCTTCAGTCGTTCCGATCGCCGCGCTTTTCAGCAAAATGAACGAGTAGCGCCTCACACGCCCGGCCACCGCGAGAGGGCGTAGATTCTGGCGGCGGCGGACACCGCGGCCAACAGCAGAGCGCAGGAAACACAGCGTGCGCTTGTTTTCTTTTTTTTGCGTACGAGCAAGAGTTACGGCCAGAATCTTCTGGCCGAGTTAAAGGAGAGTATTTTTCGGCGGACACCATGGCAGACGGCAGAGCACATAGAATTCCAGCGTGCAATTTTTTTTTTGCGTGGAACGAGGATCCCCACCAAAATCTTCTGGCCAAACTGAAACAAACTATTTTTTGATGATGTATTTATTTTGCTCCCATTTACGAAGAAAAGCATGACAACTGCAGCATTTTCCTGATAGGTCATTGTAAGGAGGTGTCAATTCGTCTGTGGCAGTAATACTTTTTTTTTCATTGCGGTTCGTTCTGGCTCGGCGCTATACACCTCGATTTGACCAATACAGAGGCGTTCTAGCATTCCTCCTTTCAAGAGACTTGTGTAAGGCAAAACACGGCTAATTATCGCTGTCGATTCGTATTGCTCTTCTATCCTCTCTCATAATTTTACGGATATATCGCGTACGTATATTTATGAGATGATCAACCGAAGGGCACTTACGCTCTAGGTAACTGAGTGCCCTGGTCATGTCATTGAAGTAAGGTAAGTGTGAAGTAATTCCGCCAGAATATTCTATAAGGCTTCGATACAATAGTGGCAAGGCTTCGATTCACGGGTTGCACGCAAATGATTGGGTCACTTTCTTGTTCCTTTCGCGGAACTACACCTGATTTACATTGTAACGCTGTTGAGAGAATTATTACAGGTGCACTGACATAATCACAGCAGCGACAGATAGCACGACGTCGTTTTATTGCTTTTAGGGACGAAGTTCCTGATAGCATCACTTCGTCG
Organism: Rhipicephalus microplus; assembly: GCF_043290135.1. Taxonomy (NCBI): domain Eukaryota; kingdom Metazoa; phylum Arthropoda; class Arachnida; order Ixodida; family Ixodidae; genus Rhipicephalus; species Rhipicephalus microplus. Next base: position 98,291,968 of record NC_134709.1, read on the forward strand.
GTTGTTCTTTTATCCGGCGTACCAGCATATCCACAGAATGAATGGTATTGTAACGGGGTTGTGACAACGACAAAGGGAGCAGACAGTAGGTCGAAGATTAAACTGTTTTCTCAGCTGAACTTGTGACCACGAAAAAGGAAATTGAGATTACAGCAAGACACTAACCCTGGTATCGGTGAACTGAGCGTCGGTAGTCGATCAACTGAAAAGCGGCGAAGCGTGTCGGCATTTATACACTCACCATTGAACATTCTATTGTTATCACTAGCCGCAAAGTAGATAGCGGAATAATCTGAAATTCTCACGAAGTGGGCGTAATCTCGACGAGATGATCTACGGCAGCCCTGAAGCTTCTCGAACACTATAGGCGTGGTTTGCGCTGAGAATCACATACAGCGTATTGGGGTGATAGGAAAACTTGAGAAAGGAGCGTGGCCTTGCCCCCCTCTGGAAAAGGCATCATCCCGATGCTTTCACGGAAGAATGAAGTGCAGAAATATCTAAGAAAGTACAAACAATAAAGTACGATACAGAAATAATAGCAACAACAAATTACACTCTTTCACTCCATTAACGTTCATGAAATGGCTTGAGGCGCGTGACATGGACGACTTCAGGTCGTGAACGGCGCAGTTGAGAGTTCGTAAGGCCGTCGGAGACAACCTCGTAGTCGACTGACTGATACGTCGTACTACCCTGCATGGCCCGAAGTACAGACACAGTTGTTTTTCACTGAGTCCATGTCGGCGTATCGGCGTCCGCACCCAAACATGTTCACCGGGCTGGTATTCCACGAAGCGTCGCCGAAGATTGTAACAGTGGTGATGAGGGGCGCGCTGTGAGCGCTCCATGGTGACGGACGCAATCCACATCGGCTCCGTGGACTTTCTTCAATTTCTGCGGATCACCGCCTATACGCCTTTTAATTCTGGGTTTCTCGTCCCCAACAAGCCCCACGCTTGACTTAGACACCACTCCCGTCCTGGTGCGCCGAGCTTTGGCCCTTTGAGACAATTTTCATTCCGGCGTCTATGCCGCCTTGCTAGGGGAGCCCCTTGTGGCGGCTCTCTGCCCAGTGATAGCGGCTGCCAACGTGGTTACGGACTTTGACCCTGTCTCAACGCAAGTAGTGTTCATGGAGACTTCTTCCCTTGGACAAGGTATGCCGTCAGAAGACGAATACCTTGAGGACATGGTTAGAATATGGAAACACAAGCAAGCACAATTCAAGTCTGGGTCCCAGCAACAGCTAGACGCCACAGCTGGCCGTCATTCCCCAGCTGTGCGAGGAACGCCAGTGCCCTGACCCACTGGTGGTGCGTCTACCTCTCCTCCCTCATTGCTGCCGATGAAGCAACGCAAGTGGCGTCCACTCCAGAACCCTCGTCTCTCTCGAGGTGACTACATCGTGGTTATAACACCTCGCGTTTCCCATCGAGGTGCGCACATGTGTCACAGCTCATCGCGCTGGCGCCGCAATCCAGAGCTACCTGGGTGACCGGACCACCACACTAGTGCAAGTGTGGCCGATTTGGGGGCAAGACATCGTGGTCGGCAGCACTACCGTGCTGGCTATGGCAGAGACTTTCCTCGGTGATTTCCAGCTGCAAGTGGGTCATCGACAGCTGCCTGTCCGAGGCCACGACAAGGCGTCACGGGATACGTGCAGGATTGTCATCACCATCAAGCCTGCTAACACCACAGAAAGATGAAATTGGAACTGTATTAGCCTCGGGGAATCATTTTCGAGGTCCGAAAACTTGTAGACTCCGCAGTGGCGGCGGTATTTCGGGGGCACGAAGTTGCCCCGCTTCCTCTTCTACCACTGCGTGGCCACGTTTACCCGCCCTTACAAGAAAACTGTTCCGGCCTGCACTAGGTGTGGCACTATCAGCCATCGGCCGCCAGAGTGCCCTCACCCCACTCCGACACAGTGTAACAAGCGTGGATCCCTTTCGCCCGAAGGCCTCACTGAACATGACTGCCACCCCAAGTGCCTTCTCTGCCACCGCGCCCGCAAAACTGGGACCTGTGGCTGTGCTGCAAAATACAGGAAACCCAAGTCGCCCTCAACATCGTATCGAGGGCCAACCTCATCTTCGACACAACATAACGAGGGCACCCGCCTGAAGCAGACTGCTCCTTCAGAACCGGCCAACCCTCAAGCATTCCTACCGCTCTTCGTAGGGGCGGTGGCACCTCAGGTGTGCAGTTGGGCAGAAGTGTCTGCTTCTAAGCCTCTTTGTCCCTCCGCTGTCAATCCGCCTTTACCTGAACTTGTCAACCTTAGCCAGCAGGTTGTGCAGCTTCAAAAGCAAAAAGAACTCCTAACAAAACAGCTCGCACTCTCAGCTAAGCAATTAGCTCCCCAACGACAAGGCTCTGTAAAGCCCCTTGGTACTGCCGCCTCTGTCCAGGGGGCTATGCCGGCAACCTAGAAGCCTAGCCCTCATGCTACGCGCACTCCGAATAACCTTTCGGTTCCAGTAGCCAACGCACCTACTCTGGAAGGTCCTGTAGCTACTGCAGCAACTCAGAATCTCTTTCCGACTCACCCAATTCATCCCAGGGAGGAGGAGGATACAACTTTATTAAAAAAGATTTCATGGATTTCGAGCTGGCCGCTTGTCTGCGCGACCTCTTGTGCCCATGCAATGACGGCTTTCCGCAGTTTTTCGTCGGGGGACTGTACTAAGGTTTCCCATGCTGTTTCGGAGGGAGCTGGCAGAAGCTCTTTGAGGGGGGGAAGGCCCTCGCATTCCCAGAGGTTGTGACTTTGGTTTTCTATAGCATTTTTGTCGCAATTTTTGCATGTTGAGTCAACCTCTCTACCTGTGAATATCGCTAAGTGGTGAGAAGTGGTTAGGCTGTTTGTTTGAATTCGGCGGAGGATACTAGCCTGTGCCTTCACGAGGTTGCTGTGTGGTATGGGATATAATCTCCTGTCATCTTTATACATAATCGTAAGTTCGTTATAGGGGGTCACCGCCTCTTCTATCGGGGAGCGTAGTTCCAATGAAAGCGCGACCCGGTTTGCTAACCCTCGGGCCACTTTATGCGCTTCCTCGTACCGGGGTTTTTCGAGTGAGCGGAAACCCAGACCAGATTGATTTTGGTTCTATCACTCTGATTGAAGTTTCCCAGGACCTTGGCTGTACTAGGCCTACACTTCCCCTTACAAAGCTGAGAATAGCGCTCTTAGAGTCGCTAAGGGCAGTGTGGGTGGTTGGATGCATAATGGCCAGCGCTATGGCCATTTCTTTGGCCTCTTTGAATAATGCGGCTCCAGTGGAAGCCACATTTACGATTTCAAGTTCTCCGTCCACGGCACTCAGGGTGTATGTGTTGTGTCCCTGGTTGGTGGCATCGACGAAGACCGCGCTTTAGTCTTTCTTGTGCTTTTCACTTAGCCAATCTGCTCTGGCTTCTCTCCTGGTGTCGTGTCTGCCCGCCAGGGTGTTTTTGCGTATTGGTTTGATCAGTAGGTAATGTCTGATCGCGGGAGGCAGTGGTGTTCTGGCTCCCATGGTGTGTATGTGCTGAATTTTTAGTTTAAGCAGGATATATAGTCCCGTCATTGTGTCTGAAAGCCGTGTTATTTGTTCTGTTTTGTGTGTTTTGTGTCCCAGCTTGGAAGAACGCGTCATTCGCAAGGGGGCTCACCTTATGCGCCTCGAAGCGTCGATCAGTCACCTCATTGATAACTTCTCTGTCGAACGCATAGTAGTGAAGGTCGCCAAAGCCATTAAAGCACACGCAATTACTCAGTTTCAACCCAAAGAATCGCGTTCGCACTCCTCTTCGATTTGCAGTACGGGTTCAGCTCCGCGACGTCGTCATAAGATGGCTATCACCATTTCGCCGTCAGACTATTCGGCCTCCATACCCCTCCCTGCCTCTGAAGGCGCTGAGAAAGATATGGAGGGTGAAATATAAAACCTAGGATATTCATGATGGCTACCAACCGTAAATTTTTTTCAAGTTTGTCATCAAAATTTGAGTTCATACAATGGAACTTCAGAAGGTTTGAGAACAGGCACCACAGCATGCCTTATTTTGCATAACACGTGTACAGTGATACAGGTCGACCTCGATCTGGATCTCCCGAATGACTATTGCATGATTTCAGATATGTCTCAACGGAAAGCTCAACCATTATTCACATAATAAACGTGTATTGCTCCGTCACCTTGCGGGGGCCTCCTTTACGAATCTGTTTCATAAGACGCTGCGCACGGCACACCGTCAACCCCTGGTGATTGTCGGGGACTTCAATGCCACCAGCATTCACTGGGATTACCACTGTGAGAAGGCCCGGGGAAGAGAACTCAAAGAGATCATTTCCTCGCTTAGCCTCACGCTGCTTACCGATCTAGCACAGCCAACGCGTTCTGGAGATTCGGTCACACGTGACACATGCCCCAGCTCTCTGACTCGTAACATTCGCGATGCTACATGGGACAATTTGGGCGAGACTTTGGGAAGTGACCACTTTTTGCTTCGCATTTTCTTCACACCGTGGCAGAAAATGCACGACGATAATTATAGCGCGATAACAAAATGAGGACACAGAGACAAGAAAGACACGAAACACACGAGCTTCTTGTCTCTGTGTCGTCGTTTTGTTCTCGCGCTATAACTATCGTCATGCTATACCAACTAGCCCAAGCTGCCACACTTCTAAGAAAATGCACCATTACTGGGGCCTGGCCCGTTTCACAGACTGGAATAAATTTAGAATTCAGTCATTTCTTTTGATATCCAGCTCTGGCGAATGCGTAGCGTGGGCGTCCTAAGTCCTTCATATGCTGCGGGCAAACACTCGCATCCTTAACATCTCTAACTTGACCCCTGCAATCGACCCACACCTCTTACATCTCTAGAAAGCTCGCCGCGGGCTTATAAAGCACTGGAAACGTAACAAACTCAATCCAATACTTCGCGGTCGCTTTGAGGCACTCACTGCATAGGCTGAGGCATGCTGTGCGGAGCTTGCCGATTCAAATTGGGCTGACACCTGCACAAAGGCGGTGAACCAGATGAGCTCTATAGGTACCTAGCTGCTATTTCGTAGCCTTCTGAATCCCTCCAGCACTCGGGCAGAAACATAGCGCCAGCTTCGCCGTGCTCTGCATGCCTATCAGGGCACTACAGATTAACTAGCTTGAGAATTGTGAGACCGAAACATCTGTCGTATGACTGGTGCCTTAGGCCCAGAATATACGTATTCTAGCACCTCTAATGCCAAGCTGCATGCACCATAGACGCTTTCAGATTTACGGGATGCACTGGCGAAAATGCGACATGCCACGGCCCCTGGGCGGGTCGGCATCATCATGTCGCTTCTGGCTAACCTTCCCGACGAGGCACACCGCTCGCTACTCCTTCTGATTTTGATAAGGGATGGCTCCCCGCTGCCATCGAAATGGACAACATTACTACCCCAATCAGGCATACCGGTCAGCATCGAGGTATTGAGACCAATCTCACTAACCTCCTGCGGGGGAAAGCTCATGGAAACAATGGTTCGTAAATGCCTTTTTGTCTACCTGGAGGCCAGGGGGACCTTTGCTGACACGATGTTTGGCTTTTGCCCACATCTCTCGGCGCAGGACATTCTGCTTCAGCTTCAACACGACATCATAGAACCGACCACTATGCGCTGTAACGATAAAGCCGCGCTCGCACTCAATCTTAGAGGAGCATTTGATAATGTCAAACAAAGTAGTATTTTTTCTAGCCTCTCTACCACAAACTGTGGCCAGAGGACATTCAATAACATTAGAGCCTTTCTATCTCATCGCGCCGCTTTCATCCGCCTCGATTCTATCGAACATGGCGTTTACCTATTAGGCACCCAAGGTGCTGTCCTGTCACCCCTACTCTCTAACCTGGCCATGAAAAACCACCCCTCCTCTCTGAGCGAGGTCGCGGGAAGACACTACGCATCATATGCCGATGACATTACAATTTAGACCAACACCGGCTTCCCAGCCCAAATCGAAGAGCGCCTACAAAAGGCTACCCTTCTGGTGAACTCATACGCTGATTCCTGTGACCTATAATGCTCTCCAGCTAAATCTGCTATTCTCTAGGCATCCGACCTACCTCCACCCCAGGTTTTGCTTCCGTCTGAACCCGTACAATTAGTCGAAAAAATTTGAGTTCTTGGGGTCCACATCACTTCATCTTTGGATCCCAAGGACACAATAACAAACCTCCGACGCACCAGCGAACAGGTGAGCCGTATGATATGGCGAGTATCTACCAAGCACGACGGCCTCCGTGGGACCCAGTCCATGCGGTTGACCCATGTCTTTGTGACCAGTCCCGTCTTGTACACCTCACCTTACCTTCGCCTGCGTGGTCACCATGAGCAACAGCTGGACGACCTCCTTCGTTCAATATACAAACGTGCACTCGACCTTACCATTGCCACCTCCAACAGCCGATTCGCGGCACTGGGGGTACATAACTCCTATGCAGAGCTGCTGGAAGCATCGTGCTAGTCAAATTAATCGTCTGTTGCAGACGCCCTCAGAGCGACGTCTGATACACAGGCTCGGCATCAAAGCGATGTCCGATCAAGACACCCCGACGCCCATACCGGAACTTTAGCGGCAAAAACTACGGGTGGAACCAGTACCCCGCAACATGAACCCCGAACTACATCCCGGCCATAGGCTAGCATGTTCCGCGGCCCTTCAGGCGCGACACACTGACCACCCTGGCGTTTTCTGAGTAGACGTCCCGTTCTTGCCCCCCCTCCCCCCCACTCAGGTCACATCAAGACCGCCGTGTGATCACAGAGGGAAAACAGGTCGATGGCCCCCCTCCTTTAGAGCCAACACTGTGACGCAAGCTGAGGAGGTTGCCATTGCTTCGGCCGCCTCGCATCACACCTCACGCATCATCCTGATGGGCTCGCACTCAGCCTGTTCCCAATACCTTCAGGGTTCCATCGCCCCCCTAGCAGCTCACCTACTTCGGACAGCCTCTTGGCGCTTACACCCCCACCCCATTCGTATAGTATGGACCCCAGATCACTCGGGCCAGCCCGGAGATGAGGTAGCGAACGCCACTGCTCACGCTTCTCTCATCGAGCTGTTGCGCCTTCATGTCCCGAGTCGGAATCTGGCAATACGAATCTGACGCGCTTTAGCGAAATTCTTGTCTATTAGCGGGCTTCGGGCTGTCTGTACCCGGACGCCACAAGTGGTCTGGAGAAAGCAGACGAGCGAATACTATGCCGCCTCTAGACGAATACCCATCCCAGTCCGGTGTTCGCCAGACATTTTTTTTTGCCGGAAACCAGTGGCACCTGCTCCACCTGCCAGGTCTTGGCCGACACCTACCACGTCGTCGCTTCTTGCCCTACTAACCCCTTTCCTTTTTCAGCCCGTTTCCCCAACCCAACTAGAGAAGCTTGGGAGGAGTACCTGCCCGGTTGCTCGAGCTTGGCTGCTCAACACTCCTTGGTGAGGCGCACTCGAGCAGCGGCAACTGCTTTGGCATCCCGGAATAGGGTAGTGCCACTCAATCAGGCAATATGCAAGAACTCTCTCGTACATTTTCTGTAATAAAATATTTCTACAACCACAGCGGTGGTGGTAAGTCATCTGCTGATTCATGATGCGCAGGTGGTTGAGGTGACGAGGTTCTTCAGCATGCTGATTATAGAGGGTGGCGTCGAGTTATTCTTCGTCAGCAACGTTAGGCAGCATTGTGTCGAGCGTCGTTGCCAGGTTCCTTCCGCATACCAACTTGTACGGTTACATATGCATCGTCCCCTGCACGGCCATGTTGTATGCGAAAGTCACGTACAGAAGGATGGCACTGCACGTCTTGTTTTCGACGTTGACGTACATGGCCAGCATCACGGTGATTGTCTTGTTTACCAACACGGTGAGATTTATTGTCTGTGGTTGGTAGGCGGTGGTGCGCCGGGGCTTGTCTGGCTATATCGCTTGAGTCAAATCAGCAATAAAGGCTGTACCTCTATCGGTGATGACAACCTCTGGGGGGCCGAGACGAAGGATGATGTTCTCAACGAAGAGCTTGGCTACCTCTACGGCACTACCTTCGGGTAGCGTATTTGTTTCGGCGTAGCGGGTGAGGTAAATAGTAGCTACAACGATGCATTTGTTACCTGAATACGGTGCCAGAAACGACCCCAGTAGGTCCATCCCAATTTGTTGGAATAGTCGGCAAGGTGATTCGATCAGCTGAAGAAGGCCTGCCGGCCTTATCAGCGGTGTTTTGCGTCGCTGACAGTCTCGCCATGTCCTCACGTAACGAGCGACGTCGGTGGTGAGGCGCCGCCAGTAGTGTCTTTCTTGTATCCTCGCGAGCGTGCGGGAAACACCAAGGTGTCTTGCCATTGGATGATCGTGCAGGGCCTGGAGGAGTTCTGGTCACAGAGCTTAAGATACCACAAGATGGTACTTGGGTCGAAGCGGCGAGAAATTCTTCTTTTTGAAGAATGCCGTTTCGCAGCGAAAACGTTTCGCAGCGTAAGTCCCCGTTTCAATACCTTCGGAACAATGGAGGCCCTACCCACGAGGTATTTAAATAGGCCCCTAAGTTCCGGGTCAGCCAACTGGATTTAGCGAAGTCGTCGGTAGTTATCGTTCCCAAGAAGCAGTCGTCATTCAGGTCTCTGGGCGGTGGTGGGTCGACGGGGCTTGCGACAGGCAGTCGGCGTCGGCGTGATTCCTGCCAGACTTTTAAATGACGGTAATGTCGTATTCCGGTATGTGTATCTTGGCAGTACTTAGCTACGGCACAGAAACCTGGAGCCTTACAAAGAGGGTTCAGCTTAAGTTGAGGACGACGTAGCGAGCACTGGAAAGGAAAATGGTAGATGTAACCTTAAGGGACAAGAAGAGAGCAGAGTGGATTGTGGAACAAACGGGGGTTAAGGATATCATAGCTGAAATCAAGAAGAGGAAGTGGACATGGGCCGGACATGAAGCGCGTAGACAGGATAACCGCTGGTCATTAAGGGTAACTGACTGGATTCTCGGAGAAGGCAAATGGGTTAAGGGGAGACAAAAGGTTAGGCGGGCAGATGAGATTAAGAAGTTTGCGGATATAAATTGGCAGCAGCAAGCACAGGACCGGGTTAACTGTCGGAACATGGGAGAGGCCTTTGTCCTGCAGTGGACGTAGTCAGGCTGATGATGAATGTTGTATTCCTGAAGTCTCAGGCGCCATCGGGAATAGTGACCTGAAGGTTCCTTCAAGTTAGATTGCCAAGACAAGGTGTGGTGGTCGCTCACAACTTTGAAAGGCCTGCAGTAGAAGTAAGGACACAACTTTGACGTCACCCATATGACGGCAAGGCACTGTCGTCGGAATTGACCTCTTCAGGCTCCTCCCAACTACATCAGATGGCATGAGATGGATCGTCACCGCGGTTGATCACTTGACCCGGTACGCTGAGGCGGCCTCGATCACTTCAGGAACTGCTTCGGACGTAGCAACTTTCTTCTTGAATGCTATTTACCTACGTCACGGAGCCCCTCGTGTTCTTTTGAGCAACCGGGGCAAGGCATTTCTTTCAAGCATGGTCAGGGAAGTTCTTCAAGCATCAAAAACAGTTCATAAAACAACATCTAGCTATCACCCACAAACCAATGGCTTAACGGAAAGATTTCATCGCACGCTGTGTGACGTGCTGTCCATGTATATCCGACCCGACCATCGCAATTGGGATGCCATACTTCCCTTTTTCGCGTATGCATATGATACGTCAGTTCAGCGAACCACAGGCTATTCTCCATTTTTCTAGTATACGGACGCCAACCGACATCACCACTCGACGTTTCTTCCTTTTCTGGCCGCGTCAAATCTTCACCATTCGTTTGCGACCAGTTTCTATCCCGTGTGTCTCAATGCCGTCGTCTTGCCCATGTAAACACAGAAGCTAGCCAAGAAGATCGCAAACATCGTTACGATGCCACTCACCACGTCGTTCTCTACCGCCCTGGCGACGATGTACTTCTATGGACGCCTGCGCGAACACCTGGCTTATGCGAGAAGATTGAGTCACGCTATCTTGGCCCCTACAAAGTTGTCGAACAGACCTCACTGGTGAACTACCGTGTCACGCTTGTTCATGCACCCACTGACCAACGCTGCCGCGGGACAGAGATTGTGCACGTTTCGCGTCTCAAGCCCTATCGTATGCGTCCCACAGCGTAATTCGCGGCCAGGCTGGCCGCTTCCGTCGACGGGGGAAATTAGTGTAAGAATTCATTGGACGTCATCTTCCTTATCTGTCAATAACCATCATCAGTCTTCGTTCCGTTCCTCTTTATCATCGGCGCCATCTTCCTGTTGCTTGAATAAAGCGTCAGCTGAACCGTCGTATTTCAGTATATCTATCGATCTAGCTAGCCGCCTAGGACTTCATCTCTCCTGGCCGTTTCGATAATGGTATTGATACCAAACTTGGTATGGCAAAAGATGACCATATGAAAAACATATTTGACTAATCATAACATAAATCATGACATGTATGTCATGATTGTCATGAATTACATTTCATGGTTCTACAGCTCTTGCGTTGGATTTGTTCACGTGCCATGTTGAAAAACTGGTATGGCATGACATGATTGCATGGGGAACACAAACGACAGATCCTAACATGAAAATCATGATATGCGTATCATGTAACAACATGACTACATGCCACGCTCATGATGCGCTCGCGCCCGTTTCGCTCGATTCACTTATACCAAACTCGGTATAACGCGACGCGAACGGACGACATGGGATGAAGACACATCCAAACATTATAGTCACGGCATGCGTGTCATGTTACAACATGACTCTATGCCACACTAATGATGCGCTCGCGGCCATTCGTTAGCTTCACAGATGCCTAATTTGGTATTACGTGATGTCAATGGATGACGAAGTATCTGACTGGTGCATGCATGATAATCATGAGATGCGTCTCATGTGAGAACATGACTACATGCCACAGTCAAGGCCCCAATACTTTTTGACGTGACGTGGTGCGCGTGCTCACTGACGTTCATTTCGTTGCGCCACGCCAGGCGCCGGTCTTGCCATATACTCGCAGGCACGTGCCGCGCTGCGTTGCTTTGACGCATGCTCGTTTCAGCGCGTCCGGGGTCCCTCCCTCACAAAAAATTGGCAGCATATCCACGGAGTGAATGATGGAGAGTGGGGCGAAGCATTCGTTCGTCCATGCGTCCGTCTATGTGACCGTCCATGCGTCTGTTCGTGCGCCCGTCCCTGCGTTCGTTCATGCATCCGCCCCTGCGTCCTTTCATGCGTCCATCCATGCATCTGTCTCTGTGTCCGTTCGTCCATCTATTCAACACTCCAAGTGCCACCATCTCGCATCTTTTTATCATATATTCCCCATATAGAAGCACCGCCATTCAGTGGACATTCCAAGGACCAAACGAGAGGTGGCACACCCACACTTTCTTACGGCTTGCGCTTCGGGTCTACTTCCCACCTTCAACCACCTTGAGTTCATGGTATATACTGGTTCACTGTATTCATGGCACTGCGGCCCAATGCTCGCTAAACCTTTTTAAAACAAAGGAGCTTACGCCAAGCGAGTAAAATGTAGCAGCCTTTTCCTGTGAGAAAGTGCTCATTGTACATGCCAGTGGCTGCTAATGTGAAATGAGAGACAGGAAGATTCAGCTTTTAATTTCTTACGGCTTGCGCTTCGTATCTGCTTCCCCCATTTAACCACCTCGAATTCATTCATGGTATATACTAGTTCATTGTGTTCATGGCCCTGTGGCTCAATGCTCGCTAAACCTTTCTAAAACTAAGGAGGTTACACCCAGCGAGTATAATGTAGCAATCCTTTCTTGTCCGATAGTGCTTAATGTACATGCCAATGGCTGCTAATGGGGATCGCAGCGTGCGCGTTGACTAAAAGCCGAATGCTTCTGTCTTTCACTTCCCTTTAGCAGCCATTGGCATGTACATTGAGCATTATTTTTTATTGTTAAACAACGCACAGAAGAAATCTCTCACCGGCACCACCTTGGAGGTCAAATGTTATACCTTTTTCGGGTATGCGCCACTAGTGGTTACTAGCCGCTAGTGGCTACGAGGGACGCACAAGCCACGCCATAAGGAGCTTCGCTTCTAAAAGAGGGAGACGCAGTGTTGTCTGGGTAACGCCTCGGCAAGAAATGCAGTATGTCCATTTCGCGCAGGTTGCCGTCAGGCTGCACCGACAGACGCTGGTCCAAGCGTCGCACCTTGCGTCAGACTAGAGTGCTCGCGTTTTCCTAACTTAGCGTCGCTGTGCACAGCGTGCACGCGCATCAACGCTACATTGGAGTATATTGGGCCTTTCATCATGCGCTCGCAGCCGCTTTGCTAGCTCCACATATACATAATTATGTGTTACGTGATGTTAATGGACGACGAAATATATGACTGATGCGAACATGATAATCCTGCCACGCGTGTCATGTAGGAACATGACTACATACCACGCTCATAGCGTGCTCGCGGGCATTTCGCTAGCTCCACATATACTAAATTTAGTATTACGTGACGTGAATAGATAACGAAGGTAAACGACACATCTAAACATGATAATCATGACACGGAAGTCATGTACGGCACCATTTACCTAAACCTCGTAACATTGGGCTGATTTTAAAGGGACATATCAAGCTTTCTCGTTCGTGCTTCACTTATCATCGATTCCCACTGTGCGTGGGATCTGCCAATTTCTTTACCAGCGTTGTTTGGAGGCCTACTGCCTGCATATAGTTTCACACAGTAATACCTAGAGAGGAATCTGGCTCTGCGATCGTGTACCACCATGGGAATGCTGGGAAGTAAAGGCTTCGGATTGGATAGGACCAGATCGAACTGTCTGTGCACTTTTTTCTACAGTTTCAGTTTCGTTCTAGCGCAGCTCGGGTAGTGAAGTGCGGGGAGAAAAGCTAAAACATTGCCTTTGTTGTTCGAAAAAACTGATGACCACTAGATCTCCTAATGTTCTGTGACGTTGGAACTCTACGAGTTCTATTAGACAGTTTGAACGAAGCGTCGTCGACTCGCTGCTGTGCATAGATGTAGCGTCTCATGCCAGTGCAAAATATTGGTTCGAGTTAATGTTTTTCACGAACACTTCTTGCCTAAACTCGTTTTAAATCTTTTGCAATGCGATGACGAAGCTCAGTAGGCGCACTGTCACGCTCCACCGACTCGACTTCACAGCAAAACCAGAGATGCGTGAGAGGCAGACCAATGGGACTGCTGGGACAGACGCACCTTGGAACGCAGAGAGCAAAACAATATGTGTTTCTTACTTATTGGTGTATTGTTGTTTCCATAAATATATAATACATTATTTTGAGAGAAAAAGAAGTATGTTTGTTTTCAAGTGTTGCAAAAAATAAGTCATTAAATCTTGATGCCATATCTCGAACGCAATGGCAAGCGATGCATACCCTCGAGAATAAATTTGGCGAGGTCTCACTTTTGCCACCTGGTTACAAAAAAATTTCGCAATAAAAATGACGTACGAATATATCAAGCAAGTTTCAAATAAAGACAACTTCATATCGCTTTGTTTTGTACTCGGAAAAGAACTTCGATAATCTAAAGAACGTGATTTATCCGAAGCGGATCCGAAGCCTGTACTTCCCATATTTCTCATAGTGCCTAAAAAAATATACTCTAGGCATTATACCATGGGGCTACAAGTGCCGCTGAACGAGCCCGCGTAGACACTACACCCGGCGCCAACTTTCTGTGGCAGCACGGCCAAGGCTACGTGGGCGGAGCCTATGCACATGTGCTACTGCCCCAAGTAGTCCGACCGCTTCGATGGGTGTTTCGGTTTCGATTTCTCGCGTTTGCTCGCGTTTCGGCTCGCGTTTGCTCGCGTTTCGCTGCAGGAAACGCGAGTCGCAGAAAACGCGAGTCGACGGAAGCCAAAAAACCCCCCAAAAACCTGAGAGAGCGCGAAACGAAATTTTTTCTACTGCGCAACGTTTTTATTCACTAATTAAAAAAATTGCCCGCAGCTTCCCTCGGGGGAACACTGAGGAGGATGCGGACCATATAATTGGTTAACGGGGTGTTAAAGTGCGACTTACTTGGGTCGATGGCTAAATTGGTTAACGTGGTTGTGAAATGGGGTGTTAAATTGCGACTTACTTGGGTCGATGGCTAAATTGGTTAACGTTGTTGTAGGAGGGGGTGTTAAATGAGTGAACACGTACACACGTATGCGAAAGGGCGGCGCTGGTCGAAGGGACGTCGATCATTGTGTTTGTGGATTCGTTGGAATTCATTTCACCGCGACCTTGGACGTCGACGCGCCGTACAAACCAACCGACGAGCGGCAACTGAGCGAGCGAGCGCCGACCTTGAGCATATATACAGCACGGCGGCGCATGCACTGTCAGCTGTTGAATGTTCTCGAAGCGCGACGCCACATGCGCGTCCACTGGAGAATCAGGAGAATTGTAGATGTCGAACGCGGTGTGTAGAGGAGGAAGGGTGCACAGATGGTGGAGGAGTGAAGCGCGCGCGGTGTGTAGAGGAGGAAGGGATGCACAGATGGTGGAAGAGTGGGCGACGGCGCGACGGCGCATGCGCGCGCGTCAGCTGTCGAATGTTCGAGAAGCGGTGCGGACGGCGCACTACAAGGCGCGAGTATAAGATGCTCCGCATCTAAAAATAAATCCGCGAACAATGTAAGTGACGAATGGTAAAATCTTAGTTACCCAGAACAGTATACAAACGTTTTCGTTGAGGGACTACATGCTGTGGCGCAGTAAGACAAGCGTGCTTCGGCTCCGTAGCCTTGGCTGTGCTGCCACAGAAAGTTGTCGCGGGGTATAGCACCCGATTCCCCTCTAGGCATAATTGTATGACAGTCTATGACTGTCCTGTTTATGCGGAAGGGAGTTTAAACGCTGGCTTAGACGCGGTAGAATATACGAGCACAACGAGTGCGTAAACACGCGTAGGAGTGTTCCACGGCTGTCGTTTGCTCGATGCGCTGACCACGGGGACACAAACGCACGCGAAACGCCGGCACATTAGCCCAGCATCTCATGCAATTAACGGGAAAAAATTAAAACAAAAAGACGCGCACAGTCCCTCATTGCGTCTCATTATTATCTAGAGTCTTATTATTCTCTTCAAGCAAGAAATTACATAAACTAGGCATGTCATGGTAAATATTTTTCACCGTGTCACATGCCACCTTTGGCCCGTCATAGCACAGTTGTCTACGTGGAAGACTAACGTCACTGCAATGCTGCGTAAGTAGGGCCATTCATACGCGCGCGTCGTGCACTCATTTTCTGGGTGCGCGCTCACTAAAGGAAGGGGAAGCAGCGCTCATCTTGATATTTGAACCACTTTTGAGGCGCGTAGCTTCGCAAATTGTGGTGGACGTGATCGCGAACACCTCATCTACGCATCGCGCTTGTCAGCTCGAAGTTGTCAATGCTGGTGAGTGGATTTATAAACGACTAAACAGTTGTTAGTTCGCGCTCGTGTGTGTCCTACCGGTGCTTACCGTGTGCCTTTTTTTCGTTTGTAACTCAGTGCGTCTCAAATGTCAACCATGAAGAACATGTGGCATCGTAGGTACTCCGTGAACTGATTGCGTGTCACACAGGTTAAAGGACGTGGGCGCTAGACACAACGTGAATGTTGTTCTTACGGCTGCAAATGAGCTAGCTAAAATTTGTGCAATATTATACAAAAACGGGCTAAGTATTGTTTGGCAAATCACCAACTAAATCATTCATGTCCGTTACAAGTGTGGTATATGTGGTTCCTTTTAGATGCGACCATTGTATACACTGAACAGGCGGGCCGCAGTGTTAACTAGAGATTATTGGAGCACAATAGATATTTACCCTGAGGCACACTTTGTAATTTGCCTTTTTGTTGGTGCACCACCAAATTCCCTGAAAGCGTAGTTTAGTGCGTTCGCAGGAATGAAAACACGTGACTAATGCTTGACGTAAGTGATAACAGTGATTCCGCATGCGGAAGCGAATCTACGATTAGCTTGTGCAAAGAAGAAATAATGTGCTTTAACCTTTCATGTAGACTCTCACGCGTGTTAGATTGATAGGTTCGTCTTTGAGCTTATGAAGATACGTTTTTGTGCTTTTTTGCAGTTGCGTGCATGTTTTGTGATAGGCGGCGTTTATAACGTCTTTCATTTCTTCTGACCATTGGGTCTTTCAGACTGGAGAGGGCAACGCACACGCAGTAAATCACGTTGTGCGCTCTTTGTGTTCGCTGATTGATTGATTGATTTGTGGAATATGAGAACCCACCATTTGAATATGAGAGACGCCGTAGTGGAGGACTCCGGAAATTTTGACCACCTGGGGTTCTTTAACGTGCACCCAAATCTGAGCACACGGGCCTACAACATTTCCGCCTCCATCTTTGTGTTCGCTGCCTCGCATTTTGGTGCTGCTTCGCCATAACCTTTATAAAGCAACTCGTTACTTGTAGTAATAACGAGACAAATCGACCTAGTTGGCAAATAGTTTGTCCCTGGTTTAGCTTGTGGCAAGTTATTAGTATATCAGCCATGCACTGTGACTCGCTTGGTAGTGGGCTGAGTAAGCGTGGGAAGGCAGTGGGCACCCTACTGTGGCAGGAGTCATCGGATAGCTGATAATGTTTTCGGTGTTGTTTTCAGTGCTAAGAGAGAGCACAAATGTAGGGTCACTGTCTGCAGCGACCGTGTCTTCTTACATCAAGGTTTTGTCGTGTTTGTTCAGGTCGGACACCAAGGAAGCCTTAAGTCGTCGCAAGCGTGACTTACGCAATGATCACATACTTCTTGCATGAAACTTTAGACAACAGATGAAACAAGAACGGGTGCTAACTACCTAGTGGATTTAGTATCCAAGCGAATCATATATATATATAAGTATGACAAACAAAAATACGGATGTAACAGGTGCGCTGTACGACAGAACGAATCTGCTAGTCCTTTCCCTAAATGTAGTGCCCTTTCCAAGAAGGCAATTTCCTTTACTGCCAATAAAATAGACGCCCTGGTGAGCCAGTTGCTGCCTTCACATTGCATTTGGACCGCCTCCACAGTTTCTCACGCGCACTTATCATTGTCATAGAAAACAACAGCGCAGAGTTCGTATAACTGCTTGATGCCACACTCATCGAATGGAATGGCCGAACTTTTATTGTTGCGCCTTTCCAGCCTGTTCGGGGTGCACGTGGTGTACACACCGAGCTGTTCACCAAACGTAGGGCCGTCCCTACGAGAGTGGCAACTTATACAACACATCCTTCCTAGAGTCAACATACTTGTCACGGTGTTTCACTTCGTATTCTTCAGTTTCAGGTGTCAACAATAGTTTACGGGCAGACATGAACAGGAGGGTGGAAACTACGTGAGCATAACGTAAGTTTCACTGACAAAAAAATGACCTTCTTGGCACTACATATAGAGAAAGGGTCATGTGGTACGCACTGTCCTACTGCACACTTGTGACATGGGTGGTTTAGTTTGTCATATATACCAAGATAATCCCTGTTTCAATAATAAATTCACTTGGAAGTGTGTGCCCGCTTCTGCTTCGTCAGTTTTGTAAAACAATTTGCTCTAGAAGTAGGTTCTTGTGGAATACCAACTAGCGTGAACCCACACTCTATTGATTTACTTACGCAACCGTTGCTAAGACGCAAACATTACTTCATAAAGCTAACAGCTTACAAATGCTAGTGCCGTATTTTGTTTTTTGCTATCGCATTTATTTCTTCATTCTTGCAGCAAAACTATGATTTTCTTGGGCGCTTCGAGATACTTCACTGAGAGCACGAGCGCTGCTTACCAGGTGACTCTACAATCACATTGGTGGGGTAGTAGTGCCTCCATGGATCGCCCAATCATGTCTTCTCATCGCCCGAAACGTGAACCGTGACGACGCACCTCCCTCTGCCAGTAAACCGGACAAAGTAGCCGCTGTAAGTTCCATCATTTTTCTGGAGATCGGGATCTGTGAAATCTTTGGTGGTAACATTGATGATTGATCCATTTACTAAAGCGCAACTTTTCAGTAGAGAGATACCACGTGGTGGTAGTTTCATCTGCTCATAGAGTTCAGTAACACCAAGAGGATAACTGTGCCACACTCAAAGAAGCGACACACACAAACAGGTGCAGACTTGCTACTGAGCTTTATTTCACAGTCTAGCTTTAGATACGTTTCGCAGAAACCTTCACCGCACATGCGCTTATCAGATAGTACCACCACAAAAATCTTCGCAGTCATAAAGCATCACTTCAGCCACGCTCACCGATAATTCTCATCTCTGAGTTAAGCAAAAACACTGATGACTTAGTGACACATTCACTGCCCTTCTTCCTATGTAGTAAGTCATAAATTTCCCATGCTCTATTACCGCCCCAGCCGCTGAATATCTTAACATCTTTCAGTTCCGGTTCACATTTTCAGTCCAAGCAGAGTCATGTAAATTAGGCCGGTTGTTGTGTGAACGTGCGCACGCGTAAACATGAATTGTCACTAAAAAAATACAAGCAGGTACCTAACATCCACAGCTAGGAGCACAAAGGCGAACCGAAACTGAAAGATGGTAATGTATTGAGCCACTACCACGACAATAGAACAAGGGAAATTTGTGAAACGTACTACATAGAAAGAAGGGATGTGAATGCTTCAGTGAGTAATCAGTGTATTCATGCATACCTTAGATATGAGATTTAGAGATGAGTGTGGTTAAAGTGACACCTTATGATGTCGAAGATTTTTGTGGTGGTACCTTACTGATAAGCGCATGTGTGATGGTTTCTGCAAAACGTACTTATAGGTGGACTGTTTGAAATAAATATTAGTTGCAAGTCTGCTCCTATGTGTCTCGTTTGTACGTGTGTATCGCAGTTATCCCCATTATGGTTATATGCATAACTCAGCCACCAACAAGTTCTTCTAAACATCATTAGCACTATGTGTATTCAATATTAGATAAAAACATCTAGCACACTCACCTAATTGCTACGTGCACTCGTCTTTAAACGACATATCCTCGTGACTTGGGTAGTTACTGTGGCTAATATAATGTAATCTCTTTATCTTTAAGCTAATTGCTACGTGTTCATTCATCTTTAAATGAAATATCGCTATCAGATGGATATTCACTCTTGCTTATATATAGTAAACTCTTTATCTTTAACCCAACCGCTACGTGTGAACTCGTCTTTAAATGACGTATCCTTATGAGATGGATGGACACTCTGGCTTATATAATGTAATCTCTTTATCTTTAACCTAATTGCTATGTGTGCATTCGTCTCTAAATGACGTATCCTCATGAGATGGATCGTACTCTGGCCTATATAATGTAATCTCTTTATATTCAACCTAATTTCAACGTGTGCATTCGTCTGTAAATGACGTATCCTCATGAGATGGATAGTCACTCTGGCTATTTTATTGTAATCTCTTTATATTTAACATAATTTCCACGTGTGCATGTGTCTTTTAATGACATATCGTCATGACATGGATAGTCACTCTCGCTCCTAGAATCTAGTCTCTTTATTCTTAACCCAGCTGCTATGTGTGCATTCCTCTTTATATGACATATCCTCATGAGATAGATAGTCACTCTGGCTGATATAATGTACTCTCTTTCTCCTTAAGCTAATTACGACGGGTGCATTCGTCTTTAAACGACATATCCTGGTGACATGGATAGTCACTCTAACTTATATAATGTACTCTCTTTATCCTTAACCGAATTGCTGCGTGTGCATTTGTCTTTAAATGACATATCGTCATAACATGAATAGTCACTCTGGCTTAAAGAATGTAATTTCTTTATTCTTAACGAAATCACTACGTGTAAATTCGTCTTTAAATTGCATATCTTCATGAGATGATTAGTCACTCTGGCTTATATAGTGTACTCTCTTTATCCTTAAACTAATTTCTACGTGTGCATTCGTCTTTAAACGACATATCGTCGTGACATGGATAGACATTCGAACTTATATAATGTAATCTCTTTATCTTTAACCTAATTGCTACGTGTGCATTCGTCCTTAAAGGACATATCTTCGTGAGATGTATAGTCGCTCTGGGTTATAATGTACTCTCTTTATGCTTAACCCAATTTCTATGAGTGCATTCGTCTCTAAATGACATATCGTCATGACATAAATGTTTACTCTGGCTGATACAATGTAAAACCTTTATCTTCATCCTAATTGCTACGTGTGCATTCATCTTTAAAGACGTATCCCCATGAGATGGATAGTCACTCTCGTTCATACAATATAATCTCTCTATCATTAATCTTTTGTTATCTTGCACACTGCCCGCCACGCCATATCAGTGACTACGCCCCGCCGCGGTGGTCTAGTGGCTAAGGTACTCGGCTGCAGACCCGAAGGTCGCGGGTTTGATTCCCTGCTGTGGCGGCTGCATTTCCGATGGAGGCGGAAATGTTGTAGGCCCGTGTGCTCAGATTTGGGTGCACGTTAAAGAACCCCAGGTGGTCGAAATTTCCGGAGCCCTCCACTACGGCGTCTCTCATAATCATATGGTGGTTTTGAGACGTTAAACCCCACAAATCAATCAATATCAGTGGCTACAGTACTCGGGTCTTAACCTCAAGGTTGCGGGTTCGAAGCGGCAGTGGCAGTGACATTTCAGTTGAGACAAAACAGCTGAGGCCAGCGCACTGTGCATTGTTAGTGCATGGTAAAGAATACCAAATTGTGAAAATTTTTCATGCCCTTCACGGCGGCATCTCTCCTAATGAGATCATGGCGTGGGGAAGTGAAAATCTAGGTATTATTCACTTGCTCAGTAGCTTCATGGTTCTTCCAGGCAACTACAAGAACAACAAAAAATATTTTTGGCAAGACCATTTATGGTTGAGCAATGAATTGACTACTTGGATCCGTGTCACTTCCGCACCTTTGTTTCTCATGTACTGGTTTGGGTAGTACCTCCTAAATGTGCTGCGTAGTCGTCAATTTAACTCCATATTTTCTTCGTGTGCTTGTTTATGTATATAACAATAGTTTTACCGTAAAATGAGTGTTTCCGCTTAGAAAGCTTTTTTGTTGCCGTCATGAGCATTTATGCGTACTCAAGCATGTGGGCCCGGAGGAGAAATTAGAGCAATGTCGCCGAGTCTGAATATGGGCCCTCTTGCTAGTATATCATTCAACTTAGTGGGCGTTCTGTTAAAGATACACCAGTGATATTTTTTGAAAATATTTGCTCATCTCTGTATTATCTTCAACACGTGTTTTCTTAGGTATAGAGCTGCTATATACCAAACTATCGGTCAGCGTACATTTAGTTCTTTTCAAAATGAATTTTTTAAAATAGACAATTATTACCGAATACACTACCTTCAGTAAAAGCCACCCAGTATATGTGGCGTTTGTGTCACACCTCGCTTCGCGCGTTAGCGGGTTATGAGGAAATGGCTCTGAAGCAGTAGTTAAACTTTCGCTGTAAAATTCTGAAAGTCTAGGACAGCTTAACCCAGCATTAGACAATATCACCATTTACTTGTTTTCTGGCACCACCTACCCTTTGGTAGGTGGTGCCACCATCTCAGATGGTGCACGTAAACCACGTAAGCGCTATCCCGCTAAACTATAGGGCGCTGTCCGCAACAAATTTTTGCTGCACGGTAACGCTATTCTCTTAACTGCCGCTATCATACTAATGGTGCACTATAAATGTCTAACATTTCATAGTCGAGTTCATCTTTCCATGACCTGCAACGGTGCTAGCTGTGGTATCTCCCACCCCCTCTCAGCAATCACGTGAAGGCAATGCGGTGCATAGCAACAGCTGCGCCGCTGTACCCCTTAGGGTGCTTACTCTCAGCTATCCCGTCATTGCTTAGGAAGTGTTGAAAACAAACGAAAAATTGAAGAGCGGAGTAGAGAAATACGGAAAGAGACAGCGTATTGTAGTATGGTTAGGGGTAGTAGCTAATTTCCACGAAAGAAACTTCCGGAACTGAGATTTTAGCTGTCAGTTCATTGATTGATTCAATCATTTATTTATTCATTTTCTTTCAATAATTATTTATTGTATTTTTGTTAATTGGGCGCGAATCTCCAGAGTTAACTCATTCATTCATTCATTCATTCATATAGTTAGCAATGTTTTTTGTCACATGCAGTTCATGCAATTAAAGATCTACAAAGGCAGCAACGCTTTTCACTGAGGACTGGCACAATTTTTTTCTATTACTGAATTTTTTCTATCAGCCCAGAAATACTGTTCTTCATACGACAAAAAAATTACGTTTTCGTTAAAATTCCCCAGAAAAAATAAAACTGCGCTTTCGTGTAAGCAATTGAAATAAATTTTCGCCGAGATTCATTGCAATTCCTGCCTTTGTGGCCCAGGGGCAATCATGTTTGTTGGAAGTGTCAAAGCATAGATGAACCAATAAGCATGCTTCGAATACTGGAAGGTACTCACGTTGGCGACATGCGGCATGAACTTGATTGATGATTCCACAGTATCTGTCACGTCTGTTTTGATACGCATAACGCACTTTTCATGAAATGTACACGTATTTTTTGTTCAGTGGGCACGAATCTCCAGAGTTCAGTGTCAAGTCGAAGGTAAACTTTGAGGAGCACGCATTCAGTTTGAGTTCTTGGAGTCCTGTGACCTGAGGGAGCAGAAGGTAAGCGCAGTTAGCAAAACATAAACATCAGCGAACTGCAAGGTGCATCAGCGAACTGCAAGATTGTCTTGATGTGCTAGTGCGTGTACACGTTATTCAAGAAAATTGAAATTGAGAGAGAGTAAATGCTAAATACAGTGCTTCAGTTGTGAACTTCTGCTAGTTTTGGCGTTTATAACTGCTTTTGGCAGCTGCTGTGGTCAGACCGAATGCGTCGCACCAAAAACATAACTGCAGTTTATCCAACACGATCACAACTAACTTCTTTTAAGGTACCCCTGATAAGTCCATTTCTGTCCGAGTATGCACTTACGGTCACTGTTTTTTGGTCACCGGTCACTGTTTTCTGTTCCGACTGTAACTGTGTAAGGGTGTAATAGTGGGTCATGTATTACTTGTTGTTTGTGACGCTGATGCTAATTGCAAACAGGAGCGTGAGCACTATGTGAGGCCCTTGTGGCCATTTGCTCTGGCTTCTTGTTTCTGTAGAGGAAGTAAAACAAACTTCTATGACTGGTTTGCTCAGGTGTGCACTTTTTCCTAGCTTTTAGCAATAACTCTATGGAAGTTTCGTCAGGGATTATTTCCGTCATCACAGATAATGTCTTGAAAAGATCGCTGATGACACGTTAAGTGATGCTGCACCTTAGAGTTAGCTGAAGGACAACTATGGGAAGGAGCTTCTCTGTAAACAACTTCAATAGAACTCTTTGGGTGTGCTCCAGTGGTCATCATAGCTTCGCTGGTATTGTGAGTTTTGTTGTCAGTTTCATATATTCGGGCTTGAAATGACGATTTTGCTCGAGTTTGCAGTAAATGCTAGGTGTTTCAACGTTATAGCTGTTACTATGTAATTTACAATCGAGCAGCGTAACAAAAAAAGAAAAAAAATGTGCTGCATTCAGAACTCTATAAGCACTATGGTGCATTTCTAGCTCCCAGCATTGCGATGGCTGTACTGCAATCAAAAATAAAAATATTAACCATGATTCTATGAAAGTTTATACGTAGTAAAAAAGAAATATTGATCGAAGCAGAGTGCCATGGGACCTACATAATTTGCGAAAGATCAAAGAAAGCGGATAGTATGTAACAAACAGCATTTCGAACTCTTCAACTTGCGAAAGAAAACACTGCAGTTATGATTATTTGCTTCGGAGATCTTACAAGCAAATATCGTTCTGTCATTCTTTATGAAACTGTCGTTCTTTATGAAAGGGAACACGCGATAGCGTGACCTGCTCTCTACAGCGGCTGCGTACTGTATCTTGTAGGGCTTGTTCTGCGACCTAACTGGTTGTTTTGTTCGCCAATAGATGACGCCAAAAGCCAACGTCTTTTTTTTTTGCTGTTGGTTGATGATGGTCTTGCAGGCAGCCGCCACAGAGCGCAGGCCACGCGCTTACGTGTTCCCTTTCATAAGGGACCACAGTGCACCTAACTGACAGTGACACCTCAGATAAAAACAACTAGCGTATTACAGGATCCTCCTCGCAATAGGTGAGGGGGTACTTTTCGTCATCTCGCCAGCCATGTTCGTCGAAGACTCCGTACCGGTAATGAGCCCATTCGTGCACAAAGACGTACGCTGCAAGAGCAAAATACCCATGTCAGCAAGAACGCACCATGAAATTGAGGTAATGTGTTCGTCAAATTCTACGACTACTTACATAAGTGGTTGCTAGTAGAATGCCGAGGATATAACACAACAATTATTAGCTAGTGTAAGGGGGAAGAATACGCCATAGTGGGCCATCTCTTTAGCCAGACGTTGAGCGTGAGCGGTTGGCCCTAGCGCCGTGATTCCTGTGTCGGTTGTCGCCGCTTGCCTTCAGCATGATTAGACCTGCTGTGGAAGTGCTACTTACGCCACTGAACCTCGTTTCTAAGTGGTGGAGGTGCGGGGTAACTCAACCTAGAACCCTGCCACAGGAAACTACCTGGCTCCCCAGAAATGGCTGACGAAGCATATCGAATGACCTTCACCTTTTATTTCTCTCTTTTTCAATCTTATCCTTCCTTATACTTCATTCTTTTGCCGACCTGTTGAGGTGTCCTCGTGAGGAGAGACAGTTACGGGTGGCACTTTTCTCTCCTTTTCTTCTGTAAAAACGACTTATATATATATATGAAGCACGGTATGAGCCAGCCTTCGATGATCACCGTGCTCACTGTGCTACGCGAGCGCGATCCACCTTTTATCGACGATACCGATGAACGAAACGTTGAAGATTGGCTATCGACATTTGAAAGGGTAGGCGCAAGCAACAATTGGGACGACCCTTCGAAACTGCAATATGTGTCCTTCTACCTGAAAGAGGTAGCGAGTCTCTGGTTTACCAAGCACCACTCGGAATTCACCGGGTGCTTTCAAGCTATGCATTGCCGATGTGTTCGGTTGGACCGAGGTACGCAAGCTTTGAGGAGTTGCGTAAACAACGGGTCATGACATGGAGGCCAGCGGCCGCGGGTGAAACTCTCGTGGCGTTGACCCTCGGCAGAGACCACAAAACACTAATACCGGAAATCAAACG
This sequence comes from Rhipicephalus microplus, assembly GCF_043290135.1. NCBI lineage: Eukaryota > Metazoa > Arthropoda > Arachnida > Ixodida > Ixodidae > Rhipicephalus > Rhipicephalus microplus. The sequence goes on from NC_134709.1 coordinate 98,317,227, forward strand.
ATATGTGCACGAAGAGGTGGCAGAGGTGGCAAAATAGCGGAGGTGGCAAAATTCTTTGCCACCTCTGCGTCACCGACGAGAACCGGAAATTTGACTGCCACAGCTCTGGATGCACGAGCTTCGTCGTCGTCACAATGATCAAGTGCTCGCCTGTCCCCCGCCAACGTTCTGGAAGTGTTTATCGGAGTTTTATGAACTCTCGCCCTTCTTGATACCGGAGCTCCCATTTCTGCCATGAGCCGAAAACATGGCCGCTCCATACTAAATGTCACGACGCCACCATCTGGATTTTCGATTAGTACAGCGAGAGCGCAACAAATTTGACCGTTGAGAGCGTGTACGGCTGGAGTCACCATTCAGAACATTTTGTACCACATCGAGTTTCTAATGTTGGCCACCTGTTCGCATCACGTAATACTCGAATGAGACTTCTTGCCATGCCACCACGCCCTGATTGAATGCGCTCACGCTCAGGTGTAACTTGTGTTCGCCGATGTCACGTCTGCCAACACCGACCGACTTAGCGTTGGCAAGCTTCGTGTGGCCACTGACATTGACCATCGTCCTCTTAGTCATTGTCCCTGTTGACCGCACTGACCTTTCTGGCACTACTGTTACGTTCACTCCGTCTGCCATTTTCAGTCATCGCCATGGCACGTCTCTGTCATATGCCATTCTGCCTCCCAGTGATGATGCAACGGGAATACTTGTTCGCAATCCCAGATTATGTCCTCTCACCTTACACCATCACGAGACACTTGGTCGTGCTCACCCAGTAGACGAACGCTCTATCGTGCCTATTGAATCCCATGACACTGGCCCAAAGCTTCAGTTGGATGCTGTACCTTCTTGTTTCCATCCGGATGACATCTCTCTCGATGTAATCAACAGCTACATCGAATGCGAGCTCCCCTCGGGATCAATGAGCATGACAAATAATGCTTCTCCGTGAGTTTATACATTAATTTGTCTTTCCACAGAAGCCACTGAGTCAAACCAACACCGTCACTCACAGTATCGACACGGTAACGCAAACTCCTTTGCGACAACGCCCCTGCCGTGCACCAGCAACAGAACGCAATATCATTGCAAAGCAAGTCAGTAACAAGCTTCGCCACGATGTTATCACGCCCCCTTCAAGTCCCTGGTCTTCGCCTGTAGTGCTCGTCAGAAAAAAAGATGGTTCGATTAGATTATGTCTGGATTACAGACGACTCAACGATATTACGCGTTAAAATTTGTACCCTCTACCCCGCATCTCCACCACTATAAAACAAGGTTTATTGGCGTAAGTAGCACTTGCAAAGAATGGTATTGATACTGAAAGCGGGCGGCAGCAACCGACATAGAAATCACAGCGCAAGGGCCAACCGCTCGCGCCGAATAGACCTGCTGTGCAAGCGCTATATATTCACGTCAATAAACCCCGTTTCACCTAGAGATATATGCCAGAAGGTTTGTTCATCGTTTTTGCTTGTACACGTCAGTTACAGTTTTGCAGTTTTCAGAATGATATGGTCAAGTTGACATCTCTGTTTTCAAAAGTAACATGAAAATGAACCCTTCAATTGCTACAACCATGACATGGTATTCAATTTAGTGTTGTAGGCCTGATTAGATCTTGTTTCAAGTCCAAGGTAAGAATGCCTTCTCTAGGTCCACCTTTAGTCGGCCAGAACCAAAGGTGGGCGTAGCATACAAGTGTGGCCGACCTGTAAATTTTGGCCGACAGAAAAATATTTTATGTTGTCATTTTAACATTAACACGTCTACTCTTAAAAAATAATAAAACATCAAACTTCGTTCATACATGCTGACCATGCAAATATTGTAGGTAGCGAAAGAACGGCCCCTATTAGAATTAGTAGGGTGGTTGTACTGCACAAGATATGTCATTAAGATATCTCTCGACTAGACTTGTGCTTCATTCCCAAAATCGCCAGTGGCGGTGCACCAGTGTTTTTTCTCCAGTGATGGCCCATCAACGGCGAGAGGGAGAGTGGGGTGGGTTCAACATTTGTGTGTCCCGTGAATTTGAAAAAAAAAACTGTTTCCCTGAAAGGGTGAAGCAGTGAATGCGATAGCAACAAGTCAATGTTATAACGATCTAAGGCAGCAGCTTACTATTTTCATACGATCTCTTCATACGTGTCTGTGTTTTACGCTTGTATATCGCTTCATGTTCTTCATTGCCTTTATTTCTTCCTTGTTTACGTTCTCCATCGGGTAAAAAACTGAAAGGATAAAAGGGCATTAAGCCCTTCATGGCTGGAGGACGCCGCAGTGTGGAGACAAGCAATACCCTTCTGTCTTCTGGAGAAAAGTACGTTGGGAGCTGTTCTCGATGTGTTGATCTAAAGAAGTCGTCCATAATCCATTTAAGCAGAGGACATTCATTTCCACTAGAAATAGTAAAGTGGTGAGCTGTAATGTTTGCTTTCGACCACGTCCAAGCACCGAACCCACCAGCACATTCCAAGGGTAAAAAGAAGGTGTGCAAAATTTATAGAAATGTGAACTTGTCAAGTTTCACTTGCATATAAACGTGTCCCAAATGCTTAAGAACAATGCAGAGAGAGGGTATCGACCTTCACAACTCCATTAGAGTCCAAATTAACCCTGCCTTCAATCAGAATTTATGCACGACCTCTGAGATGTACGCCCAAAAGCGGACGTCTGGGCACCTGCGTTCATTGCGCTGAAGAGCATTAGTGTGAGTATTTGTTGAAACTTCCGGACATCGAAATGATGATGCTGAAAAAGAACCGTAAACAGTGATTGTGGTGATCGCTGATATGCAGCTAACCACCTGCCACTGAAACGGACAGTACTCCAGCAGGACATATCGAGTATAACTTCGCAGTCATGAAAAGAAAATTAGCACATCCCACGTGACCACAACGTTACGAGGCGGACGTAAATTATGGCATTCATGACTCCCATGTCATGATTATTATGTTTGGATGTGTCATTTACCTTCGTCTTATATTCACGTTACGTGATACCAAATTTAGCATCGCGTGACGTGATATGCGTAGCTTGCGAAACTGCCACGACCTTGCTACGAGCGTAACATGTAGCCATGTTTTGCATCACACGCATATTATGACTAACATGTTTGGACGTGTCATTTACCTTCGTCGTCTACTCACGTCATGTGATACCAAACTTGGTATATGTGGAGCTGGCGAAACGGCCTCGAGCACGCTATGAGCGTGGCAAGTAGACAAGTTTTACAAGACACGCATATCAAAATTATCATGTTCGGACTTGTCATTTACGTTTATCATTTATTACAACGTATCACGTGATACCAAATTTGGTATTTGTGGAGCGAGCGAAACGGCTGCGGGCGCGCTATGAGCGTAGCATGTGGTCATGTTTTACATGACACGCATGGGACGATTATCATGTTTGCATCAGTAATATACCTTCGTCATCTGTTGAGGTCACGTAACACCAAATTTGGTATATGCGAAGCTAGCGAAATGATCGCCAGCGCATCATGAGCGTGGTGTGTTGTCATGACTAGTCATAACATGAAAATCAAGACATGCGTGTCACGATTCTCAATTTACGGGTTGTCATTTATGTTCGCCATGCAGTCCTGTGACACTATACTGTTGTAGTTACCGGGCACACAAAGGTCATTGCAATCATTACAGTCTTCGTTTGCGAAAAGCGCGCGCTTTTCAGACACAGCAAAGTAACAACTGAGACGCTTATTCGCGTGCATCTGTACCTGTCAGTAGGTTTAGTGCGTCATTTGCACGTGAGATACGCGGGGAACGTTTCAATTTGCTTTCCATTCTGTGCATGATTTTACAATTTGTTGCTATCGCATTCATTTCTTCACCTTTGCGGCAAAGCTGTCACTTTTTTTTTTCATTCCGAAGAATTGAAAAAAAAATAGATTGCGACTAGTTGTAATTCTCTGCAATTTATTTGGAATAAAAATTTGTCTCTTCTGCAACTCATATCAGTTGCAGAAGAGACAAAGCTTAACGTACACACTAGCTGTAAGAAATACAATGAAGCAAAGTATGACAACTGTAGATGAGAGTACTTAAAGTCAAAAACAAAATTGGGGGATCTTCAGCTTCACCTTTTAGAATTGAACGTGATAGCGGAATCCAGTCCCTAGTGCGCCCTTCAACCACTAAGGGCATACTTAATAATAAGTTGTGACACACACACACACACGCACACGCACACGCACACGCACACACACACACGCACGCACGCACGCAGACAGCGTGCAGCGCGAATGCTACATACAGGTTTTCGATCTAAAGCAAGAATCGCGCGATCTAAAGCAAGAATTGCGCGATCTAAAGCAAGAGCGCGCGGCGTGTATCTTCGACACACGCCGCGCGCTCGCCATCTCAGAGGCTATACAGAGTCTCACAATGCCTCTCAGATAGCAGCACATTATTTTCAACTTTCACAGATGGTGGCGTCACCATGCGGCATTTGTCGTAACTGTCGTTTGGCGAATGTCCACGAAGCCAGCCCATGCCATCATTGAGCCGGCCTCCCTTTGCCGGCTCGCTGGTGCTTTATATTTTTTCGCTGGATATTTCGACTATGGTTATTGTGAAGTCGGACAGTTACTGCTAGTTGTAGTAGCAATGATTTATTCTCTATTGTAGATTTGGGTGCACCTTAAAGTACCCCAGGGGGTCGAAATTTCCAGTGCCCTCCACTACGGCGTCTCTCATAATCATATGGTGCTTTTGGGACGTTAAACCCCACATATCAATCAATCAATGGCGAGCAAATGCCACTTCGGAGCCTCTGCAATTCCATGGCCCGTGATCACCTGTTCAGAGGAATAACTGCCCAAAATGTGCGAAGACGACCTTTGCAGCTAGGTTCTACCCTCACCTTACAGCAAGCAATTCAAATTGCGAAGGAACAGGGGCGTACCGAACTGGAAATTCAGGCATTCACGAACCACGCTAGTTCAGAAGATCAGATTACATCCGGGTTCTCAAGATGGCCGCGAAAAACAAAAGCATGGTTAAAGGCCTCCCAGACAGAGCTCGGCAGGAAGCCAACATAGCCGCGGACATCACAACTCCCGTCCTACTACATCGAAATTTGCACGCCACCAGGAAGGACCACACCGATCTGAATCCGGTGTCTGCAACAGATGCGGATCTCATTAACACCACGCAATTTTTTAAATTGTCTAGCCCACAACCGCACTTGTTCTGCCTGCAGAAAACGAGATCACTACCAAGCTGTATGCCGCTTATCAAATGTCAGCACGTCTCAATTGAACTTAATTGAATAACAAGATGCTACGATAACAAACTCGGTTACGATCCTAAACATTGTTGAACGCTCCAGCCGTCCTTCGCCACTGAAGATTACAGTTCAAGTTGGTCAAGTCAACATTCCTGTCCCCGTTGACACCGGTGCGACCGTATCATTGCTTAACTTATAAGATTTTAGGAAGTACTTTTCGGGGGACCAGACTACTTTACTCGTAGGTTGTTCTTCAGAACTATTTGAAAAAGGGCATTCTCAACCTCGAATACTTCTCTACAAAGGTTTGGTACAATGAAACTACTCACTGCTGCTGTGAAATTTTACGTGTCGAAAGGGGGTTTTTTACTTCCTGGGTCGGACGCCATTCGTAGCCTGATTATAACCATTCGCGGTGCAACATAGTCCTGCTCATAAGTTTAAGTTAAAAAAACGCCAACAAGTTTTGCCAATGCTCCTTCTAAATTTCACCACCTCTTCACCCAGAAACGCGGACTGGTGAAAAGCTACATGCACGAAGTGAAACGTCGTCCAGTTGTGCAACCAGATGCTGCCAAATTTCGCCGATTTCCATTCCTGCTTCGGCAACAATCTCAAATGAACTCTCTCGTCTTGAAAAAGCAGGCGTCATCGAACGAGTTTCAGCATCACAATGAGTCTCTCCACCGGTCGTGGTGAAGAAAAAAGAACGGTTTCTTAAGACTTTGTGTGGAATTGCGTGAACCAAACAAAGCTATCGTGGTTGATGGGTTTCTCCTACCCCACATCGAAGAACTTCTCCAGCAACTTACAGGGGCTGTTTACTTTTCAAAGCTAGATCTTGCATCAGCGTACCATCAGGTTAACTTGTCAGAATCAAGTAGAGACCTAATTTCTTTGTAACACATGGTTTACTCAGATTCCGCAGAGTTCTTCGGGCTTGAATCTGCCCGCGCTGTTTTCATAAAATTTCAGACATCTTGAAAGATTGCTATGGATTACTGTGCTACGCAGGTGACATTTTGGTCTACGGTCGAACGCGTGCTGAGCATGATGCTAATTTAAAAGTTGTACTAAGACGCATAAGCAACACAGTAATGAAACTGAACGGTAAATATGTCTGCCGTCAAGCAAATTCCAATTTGAGGACACAATGTTAGTGCCAGAGGATAGTCTCCTTTTGAATCCAAAGTGCATGCTATTGTTAGTGCATCTGTAGATTGTAAAATCTTGCATTCATTTCTTGGTCTCGCTGGCTATTACTCAAAATTCATTTCACATTATGCTGATGTTGTTGAACCACTGCGTTCTATGTTGCGTAAAGGCCAAACATTCAATTGGTCCGGAAGCTAATTCGGCTTTCAACTATATCAAAGAAGTACTAGCTGCAAATCCTGTCATTCAACTCTTTGACGAGAAGCTGTCAATAGTCATTACTACTGATGCGCCCAACATAGGATTGGGTGTCGTGTTTGACATTTGTACCTATGGGATATACATTTTACATAACGCACTGATAATCAAGCTCTTGTTACGTTACTTTCTGATGTATCAGAGGGCCGACGCCCATTACGCATTTCACGCTGGTGTGCCAGGCTGTTATACTACAACTTCACTGCATAGTACTGCAAGGGTGCACATAACGTTGTGACGAATGCACTTTCTGGTTTACTTTTACAGCTTCAAGTCTGCCCAGAACTAGAAGAAGTAGTCTCTCTCGATACTCCTTGCATAAGTAAAGCTGACTTACAGGCAGGAACTGCTGAAGGTGCTGCATTACAATATGTGCTTGCATTCATTGCCAATTGCCGGTCAGGTAACAAATCTCTGCCCCTAGGATTACTGCCCCAGTTTGCAGTCCGATTAGAGCTGTCCTGTGTAGAATAAGTAGTTTTCCGCACAGATAGAATCACAATTCTTGCATCAATGTGCGGCAGATTCGTGAAATTGGCTCATGAAAGCCAATTTCACGAGCCGTTGTCAGGATGAAACAACGGCTTAGAGAGATATACTGGTGGCTTGGCTAGGATAGTCAAATTGAGCGAGCAGTTCGCCACTGCATCGTATGTCAAACAGCTGATAAATCTGCTTAAACTATTTTTGCCCCCCTCCAGCCTGTTCGGTGGCCAAGCACACCATGAGAAAAGCTAGGCATGGACATTGTCGGTCCACATGAGCGTGCTCCCTTGTGACTGCAGATTTGCAATTACATTAGTTGACTACCACTCTAAGTTGCCGGAAGTTTTTTTTGCTCATGCAGTCACTTATCAAGCGGTCATGACATTCTTGACAGCAATTCTTAGTAGGGAAGGCTACCCTGAGGCAATTGTTACGGACAACGGTCCTCAGTTAAAGTCTCAACTATTTGAAGCTTTCCTCTTAGAAAGAGGCATTCAGCACCTTTGCTCATCGAACTACTATGCGCAAGGCAACAGCCAATTTGAACGTTTCAAAAGAGTTCCGAAAGAGCAAATTCAGCTCACTCAACTTGAATGCCGCCCACTGAAACTTTCTGTTACAAGCACATATCACTTAACGCCTCAAGCTACTACAGGGTTTGCACTTGCACAATTTTTGCATATTCATCAACCTCAATCTGGGATCGACATTGCAGGGTTACACCCAAAGTCTTCTGCTCTTTTGCCAACGTTGGATAATGTGAGAACACGAGTATTCAATAAGCAACAGGCAACTAAGCAACGCATTGATTCAAAGCGTGAAGCAAAGTCACCTAAGCTACAGGTGGGCCACATGGTCAAAGTACTGCTTCATGCAGAGCAAAACTGAACTTCACAGCAGAATTCACTTCCTCTACCTAATTCCTCATTCATGCAACAGAATTACTCCCCACCTTCATTCTTCTGCAACGACCCGGTTAGTGACACTCCCAGAAATTACCTTACAGGCATCTTCAAAAGAAACGGCTAATGTGCCCCGCCCCAGTGCAGATTGTTTTGAAGAGGGGAAACATGTCTCAGGTACTGATGTGTCATGCACGGACGCTCCAGAATCACTACAGCTCTACACTACAGGATGATGAATCACTACAGGATAATGAGCATGTAGGTGAGCCCCAAGGCTCAAAATCTTCTGAGATCGATAAGCCTCCATCAGTAAATCCTTCACCTCATCATCCGGCATGCCGTCGTTCCAAGCTACGCCGTAAAAAACCGGCGCGTTAGGGCCGGTTCACGCTAGCGGCAAGCCTGCCGCAAGACCGGTGCCGCCCGTAGAAAAGCTGCTCAAATTGCACGGCAAGCTCCCCCGACAAACATGGCTGCCCTTCCGAACGCAGTTGTCGACCACCCCGAATCTATCAAGCGGATCCGTGCTCCCTGTAGATCATAAGCTCCGAACTGATGCTTCCACTCGCTTTAGACTCATATCTTTGAGCTTCGAATATACAGTACTCGAATAGATTCGGCACCGTTTTTCAGAACCATACACAAATAATTGATGTTCTAGGCCTAAGCAAGCCTTCCCGAATTTCAGAGGGCATACAATACATGTTTGTTTGTTGTTGCTTACGCTGAATAGCTGGCGGCACTTGTCCAAACGCCTGGTTTAGGGACGTCATATTTAATTGCTATGCGATTTTTTGAGTACCGGACAAGCGAAAATGCTCTATTCGCTGCTGGAACGTAGTCTGGAAACGATACGTTCGACATATCGCGAAAACCGCGGAGCAAGAAGCAAGCAGCTCGAAGTGTCCCGCGGTAGACGCAGACAATGCGGAGAGGCGAAAGCAGACGACGCGCCTCAGCCATGTCGCTCGTCACTGATGGGCTAAACCACTCTCCGGCAAATGACAAACGGCACGAAAATGGGTTTCGGACCCATTTTTCGAACGTCGAGGAACGGAAGACGTGCGCGAAGCAAACAGGCGCGCACGGCTGCCTGAAAACATGAAACGCCATACGGTGAAGTATTCTTGCCGCTAGCGTGAACCGGCCCTTACAAGGATTATTTACCTTGAGCGTACTCATTTCTATTACTCTAATTTCTACATGTGTTAACTATTGTATAATGCTGCTTTCTTACCGATTTTTTACCACCGCCCCCAATGGGTGCTGTAAACACTACCGATGGGGAAATGACGAGGTAATAACTGAAGTCGAATGCTTCACGTGTGCATTTCAGCAGCGGCAAGTGGGTGCTTCCTGATGTACCGAATTTCGTCAAGAAGAAGTAAGTTGAATATATTATTTTGACCTACAGCATTCTCAATTGTTTTGCCGTGTTGAATCCACAAAGCTGAACGGCAGTCGCTGCTTCGTTTTTCTTTGCGCTAAATAAGTACCACACATTGTACGTGCTCATTCTGCACTTCTCCGAAGCAGCTTAATGCGGCGCACGTGCAAATAGGAAATGTAAAACGTGATCCACTGTCAGAGAGAACACGCAAGCTCGTGGCCGGTGGTCCACGTGGCGCATACTGGCGGCGAGATTTTAAATACGGTGCGTGCGCAGTGAATTGTGATGGCGGTGCGCACCCAATTTCGTCTGCTATTTCTCCTCCTGCGTGCACGAAAGCGTGGGAAAGGGTTGCCGTAATTTGCAATGCAATTGATCTAGCTTTCACAATGCCTGCTTCTCGTCGAACTTTCAGCAAGAACTAAAAATATATGGTTTTAATTTTATTGCTGCAGTTTTTCGCAAGCTCTCACCGTCCAGGCTGTCATATTGTTCACGTATATATACTGCTCGCTCAATCTAGCCGCTTTAAATAACAGATAATGTTATTCAAGACTGATGAACCTGACACTCCAGGCTCGCATTCACGGCCAAGAAATGTCGGCTTATTAAAAAATAGAGATGCCGAGTTTGTTTCAGTTGATTTACAGTGCGAAAGCGAGAAGCGCGAAGGGACATCGCTTTCTATCGCATGTAGAGTAGATGGGCGGCGAAGTAGCAGGCGACGCGAGGAAGGCTTTGCCTTGATGGACCAATGCGCATGCGCCACATTTCGAAATCTCGCCAGCAGTTAGCGCTCCGCGGACCGCAGGCCATGCACTTTGCGCGTTCCCTCTACAAGTGGACCGTATTGTAAATTAACGCACCCTGTACCACGGCGTTACGAAAAAGCAAACAATGTACACTGTCAAATAGTTCGTCAGGAGCCCCATGCTGGAGTTGGTCTGGAGCCAATGAAGGCAGATAGATTGCCATTGCTTAACATTTAACATTGGCATAGTTCCCGCAGCAACGATGAAATCAACAGGCTGCCTGACAATGTGGTGAGCGCGCACCACTGTTGCAGAGAGCAATTTACACTCACGGCCACCTGGATTTCAGAGACTTCAGCCTAGATCGGCGCGCACAACTCCGCGCGCGCCCGATCCACGTGGATGTCTCACACTCTGGTCTTCACTATACCCTGTTTCAGAAGTTACCTTCAGAACTGTGGAGGCTACAGGGCCCCCAGCCAATAGAAAAGGCAACTGACCCCTTCACATGTATTCATCCGCGCCGTGTCGTATGCTCGCCGTCTTCACAGTGTCTGCTCTCTTAATTGTCGTTACACGCTCATTGAATAAACCACGAGTGCTTTATTTAATAAATGAGTAAAACTGACAAAGAAGTCATTACACTGCAACTTCAGTAAGGTTCGGGCACTTGAGAAAGGAGGATTGGACACTTCGGAGTGGATATTGAGAAGCGTGTTGCTACTTTAGTCCCGTATGGTCCAAGCAGTTACACTATATGCTACCTTTAGCTAAGAGAGTTGGGCATCTCCTTACCATGGTCGCTAGCAACCATGGCTTGCGGAGAAGCTGATCCACAGGCTGCGCCCGCGAAACATGGCCGCATTGCTGAAAGCAGTCATCGTTTACCTACAATTTATCAAGTGACCGTCGTGTGCTCTTTAGCTCGTTAGCTAGAAACTGGTGCTTTTATTTGCTTTATACTCATGTACTTAGGCTCCTAAGGTAAACAATTAGCGTATATTCGGCATATATCTGCCGTCGGCGAAGGACGATGTCGGCGAATGACGACAAAGGACGATGTCGGCAGCGGCAGGAATGGCAAAGCTCATGACTGTTGTAATTTCTAGCATGGGCGAAACGTGACAGACCATCAACTTTGGCTCCGTATGACAACCAAGTAAGATCGACCCAACAACTCGGGGCTGCAAGGCTAGAGTTGTCGGACCAGGGATAAAGAGCGGCAGTTAGAAGGGACATAGGCAGTTTAGTTTGTACATGCAGGCATTTAGTACTCTTGCGTTTATTTTGAAGACGATAGTCTTTTTTGAGATATTTCAAGGCAGAAATTTGAGTCTGTCTATCTGTCAATCGATTTAAACACTCGAGCGAAAGTTAAATGCTTTGCTGAACGCTCGCCTATCTTGATATGCCTGTGTGTTCATACTAGTGAATATTGCCAATAAAAAAGCAAATATTGCCCATATTGTGCATATTTGAGCGCAACAACAATGCGTGAGTATTAAGTAGTGACCATCGCAGTGGCGGCTACATAGAGCGTCCGCTCCTAACGTGGGAGGTGCCGGGTACGATTCTCAGTGCCAATCATGGAACCCATCGATTTTTCCCAGTGGGTAGAGGAGTACACCTACCTAGCGCTTGGTTGTTTCTGGGCACTCATCTCTAGAGGTAGCCCATAAGGGTCTGCAAAGGCCCCTCGGCGTAACTTAACCCGCCAAAGCCTTGGTGAAATAGTTGAGCATCCGCCGCTGCTGTGGTAGGCAGTGAGTTCCAGCAGCCTGGTACCATCTGGCTAAATAGGTACAATCGCACTTCCGGCGTAATGCTCGGCCGAACGGAGTTTTCGTCGTTTAGAGGGCACCCACCCCGTGGTAAATCAGCGGCATGGAACTGTCAGACCCTAAATTAGGTGATTTGTTTTACAAAGGCTAGATCATATGATCTCTGAACTCTCTATTGCACATACCGCAATTACCACTATAGCAAAAGAAGGCCGTTCAGTAATTGCGTTTCAAACAAAAGACACATATACCTAGTAATGATTCCAAAATAAGTTATCTTTCCCCATGAAATCACACAGGTTTTTTGTGAAAAAGTGGCGTGTATAAATATCTGTCGCCTTGCAATTTAGGGAGTTGTACTTGCATGGTTGTTATTTAGGAAGTCTAGGTATTTCTACACATGGCTTGTTTTTGTGTCTAAAAATATTACACTACATCATTACTATAAACAAGTCTTACGAACAGGCCTCGAAGCATCAGTATTTTTCTAGCAATTTTTAAAACTATAGTATCAAAAGTGTGAAGCTGTCGCTACTTTTTTTATTAAGATTGTTTACCGTACGTACATTACTGCTCCTTGTGTTTCTTATTGATTGGGACGGGTGACGGAACCTTGTCAGACATTAGTTTGCCTTTTTTCCTGTTATGTACCTAACTTCTCAGTGTGTACTGTGTAACTCATTTATGATTGTCTGAATGAAAAAATCCAGATTTTTAAATGTATTGATTCGTAATTATAAAGACCACGGTATTTGTTTTCAAAGTTGTCTGCATTTGCGGTTCGTGTTTCGAATGCCGTGCGTTCGCCTTGGTAAATATGTTGTGCCGGCAAGCATGTCTTAGTTCATGTTAACCTCAGCTGCCTGAATCCGTGACACTCACGCATGCTCTCTATTATTATCGATATGTCGTTTGCCTCAGTCGTCAGACGCGTTTTTCATTTGTATGCCGGCACAAAAGAATGCATTCATCCAACATTGACATGCACTTACATTCTCGAAAATGTAAATAAAGTTCAGAATGCCAGATTGATAGGTTCGCATATTGCATGGGCTTGACCGAAAAAGTTTTCAGTTCAGTTAGATAAACTTTCATCGCTTAAGCCATTTTATTTGCCGAAGGGATGACGCAAACGTATACAGCGCGTAGTGAGGAATTGAAAGAACCAAAGTAGTGGGTGTGTGGATAACGCGTATCCTAAACGTATGCTAAAACTGATCGGTGTCCCACGTCATCGTCTGCGTTGCTGTCGTCAACACGAATATAAAAAAGGGGGATAATGGCTCCATAGAAGGTCACCATATGACATCATTGTGACGTTCTAAGTCGGAAAGTGTGTGAAGACATTATGTTGTCTTTGACGTCATCACACCAAGTCACTGCTTGCTCAAGGAATGTGGTCAAGGGTGTGTTGATCTCGAAGGCAGTGCTAAACGTGTTAAGGTGCACAACGTTCATTATCCCTGCAATCTCAGAAATTGTTCTAAACCATGCTATTTGCTGGAAGATTCTGGAAGGGGTGCTGGAAGCTTCAGTACATTCAATAAGAAGAAAATAAAGAGGGCTTTCGGCTGAGGCCGGGGATTTTGTGGGTTTTCTTTTGCTTTTAGGACAGCACAACCTGATTTAAGTTCTTGCTTTTGCCAAAATATATGTATAAACTTTGGGAATGTGTTACATACCTTGATGTTCACAACGATGGTCTCGTTGTACGGCACATCCTTATTGATCAAAATCAGCAAGTCTCTGTAACCTCCGTCACTCTTGTCTATCTCCAAGGTGCTCACACAGATCAGCAGGCACAGCAGTGCTGTAGCTACAGGCATTCGCGAGGCCATTCTCAGATAACACGCTGTTGAACAGAGCGAAAGACAAATGGTATTTACTATTCGACAGCCAGCAAATGCACGGTGACTAAAAAAAGGTGTTTCATTGACTTGTGTCTCTAATAACAGCTTTCGTTGTGACAGTTGAGCGTCGGGGCCGGGAGTACTGGAACTAGTATAGTGCATTACGGGAAAGAAGAAACGGCCGAGCAGACCGACACAAGAGGACGTTTCTTCTTCCACGTAATGCGCTATACCAGTTCAAGTACGGCGAACCAACTCCCCCAATCTTCAACACTCGGGGGGGCTGGGAGCGCGCTAAAGATGCGTTCATTTCCGGAGCATTTTACAGCGCGCAGTAGAAGAATATATGAGAACGTAGTTTTGAAGCATCTGCTTATATGTTGAAAACAACTTAGCGACGCGTGCTCGTGGTCATTTGCCTCTCGCAATTCGCAAATCCGAATTTTCCCGAGCACTTATTTCTTTACTGATTTCATTTGCGCACACAGATACACAATAACACTGACAAAAAAGGGAGAAAGCAAGATCGAACAAGTAGTTTTCGGTCACGTGGAGAATAGCTGTAATGCCTTGAGAGGGCACACGCTATCGATGAAACGATACAGCCGCCCGGCGAACTCTGTCATCAAGACACACGACGCGAGGCACATCGCTCTTGTTTTTAATACATTTGAACCCTGTGTAGGGATGGTAAAATTGAACAATTACTCGATGATTTGTGCCTAATTACGCGAACAATCGTATGCAATTTTTGTGTTTTATGTAATTGAAATAATTGATTAAAACTCTTCGAATAATACATTGTGGCAACCACTGTTTCCCCGCCTCCCTCAATACTGCCCCACGGTCGATGCGCATGAGGCGAGGTAAGCTACACCTAGACGCAAAAGACGAGCTCACGAAGTCTGTTCTCACTGCAGCGCAGATTTGTTCGCTAGTAAAGTGAACCAAAAGCTGGAGGCAGTCTCACAACATAGAGGCATCAATGAACTCACCCTGGTCTGCGTGGCACACGGCATCCACCTCCAAACCTCTAAGCCTTTCTCAACGCTTCAAGCGCGAGCAGGAAGTGGCCCCAACGCGACGTGGCGGAAATGCACTTGCCCGTTTCTGAAGAAGAAGATGATTATTATGATGATGATGACCTCATATGATGATGACCCTCGAAGGGGAATAAGCCAAGAGCCGGGTGGCAGGACGCTTAAATTTATGAACTGTGAAGCTAAAAGCAATCTGAGTAACTTCATTCATTCATTCATTCATTCATTCATTCATTCATTCATTCATTCATGCAAAATACCAAGTTCGCAGTTAAAAGTATGCAGACGAGGTTCCCAAGTCGAGTGACTGCAGTGGGACCTGTTATGTCATGCGTCGGACGCTACGCACGGGGCATCAAAGATGCTGGCGCCCGGAGCGCGGGCCGCGAAGAAGCAGAGAGTAGGAGCCGAGACCCAGCTGACACTCACGAAACCCCTTTTATTCACAAGGCGCCAAAACATATACAGCAACACAGCGCCCCCTAACATATGTAATGAAACCGAAACCAAAACCACTATACATCCTCCCCTCCTTTTTTTAGAGGGGAATTCTTATATAAAAATGAATGAAACTAGTATACAAAATAATGCATGTAGGCAACTAGAAATCTTCAGTGCAACGTATGCAGTCGCTAATGCTTAGAAAAATGATAAAGGATATCTTTATACACTGCCTATGAACCTGCACCATTTAGAGCATGCCATTATATGTTCTCTCCCTCCGGGAAAAATGTTGCCTGGCCGGAGCGACATCAGAATAAAATTACATAATGCAAGGCATACCTATATATTGTTGTAGAACACTCACAATATACGGAATTCATGGTATAATGACCTTCGAATGGTCTTGAGGCTTATGGCGTTTCAACGGATGGTACGGTGGTATGCATGAAAGAATGGCCTCCGCCGACTCGCCTGAACACCGTTCAGACGCTGATGAACCATGTATCTTATGCACATTAACATTGCAAGACAACGTAGCTGACTTCTGGCATGGCACCACAGATGGATCTTGTACTGGTGCCGGAACTGACGTACGTAATGCAGTAACACGCTCTACAGTAGACGCGAGCAAAGTGCTGGCACTAGGCACAACAGCATTAACTTCACAGGCTACACCACGTACATGAACTGTATGGGCTTTAAGCCCGTTAGAAACACTTTGCATGCACTCACGGCAATAAAACAGTCGCGTTGGTAATACATAAAAACGATGCAGCATGGTAGGCAACGGCAACGGAGGCGGCTTAACATGGCTTCTAGGAAAGTCACTGTGATTCTCATGCATCTCAGTCACTTCAGTATTGCAGTCGAATGACCTCACCCTCTTCAGGAGTCCAGCTTCCTCGAGCCGTGCAAGGTCATTGGTCACCTCATTAGGCAGCCGGAACGAGCTTTGCTGGATCTTCGTGGAATATTCGTGGCCCGGCCGGTGATCCCGTCGGTGTGCCGACTCCTCTACTCCACGAGGGTCTGGTTGAACCGCAGTACAGGTCAAAGTCTCACGAATCATCACCAGCTGAAGCGCCTGACTTGCGTCAAGTCACAGAAGCGACGTGCCCTTTTCTGGGACAAAAACTTCACTGGCGCCGTCTTCCCTTGGTATTGCACAGACGCTTAGAAGAAGCCCAAGTTGTCAATCACCTGTTCAGAATGATTGTGGATGGTGAAGTGTGATTTCAGCAATTTGACCGGCGAAAAGTGCTTCCGGTAGTCCTGGCAGCTGAGCAGTGACACGACGACTCCAGTGTCGTCGAGCCATTTTATCTGGACGCCATTGATAAGTCTCCGTGCACGCTGAGGACGGTGATCACGTTCGTCACAGTACGCCCTTGGCCTTCTTCACCATCCGGTGCAGATGCCGAATCACCCGACGAAGGGCACATCTTACTGACATTGTTGTCAAGAATCATCTTGTTTAACTAATTATCTTGTGTAACTAATTATCTTGTGTAACTAAAATCTTGTGTATCATATTAATATACAACATAAATAATTGATAAAAAAAGAAAGAAAACATAAAAAGAGAGGGGAAGAATATGCAAAAAAGATAATCTAAATAAGGCCGGCGATAAGGACTGCTTCATCCCACTTCTTCTTTCTCCACTTCTATCTCTGCCTGTCCGGCTTGGCTTCCAATTACGACTTCGTCTTCCAACCTCCCTTGTAGTGGTCCTCATCGACGCACCACAGAAAACAAAACCACAACTACCGCACACCTTACGAAAGTACCGCGCACGACATCACACTCACCTTTTCAGAAGTTCCATGGACATAACAACTGAAGGACTTGCCACAGCCGTATTCTGAATGGAAAATCACGCAGCTTGAGCATTCTCATGGTATTTATTATCAAACATGCAGTGTGTAAGTACAGAATGACTAAGTGAGTTGTGACGACTTGTATCAGTGAATAAGAAACAGATGTTCCGTTAGTAAAAAGAAAACAAGGAAGCGGTCAGGATGTACATGTGTTGCCGAGCCCCGGTTGTCGAACTGGTTGTCAGAAATTAAAAATGTAAAGTTTGAAATTTAGGACGTAGGGCAAGCTCACAGTCGTTTTCTTTGTGCATTATTCGCGCTGAAGCACCGAAGCTAAGTATATTGTCAACTGTGAGGTTCCGCCACGGCTAAAAGAAAGGAGCAACGAAAAGTCTTTTTTAGTAATCTGTACCGGCGACATGATGAACAATAATGTTCTATTGTTTCGGTTCTGAAAAGTGGCATTCAGGCGATATAACCAGACCGGCCCTGTGTGAGTACAAATTTAACGGCGGGACACGACTCGTAATCTAGTTAATACGACTTCCAATAGTATAGCAGGTGTTACGACTGTCATCATTATTGAAGTTTTTTGGCCTTTGTGAACAGACCGAAAATATTTCGACGCATTCCAAGCAAGGGTATGCCATCAGAACGGGTTGATTTGCTCTCGGCAAAACCTGAACGAGGGTTTCGGGACTGGTTCGCGCAAAGAAAACGCACGAGCCAAGAGAGGCCATTGTGAGCTCGACTCAAGAATGACCATTGTGCTTGCTGCAAGAAAGGCTTTCGAGGCAGACAAGGAGGCAGCTGGGCCATTTTTGAGGTTACGGAGAATCTGGAAATCTTGGAACCAGCATGGTATGTGCAGTTCAGGCTGAAAGCTATAGCCAAACTGATGGTGGCTGCATCTTGTGAGGAGAAGCGGAGCCCCTGGATATGTGCAGCTAAGCCACAGTTTCTAGCAGACAACCAGGAATGGAATGTGGGGTTAAAGGAAAGAAAAGATCACTACCTGCTGTAGCTCTTGCGGGAGCCTGCCTCGAAGACGAGGGATTAGCCGACCACTCCTCCTTCCCCCTTTCTCCATAAGATCAGCTGAATGGGGTGGCATATTTTGACGAAATGCTGGCACACCACTACATTGTCCTGCTCAAACAGTCAGGCAAGTTTGACACGAGTACTGGCAGCCGCTTTTTTTAACCTCGTCCAACTGCCAGAAGAATCTTGGAAGCCAATATCATCGGACGTGAGCGAAACGTAGTGACGTGTGCGAAGACGTCGGTGCAGTGCGTTTGTGACCATATTTGGGCACCATGTAGACTGTGCCCTTTCCGCTTGCATTGTGTGGTGTCTTTCCTCTCCTTCGTGGGTGGAACACCTAGACCATAGAGCACTCTATTGGCGGAAGCCGCGGACAATGTGCCCAGGGTTGGCAACGAGGCGCTATATAAGCTGAAGACTTTTGTGTATTTGAGATTCCACAGTTCAACAGTTCTCCTGTACAGTTTTTGACTTCTCGTTCTCCTTCTCAGTTACTAACCAAGTAAATAAATTGTGGTCGTTTTTAGGAGCGCCCCATCAGACTTGTTCGACGATGGGTCTTAGGACGGGGGCCCGCTACCAAATTGAGACCCGCGGGAACCGGAGTCGCAACACAGGGCACCACTGAATTTTCAATGTTCATTGAATACGTAAAATTTGTCCATTACACTATTGATTCCATGGCATTTTTACGAAGCGAAACTTTTATGCATGTTAATACAGTTATTCTAGCCATTTCAGGGATGAACGAAAGTATTGGACCACTTATTGCCGCTCGTCCTAGAAAATGCGTTACTACTTTATTCTTTCTTCTCCTCCGCATACGGCACACACCCGGCCGAGTAGAAGGTGAATGACACAGTGCAGTAGCCGCCTTGTAATCTTCTCTGAACAACGTCCAAATCACATTTTTTTTTCAGATTGCTCCTTATTCCGACAAGACAAAGGAAGCTGTATGCACGCCAAAATGTTATAATAACGTACTATACCACGCAAGCATTACACGTACTTTGCCAGCGGCTAACCGGCACAAGATAGAAGAAGGAGGAGGGGACAAGACGAGGTGAATAAAATGTGAAATTAGTGAATTTTTATTGCATTGATTTAAAAATTTTGAACTTATATGGCATTGATAGAAGGAACAGTGGGAAGTTTTTTGTACCATATTACGCTGTGAAGTTCAACAACTGAATTATTCCTTTAACAACGCTAGACTGAAGGTCTCGCCATTGTGCATATTTCGCAACCGAATTGAAACAATTTAATTTTTATTTTCATTCTGGCGTTGCTATTACTATCAGAAAAAATTCCAAGAAGCCCCATTTCAGGATTTAGGAATTATAGTGATTATTTCAGTAATTTTATCTGTTGGCGGCAATTCGTTGGGTTCTTGCCGAATTGATTGCTGTACTTTATTTGACAGCAAAACGAAAAGATTACCGTGTTAGTGTATACTTATTTATTCAAATCTTTGGTTTGTAATACGTCGTTTCTATCAGGCCTGACCACTTAATCAGTAGGCATTCTTATTCATTCGATCTTTTATCTTTAATGCTTACTGTAATGCATGCGACTATTTCCACGTCACATATATCATTTACTACTTTGATCAATAGGCTTAACAACGAACTGACCAATGTCGTTAAAATTGTCGTATGAACAACTTAATTTTAAACCATCTTGAAACTCAGAAGAAGAAGAAGAAGAATAACTTTATTTATGAAGTCCAGCGAAGTTGATTTGGGGCGGGCCTAGGCGTCGGCCACGAGCCCTTGGGCTCGGGCGGCTTCCTCGGCTCGCTGGACGGCCCACAGTTGTTGTTCGAATGAGGAGCTGAGCAGAGCCCCCTCCCAGCGTGTCCTGCGGTCCGAAACTGCCTCTTCGTGGTTTTCATCGTTGCTTTCATCTAAACTCGAGCATTCCCATAGTATATGTGAAAGTGTCGCCCTTTCATCGCAAACCTTGCATTTTTCTGTTAAATACAGATCAGGGTAACAGAGACTAAAGAGAACTGGATTCGGATAAGTATATGTTTGCAGTTGTCGCCACGCAACTGCCTGTTTTTTATTTAACCTGTTGTGTGGCGGAGGGTACTTTCGCCTTTCTAGCTTATAGTGCTGCGTTATTTCGTGGTAACTAGTCATGCGGTCCCCCCACTCCCACTCCCCCCCGCGTGGAACTTCGTCCGAGGCGGCGTCGGCGTTCGCAACGGCTCGGTTCGTGAGTGCTCGAGCCGCCGCGTGCGCCGCCTCGTTGCCGGCCAGCGGGGTTTGTGTGTGTGCGGGGGTCCATATGACGAAAGTGTCATTTTTTTCCCGAATTTTGTCTTCGTTAGTCATTAGGATTCGCAGCGCCTCTCGGGAGACACGACCGTTCGCATAGTTGCGTATCGCTGCTTGCGAGTCACTAATTACTACTTCGGCCTCAGTGGTCGCCACCGCGAGTGCTATGGCCACCTCCTCGGCCGTCTCGGTCAGTGGCGTTTGCACCGTAACGCTCGTCATGCATGTCCCTTTACCGTCGACCACCGCGGCCACGTAACCACACCTTCGCGCGTATCTGGCCGCGTCCACGAATACCGCTTCCTTGCAATTTCCGAATTTTATCTGCAAGTCCTGCGCTCTCTGGTTTCTTCGGCCGGTGTGATGTTCCGGGTGCATATTTTTGGGCAACGGCGGAATCACTATCTTTTCCCTCACCATCACGGTTATGTCGGCTTTTTCGCCTTGCTGCGTGTGATAGTGGATTCCCAGTTTTTCGAGGATGTACCTGCCCGTTTTAGTCTTAGAAAGTCGTTCATACTGTGCTACGTTGTGCGCTTCTATTAATTCGTCAAGCGTGTTGTGCAAGCCTAGTTCTAATAATTTCACTGTGCTTGTGTTCATGGGTAAGCATAAAGCTTGCTTATACACTTTCCTGATTAAGCAATCTAATTTTATCTTCTCGGCGACGTGCCAATTCAAGTAAGAGGCAACGTACGTGATTCTACTGAGGACAAAGGCTTGCACAAGTCTAATAGTGTTCCCTTCTTTCATACCACTATGTCGGTTCGTAATTCGTTTTAGAAGTCGGATTGTCTGATTTACCGCGTGTTCCAACCTGCGAACAGTTTCGCCATTGTGGCCATTGGCTGCAATATACAAGCCTAACACGCGTATAACGTCTACTTTGGGAATGACGTGGCCTTCCGAGGTCGTTAGCTGTATCGCTTCCTCTGCGTGATTTGCGCTTTGTTCGCTGTATTTGGGCTTTCGACCTCTGCGCGTAGGTCTGTAAACCAGTAGCTCCGATTTCTCAGCCGAGCAGGTGAGGCCCGTGTCCTCTAGGAATCTTTGAACCGTATCGATGGCTCGCTGTAGCGTCTGTTCTATTTGGCCGTCACATCCCCGAGTTACCCACAGAGTAATGTCGTCTGCGTACAGACTGTGGGAGAGCCCGTCAATCTCTTCTAATTTAGCTGGTAACCCTATGAGTGCGAGGTTAAAGAGCAAGGGCGAAATCACCGAACCTCAGTTCATAATTGAACTTGAAACTCAGTTCATAATTTTTTAAACCTTTTAAAAAATGCTTTCTTTTATACCACAAGTGTCTATTGACCATCGCTGCATTACTGCGTTTGACTGCGTGTGTTTTCTGGGCATAAATTTAGACCCTTACTTCAAGTTCAATAATTATATACTTTATGGTAAACAAACAACAGTATTTTTTATAAGATCACTCATTAAATCTCGTCCGTTTTTTTTTACCTGAAGCCTTATTGTCATATACTTCACCTTCATACATAGTCACTTCACCAATGGCATTACTTTACAGGGTAATACCTATAACACTCATCGTTCATACGTACAGCTCATTCAGAATAAGGCCATTCGAACTAGTACCAGCAGTTCACTTTATTCCAATTCTGCCACACTCTTTCAGGCTTACCACATTCTTACCACGTCTGGCTTGTTGCATTTTCACTTAGTCATATTTTAATCGAAACAATGAACAAACAGCTTGTGTTTGATTTAATTGATGCTAGATTACTCACTAACACCAACAGCACTACGTTCGCTTATAATCGGAACTTTATTTTACTTAAATGTAACACCATCTATATAGCGAAATGACTTCCTCCTTCACGGTGATTAAACTTTAACGCAATAGCGTTTGAGAGCTCGTGTCGCAGAAATCTCGCCGTCGGTGTCGGCTCCGTTGGTTGTGGGCGAAAAATCGTCTGGCGTCTGTGACCGAAAAATCAAGTTAACGAGATCGCCACGAGAGGCCGCTACTTGCCCACGCGTGCGCACGCGATCACACTGAGAAAGCCACGCATTCGAAGAAAAAAAAGTTCTCAAGGTCACGAGGCGCAGCAGTTTTTTGCCCCTGCCACACCTCTCTGCCAAGCTTCCACCGCTTTCGTCAAGACGAGAGAAGAGAAAATGCAATTGCAGCATGCGACGAACCTTTGTAACTGCACTCGCACTGGACGCATTCTTAATTTTTTTGCGGCGTTGAATTCGGGAGACAATAAGATATTCCAGTGAATTCATTCGACGATTGCTTGAAAAAGTGTTTCAGAGCCTCTTCAACGCATGTCGTTCGAAAGGTTTAACGATGAAAACGAACCCATTCGACGATTGTGTGTAGGCGCATTAGGGAAGCCTCAAACTACGTTGAAATAGGCCAAGGCAGTGCAGTCATCGTTGCTAAAAACACACCGAAACTTTTAAACACCTCGTAAAATGGACAACTGTGCTTATCTAGTGAAAAACATATCGTGCCTTTCCAGAGGCTTTGATCAAGCAAAACAGAAAACGCTAGATAATGTGCTGCTATCTGTGAGGCATTGTGAGACTCTTTATGGCCTCAGAGATGGCAAGCACGCGGCTGCATCTTGGAGGCCCAGCGACTCTTGTTTTTTTTTTTGTTTTAGATCAAAAACCTGTATGCACCATTGATGCGCGGGCGCTGTTACGATCTACTCTGTCTGTCTGTCTGTCTGTGTGTGTGTGTGTGTGTGTGTGTGTGTGTGTGTGTGTGTGTGTGTGTGTGTGTGTGTGTGTGTGTGTGTGTGTGTGTGTGTGTGTGTGTGTGTGAGAGAGAGAGAGAGAGAGAGAGAGAGAGAGAGAGAGAGAGAACATAAGAAGTATGCGCTTAGCAGTTGAAGGGTGCTCTAGGGGCCGTATTTCGCTAGCGCATTCAACTCTTGAAGGCGAGGCTTCAGGGTCCCCCAATTTTCGGTATTATTACCCCACCCACTTTAATCATTGTCATCGTTACATGCATTCAAGCGTGAACTTAAAAATTTAATCTGGTATAACTAGGCTGACAACAACAATAATTTTTAATGTAAAAGTGTAAGTGATTATTTATGCTGGGTTTTCTTCTATGGTCTGTTTAATACACTTGTGTAACTGTTTATTATGTACTTGCATCGCTTTACAGTGTTTTTTCTTTCTTTCACTTGTTTGTTATAGCTTTTGGTACATCCACTGTTCACTTCCACTTACGTTGTGTAATATTACATGCTGTTATAATCTAACCTTTTATTGTTATTGTTAACCGAGGGTCCTGTTGTATAGTGCTTTCGGTTTGGTTTCAATACATATGTTAGGGCGTGCTGTGCTGCTGTATATATTGTGGCGCTTTATGAATAAAGGGGGTTTCATGAGTGTCAGCTGGGTCTCGGCTCCTGCTCTCGCCTTCTTCGCGGCCCGCGCTGTGGGCGGCGTGTTTCCGTATCCTATACCAAGAGATGCATGGGGAAAATGCGGTGCCGCTGTTGGCTTAAGGAGGTCAGGTGATCTAAATGGGCTTCCGTTTTGTTGTGTTCATTTTGTTTTTTATGCAAGATGACGGCGCCCAGAGAGTGGTTTTTGCGAGGTTGGTTGAAGCCGTGCGCCGTTGAAATTTTGGGTTTTTCGCTGAAATGTGTTACGCGCGGCTGTCCAGATAGTTTTACGATGGACGCAGTGGTGTTTACCATTTATCCGGGACTGTGTATTGCATGCCCCTTTGGCGTGCGATCATGTGTTCGACACCACGCAAGGAACTTCCCGCTCCGTACAGAAGAAGCGTCCGTGCGCCGCAGGCATGACGGACGCCGAAATGTTCGGAATTTCTGTTACCAAAGGTTTTCGCGGCTGTTGGCAATGTGAACGTGGATCATTTCAAGATGGACGACATGGAGTATGCGCGGATTGTGTCGCGATGGGAGAAATAATGCACAACGTAAATCCTGGTGCGTGTGCATGCCCCTTTGGCGTAATATTTATCAGGAGATCGAGTGTTTGCCATGACGCAAGAAACCCTAGGACTTAATTTTGCTCGCGTATGAGTGCAATGGTATTCAACTACAGTGTAAAAAAAGACGTTTGGCGACTTGTGAATATTTGTTCAGTTCTCACTTGGCTCGATGGCATTGCAATTAAAGTTGAAGCAATAGAAATGAAAAAAAAATTATTTCAGAAATAGCGTCATTCTGAACTTCAAAGCTGCTGCTGGTGAGTGTACACTATTTTGCAAAAGGCAGGAAGCACTCGCCTCCCAGCCTTTAATGTGAACTAATCTAATGTTAATCGGAGCTATGTTTGAGCATGTTATAAAACACCTTACATGTTCACGTGCAATGCATCCGTCACAACGAATGAGGCATGCATAACCATGTAGTAAGATCAATAGATTGCCCCTCAGGACTATAGTGTCGAAACCAAAAAAGTAAAAGTACATTAAAGGCTTGTTTTTCTTTGTTAGGCTCAATAATATTGAGATAAAAAAAGGTAATCTTGCCAAACAATAAAGTACATTTAGGAGCTTGTTTTTGTTTTTGCTAGACAGAATGAACAATCATGCTAAATGGCTTGATGGTCTGTTATAACTCATTAATATTGTGTCTTACAAAGAAAACAAGCCCTTAAATGTACTTCCTTCTTTCATTCATAATGAGGGAGTCGTTCTGACAGTCCTGATGCCTTCAGGTAATATAATGAATTATTGGTCAGCGGCCAACTCATAATAAGCTCAGAAACTACGCGACGCCAAACAGACACAAAAAAAGAGTTTCACACTCGCCGTCATGGCTACTGGCCATTATCTCACATTTAATTTACATATACCCCATTAATTGAATGGAAAGGTGGCCGCCGTGGTAGCTCAGTTGATAGAGTATCGGACGTGTTATTCGAAGGTTGTGAATTTGGTTCCTGCACACGGCAAGTTATCTTTTCGCCCAATTTTCTTTCTTCACAATTACATTACAAAACCAAAACAGACCATACTGTGGAACGAAGGATATTTAACAAGCTTAGCAACGTGGGCAGGAAAAAAATAAAGGAAAACATGAATGCCTGGGCAACAATTGGCAGACGTGGATTCACGAAATGTGCTTGGAGAATGTACCCATATTTTGTAAGGTCATGCAATGTCGATGGTGGTTCATGGCGATTGGAACATGTTAGCTGTAAGAAATATCTGAATTCACCTCTCATACAACCAAGCCCCCCCCCTCCCCAAACCTCCAGGAATCACACAGATGAATGATGCACCTACCGATTGGACTCACAGTGCCGAAAGACGGGCAGGTGTCACGGTAGTTGAGCATGGGCTCTTCTTGATCAATGGAATGTGTTAAGTTCACTAATGACATTAATATAACGATGCTAAATCCAATGTCCTCCCCATAAAGCGTTTGTTTTTTCTTCAAACTTGTCTAACAGAAACGTAAATTGCTTATTTAGATGTAATTATTTCTTGCCCAACAGGACACACTTCTTAACTAGAAACCAATGACAGCACATGCATTTATTAACGCAAAACCTAGAGCCTCTTTGACATGTAAACTTTCTGCTATTTTTCTCCATATTAGATTTACGATTCGATCGCATATTGCTTTCAGTTTTTCATCAGGCTAGCTCATGACACCACTAAGTAGATTGCTAATACAATAATGTTTACTAAAGGCTCAATACTTCATTAAAGATGTGCTGTTAACATATAATAGCTTCTTGATGTAGGTCAAAAGTTCATTGAAGTTGCTTGAGAAAGTGATTACTATCTGTTATTACAAAACAAGCACCTGTTTTAAAAGTAGGCAATCAGTTAAACAAATGCTATACTAACTTTTTTCAAAAAAATGTGACAGCTTCCGAACAAAATGAACCGAGATGATTTACAGGTAAAATAAGCTCTCCAGTACGATACATTTGACATTACTTCATACTAACCAGTGCCTTAAAAGACATCTGTATATGAAGGTGTTTTTAAAAAGCATTTGTATCTTACACGGATAACAAGCTGCTGTATAATTGTCATGGTATGATGAGCAATCAGTATGCATTAAGAATGCCCCAGATTTCATGTATTTATGTTACCTGTAATGAATTGGACAACATTATTTAGGGAGAGACAAGTTGGCTTGAGCAATACAATAGCAGATCTGAGCTAGTTGGTTTGCCTACCTGTTAGTACCACCATCTCGCACCACCATCTCGCATCTTTTCAAGTACCGCCATCTCGCAAGTACCATTATCTCGCATCTTTTCATCATATATGCGTCCGTCTGTATGACCGTCCGTGCGTCCATCCGCCCGTCCTTGCATGCGCTTGTTCCTGCATCCACACGTCCATCCGTGCTTCTGTCCCTGCGTTCGTCCATGCATCCGCCCCTGCGTCCGTTCATGCGTTCATCCGTCCGTGCAGCCATTCGTGCGTCCGTCCATGCATCTTTCTGTGTGCCCGTTCGTCCATCTAGTCAACACTCCAAGTACCACCATCTCGCATCTTTTCATCCCATATTCCGCATATAGAAGGACCGCGATGCAGCGGACATTCCAAGGACTAACTAGAAGTGGCACACGCACATTTGCTTACAGCTTGCGCTTCGTGTCTACTTGCCACCTTTAACCACCTCGAGTTCATGGTTTGTACTAGTTCACTGTATTCATGGCACTGCGGTCCAACACTCGCTAAAACTCTCTAAAACCAAGGAGGTTACGCCCAGCGAGAATAAACTAGCAACCCTTTGTCAGATTGTGCTCAATGTACATGCCAATGGCTGCTACTTGGGAATGAGAGATAGGATAATTCGGCTTTTAGTTAACGTGCACGCTGCGAATTTTTTATTGTTCAATAACGCACAGGGGAAATCTCCCACCAGCACCACCTTTCAGGTCAAAGCGTAAGACTGGTTACGCACTAAGACTACGAGGAGGGACGAACGAATGCGTGACGAGGGATGACGAGGGACCCAGTGTTGATTTCTTGACCACAAGTCTAACGTGCCGAGAGCCTTCGCATCCCCAATTACTGGTTGCATTTAGTCCTGAATTCATCTATAGTATATATCTGACGAACGAATGCGTGACGAGGGACGACGAGGGACCCAGTGTTGATTTCTTGACCACAAGTCTAACGTGCCGAGAGCCTTCGCATCCCCAATGACTGGTTGCATTTAGTCCTGAATGCATCTATAGCATATATCTGTCATGAAGCTTGTGCATATAACGGTTTGCAATGTATACTTGTTTGAGATTCATCTATACTATTGTGACGTGACGCAGAACGGTACACGAACACGAACATGCACAAGGACACCATGCAGCTGTGCATGTCCAGATATAAACTTCCAAATTCCGATTAGCATTTTAATGCCTGTGCGTTAAAGATCTTGTTTCGCAGAAATTCCGGCGTCGTTGGTCGTGAGCGAAAAATTATCATTACTGCGGGGCCAAAAAAATGCGAAAGATGCAGATAAAAAATATTGGTTCCAAATCTACTTGGTACAACGCAAATGTAGTCAAAAAGCGATAGTCTTGTGTCTGGAGAGAGTGATCAAAACGTTTATTTGATGTTCTGCGCAATAAAATCGGTGAATGGTATTCTGGAGGCGCTGTGTTGGAGAGCCTCGAGCATCTAGTGGAGGCGAACGAGTGCATCGAGGCACGTTAGACACAAGCGCCATCTGGCAGTTATCTTCGAAAACGAGGGCGTGCAGCCCGCGGAGTCCCGGAGGTGATAAGGTGTAGAACGCAAAGCGACGAGCAGGTGCCACCACCTTGACGTCGTAGCAAAGCGTAGCGACGTCATAGCAAAGCGCAAAAATTTATAAAATTTGTGTGGCGTTGAAGTTGGAGGCAATACGCTTTTCCAGTGAATTCTTGGTTACTCAAAAAGTTTTTCGGAACCCCTTTAAACAGTCGCCAGTTTTTTTGTTTTTTTTTTGTAGCTCCTTAAACGCGCATCTCGTTAGGTTGCATAGCTCTGTCCACCAGCGTCCATTTAACTGTGCGGGAAAATTAAAAGATTGCACATCTAGCTGAATGAACAAATTTCTGCGTCCACGCTAGGTCTCTAGCCAGAGGGGGGGGGGGGGGCTCAAAGCTCAAGCCTTGTTCTTTCGGATGGAGCTGGGCGTTTCAGCGTGAACAAATAAAAAAAGATGGGTGTTCTTCAAGGCCTTTAAGACGTGCCCCCTCAGTCCCCACTCCGAAAAAATTTCAGGTATGCGGGCCTACAGAATGTATATATAGAAGCTGCCTTATAATACCCTTTAGCATTGCTCAGCTCCGATGGATTGCAGTGCGGAATGTAAAAAAAGAAACTAATGCATATAATTATGCCAGTAAATTAAGCTTTCTCATGCAAGACAAGCAAAAGCGCACAGCTTATATTTCTTAATTTTTCATTGTGTACTTGTGGTATATTCGCACCTGCACAAATCTCCACAATGGTATCTAAACGCTGTTTCACAGTGGGCCTACAAATACACTACGCGACATATAAGGCGTGTTGTAATGCGGACAACAGTAACATAAATAAACTACTACAGAAATAACTGAACTGAAAATTGTGTGAAGCTATGTCACTTCCGAATAGGTGACAGGGTCAAATGAAGGTTGACCACCCCGCCATCGGCCGACCAGAGGAACGTAAACACTGTCGGTTTCCGCACTTGATCTGAATAGCACGATCAGCACAGCCACAATCACGATCACCACTGCGATACCAGTTATCAGGAACCACACCCACAAGTCCGACGGGCCACGTGTGGTTGCTTCCGTTGTGGTTGGTGACGTTGTATCCTCTGTAGTTGTACCTACCGTGATTGTAGTGGCCACTGTGGTCGTTACAGGAGGAGTCAAGTAAAGCAAACGAAAGACGTTAAACGCGTGCGAGTTGAGCCCGTCGCTGTTGACTGCGCGAGCCGCCAGATATATAATCCACCATTAGGCTCGCTGGGTTCACGTTCTGCCCACTCGCTAGGGAACACCAAGGTGACTTTGTGTTTGCTGCCCGCAGGGAGAGGGTCGAGATTACCTTCGACAACATCTGCTGCCATCATTCGTTTCTCCTTCTCGAACTCCTTATATAGCTTGGCCTCGTCCTTGCTGGCTCGAATATCCACGGCTGATGCTGAAAGAAGATTGAGAGAAGGTCAGTCGATCTTTGAAAGGGCCCTGCAACACTTTTTGAGCCTGGTCAGACAACGCTGTCGATCACTAGCCCAGGTTCCTATAAACACGCGAGGCTAATATTATAGCGCAGCACGTCACCTGCAGTTTAGATGATTCTGTGAAGAGCTATTCCCTTTTGACTGCTTAGCTGTCAGCGCGCTCGCGGGTACGAGTAGCTCTAACTAAGGAAGTCATTTATGTAGTCCAAATAGTTTCACGGCATGTTGTGCGCGAAGCGTTATGCCGCGATAGTGAGGCTTTGTCGTTATAACTCAGACAAGTATTGCAGGTTCCCTTTCAACTAAGTTTGGGGAGGTTCCTAGGGAGCAGCATATTACAAACTTTTGTACACGCTTACCATTTCCAATTGTCATGTGAGCTCCGGGCCACGTCCACGAGAACTGCACCTCCAACGTGTCGTTCGCTCCCGGGCGTGTTTCAACTGCTTTAAAAAACCGGTTGTTACCTGCGGGCACATCACTCTGCACGATATTTTCAGTCACCACAAAGGAGCCTACGTACACCACCCTCTGAAAGGCACCGGTGGGCTTGCCTGCCTGGTTTGTCATTTCGTCAGGCAAGTCGACAGACTTGTCCTGATTCGAGTTATCTGGGAATGTGTTATGGTTTCTATTAGTTTGAAGTCTGTGGTATGAATGCCATCAATATAGGACACATGTGGTCACATAAATGCATTTGTAAGTGCCATATGCAAAAACAACCTTGCATTTAAATTTTGGTGGAGGTTCTAGAATCCACTGGAAGAACGGTGTAAATTATGGGATAATGTAAAGGAGGGCTGAGCTATTTGGCGTGTATTCATTCTGAAATACAAGGCGTGCAAACACGTGCAAGTTTTCCCTCCCTAAATCGTGGGAGCGAAAAGTACCAGCTTTACCTCAGAGTGTCGTACATAGCAGAGCGAACTTGGAAAACACAGATAGGAGAAGCGTCCAGTTTGGCTCACTTGCGTATTCCCTCACTATAGTGGTCTTTTCTATACAACACCCGTTGCGCAGTTCACATAAAGTCGGGTGTGCACCTTCTGGCATCCGGGGTTTTTTGTTAACGCCTCTCATCCGCGGACACAGCCCAGCCAACTTAGCGCGAGAGTTATTGGAGGCATTTCAAATTATAAAGGGAGGCATGAGTTGCAACGGTGATATGTCTGTTTAATTTTACCAAATTGAGCTGCAGCTTGTTGATACGGGAGTATGATGAGTGCTTGCCGATTAGGATGCACGCATGCGCAGAGAGTTGTAATCTGGTGGCCTGAAATTTCGATAAATTGTTGAAGTTTAGCGCCCCACCTTTCTGTTCCTTCCTATATTTTCTCTTATCTGTGCTTTTCAATTTTGCACTACTATGTACCCGGCACATTGACGTTAACTCACTCAGCATCCAGTTTTTAAATCACAGGTTACGCGCCTTTTCAATAAAAGTTTTTCTTATGGTAAACGAAGAAAGTGCTGTGGCGACGCAAAGCGGCGCTTCTGTGTGCGGGGCAGAGAGCGCATGCGCCCGCATGAAAAAGTTATCTTCGAGGCGAAAGGTGGAAATAAAAGTCAGTTGGTGTTTGCGATGCGAGTTCTTTACTTGCGCAGCTCTGCCGAGCGCCGCGTCTCAACATTGGTGACCCGGAATACAGACACAGCGACCAGAGTGTCGAACCAGCCGCGATATGGATTCCACGTCCACAACCAAGGCCCCTCCGACAGTCTCTTCAGTCGACAGTAAGCTGCTCCCTTTTTGAACTGCGGACCCCGCGCTTTGGTTCATACAAGTGGAATCAGCAGTTTGCCGCGTGCCATAGCCAGTAAAATCAGGAATCTGTTGCTCGCACCACCTGCCGAAAACGCATATGCAACGCTAAGAGACACCCCTGTTCGCCGAGTTATGGCCTTTGAACCACGAGGACTGCAGCAATTGCTTCGCGGCACGGAACACGGTGACTGTACGCTTAGCCAGCTTTTGCGGCACATGCAACAGTTCCTCGGTAAGACATCAACCACGACAGATGGAGCATTGCTCCAAGAACTTCTTTTGCGAAAGTTACCTTCAGGCATCCGCATGGTCGTCGCAGCCTCGGAGCACAAGTATTTAACCCCAGCCACCAAACTTGCTGACAAACTGGTATCAATGACTCCGCCCACACCCATGGCGGCCGTGCAAGCGCAACAGCCTTGAAACGAGGAGATTTGAAAGTGAGGAGAAAAGTGAGGAGATTTCTAAACTTGGAGAAACAGTATCAGCCTTGCACGCAAGCAGGAGGGCGCAAACGATAACCGGGCCTAACACGCCGTTATCGCAAAAGCAACACGAACATATCTGCTGGTATCATCGGAGACTGGGAAGTGGTGCGCGTAAATGTGTCCCACCATGCGTGCATTCAGGAAATAACTGCGGCAGCCACTGAGGGCTACCAGTGCTACCTCGTTGCCTCCATGTCGTCCCTCGGTATACTTTATTAGCGACCGCAACAACGGAATACGTTTCTTAGTTGACGCAGGTGCTGAGGTGAGCGTTATACCGGTGTCACAAGCTGAAAGAAACCTAGTGCATCGCGCTTGCAAGCTGTCAATAACACCGTGATAACAATATATGGCCATCGTTCGCTCTCGCTGAACTTCGGTTTCGGCAGAATGTTTAGCTGGGCTTTCATAGCAGCTGATGTCACATTTGCCATACTAGGAAGCACAGACTTTCTCCAGTTCTTCGGTCTGTTGGTTGACGTCCGCAACAAACGGCTTCAAGATCCTGTTTCTCGGGGAGCGGTACAAGGCACGCCATGTTGCCTCCCCCCACCCCCCCTATCAGCCCGGCCTTGCTTAGCGCGGCTGGAGAAGCGTACTTCACCGCAATACTACAAGAGTTCCCAGAGCTGACGTGACAGGCACAGGCATTTCCAGAAGTAAAGCACGGCGTCCTGCATAACATCGAAACCACAGGCCCACCGGTCTAAACGCGACCACGGCGCCTTTCATCCGAGAAGCTGCGGTTGGCTCGACAGGCGTTTGTCCACATGATGTAACTCAGGATAGTACGTCCATCATCCAGCTCATATGCGTCATCTCTTCACATAGTCCCAAAATAAAAAGACGGTGATTGGCGCCCTTGCGGGGACTATCGAGCGCTGAACCGGGTAACCGTGCAAGACCGTCACCCAGTCCTACACATTCGTGACATGACCCCTTTCCTGCATGGTGCTACCATTTTCTCTAAAATAGACCTAGTGCGAGCATATCATCAGATACCCGTAGCACCGGAGGATATTCCCAAGACCGCAATAACAACGCCGTTCGGAATGGTCCAGTTCCTACGCATGCCTTTCTACTTTCACAACGCCGGCCAAACTTTTCAATGGTTTATGAATGGCGTTTTCCGTGGCCTCTATTTTTGTAAGGTATACCTCGATATCTTCTGATTGCTAGAAGCACTCCTGAAAAGTGCGAGCGGCATCTACGCTGCGTACTTCAGCAACTGACAGAGAACGGCATCGTTGTTAATACGGCAAAATGCGCGCTTGGGGTACCGACACTATCATTTTTGGGCCACAGCATTTCAAGTGCCGGGTAACAGCCCCAGAAGGACAAGGTGGAAGCAGTACGGCAGTTTCCACAGCCGGAAAACCTCCGCCAGCTTCGAGAGTTCCTGGGACTCGTAAATTTCTACCGTATATTTATCCCGAGATGCACCAACATTGTTCACCCTCTCCACAGCCTACTAGCGGCACCTGAATCTAAGGCAACTGCCATTCAGTGGAACGACCAATCCACACAAGCATTCCGGATGACAAAGGCAGCTCTCGCAAATGCTACCATGCTCACATACCCGCAGCCGGGTGTTCCTCAATGCGTCATGGTGGACGCCTCCGATGCAGCGATTGGAATCGTGTTGCAGCAGAGGTTGAGCAGAGTGTGGTGACCAATTTCCTTCTTCTCCAGAAAACTGAGCCCGTCCGAACGAAGGTACAGCACCTTTGGTAGAGAACTCCTGTCCATATACGCGGCTATCTGGCATTTGTGACATTATGTAGCAGGACAAGAAATTTTTGTGCTCACAGATCACAAGCCACTCACCTAAGCATCGCGCGCGTATTCCGATTCGGGTGCGCACATGGCACGGGAGCTCCGCCAAATGTACATCGCAGAATTCACGAAAGATATGTGCCATGTTAGTGGCACGGATAACGCCTCTGCCGACGCTCTTTCTTGCGGTCCAGTGAATGCCATCAGCCTGCCGAGCGGTGTGGACTTCACCACACTTACGACGGCTCAACGCAGTGATGGAAAATTGAAGCGCCTACTGACGTCTTCAACCAGCGCCTTGAAGCTGCACTGGTTGGCGAAACCCACAGGATCCGTATGCTGCGACATTTCTACAGACAGGGCCCGACCGTTCGTCCCCTCGAACCTCTGTCGAAGCATTTTTGACTTGCTCCACAGCTTGGCGCACCCTGGGATTCGAGCCACGCAACGGCTATGGACATCGAGGTTTGTGTGGCCAGGAATAAAGCGGGATGTCCGACACCGGACATGAGAGTGCCTCGCATGCCAGCGCCCTGAAGTTGAGTGACATACTGTGACTTCCTTGAGATCCTTTCCTCTGCCGGACTGTCGATTTGCCCATGTGCATGTTCACATTGTGGTATCACTGCCTTTTGTCATGGGCAAAGCTACTTGCTAACCTACATCAATCGCTTCACGCGATGGCCGGAGGTCGTGCACATTCCAGACATCACTGTTGGTACCATCGCCCGCGCATTTATCTTCCACTCGGTGGCCCGCTTCGGAGCGCCGGCAACCGTGACTACGGATCGCGGAACACAGTTTGAGTCCGCCCTATTCGCAAGCATCACCCGGCTCTTGGGTACTTCCCGCATCAGAACAACGGCCTACTATCCGATAAGCCACGGTATAGTGTAGAGATTCCATGTCATCTGAAGACGAGCTTGACGGCTACTGCGAGTCACAATTGGGTAGAGGCACTGCCGTTTGTTCTGTTGGGCGTTAGGATGGCTCTGAAAGCAGATATTGGATGCTGCTCTGCTGAACTGGTGTACGGAACAACACTTCGCCTCCCAGGGGAGTTTTGCGCCACCAGTAAGGCAGAGAACGTGCACGCAAACGCCGACTACGCCGTGCGACTGCGAGACATCATGAGCAAGCTATGCACTGTTCCTCTGCATCCACCCACAGCACGGTCAGTCTACGTCGACCGGGATCTTTCCTCCTGCTCCCACGTGTTTGTGAGGCACGAAGCAGTTCAGCGTCCACTCCGGCCCCCGCACGACGGGCCTTTAAAGGTACTGCGATGGGCAGACAAGCACATTACAATCGACAGAGGTGGTCGTCACGACGTGGTTTCTCTAGACCACGTAAAATCAGCACACGTGGACTCCGACAACGGAGCACCTGCGCCACCTCGAACTCCATCTTCGCAGACTCTGCCGGCAGACCACGTAGCGCAGCCTCAACAAGTCCTCGAACAGTTCACGCGGAGTGGACGGTGTACGAGGCCTCAGGTGCACATGAACTTATGAACCACAGTGGGTCGTCCGAGTGAGTGCGGTCGTTGTGCGCAC
Source organism: Rhipicephalus microplus (assembly GCF_043290135.1). Taxonomy (NCBI): domain Eukaryota; kingdom Metazoa; phylum Arthropoda; class Arachnida; order Ixodida; family Ixodidae; genus Rhipicephalus; species Rhipicephalus microplus. The sequence continues at coordinate 98,352,422 of NC_134709.1, forward strand.
ACTGACTAGAGGGGAGGGGGAGTCCTGTGGCGACGCAAAACGGTGCTTCTGTGTGCGGGGCAGAGAGCGCATGCGCCAGCGCAAAAAAGTTATCTTCGAAACGAAGGGTGATAATCAAAGTCAGTTGGTGTTTGGGACGCGAGTTGTTCACTTGCGCAGCTCTGCCGAGTGCCGCGTCTCTCAGTGCCTAACAGCGCAAACGACAGGAGGGGATAGAAGAGACGAGTCGGCGCTCTGTTTTTGTCTCTTCTATCCCCTCCTGCCATTTCCTCTGTTAAGCACTTTCTTCGTCTACCATGCAGCACGAACCAGCCCAATCACGGCAATTTGTTAGAAGTTTTCCTCGCGTGACAGGGATTATTGTAGCGAAGCGTTTGAAAAAAAATCCTCGGAATATCCACAAAATGCGCGAAGTTAGAGGAATTTCGAAGGAACGCAAGGAGTGCTGAACGTAGCATTCACTAAAATGTTTCTCACTAACGAAAGCCGCCGCAGTTAGTCTTCGACCCTTTCGCTTTTAGGGGCGAAGCTCCTTATAGCGGCATTCATTCGTCTCTCGTAGCCGTTGTAGTATATAACAAGTATAACATTTTGACCTCCATGGTGGTGCCGGTGAGATATTTCTTCTGTGCGTTGTTGAAGAATAAAAAATAGTGCTCAATGTACATGCCAATGGCTTCTAATGAGGAATGAGAGACAGGAGCATTCCGCTTTCAGTTGATGCACACGCTGCAATCCCCATTAGCAGCCATTGGCATGTGCATTGAGCACTTTCTGACAAGAAAGGGTTGCTACATGATACTCGCTGGGCGCAATTTCCTTGGTTTTTGAAAGGCTTAGTAAGCGTTGGGCTGCAATGCCATGAATACAGTGAATCAGTATATGCCATGAACACAAGGTGGTTAAAGGTGGGAAGTAGACCCAAGCGCAAGCCGTAAGAAAGTCTGCGTGTGCCACCTCTTCTCGTTTAGTTCTTGGAATGTCCGCTGGATGGCGCTGCTTCTATATGGAGAATATGAGATGAAAAGATGCGAGATCGTAATACATGGAGTGTTGATTAAATGGACGAACGGACACACAGACACATGCATGGATGGACGCATGGACGAACGCAGAGATGGATGTACGAACAGACGCACGCACGGACGGGCAGATGGACGCATGGAGGTTACACAGACGGACGCATGGACGGAAGAAAGTAACAACGAATGGACGGACGAAAGCTTCACCCCAGTCTCCATTATTCACTCCGTGGATATGCTGCCAATTTTTTCCTTTTTCTACCACTTCGCTCAGCATTCTAGGTCTGCAGGGGCGCTAAATAATAAGATGCGCTCATTGTTAGAGCAGTATCCACTCACACAACGAGAAAAAAAATTGGCAGCATATCCACGGAGTGAATGATGGAGAGTGGGGCGAAGCATTCGTCCGTTCACTCGTTCCTGCTTCCGTCTGTTCATGCGTTTGTCTGTGTAACCGTCCATGCGTCCATCCGCCCGTCCGTGCGTGCGTCTGTTTGTGCATCTGTTCCTGCGTTTGTCCATGCATCCGCCCCTGCGTTCGTTCATGCGTCCATCCATGCCTCTGTCTGTGTGTCCGTTCGTCCATCTATTCAACACACCAAGTACCACGATCTCGCATCTTTTCATCTCATATTCCCTATATAGAAGCAGCGCCATCCAGCGGACATTCCAAGGACTAAACGAGAGGTAGCACACGCACACTTTCTTACATCTTGCGCTTCGTATCTACTTCCCACCTTCAACCACCTCGAGTTCATTGTATATACTAGTTCATTGTATTCATGGCACTGCGGCTCAATGCTCACTAAACCTTTCTAAAACTTAGGAGGCTACACCCAGCGAGTATAATGTAGCAAACCTTTCTTGTCAGATAGTGCTGAATGTACATGCCCATGGCAGCTAATGGGGATCACAGCGTGCGCGTTGACTGAGAGCCGAATGCTCCTGTCTCTGATTCCCCATTAGCAGCCATTTACATGTACATTGAGCACTATTTTTTATTGTTCAACAATGCACAGAAGAAATCTTCCACCGGCACCACCTTAGAGGTCAAAATGTAACAATTGTTACACACTACAACTACGAGGGACTAACGGGTGCCACTATAAAGAGCTTCACCCATAAATATGAGGCGCTCTCCTTTCGCCTCCCTTCCTGTGACGACATCCCGGTTTCGCGAAGAGACACAAGTGTGAACAACGCGCACAGAAAAGAAACACGGCAAAGACAGGCGGAGGGATGCGCTATGGGCGCAACAGCAGAAATTCCCCACAGCCACACCGCAACCGACTGAGTTTACGAACGCGCATCCGAAGTGCATTCAAAGCGCATGTAACGCGCGTGCGACGCGCGCTCTCGCACGGTGTGCTCCGCCTTTCGGATAGCACGGTCCCTAAGGGTGTCGCCGTCTGGTGGCCTTCAGAGAAAGGCGTCATCTGCAGTGCCAGCGTCTCCCATTCGAAACGCTCGGTGGTCGGCTCACTAGTAAGTACTTTTTTTTATTTTCTTTCAAGTTCTCTATGGTACAGAGCCTTGTATATTCTAGGCTCTGTACCATAGGGGTACAACTGCCGCTGAACGAGCCCGCGTAGACACTATAGCGACAGATTATCCTCTAGGTATTACTGTATGAAACTCTATGCTGTCCTGTTTATGCTGAATGTATTGTAAACGCTGGCTTAGACGCGGTAGAATAGACGAGCACAACGAGTGCGTAAACACGCGTAGGAGTGTTCCACGGCTGTCGTCTGCTCGATGCGCTGACCACGGGGACACGAATGCACGCGAAACGCCGGCACATTAGCCCCGCATCTCATGCGAATAACGGAAAAAATTAAAACAAAAATGCGCACATTCCCTTCTTGCGTCTCATTATTATCTAATGTTTTATTATTCTCTTCGAGCAACAAATTACGTAAACTACGCATGTCATGATAAATAATTCTCACTATGTCACATGCCACTGTTGGAACCTTCAGAGCACAGTCATCTCGCATGTCATGATAAATAATTCTCACTATGTCACATGCCACAGTTGGCACCTTCAGAGCACAGTCATCTACGTAAAAGACCAACGTCACTGCACTACAGTGTAAGTAGGGCCATTCATACGCGCATATCATGCCCTCATTCTCTGGGCGCGTGCTCGCTAAAGAAAGGGGGAGCAGCGTTCATCTTGAAATTGAACCCACTTCTGAGGCGCGTAGCTTTCCAAATTTGGGCAGACGTGATCGCAAACACCTCATCTACGCATCGCGCCCTTCAGCTCAAAGTTGTCAAACCTGGTGAGTGGACTTATGAACAACTAAACAGCTATTAGTACGCGCTCGTGTGTGTCCTACCGGTGCCTACCGTGTGCCTTTTTTTCGTTTGCAAATCAGAGCGTCGCGAACGTCAACCATGAAGGAGATGTGTCTTCGTAGGTGCTCAGTGAACTGATTGCGTGTCCCACAGGTTAAAGGACGTGGGTGCTGGATGCGACATGAACGTTGCTTTTACGGCTGCAAATAAGCTAGATAAAATTTTTGCAATAATAGACAAAATGGGCTAAATCTTGTTTGACAAATCACCAACTAAATCATGGATTGTCGTTGCAAGTGTAGTGTATAGGGTTCCTTTAAGATGCGACAATTCTATGCGCTGCACTGGCGGGCCGCAGTGTTAACAAGAGGTTACTGGAACACAATAGATGTTTAGCCCGAGGCACACTTTGTAATTTGCCTTTATGTTGGTGCACCACGAAATTCCATGAATGCGTAGTTTAGTACTTTCGCAGGAATGAAAACACGCGACTAATGCTTGACGTAAGTGATAAGAGTGATTCCGCATGCGGCAGCGAATCTACGATTAGCTTGTGCAAAGAAGAAATAATGTGCTTCAGCCTTTCATGTACACTCTCACGCGGGTTGGATTAATAGATTCATCTTTGAGCTTGCGGAGATAAGTTTTTGTACTTTTTTTTCGCGGTTGTGCGCGTGTTTCGGTGACAGACGGCGTTTGTAACGTCTTTCATTTCTTCTGACCATTTTTCCACGCCCTGTCTTTCAGACTGGGGAAGGCAATGCACACGCAGTAAACTACGCTGTGTGCTCTTTGTGTTCACTGTTTCGCATTTCGGTACTGCTTCGACATAACGTTTATAAAACAACTCGTTCCTTGTGGTAATAACGACGCAAATCGGCCTAGATGGAAAATAATTGTCCGTGGTTTACCTTGTGTCAAGTTATTAGTATTTAAGCCATGCACTGTGACTCGCTTGGTAGTGGGCTAAGTAAGCGTGTTAAGGTAGTGGGCACCCTACTGTGGCAGGGGTCATCGGACGGCTGATAACGTTTTCTGTGTTGTTTTCAGTGCTCATAGTGCAAAAAACAATAAAAAGCACAAATGTAGGGTCAATGTCTGCAGCAACCGTGTTTTTTTACGTCAAGGTTTTGTAGAGCTTGTTCGGGTTAGACAGCAAGAAAGCCTTAAGTCGTCGCAAGCCTGACCTACGCAATGATCACCCACTTCTTGTGTAAAATTTTTAGACAACAGAGGAAAAACGAACGGGCGCTAACTAACAAGTGAATTTATTATCTCAGCGAATCATATATATGTAAGTATGACAAACAAAAACACTCATGTCACAGATGCGCTGTATGACAGCACTAATCTGCTAGCCCCTTCCCCAAATGTGGTGCCCTTTCCAAGAAGGCAGTTTCCTTTACTGTCAATAAAATTGACGTCACGATGACCCAGTTGCTGCCTTCACGTTGAATTCGGACCTCCTCCTCAATTTTTTACGTGCGCTAATCATTGTCATAGAAAACAATAGCGCAGTGTTAGTATACCTGCTTGCAGCCACACTCGTCGAATGAATGACCGAGTTTTTATCGTTTCCCCTTTCCACCCTGTTTGCGGTGCACGTGGCTTACACACTGAGCTGTTTACCAAAAGTAGGGACGTTTCTACGAGAGTGGCAACTTGTACAAGACATCCTTCGTGAAGTTAACATACTTGTGACGGTCTTTTATTTCGTAATCTTCCTTTCTAGGTGTTATTGGAGTTGAGGTCTGACCGACCGCCCAGGTCTCCTCGCTCCCAGGCAACCTGTCGCAAACCTCACCTTATCGAAGGACTGCTCTTGGAGAGAACCGGACTGAAGAGCCGAAGGAGAGTATGAGAGGTGTATTTACATATTTACGGAAGAGAATTCGAAACAGAAATCGACTCTCAGATATTCGCCTGCCGCTTTTTGTCCATTCACAGTCCCTAGACGTCAGGCCTAGGAAAATGTGAAAAGTCCCTTTCACCTAATCAGGTTACCACTGTTGAGGGTCATTTTGCTGGCACCACTTCCAACTTACACACACACAACACAAATCATGTGTTGTTCCGGCCACGCTGTCACATCCGGGGAATCATGCCGCCAGCAAACGAGATGCAACGAGTCCGTCGTGTCGCTGCTGGGGTCGACCAGCCACACTGTCGAACGGTGGTCGTAGGCCAGGCCACTCCGATGGCTTGTGCTTGCACACTTGGCGTTGATTTGAGCACCTGCGACCTCTCTGCCAGAGCAGCACAGCATGGTGGTCCGAGGTTTGTCTTCGGCGGAAACTCGGTGCCGTGGCCTCGGTGTACGAAGGCGCCACATGTGGCATCTCCACGCCGGCACAAGCGACATCAGTGCTGTGTGCAGTGATTAGAACCACGCACCTCCCAAATCAAGAAAAAACAGCCGGGCGTCTTCGCGCTCTGGGTTCCGTGCCGACCAGTTGTGCCCTCGCGATCTCCGACAAGAGCACCGCTCTGGCCGACTGGGTTGGTCCTACGCCATCTCCTGTCGCCGACAAGAGCTCTCGCAAGTGGTGCCTCATCCACGGACTCCTGTGACACTGTTTTATTTTTCCTATCTCTCTAATGTCGTCGCTCGCTATCCTTGCGCATCTCTCTCTCTCTCTCTATACCTTAAATACTACCCTTTTTACCTCTCCTTACCCCAATCCCTTGTGAGCTACTGTTGAGGTGTCGCACGCTGATGTAGACACTTACGGGGCTCACGTTTCTCTTCTTTTCCCTCTTATAACCACAACCGCTCTTCCTTATCACCGGCTGCCTTTCTTCCGTCTCGGCACCCACCACGAAGGGTTGGCTCGCTGATAGCAACAGTGTGAACATTGTTTTTGGGGCAGACATGAACAGGAGGGTGGAAAATACGTGAGCATGACATCACTTTCGCTGATAAAAAAAGGAAATGGCCTTCTTGGCACTACACCTTAGGAAAGCGTCGGGTGGTGCGCACTGCCCTACTGCACAGTTGTGACATTAGTGGTTTAGTTTGTCATATATACAAAGATAAGCCCCGTTTCAATAATAAATTCACGTAGAGGTGTGCGCCCGCTCGTGCTTCGTCTGTTTTTTAAAACAATTTGCTCTAAGAGTAGGTTTTATGGAATACCAACTAGCTCGAACCCATACTTTATTAAGTTATTTACGCAACCGTTGCTAGAACGCAAGGAAGGAAGGAAGGAAGGAAGGAAGCAACAAAAAGGGAGAAGGCAGGGAGGTTAACCAGAAAGACATCCCGTTGGCTACCCTACACGGGGGGATTAGGGAAGAGGACAAGAAAGACGAGAAAGAAAGTTCTACACGCTGCAGTGAAATTACTGTCAGTCTCTCCCCCACCCTTTTTTTTCTTTTCCCTCTCTTCTCTCTTTATCGCTAGAACGCAAACATTACTTGATGAAGCTAGCACCTTACGACGGTTAGTGCCATATTTTATTTTGTGCAATCGCACTTATTCCTTCATTCTTGCAGTGAAACTATGATTTTCTTGGGCGCTTCGAGATACTTCAACGAGAGCATGAGCGCTGCTTACCAGGTGACACGACAATCCCATTGGTGGGGTAGGGTTCTATCTCACGATAGCTCTCTCGTGTCCTCTCATCGCCCGAAACGTGAACCGTGACGACGTACCTCCCTTTGCCAGTGAACTGGACGAAGTAGTTGCTGTAAGTTCCATCATTTTTTCTGAAGTCGGGATCTGTAAAATGTTCGGTGATAACATTGATGACTGATCCATTTACAAAAGCACGGCGTTTTGGTAGATAGACTCCATACGGCGAATAGCTTATTCTACTCATAGAGTTCAGTAACACCAAGGAAATAACTGGGCCACACTCGAAGAAAAATTTGCTAGGACACGTTGCCGAGATAATTAGTTGGGGTTAATCATCTATAAGGGTATAGCGCACCACGACAAGGACACAAAGAGAGAGACCCACGCATGTTAAGATATTCGCGCCAGCTGCTGAATATCTTAACATCTTTCAGTTTTGGTTCACACTTGCACTCCAAGCAGAGTCATCTAAAACAGACTGGTTGTTGTGTGAACGTGCGCACGCATAAACAAAAAGTATCACTAAAGAAAATAAAAGCGGGCACTTAACATCCACTGCTACGAGTACAAGTGCGAACCGAAACTGGAAGATTATGTGTTGTGGGCATTCGTCATGCGCTTCTTCTCATTTATTTGTTATCATAATCATCATCATCTGTTCTGGTCTCTTTTCACTGGGTGCGACCACAGTCACCATCGGCTGTGTGCGCGCTTGGTCTCAGACTGCCCGTATGCTGCTGAGCCCTTGGGCTGAATAAATGCTGTCTCAACCCAGATGTCATACGTGGTAGAGGTGGATTTTCGGGTCTCGGTCCTCACCCACTTCACTCGACTCCCTGGAGCTGCGTTCAGGCCACCGATTGCCCCCACTGTCGGGCAGCAAGTCACAGAACGAGCCTGCCGGCACTGCTGCCATCTCTCCCCCGCCGTTTTCAGCCACGCCTCCTATTTACGTACACAGACACCAGTGTGACCCCCTTCTCTTCGCCGGTCTTCGAGGGGAAGACGCGGAGGACTGGCTTGATGAGTACAGCCGCGTGAGGGTTGCTAATTGCTGGGACAATAGCACCAAGCTCCGTTACATCTCTTTCTACTTGACCAGTGCGGCGAAGACATGGTACTTTAAACACATCATCGACAACATACCCGACTGGGTGATCTTCGAGCAGGAGCTCTGTCACGTTTTTGGCACACCGGCCGTTTGGCCCACAGTCACGAAGAGAACCCTCGACACTCGCCAACAACATTTCAGTGAGTCGTACACATCGTACATCAAGGACGTTCTTGCGCTCTGCCAGCGTTCCAATTAACCTATGCCGGAGTACGAGAAAGTACGCCACATTTTGAAGGGTATAGGCCCTGTTGCCTTCAATGCTCTGGTTGCTCATAACCCGGCAACCATAGCCGACGTCGTCACGACATGTCAGCGCCTCGATACTCTGGACTCGGTTTGTCTACAATTAGACAATGGCGAACATTATTCTACGACAAACAGACCTCTTCGTGACCTCATAAGAGACATAATACGTGAAGAGTTGCAGAACGTGGGTTTCTCACCTTCTGTACCGTGTTCTCCACAGTCTACTGCAGCGGCATTATGCGACACTATCAGGGAGGAACTGACATCTCTGAACTCTCCGGCTATCGCCCAGTCACCCTTGTCTCGGCCCATACGAACCTACGCGCAGGTCGCTGCTACGCCTCCCAGCGAAGTAAATGCGACGTTGCCGCTACCATCGTACGCGTTGGTCGCTGCCGCTTCTCCCCTAAACTCTCGTTCGGTCCCACCTGACCCTTTCTCTGCACACCTGACCGCGCTTTCTTCAGGTACTCCGCATGATTTCTACCCTTTCCCCTGGTGCTTATCTCGCCCAGTTTGCTATTACTGCGGGTATGGTGGCCACATTTCTCGCTTCTGCCGCAAGCGCCAGCAAAACGAGCACCGCGGTTACGACATGCGTGAACGAGCTACACCTACACACCGGTCTCTCTCTCCGCCCGCATCGAGTGCACCTCGGAACAGCCGGAACTACAGACGCCGTTCACCTTCAACCTTTCGCCGCTCCTCCTCCCCACTTCGACCTGCCTCATTCGTCACTGCCAGTCATTCGGAAAACTAAGTGATGCAGTTTTTGGGGAAAATATTCGTCATAATTAAGGACTGATATTACACCTCCAGGCCCGTGCAACACCATTTCGGTGCTAGTACAAGGCGTGTTCGTAGATGCTCTGGTGGACACGAGTGCTGCATTTCATGTTATCTATGTTGATTTACGACAACGTGTGAAAAAAGTGATCACCCTTACGATGGGCACACGTCAGTTGCTGCCCAGGGGTATACCATTCGCCCTTCCGCTTTCTGCACAGCCCGCGTTTTCATTGATGGTATGCGACACCACATTCAGTTCACCGTTCTGACTGACTGCTCTTACCAAATAATTTTAGGGTGGGATTTTCTTTCTTCTGCATCCGTGACTATTTGCTGTGACCAACGCGTCGTCCACCTCACCGACACAGACTGCATGCTCAACGACGACCCCCAGAGGCCACTTTGTTTGAGAGCTGCGGAAGTTACCGAATTACAACCAGGTAAAAAGCGAATTGTAATTATTACATTCAAAGACATCGACCATGGTGACGTCTTGGTCTCACCACCATTTATTTGCATCGGTAAAGGCATCGTTCTCGCTTCTGGTGTAATTCGTTTTCTCAATGGTTCCGCACTAGTCACCGCCGTGAATACAACATGCGAAAAAATTCTACTTCTCCAGAACACCATGGTGGCCTGGTGACGGATCCCAAGCCCGCGTGCGTCGTGCCACTTCATGCTGTCTCCTCCAATGAAAGCCCTAGTGGTGAGCCTACTTCTTCTTCTGCCTTTACTGCAGCCATTAGCGATGACTTGACACCTTCACAGACGCAACAGCTGCTTGCTTTGTCAGAGAAACACGCAAGTTCCCTCGATGTTTACTCCTCGACGTTGGGCCGCACTTTTAGTACAACGCCTAGAGACCACACAATCGGAACATCTGCTGTAGGCCACCAGCCCTACCACGTGTCTTCGACTGAGAGAAAAATTATTGAAGAAAACGTAGCTGACATGCTTAAAGTAGAGGTAATTCGCCCCTCATCTAGCCCGTGGTCATCGCCAGTGGTTCTGGTTCATAAGAAGAACGGCTTCGTGCGCTTTTGCATCGATTGCAGGGCGCTCAACAAGATCACTTGCAAGGATCTGCATCCAATGCCTCGCATTGATGACCCCTTGATTCTCTACAAGGCGCAAATTACTTTTCCAGCCTCCACCCACGTTCCGGATACTGGCGAATTCTTATGCATGAAGAGGATCAAAAGAAAACGGCACTCGAAACGCCCGAAGGGCTATACGAATTCAACGTTATGCCTTTCGGGCTGTGCAACGCGCTCGCTACATTTGAGCGCATGATCGACACCGTGCTGCGCGGCCTGAAATGGAAGACCTGCCTCTGATACTTGGACAACATTGCCATTTTTTTGTCAACGTTTCCTCAGCACCTACAACGGTTGGATGACGTTCTGACGTGCCCTGCCGCCGCTGGTCTTCAACTCAACACCGAAAAATGCTGTTTCACCCCAAAGGCTATCAAGGTTTTCGGCCAAGTCGTAACCGAAGACGGAATTCGGCTGACCGCACAAAATTGCTGCGGTGCTTTACTTTCCGCGCCCCGAAAGGCCGAAGGAGTTGCGAAGTTTCCTTGGTGTCGCCTCCTATTTTCGCCGTTTTATACGGAACGTCGCATCAATAGCAGCTCCACTGCACCAGCTTCTTGCTTCTGACGTGCCGTTTCTGTGGTCGGAAGAAGGTCAAACGGTATTCACCCTGCTAAAGTGTGCCCTCACGTCCAAACCTGTACTCCGCCACTTTGATGAGGCCGCACCAACCATCCTACATACGGACGCTAGCGGCCACGGTATAGGTGCCGTTCTGCTCCAAGGCGACACCTCTCCACAAGAGAGAGTACTTGCATATGCCAGTGTACTAACCGCGACTGGGAAGAACTATACTATACCTGAGCAGGAGCGCTTGCCTGTGGTCTGGTCAGTGCAAACGTTCCGTCCCTATCTCCACGGCGGTCATTTCACGATCGTTACGGACCAGCGCGCCCTATGGTGGCTTTCCACGCTGAAGAACTTGTCTGGACGCAAGAGTTGGTTGATTCTACGTTTACAAGAGTATGACTTCGATATCAATTACAAGTCAGGTAGAACACACCAAGACGCCGACGCCCTCTCCCCACTGCCCGCTACCAAATACCGAGCTCAGCATCGGTGAAAGTTCGGCCATCTCTTCTAGTGCACCACCCGCGCTCGTCTTAATAGACCCGCTATTCTCGGACGACAAGTGCACATTTCACTCGTGCCAGTTGTCTCATCCGTACTGTAGACGTGTTATGGACCAGCTGTCAGGAGCTTCCCATCTACGTAAAGTGCGGCATCGTCGTCCACTCTTGCGATTTAACCTGGAGAATGGAGTTCTGTACCGTCACATCTACCACCATAATGGTCAACGCTGGGTTTCCGGGCCTAAATGCTTCCACGACGACTTGACTGCCGGACATCTTGGTGTTCAAACAACTAACGACCGCATTCGAAGTTGCTTCTATTGGCCTGCTATTTCTACTAGCATCGCGCGCTACGTCGGTTCCTGTGTCCCGTGCCAGCGTCGTATAATCCAGACAACTGCACCGGCCGGGCCTCTGCAGCCAATTCCGTGCCCCACAACACCATTTGAGGTTGTAGGTATCGACCTTTATGGCCCTCCTCCCGTCACATCTTGGCAAACGATGGATAGTGACCGCCGTAGAACACTTGACATGCTACGTGGGGACAATGTCTGAATCAAGTGCCTCTGCTTCAGCAGTTCCCGACTTCATTCTGCGCGCCATCATTCTTCGCCATGGTGCCCCTCGTATATTGCTTAGTGACTGTGGAAGGGTGTTCCTGTCATAAGTGCTAAATGAAGTATTGCACGCCTCTGGAATAACACACAAGGCAGCTTGAAGCCACCACCCTCATACCAATGGTCTCACCGAGAGGTTTCACCGTACTCTTGCTGCTACGATAGCCGGCTACATCAGTCCAGACCGCAAAAACTTGGATACTCTGCTGCCTTTCCTCACCTTTGCCTACAACACGGCTGTTAAGCGCGCCACCAGATATTCGCCGTTCTATCTCGTTTATGGACGTTTACTTTTCACGACTAGCACAGTGTCACGATCGTGCTCGCATCAACACGGAAACGCGCCCGCAAGATTGAAAAGTCATTCATGACGCATCCCATCACCTTGTATTCTTCCGACCTGGTGACGATGTGCTCCTGTTCACAGTTATTCGTACACCTGGTCTGTGTGACAAGTTTCAGCCACACTTCATTGGGCCTTACATAGTTATCGAGCAGACTTCACCCGTTATTTATCATGTGACGCCATTTGTCGTCTCAACGGACCGCCATCACCGAACCACAGAGATCGTGCACGTGTCTCGTATGAAGCCTTTTAGGCGACGTTCTCCGTCACATGGACTTGCTATGTCCAGGTTGGCCGCTTCAATGTGGGGGAATTAGAGTGGGCATTTCTCATGCGCTTCTTCTCATATATGCATTATCATAATCATCATCATCCGTCTAGGTCTCTTTCCTCATCTTCACTGGATTTGACCAAAATCATCATCGGGTGTGTGCGCGCTTGGTCTCTGACTTCCCATTCGCTGCTGAGCCCTTGGGCTGAATAAACGCTGTCTAAACCCAAACGTTTTAATATATTGAGCCACCACCGCGACAATAGAACAAGGAAAATTTGCGGAACGTACTACATAAGAAGAAGGGAAGTGAATGTGTTAGTGAGTCATCAGTGTAATCTTGCATACGTTAGATACGAGATTTATTGATGAGTGTGGTTAAAGTGACACCTTATGATGGCGAAGATTTTTGTGGTCGTACCTTACTGATAAGCGCGTGAGCGGTAACGGTTTCCGCAAAACGTACTTATAGGTGGGCTGTTTGAAATGACGATCAGTTGCAAGTCAGCTCCTGTGTGTCTCGTTTGTGCGTGTGCAGCGCAGTTATCCCCTTTGTGTTTATATGCACAATGTAGCCACCAAGTTCTTCTAAACATCATTAACACTATGTGTATTGAATAATAGATAAGAAACCTGGCGTCGCATATCTGGCACACTCACTTAATTGCTATGTGTGCATTCGCCTTCAAATGACGTATCCTCATGAGAGGGATAGTCACTCTGGCTATATAATCTACTCTCTTAATCCTTGACCTAATTGGTAAGTGCGCATTCGTCTTTAAACGACATATCCTTGTGACATGGATAGTCATTCTGGCTTATATAATGTAATCTCTTTATTCCTAACCTAATTGCTACGTGTGCATTCGTCTTTAAATGGCATGTCCTCATGAGATGGATAGTCACTCTGGCTTATATGTTGTAATCTCTTTATCTTTTCCCTAATGGCTACGTGTGCATTCGTCTTTAACTTACATATCCTCATGACATGGATAGTCACTCTCGCTTATAGAATGTGATCTCTTTATTCTTAACCTAATTGCTACGTGTGCATTCGTCTTTAAACGACATATCCTCGTGACAAGGGTAGTCACTCTAGCTTATGTAAAGTAATCTCTTTATTATTAACCTAATTGCTACGTGTGCATTCGTCCTTAAACGGCATGTCCTCATGAGATGGATAGTCACTCTGGCTTATCTGTTGTAATCTCTTTATCTTTACTCTAATGGCTACGTGTGCATTCGTCTCTAAATTAAATATCCTCTTGACATGAATAGTCACTATCGCTTATAGAATGTGATTTCTTTATTCTTAACCAAATTGCTACGTTGCATTCGTCTTTAAACGACATATCCTCGTGACAAGGGTAGTCACTCTAGCTTATGTAAAGTAATCTTTTCATTATGAACCTAATTGCTACGTGTGCATTCGTCTTTAAATGGCATGTCCTCATGAAATGGATAGTCACTCTGGCTTATACGTTGTAATCTATTTATCTTTACCCTAATGGCTACGTGTGCATTCGTCTTTAAATTACATATCCTCATGACATGGATCGTCACTCTCGTTTATGCAATGTAATCCCTTTATCCTTAATATTTTGTTAACTTGCTCACTGTTCGCCACGCCAGATCAGTGGCTACAGTACTCGGCTCCTGACCTCAAGGTTGCGTGTTTGAAGCGGCAGTGGCAGTGACATATTTGTTGAGACAAAATTGCTGAGGTCAGCGCACTGTGCAATGTTAGTGCATGTTAAAGAACACCAGATGGTGAAAATTGTTCATGCCCTTCACTGCGGCGTCCCTCGTAATCAAATCATGGCATGGGGAAGTGAAACTCTAGGTATTATTCGCTTGCTCAGTAGTTCCATGGTTCTTTCAGTCAATTACAACAACAACAAAAATATTTTTGGCAAGATCATTTATGGTTGAGTAATAAACTAAATGCGTGAATCCGTGTCATTTCCGCACCTTTCTTTTTCATGTAATTGTTTGGGTAGTACCTCCTAAATGTGTTGCGTAGTCGTCAATATAGCTCCATATTTTCTTCGTGTGCTTGTTTATATATATGAATATTAGTACGATAATATGAGTGTTTCCGCATAGAAAGCTTCCTCGTTGCCGTCATGAGCATTTGTGCGTCCTCAAGCATGTGAGCAGGCAGGGAAAATAAGGCATTGTCATTGAGCCTGAATACAAGCCCTGTGGTGTATCACTCAGCTTAGTGGGTGTTCCGTTAAAGAACTACACCAGTGATTTTTTTAATATTTATTCATCTCCATACTATCTTCAACACGTGTTTTCTCAGGTATAGCGCTGCTTTATACCAAACTATCGGTCAGTGTACATTCAGTTCTTCTCAAAAGGAATTTAAAAAATAGGCAGTTATTACCGAAAACATGACTTTTAGTAAATGCCACCCAATGTATATGGCGTTTGTTCACACCTCGCTTCGCATGTTAGCGGGTTATGGGGAAATGGCACTGAAGCAGTCGTTAAACTGTCGCTGTAAAATTTTGAAAGTCTAGGACAGCTTGACCCAGCGTTAGACAATATCACCATTTACTTGTTTTCAAGGGCTAGATTTCGGAGTTCCGCAATGCCACGCGTCTTCTTGGAAATGGAGTGAAAGTAACTTCCTCTGCTTAGAAATGCAGGTCAAGTAATTTTGATGCTTTGAAAACAAACGCCACCTGTACATATGCATGGCCGCAGGATAAAAAGCATTTATCAAGCGGCCGTCATACACGCCTCACATTGCATTCAGTATCGCGGTAATAATGCGTGGTACAAGCGTCAATTTCCCTCGGGCGTCATAGCATGTCATTGTCATATTTACTGCATGACTTAAAGCTGGCCACTGACTACAAGAACGCCTATTTTTTTAAGGGCGCGTAGTGGGTGAATCTCTAGTGCGAAAATATTTCTCGCGAAAAAATGCTCTTGGTGTAAAGCAAGCTACCTGTTACGAAACCGTAAAAGAAAACGTGACTTTATTCTGCAGTCGTGGCGATTTATCTGTCTTTCCGTCCCTAGCGAGCTCTGTCTCTTCAGCTTTCGCTTCTTCCCTCCGGGTTTCGCACGTTCAAGTTGCCCCGTTTCGGTTCACTTTTCAACATCATCCGTGGTGGGCCAAAGTGAATCGGAGGCTTCGAGCAAGCAAATTTTTGACACAGGGTGATTCACAACTAAACCCTTGGCGAGACGGATGGAGCAAGCGCGCACCATCTCTCCCTGGCAATAACTCAAGCACTCTGCCCAGTTTACATGACGTCGCTGGTGCTGTGTCTTCTTCCAAGGGCACTACGTCACCGACTTCGAGCTTTGTTGTTGGGAATATCGAGCGATTGTGTGCCGACCGCAGCAATAGCAGGTATGTTCGTTCCCATCTCTTCCAAAGTTCCGCTGTAAGGAGCTGGCGAAAACGAGCCTTTTATTGCAGATCAATGAATACGTGAGGCTCTGATGGGCCGACCTGTTGTGACAATGACGTGCTGCATTTATCCAGCCAGAAATACGATGCTGTTATGGCTGTAGCTCGTTAGGCTCACTTCCAAGACGGGTGAGCGGTCTGCTGTTGATCGCAGCTTCAACCTCACATAGCACCATTGTGAAGATTTCCACTTAAAAACTACAGCGTCCGAGTGACTTCTTCAGCACGGTTTTTGTCGTAATAATGAGGCGCCCCCACCATCCACCCCACCATGGAGCGCGTTCTGCGATAAACTTTCAATGTATCATGATATCCGCGGCGTACACGCGAAAAGCTGTTAGCGCAGATGCAAGCCACCTAGAACAGCTCCGAAACGTCTGGGCGTTGTCACAGTGCACTAGTGAGGGTACACCGTGGCGGGCGATAAAACGACGAAAGGCGAGCAAAGTTGTGGTGGTCGCCATGTCTCATGATAGCTCATGGTGAATGGCACGAATGATGGCACACGAAAACAAAAGTATGCAAGTCCTTGAACCGCTTGCTCATTTCGCTTACAGCGGCCCGCAGTAATCAAGCCCTACGACCGTGAATGGGCAGGTTTCTGTAATTCTTTCGTGAGGAAGTTGGCCCATGGGTGATGTCTCCGCTGTAGTTTTCTATCGTTTGCACATTCTACGTTAAAAAATCATACTCGTCACGGTTCGACGCCCTCTCAATACACAAAAATGCCCTCCAAGCTCAGTGATGGTTGCTTCAGCACTACCGTGGACCGTACGCAAATGTGCTACCGAAACAAGCAAGCTGGTGAGCTAACGGTCGCTTGATATAAGATGGCGTGACGAGTGTCTTCTTCAGCATGCAGCACTTGTGGTCGCCCACCGACGTGAAGTAGGCTGTCCTCATCCATAAACGGTGTACAAACGAAGTACAGGGGACGTGGAAGGTAACGGCAGACTTTTCTGGAGCACTTAGATCTTGATTGGGAACGAGTCTTTTTGCATTGTATGCAACCAATAATGCTCAGTTTGAAATAATTCTTCTGCTGTCAGAGCACCAGACGCTGATGGGAAGTGTCTTGCGTGGCGGCTGAAACACTGTATCCATGCAGTTACTCTTAGTAGTGTTGCCAAAGAGCTGTAGTTTTCTAGGGGCATGGCACCGTGGCGAACATCAATGGCGGAGGAACAAACGAATGTAAAGTTCTGCGAAAAATCCTCGATCATTCTTCGGTGGCTGCGTTACGGTGAACCGTATTTTTTAGGTTAGACTCATTGATATCTATACCTTTTAAAGACACGGTTATGTCAGACAGCCAGGTTGGATCATGCCATCACTTGGATGATTTCATATGATGCGAGAGTGATAGTCCTCGAGTATTAATCATATCGGCGGTGTTTTTCTTGTTGTTACAGTAAAACCGTTCAAAAGGTAAAACCATTGAGATGCTGCTGAATTTTAGCGACACGGTGTGCTACAAATGGCTCCGACTTGGTGGCTGAACTTTTTATCTAGTTCAGCACCACAAGCGAATCCGTCCAAAATGTAACAGTGGCCCGTTGAGGAAAAGCGACTATTTGTACGTAGCGTATAAGCCACACCACGATGGTGCATGTCTGGAGCACCAGACGTGGAAGCGATACCATTTTCAAAGGAGCAAGTTGGGCCTTGCTGATCAAGAGTCGTGTGAAGCACGTTTATGGTGGCGTGTTCACTCGTTCGTAAATGCAAGCACCGTACACTTTTGAGCTGGCATCTGCGAAGATGTACAGCTCAAATAAAAAGGGATCATTGTTGTCTCCTAGGAATTTATACCGTGGAATAGTGACGGCTGACTCGGACAGCTCAGAACACCATTTCATTCAGTCTGCTCATCTTCAGGCATACTGGACCCATGCAATATTTTTCTTCCATAGATTCGGGAATATCATTTGAACCTTTATGCTGAATGCACTGAGGTAACCTAGTGCGTCGTATACTCTAGCCAACGTTTCCAGAGCGTTACGTTTAGTAGCCGGCTTCCCGGCGGTAAAGCAAGCTGCGTGCTCAGTGCTCAAGATAAGGTGATTACCTGAACGGTCCCAGGGAACACTTAAAACCTTTATCATGTGACTGTCTGCAGCTTCATTTTCGATATCGCAGCTGTCACGTAAGAATATTTCTTTCAACTCGTCGCAACTTGCAAATTTCCATGCTTGCCTCAAAGAATATTTGTTTCGTTTTTTTTTCATATACCTCCATTGCTGTTTGCCCCGCCGCGGTGGTCTTGTGGCTAAGGTACTCGGCTGCTGACCCGCAGGTCGCGGGTTCAAATCCCGGCTGCGGCGGCTGCATTTCCGATGGAGGCGGAAATGTTGTAGGCCCGTGTGCTCAGATTTGGGTGCATGTTAAAGAACCCCAGATGGTCTAAATTTCCGGAGCCCTCCACTACGGCGTCTCTCATAATCATATAGTGGTTTTGGGACGGTAAACCCCACATATCAATCAATCCATTGCTGCCTGCGTGCTAGCCCTATGATAAGATCATCTACGTAGAACGCGTGATAATATAAAACTACGGTTTGTGGATAGTCGATTTGATTGATATGTGGGATTTAACGTCCCAAAACCACCATAACATTATGAGAGATGCCGTATTGGAGGGCTTCTGGAATTTCGACCACCTGGGGTTCTTTAACGTCCTCCCAAATCAGCATGTTCAATGATGAAGCATGTTCATCATTGTAATATGCGGTAATAGCCAGGTCGTATTTCTCTAGTAACGTTGGTTGCTCTCGGAAACCGTTGATTTGACGTTGTAGCCACCGTTATGCCAGTGGGCGATATTGTTTCCGACTGGTAGTCTTGGCTGTTTCACAAAGAGCGGCATTTGATAACGTCGAACTTAGCGCTCCAATACGGAGAGGTGCGCGTCGACCTTCAACGGTTGTGAATAGCTTGCATCAATTCCGATGACATCAATACGCCACATCAAAATACGTCTATGTCTAGTGGAGAAGAATTGCTGCTCGATATTAACAGTGCGCTACACGGGTACTGGATGTCCTACAATAAGGGTCCTTGTACCATCGATCCCAATGTTTCGATCGCTGTTACCGTCTCGATGATGCGGTCAATATTGCCGATGGTCATTTTCCAAAAGGCATCAGATCCTATCAGCATGGTCATGTCGCATTTTTGCCACGTATTCTATTGACAAGCGTCAGCCACATGATACTCCTTTTCGAGGAGCGCCTGGAAGTTATGGTGCTCTAGCGGCAGACTCATTATGGAGCAGATCTCTTGAACTGTCAGGGCTTCTAACTCCACTTCAGCATTGTTAAATCGGCCGTGAAGCCGTATGGAGATACGGCCGGCGCTAAGTCGCTTCTGAGCTTTGGAGCTTTCAAATCTCATTATTGAAAGTTCTTCCCTTCCATTGATAGAACACTGAAGGATTCTGGCCGGGTCTGCGTGAATATAGCTATGCTGGCTGCCACTGTCCAACAGAACCCGAAAGAGATGGCGTCGATTTCTGGACCTAGCCCATATGCGCCCGTCTGCAATAGTACACCCATGGATCCAATCTGCGTGCTTTGGGTGGTTGTAATGGTTCGAAGTTTTGGTGAAGGGGGTCTTCGCAATGCAACGTATTCCTCAGCTGGCACCGGGTCCCGAACGATGGGTGCGGGCAGGTCGCACAGAATGGTTAGGTGGTGACGACTGCAGGACCCACACGTGATACTGATGGCTTTTTTGCATGTCCTTGGGGTGTCGTAACGAGTACCGCAGCAGAAACAGCAGTCAATATGTAAGCTCAGTCGTTGTTCGTCCGCTGACAGATTAGGACATAATGCTGTGCTATCATCGGCTGTTGCAAAGTAGGCAAACTTTATTGATGAATGCAGTGGAACCCGTAAGAGCTGCAGCTGATGGAATGAATTCCGTGTCATCTGGGTGTTCTGTCGCCGTGCTGTCTTCACACTCGCAGGAGTGGCGGCGCGATTGCCATCGACCTTTCACCCGCCCTTCTACTTGGATGTGAAGAAATGTCACCAGGCTCGGCGCAGTCTGTCTGCGGAAGTCTCCTTCCCACTATTGGCGCGGTCATCCTCTTTCATCCTTTGGCGGTACATGATAGCCAGATCACCTGGCAAGCAGCGCATCATAATCCGATTCACTACCATGACGTATTTATCCGGAAACACGCCGAGGCCTACTAAAGCGCTCACTCGGAACAGCACATTGTCGTGAAGTGTTCAAAGTTTGCCAACTTTTGATGAGCTGTTCAATGCAGTCAACGCCAAAAGATGATCCACGAGCTCATTGATGAGGAGATGTTGCCGTCCAAACCGATCCGCGAGCTTTTTAATTGCGAATTCGTAATTCCGCTCAGCTAACCATATTCCTTCGATTGACCGTTTGGCGCTGCCAATTAAGAACTTCAGGAAATACTTGAATTTTTCGATGGGTGGTGGTTCGGGGTTCTGGTGGATCGTTGCGTCGTAATTATCCCAAAAAGCCTGCCAGTCACGCAGGTTGCCGTCGAAGGTAGGTATCAGTAGCCTGGGCAGTACAACCTATCTGAGCGTGGCTCTCTTACATGGCCCGGAGCATCGACAAAACTCGGGAGGTCTGCGTTGCTTGATCTTGATCCAAAACCTTCAGAATGCCTCGTGGTAGCTTGCTGACGACCTTGCATCCAGTGCTTCGCGCGCGCGATGGCGTATAGCTGATCTTGTCGCTATAATCTTGCGCCGTTTTGACTTCGCGATCAACATCATCTTCACCTGTTGGCGGAAGAATTGCGTCGTCCAGTCTCGACAATGCGAGCTCCTTGTCCTTGAGATAGTCAAGGTGCACGTGAAGTTCCGAGAGGGCAGGATCCGTTTGCTGTAGAAGATCTGTAAGCAGGGTTAGGGCTCACGTGACGCCAACCCTGAGTGCACCACGTGTCTTTCGCAGCTGGTCCGAGTTCGCCGTTGCCGTGATGTGAAGGCGTCTCTCGAGGAGCAGTCCCGGGTATCGCGGCACCAAGTGTTATGAATTGACAGGCTCCAAAAGCGTGAGAAAAAACGCGACTTTATTCCAAAACCATTGCAAACGATCTGTCTTGCCGTCCCTAGCGACCTCTGTCCCTTCGGCTTTCTCTCCTTTCTCCGGTTGTCGCATGTTCAAGTTGCTACGTTCCGGTTCATTTTCAACACAACCATTACAGATATTGCAGCCATATACGAAAGCTTTGCTGACACAAGTCACTTTTCACCTTATTTATTACATTGTAGCAATCCATAATTTAATTTTCTCGAGTTGCATACTAGGGTTAAAAGTATTCGCCGATTTGTTGGAGTACGCACTAGACACAGGATATCGCAATCGCGTTGAACTCCTAGAAGCGACGCTTAAAATATCCCCTATTTTACAGGAGCTGGGTGAGGAAGGTAAGAATGGGTGTGTTGCTTAATGTTATTGACAAGCCTCTAAGTAAACTGGAGGCCCCTAGGTGCTACAAAACTTTCAATCGCATTCAGACACAACAGCATAGCTACATGGTGAAATACGAGCCGGTGTTCTCGTTCTTGCGCTCTCGCACATGTTTTGTTTTCAGCTTATGAGCACCAATAAAACTAATATGAGGCAATCGGGATTTAAATCTCACCTCTACCGTCGTCATGGAGTGGTACGGTAGTCTTGTATGGCGGGTTGGGGCCATATACATCGGCCACCACCATGGCGTAAAGACAATCTTCCTGCTCTTGCAGATGTCGGTGAGGATTAGGGCTTCGTTGGGTTTCGCAACTTTTAGGCTAATCATTTTGCCGGTCGCTCGAATCAGATGGTCGTTAGGATTCTTTGCTTGTGACTTTACTTGGATGTTGACCGCCACTTGTTGCAAGCTCGGGCTCTCCAAACGAATCGTCCACTGACCATCCTATAAGTGGGTTCGTAGACCCATCATTAACAAATTTAGACATTCAAAGGCATATGGGCTGCACGTATTTAAAGACATTGAGCTGTCGGCACATGGTGCCCCGAACAGTTTATTTATTTATTTATTTATTTACTTATTTATTTATTTATTTATTTATTTATTTATTTATTTATTTATTTATTTATTTACTTATGTAGCCATGAAGTACAAATACCTCACGGGTTCCTAAGTTTGGAACATAGTGTGTGGGGAGGGGAAGGGGGTAAGACGGTGATAAACAAGAACTATGATAATGACAAGGCATGACGAATTTATTATTACAACAGAAAAAATAATTAAGCATACATTGATAGGCATCGAACAAAGCTCCGCAAAACACGTGAAGGTAAAGAATATGTATGTGCAAAAAAACCACAGTTGATAAATATATTTTATACAGAAATACAATTTGAATGTATAGAATGTTGCACAGTGACAACCACTTGAAGTACAGCAGTGAAAAATGAATTTTTGATAACCTAGCACTTGCATGCAGGAAATATAAGAGTTCATAAGTGTTTGCACGTCTTTCTATCACATACCCACAAGTTTGGATATTACTACTTCAGCATTTGTGTATCCCCATTAGAGCACAACAGCTTTACTGAAAGATTGGATTCTGTAGAAAACTGTACTCAAGATGTCAGCCGTGCTTAAACAATAGTTTTAGGTAATTTCTGTGATAGCCTGCTGTTTTTGAACCATACATTTACGCTTTAACCAACATTGGTTGTAAACCGAGCTACATGAACGTTTATATCTGTAGGAGGGCTGTAGACGCAAGTCAGAAAGTTCAATAGTCTGCGGGTGGAAGACAAATTTAATTAAATATGTCAAAGCATGGTGATAATCTAGAGCTAATTGTAGGGATTCGGGTTTGAACTGAAATGACAGAGCGTCTGTCACCATCGCTTTGCATGTAGCCGCAAGTCTGTAAGAGAGGCCAGGAGTGGGATGAATTGATTACGCGTGCGCGCATTCAGTGTGACCGCACTACTTGTTCTACGTGCTTCCGATCGCGTTTTCTTTGTAGGAGCGTAGAACAGCCAACCTTAGTGCAGCGCACGCGTCGACCTTAAGTGTTTCGGTGTATGCATAGACGCCGCATTTCGCAAAAGGCGAGCAGTACATTTTTGGGCACGCTGTAGCAGCGCTGAGAAGTATGTGTATCACGGGAGGGGCAATGTCGAAAATATTTCCGTACGCATATAGAGTGGTGGAGCATATAGAGTATCGACGCGGGAATCATATCCACACACAGCTTCTTTAGTGTGTGTGGTTATGAACTACGAGTTCCAGAGATGACGTAATGTCAAGAAATTGGTGAACGTGGGGGCAGGGATGGGGGTTATAGGTATATGACCACCTCTCTCCCCCCGTCAATTTTTGACGAGGACTACCTACGAAGGATTGACGTGGTCTCGAAAAAAACTTGGCCTGAATTTACATGTTACACTGTAAATGTCATCGAAAGACGATAGTCCTGCGTCTGGAGAGAGTGAACAAAACGTTTATTTGATAATCTGCGCAAGAACGTCGGTGAATGGTATTCGGCAGGCGCTGCATTAAGAGTGCCTCGAACGTGTGGCGGAGGCGAACGAGCGCATCTAGGCACGTTAGACACAAGTGCCATCTGGCAGTTATCTGCAAAAACGAAGGCGTGCAGCCCGCGGAGAAAGATGCGCGCCAGTCTCGGAGGTGATAAGGTGTAGAACGCAAAGCGAGGGGCAGGTGCCACCACCGTGACGTCGTAGCAAAGCGTTGGAAACACCTTTTTGAGCATCGCGTTGCACTGTCAGCGCTGTGCGATTAAACGCTACATTCCTTAGAGTTACTTGTGTGTGCCTCTTCTAGTATCAAGGCAGACATGGAAAACATCGGAGCGTTGCTGTGGCGCCTCAGATATGCACAATAATCGCTATTAGGGGCGAAGCTCCTCAAAGCGGCACCCGTTTGCCCCTCGTAGTCGTAGTCGTAGTGTATAACCAGTGTTACATTTTGACCTGCAAGGTGGTGCTGGTGGGAGATTTCCCCTGTACTTTGTTGAACAATGAAAAGTTTGCGCGGCTGTGTGTTACCTAAAAGCCGAATGCTCCTGTCTCTCATTCCCCATTAGCAGCCATTGGCATGTACACTGAGCACTATCTGGCAGGGAAAGGTTGCTACGTTATACTCGCTGGGCGTAACCTCCTTGGTTTTAGAAAGGTTTAGCGAGCGTTGGGACGCAGTGCCATGAATACAGTGAACTAGTATATACCAGGCACTCGAGGTGGTTAAAGGTGGGAAGTAGACCCGAAGCGCAAGAAGTAAGAAAGTGTGCGTGAGCCACCTCTCGTTTAGTCCTTGGAATGTCCGCTAGATGGCGGTGCTTCTATATGGGGAATATAGGATGAAAAAATGCGAGATGGTGCTACTTGGAGTGTTGAATAGATGGACGAACGGACACACAGACAGATGCATGGATGGACGCATGAACGGACGCAGGGGCGGATGCATGGATAATCGCAGGGGCGGACGCATGAAGAGAGGCACGCACGGACGGGCGGATGGACACATGGACGTTCACACAGACGGACGCATGAACAGAAGGAAGCAAGAACGAATGGACGGACGAATGCTTCGCCCCACCTTCCTTCATTCACTCCGTGGATAAGCTGCCATTTTTTTATTTGACAATATGAACGCTGAACCTCTAGCAGTAGTGTTGGGTGCTGTGGATAGGGTTGGCCATTTGGTGCCGTTTGAAGTATTGTTATAGCGGATAAACCGACAAATCTACAGACAGACGAAAATGTTTCCGTTGAAGGTCTCCAAGAAAGACTATCGTCAATAAAATAATAATAATTGACTAGAAAGCCGGTAGGGGGCACAGTTGATTGTATGGTGGTTGACAATGTGACACTACGCGGGAAAACACTTGCTAACAGCTTCAATGACTTTTTTGTAGAGATAGGAAGCACTGGTCCTTTCCCGGTTACCTCCGGAGATGTTCCAAGGAGAGCACAGTCTTTCTTTTTTCGGTCTACTTCGGTTTCTCATGTGATTACCCTTTTTTTCGGACTTCGGAACAGCCGTAGCACTGATGCAGACGGATTAGTAATTAAACCTGTTAAGTATGTATTAGATTTATTCGATCCTTCCATTGCACATATATTTAACAAGTCTATTTCAAGCGGCGTTTTTCCAAGTAGCATGCGAATTCCTAGAGTCACAGTAATTCATAAAGGCGGAGACAAAGATAGCTTCTCGAACTGCCGTCCAGTCTCAATATTGCCAGTGTTTTCGAAAGTCCCCGAGAAAGTTATTGACACCCACTTCAAGAGCTTTAGTAGAGGATTTGATCTCTTAACTACCTATTAGTCCGGATTTAGAAATTATCGCTTCTCAAAGGATGCACTTTTGCTTCAAAAAGAGCTTAAATTAGAAAAGAATAGAAAAGAAAACATTGATTATTGGACTGTATCTCGATTTTAGCAAAGCCATTGACCATGTCAATCATAATATTCTCTTACATAAAATAGAATGTTATGAATTTTGAATAGTCGCATCACAACTTCTTCGCTCTTACTCACACGATAGACTTCAATTTATTGAATTAGGCACTCACAAATTACACTTCAGGCGTATCTCTTGTGGAGTACTACAAGGGAACATTTGAGGGCCAATACTTTTCCTCTTATACGTAAATGATATCTCAATACAAACACCACTAGTCAGTTCATCATTTACGCTGATGATTGCACCATATTTTTTAAAGGACCGGAACTCCACAGTATTCAAGCTGAAGTAAGCACGATCTGCGCGAAGCTGAATGACTGGTGCAAGGTGAACAGCCTTGTAATAAATGAAGCCAAAACTAACTGTGTTGCATATCGTGCTCGCGGAACGCTGGCTGTAGTACCCGAAAAGCTGGTCCTAGGTTCGTTCACTGTTTGCATTAAAAAAATGCTAAAATACTTGGCGTCATCTTTCATGAGCACATTTCATGGAATGACCAAGTAACTGCGGTTAAATTGAAATTGGCTAAGTGCGTAGAACTAATCAACCGTCATCAGCACATACTACCATCTACAATGAAAAGGTTACTTTACGATGCACTTTTTAATTCCCGTCGAAGTTACTGCTTCCTGGTGTGGAGTAAAGCAAGAGCCTTTAACATGTCAAAACTGAGCGTGTTACAAAAGAAAATGGTTTGAATGATTTCAAAAGCTCCCTATCTAGAACACACCATCTCTCTTTTCAAACAGTATCGAATCGCTAAAATATCAGACCTTTACACTTTCGAATTGATCTGCTGCTATAAAAAGGCAGCACTCGGAAAGTCCGACACATTCCTTCAACTCGTGAACCATTAACAAAACGAAGTTTCTTATCACGTCCGACATCAACCACCTTGATACGTTCCATTCTCACGCTCGCAATATGGAATGCAACGCATCCGACACACCGTCCTAACAACAATAAATTATTTCGAAATGCAAGGAACAGATATTTTATTGCACACAAAAAAGAAATTAGAGGGCTGTTCACTTAACTATTCAAACTTGCTTTTTGTAACAATGGAACATACACGTGTTTTGCAAGTTGTTTTTCTTTCACTATTCATATACTGTGCAATATTTTTATGTCTATCATACGTGCATGCATATTTGTATTTGTTTGCGCATTGCCCTTCGTAACGGACACTTGAAATGTTTAGCATCTTTTTTTTTATTTCTCTGAGATCAAATGCTGTACCCTCTCGTCTCACCGCCGATGGGTGGATGGGGCTTTGTCAAGCTGTCCTTGGACAGCTTTTTTCCCGGCCACCTTTTTTCACCGCAAATGTTTGCTTTTTTGGTGAAAATAAACTCCTTCAATTGATTGATTGATTGATTGATTGATTGATTGATTGATTGATTGATTGATTGATTGATATGGTATTCCGTTGCACCTCACAAAATTTTTGACTATAGTCCGTTGTAGTAAAACGTTCTGCGTTGCAAAACATGAAACACAGCGTGACATGTTTTCTCCAGGTGACATATTACTTAGTTGTGCTGCGTTAAACCTTTTTGACGAGTGTCAGTTGATCAGGAGCAGTAGCATTGGCTGTACTGAAAAAGAAGCCGTAGGTTACCTGCGCCGGGCTTGGTACGAAGATTTTCTTCGTTTTCTTGTTTCCATGTTCTACGCACTTCTTACATTCTTGCCCGCTCGGATCGATTAGGACGAGTGAGAAGTAAGTGGGTGTGGGATTAAGTTGGTCAAAAATTACGACGGTCCTTTTACCCAAACTTGAGTCAAGAATGAACTTTTCCTCCAACCTGGCCGTGAAAACCTTTGCGACATTCGCAATCTGTAGATGACACAAAAATGTGACGTCATGTTAATACAAGACTTTTGATATTCAGGTGTAAATTGGATTTTAGAAACATTTAACAAGTTCAGTTTCGCCGAATGGCAAAGCTAAGCCTGCGGTAACAACAGACTGGAATCTTATACGTTGTAAGGCTAGTCGCAGTAAAGTACGAATTGCCGCTTCTCACTGTTCTCACTACTCTAACAGCGTTCCTTATGCAGAGCAGAGAGCGACTTGCCGCCTTAGCAGTGACGTCATACGTGACGTTCTTGCATGACTGTCCTGCATGCGAAGGCTACCAGAGGTTTCACTGCTACGCTCTTTGGAATAGAGAATTGTGTGACAGAGCACAAAACTCATCGTAAAAAAAAGAAGAAAAACTGAGTTGGTATATGAAGAAAGAACGACTAGAGGACGAAGTGCTGGCTAACAGCATATTGTACAAATTGTCGGACACGTTGTGACTTCAAAGAAAGCATTTACCAGGACTCATATATGGAGCATTTCTTAAGAAAATTCAGTGCCACGATTCCAATACCACATCGATACCAATGTTCATGTTGACTGTATGCCGATTCTGAATTGTAGTTTTCGTTTGGTTGTTATGTTTTTCAGCACATCGTGCTCACACGAAGACTTCACGGAAACAATTCTTTGGATCAATAATGCCTGCGTAATTAATGAACCTAAATATTGGCAACATAAAAAAAATGTCGGGTATAAACATGTGCAGGCCTTGTGTTGAGGCGCCTGCTTTAAAGGACTTTGCCTACGTGACGGCATTCAGAGTTATATACTGATTTGCTCTTTCCCCTTTCTGCCTCCTCACCCTGATTACTCTTTCCCACCTCCTTCTATACTCTACTATGCTTAACTATTTTACTATACCTGGCTTTGCCTATGCACACTGTAAACAAAACTATACCCAGCTGGGAGGAACCCGGGAATGATGCGCCCGCTCTGCTTCGGTGGCCTCACTGAAACCGTATTGTGCCGGAGCGAATACATTCGTTTTTCACCATTTTCCTCCGGTGGGCGCCAGACGAAGCAAACCGGAGGAAAACTGTGCCAATCCCTTGATTATGCTCACGTGGTTCCTCCGGAAATGCTCCGGCTCATAATTTTTGCCTCGGTGGATGCTCCCCAAATGCTCCGGCTCATCCCTCAGCGGCATTTGTTGGCTGTTCGAGGAGTGACGTAGCAGCCTCGATGCCGGGCGGCCGTTGTTCCCCAGTCAAACTAACATGGCGCAGACAAAGCCAACGCAGTCAGGATTGTGCAAAGCCTTCAACCGCGTTTGCGAAAAGGAAATTGTTCTGTGGGCATTCTGGGTTTCACTAGTGACTACAAATGACAACGAATGTTGGGAACGACAGAAGGGAGTTGTGGGAATCTTAGTCGTGTGATGTTTCCAAGCAGCGAACGACACATTGTGATCTCGCGTGTGATGAGCGACTCGGTGGTCGCTGGTGCGGTGCAAAACTGGTGAGTTTGCTCTTCTTGAACTATCTGCGTTATCCTTGTCCCGTAGTGCTAATATAGGTGATGGTGGGTTCATAAGGGAACAAGTTATCAATAATAGGGTAATTTTACAGGACGTCAGTAAATTACAGCGGAAATTCCGACAACGTGTTCTTTGGCCTACGAGTATTTTTCTTGACATAACATCGGTAATTTCAATAACACTCTAATCTTTGGAGCGCTAATCAAATCTGCAATAACGGAAAATGTCATGGTTGTGAGTTGATTCTATAAAAAGTTAATAATTGTTATAAGTAAGCCTAACAGGTTCAAAAATATTTTTCGTATTGTCACCTTACAAAAGCGGTAAAAATTGTCCGCTTTCCATATTAACAAACGCCGGGTCGAGATTAACCACTGCGTATAAATTATTTTGATCTATCATATTACCTGCACCGATAAAACATAAATAACTGATATTAGCGTTTATTCTTTATGAATGTAGTGAATTGAGCTAGGGCAGTTTGTTTAGTGCAGACTTTTAGAACGGATAAACACACTCATTTTGGTGAAATTATTTTTCTTGTATAAGTGGTATCTAAAATATTAGGCCCTTCGGGCGTTGTCCTGCTTTCAAGACAAGAAAGCGAGGTAAGAAATGAGCTGACGAGACCAGGGACGAATGATGCGTAAAGAAAGGAGGGTCGGCTCGCTTGGCAATACAGTTTGGTAGAGCTTAGATTAACCAAGTGCTGGGCGAGTTGGTATTTCAATGCGAACGGCTTTTTGCACAAAAAAGAAAAAGACAAAAAAAGAAGGAGGAGTGCTCCGATAGGCACTGTCTGTACTCTTTCTTGTCCATATTTTTGCGCAAAACGCCAACTACAAGAGTTGTGGGACACCCGACGTTTTTGTAGAAGAAGGGTGGGGTTTAAACACTCATTTCTGCAACTCATCTGACCGCACAGCTCTGCATAGAACGGAGGGGCATGGTTATGAGAGTAAGAGAGAAAAGAGAGGGCACCGTCTCGAGAAACTAGCCGCAGTTTCTATGTTCTTGAGTTGAGGAAGTACGCTGCAGCGTTTTTTTTTTCTCTCTTCATTCCCGCTGGCATGGCCGTGAACGCAGCTTTTTTTTTTTTATTTGGGGGGGGGGGGGGTGGGGGGGTTGAGAGCGAGAGTCAAGTTTTCTTGACCAAACAGGTAAAACTCAAAATGTTCGCCGTCCTATCCACCTCCTCTCTGAAAAGAAAATGCTACGTTCTATCTCTCTCTCTTTCTTACGAACAAGGCTCGAATACCAGAAGCAACAACGCTGGCCTGTGAACAGGACAGGGTAAAAGCGAACCCCTCGAATCCTGGTGGACTCGTCATGACGCCTCTACATGAACACCTTCCATGACCTCCGACGTTTGCACGGACCTGTAAATTCAGTAAAATGGCCAACCTCCTCTTATTTCTGTCAGTGTAAGATGAAAATGCAGCTGGCATAGGTGGCGTGATGTGTGTACCTTTTATCGTAATTTATTTTTTTACGTTGTAGTAAACTTTTTTTATTTTGGGCTTGAGGTTGAAGCGATTCATGCAATACCTACTTTGAAAAATGTTCACTACAAGTATCGAAACAGTGTTCATGCAAACTAAAAAAGAAACGAATACAGCACCAACATCTCTCGAAGACTATTTGCAAAGGAGAATGAAGGTACGCTTTTGTTAAAGGCAGGTCGCAACCATAGAAACTGTAAAGGAAGGCCTAATTTGCGAGAAGTGGGACGATTAGCAAATATTAAAATGTGAGGGAAATTATCAGCAATAGCATTGACAAAATTATAAACAATTGGGATAGGCAGTCCTGATGCTGTCTTCGAGAGTACCGAATTTCGCTAATTTTAGTGAAAAAAAAACCTTTCAAATGTTTCGGCAAAAGTAGAGCTACATATTTTGAAATATATGGGAAACTTCCGCCCGCATTGAATCATTGCTCACGTCACGGGAATGTGAACGTAGCCGCTGTATCACGTAGCCGCTGTCTGGCACCGGAGTACATGGAATCGGGATCTACCTACAGATATAGAACGCCTGTCCTGTATTTTTTTTGTGTGTGTTTATGTTTGTGTGTGCATGTGTGTTTGTGTTTGGCCAGGTTAAGAAGCTAGTTGTTTTCGTGTACTCGCAGACTTTATAGGATATAATGTGTACCCTGGCTTTATTGTGCTCAGTTTTCGTGCTTCTCGCGTCATTTGCTGTTCTCGTGTATTTTTTTTTTTTTTGCTAAATAATGCAAGAAGCAATCAGCGGAACCCTTGCATCGTCAATGAAGTTGATAAATGATCCTTCTAGTATGGTGAACAGCTGTTCCCGGTGGCCTGCCCCGCCGCGGTGGTCTAGTGGCTAAGGTACTCGGCTGCTGACCCGCAGGTCGCGGGTTTGAATCCCGGCTGCGGCGGCTGCATTTCCGATGGAGGCGGAAATGTTGTAGGCCCGTGTGCTCAGATTTGGGTGCACGTTAAAGAACCCCAGGTGGTCAAAATTTCCGGAGCCCTCCACTACGGCGTCTCTCATAATCATATGGTGGTTTTGGGACGTTAAACCCTACAAATCAATCATGTTCCCGGTGGCCATACTTGCTTCGTTTGTCGTGCATCGTTTAGCAGAATTCTGGCCTTTATTTCGAAGTGCTGCGCTTAAAACTTGAATGCTGTGGACTTTATGTGACCGGTCTTGTGTTTTTTTTTCTTTTTGGTAACTTTTTGTATGTTTCTTTCTTCTTGTATTCTTTTCACGAATGTTGAGTCATCAATCAGAAACGGCAGCTTATTATGAATAAATCGAACAGTATGAACTTGCGTGCTTTCTTGAACTTCATGTGCTAGAGCTCTGTGGGAAAAAATACACAGCAACTCTGCAGTGCATGCATTAGATTTGAGAATCCGTTCATATAACCGACGCCTCACCCGGTCACCATAGAATAAATAATTAGGGAGCAAACACTTTAAATTTTCATTGCCGCCCGCTTAAATTCGGTCCGGATGAAGTAAGGACAATCGTAAAATACCGCGGAGGCGCCACGCAGAAGCTCTGGATAGCGGGAAGGAAAAACCCATGCAAAACACTCCGGTGTTGCCACGTAATCACTCTGGCTAGCCGGAGCGAAAGGCGGGTAAAAAAATGTTCCGGTGGCGCTACGCAATTGTTCCGGCGCCGAAGGAAAATATCAGTGAAAAGTGCTCCGGATGTGCCACGCAATTGCACCGGCCAGCCGGAGTAAACACTTCGCTCCAAAGGTCCGGAGCGAAAATTCCTCCGAATATGGGGGACGCTAGAGGAAAAGCATTTTCCTCCCACCTCGAAGTATTCTTTACAGTGCATGGTTGTATGCTATCTTTACTCTCCTCCCCCAATCTACGTCACTTCACTTGACGTTGCTTGCTATACTATAATCTACGTAGATATATGTTATAGATGTCG
Source organism: Rhipicephalus microplus (assembly GCF_043290135.1). Taxonomy (NCBI): domain Eukaryota; kingdom Metazoa; phylum Arthropoda; class Arachnida; order Ixodida; family Ixodidae; genus Rhipicephalus; species Rhipicephalus microplus. Next base: position 98,384,525 of record NC_134709.1, read on the forward strand.
TTACCGAGGTGACACCAACTGATGACATAAAATGAGAGCAGATGACTGCACGCAATAAACTAGGCCCCAAGTGATTCGCACTCGATACGCACCCTGATATCAACACTATGTTCTCCTCGAGTGGTGCTTTCCTCGAAGGCTATCTGCAAGAGAATCGCCGTGTTTGCCTGGAGGCCAGGGAAGAAGAACGATTTTCTATCGGCCATGGTTGCCAGCTTCTCGATCTCATGATCGGCTCATGTTCCCATCGCCATCGTACTGACTCCCACCTTGGCCGCCATGAGTTCTGGCAGGACGTCATTCAGTTTGGGCGTCATGTTTTCTTCACTATAGCTCATCAGCACAATGATGCCACCTTCCAGTTTCTCATCTGTAGTGTTGAGCGCCTGCAATACAATTAATTTTGCACGTATCACTGCACTCCGACCGAGAGTTCCTAAAGTGGCCTTGCTACACTGTTTTTAAACGCGGTCAGAAAAGGCTATAAACAGGTAGTCTAGGAGACCATGAACACGTGACTCAAATATAGAGTAGTGCATGTGGCTGGTAGGCAGTTTTCTAATGTTACTTAAAAAGCAGCTATGAATTGCCCAGTCTTTCTCGTCAAGCCACTTCACGGAGGGCTTATTTTTTGGGTGATGCGCATATGCGCACACAGGGAAACAGAGAGCATAAAGAATAAGAAAGCTGTTGTGCAGCCAGTCAGGCAAGTAGCAACTAATGAATATAAATTACGAAAACAACAAAACATATACATATACGAAGCGCACTGCGTCGCTACGGCATAGGTTGATGAGGCACTAGAATTTAGAGCCTGTGGCTGCTACATATTCAATGGCTGCGAGATGGTGGACGCCATTTACTCAAGAGTTAGGCGCACTCTAAAGAAATCCAGGTTAATAAGATCACCGGAGCTAGACACTACAGCGTCACTCATTATTATAATGTGATTTTTAGGATGTTAGACCCCGAGGTTTGGGCCATATAATTAGGCACTTGAAATTCACGATGATGTGCCTAATTACCCTTTTTTTAGAGCACTGCAACTTGCTTTAGCCAGAGGGCTGCCGCCACTAAATGCAGTTGTGCGAGTGTGGGGCAGTCAAATAGGTTGAAAAAAAAGTGGAGTAAGGAGGAGCTTCAACAAGATTTGAACCCTATCTTTGCGCCTTGATAGAACCCTTTTCATAATTCTTTACTGTTGTCCTTTGTTGAAGGGATTCAGAATTAGGATTCAAAAAGCATCGATGCCGATTTGCAGAATTAATGAATTATGGACGCCTAAAATGTGAAGTTTTTGTTCTATAGTAACATTTTAACACATGGTGACAACATAGGTTTTGTCATAAAAAACGCCACGTTCATACGGCTCTTGGATATACTTACTAAGAAGAAGAATATATAATATAAAAGCGAGCTTTATTTACTATGAACTAGACGGAAAGTGTAAGCCAGTACTTTACACCGTTCTTCTCCTTCTTCCACCTCTGTTGCTGTTGTCGCTGCTCCTTCTTCAGTACGGACTAGACCCAGTAACATAGGTGCGCTTGCAGATGAAGCTCACCTGGCGAGTAGTTAGTTGAAACGTCGCAGAGCAAAAGGCTTCAGGCGAGCTACCTGTGTAACTTCGGTCTTGGATGACCGTCTTTCACTGGCAGTGAGGCGTGCAATGGTATAGTTCCGCTCGCTGAGACGCTCTATTACCACGAATGGTCCAGTATAGTAAGCGAGCCATTTTAGGGGCGAAGCTTCTTATAGCGGCACCCGTTCGTCCCTCGTAGTCGTAGTCGTAGTCGAAGTGTGTAACCAGTCTTACGCTTCACACACACACACACACACACACACACACACACACGCACGCACGCACGCACGCACACACACACACACACACACACACACACATACATACATACATACATACATACATACATACATACATACATACATACATACATACATACATACATACATACATACATACATACATACGTATATATATATATATATATATATAAAACTCATCCCTGATGTATAACTCATCCCCTGATGAAGGGAGGACCCCTCCCGAAACTGTTGGGAAATAAATATATTTATCCTTGTTGATAACGCTCCCGTTGTGCCATATCCCACACCTTCACGAAGACTATCTGGCCCATGGAAATATTACTCCCAATATATATATATATATATATATATATATATATATATATATATATATATATATATATATATATATATATATATATATATATATATATATATATATATATATATATATTGTCATGACCAAGAAAGACACTGGGGCTTCGGCGCGCGGATAGCTAGAGCAAGGAAGAGAAGAACGAAGGCAGAATAAGCACAGCTGACCCAGGATCGGGTGCTGTCTCTTGTTCTCTGTCTAGTACATCACAATGGCGCAGCCGACGAAAAAGAAGTCTTACGTCCCGGCTTCGTCATCCAGGACAGCCGTGATAAGCGCCGCTTGAGGACGGCGTCAAGGCCTCCTCGGCAGCTGTTCACCTGCCGCCACTGCCACCACCATTCGGGGATGGCGTCAAGGCCTCTTCGGCGGCTGCAGTACACGTTACCGGAACCATTTCTTATGGGGGACCGTCCACACGTCCTTGGCTATGGATTCTGCCGTCAGCGAAAGCCGACAAATGAACCCTCTGCGGTAAGCCACCGGTACGTGTCTTCGTGGTACGTCGGCAGTGCGGGCTTCTCCATCCAGGAACGCCCTTCACGCTTCTTTGGCGATGGAGTCAACAACCCGGCCGCCGCTTCAGCTGCCCATCGGACCATCAGTGGACGGTGTCCATGCCTCCTCTGTGGTACCAGGGCATCACCCAATGGACACTATGCTACCACTTCGCGGCCGTAATACGCACGGGCTCCTGTCCTTTGGGAATGCTGTTCAAGCTTCCCACTGCCTGCATTCCCTGTCCGGTACTCTTCCAACACATAAGCCGCCAAGAAAAGCTGTTCATGCTTCCTTGGACGTGCATGTCACCACCGTGAGTTCTACTAGAACCACGTACTTCACGGACGCGAAGCAAAGGGGTTCAGAAGCCTCGTGCGACAGTGCCATGGAACTGCGGCGTGCCATCGCACTGCTCCGCGCCGAGACTAACGAACTGACAGCGTTGATCGCCGAGCGAGCTCCTACAATGTTGCCAGCATCGTGTGACATTAACGCAGTGTTGGATGTACGACCTTGAGGCAAGCACACCGGTACAACGCAGGCAGCTTCGGTCTTCTCTCCTCGAGCTCTCAAACCAGCTCGACTGCTTGCGTCGGTGATCTCTGCGTTGCCACCTGGCACCTCACAATCACCAACCGTCTGCGAACTACCGGAATTCCACGGGGTCCGGAACGACGCCGACGGTTGGGTGGCAACCGTCAACGTGGTAGCAATGCGTGAGGCCTGGACAGAAAATAAAAAATGGTATGTGGCTATTGACCGTCTTCGGGAAGTTGCAGCGGCATAGCACCGGTATTAAGGTTCTAAGCAGCAGTCATGGGCGGAGTGGAGCTCCAAGCTCATAGCTGCCTTCGGTCGAACACTCTCCGATCTCCCTTCCACCACCCAGTCTAACCTGACCGGTACCGAGGATGGAGTTCAAGAAGGGTTCTATCTCGAGGCTCCAGCTGAGCACTCCAGTTCTCCACATGAGCTTCCAGACTCCGCGCTGGTTCCGGACCCAAACTCATGTCAGCCATCGGCCACCCCGTCCTCTTTCGTTGGGGGAGATACAGAGTGGCACAGGGTAGCTGGACCCTTCGTCAATGCGCCCACTACCATATATCCAGCTCAAGTGGGGCGGCAGCTCGATGTCTCATCGCTGTCCTCAAGTCTGACAACAGGCAACAAGACCACCCTCGAGCCTCAGCAATTGGCATCGCAGCCTGTCCAGAACGCCGACAGCAATGAAGACCAGTGCCCCAAACTGTACCAATGGAATTGCCTGCCAAGCATGCTGCGACCGCTACGACCAGAGTGTTCGACAGCCCCGCAAGGCGAGTCATCGCGTCCAAGAGAGAGACCCCACAGACGCAGCCAAAACGGTGACAGCTTCCCAGAATGTCCTGCCGCAGATGCCAAGACCGGCCGTGAATTATGTTTTCTGCCACCCATCACAGAACTTGCGTACCCACTCTCCACACCAGCCAAGGCGCCTAGCGCGTTTTTTGGGATACGCTTTCGGCAACCCTCGTCAAGCGTTTTACGTCAGCCGCTGATTTTGCGGCCCGTCCGAAGCGCGCTGTCAGGTGCATGTTTAACTGCTTCCCACAGAGAGTCTCTGCAAGGCCGAGACCAACCACAATGATGCAGCCAGTCTCGACCTCTTGATAGACTTGTGGCAGACTCCGGCACCCAGTTCCAGCGTGGTCGAGGCCGACCTCTGTGATTCAGCCAGCATCGACCACCAGATCTACTTCTGCAGATACCCGGACCAAATCGCAGCATGGCCGAGAGCGTGGGCCGCAACGGTGCAGCCAGTGCCGGCCGCCTGAGTACACAGCACTTTTTCAAGAGCTATCGTGGCGTGCAAAAAAGCGACCGGCTCGAGGCAGCCAGTGCCGTCCACCAGAGACGCTTTCCCAAGACTGTCGCTCCATCTTGCATTGTGGTCCGGGCTGACCACCACGATGCAGCCAAGCCTGCCCACCAGAAACTTTGCCGTCAGCTCTGCACGCGCGCAGTCATGGCCGAGTGTCATGATCAAGAAAGACACTGGGGCTCTGGCGCGCGTATAGCTAGAGCAGGGAAGAGAAGAACGAAGGCAGAATAAGAACAGCGGGCCCAGGATTGGGTGTTGTCTCTTGTTCTCTGTCTAGTACATCACAATATATATATATATATATATATATATATATATATATATATATATATATATATATATATATATATATATATATATATATATATATATATATATATATATATATATATATATTTTATATATATATATATATATATATATATATATATATAAGAAAAGAAGCGTATACTTAGAGGCTCGTTTTTCTGTGTTTGACATTGACACAATATTAATCAGATCTAACAGACAAGATATTAGACCTAATTGTAATATAAATATGAAGAAAGAATAGCGGCTAAGAAGATAACTTGCCGTGGGCAGGAATCGAACATGTGACCTTCGAATAACGCGTTCGATGCTCTCTCTCTCTTTATATATTATTTATATATCCGGGTGTCCAGCGAAATGTGCGTAAGCTGCGTGCTTCTGACCTCTGCTTTAGAGGTTACGCTATCAAAATAATAATCCTGGTGATTTCCTCAAAACGAAAATAAGCAAACAACAAGAAGCATGAATAAGAGTAAGCGCAGAAGGTAAAATTACGCTTAATGTGCTCAGTAATGGCTAAAGTTACAGTATCCCAGTTTCCATCGTTTTCACATTCAAATTTTCCGTGAGCTATAAACTAGGTGTTTCCTTGCATTTGCTGTCTTTTATTTTTGCTTTCTTCTCTTGGTGAGATTCTTCCGGAATTGTGTGTTGCCACTTTTTCTGGCTGCATACACCGCTTTATTATTCACTCTTTATTAACAGTGTATTTGTGTAAACATATACTTCTTTGTGCGATTCTGTTTTTTCGTGTTACCCCGCTGCAATAATGCCCTCGCGGCACTGCAGGTACTTGTATAAATGATTAAATAAGTACTTAAATAAATGAATATGATAAAGTTTCTTTTCCCGTTGAGCAAAGCTCACTTGAACGCACTCACCTGGAGGGTTCGTTCGAGGCCGCATCCAATGCACGTCTGCCCGGCCGCTTTCAAATCCTTCACCGTGTTAAAAAAGCTCTGCCTGGTAGAAGCATTTACTGGCATTATTGGGTGGAGTACCGCTGCGCTGCTACTGAACGTAACGATGGCAACGCTCTTCGATCCATCCGCAATGTCTCGGACGTATCGTGTCAATGCGTCTTTCAGGAAGGTCATTCGATTATCACCCTGGAATATTCAGAAAATACACGAGTGAAATGATTGACGTCTTTTTAACTGCTCTACATCTGCATTCAAAAAGACCCTGATGCCTTGCACTATTGTACGAAGTTCAAGTGGAACATTACCACAACTGAGAGCCAAATTTGTTCATGAGTTATGTGCTCTAATTAGCAGCTTCACATCTGATCATTGCAATATTGAATCGTAAATACTTAACATATAGTGTAATTAACGTTAGCATCATTATAACTTCAACGCCATGTATTAGATAGCACCACCCAGAATTATAGGGTTGTGTTTAAACGAACCGTAAGAGGCTGGATGACCGTTTATTAGGTCGTGAGGGTGAGCTCAGCAGTGGCCTTGTAGATAGAGACTTTTTGAAGACAGAGACTACAACAAGAGACTTTTTATGCCGGGGTCCACCAACGCTTTACCTTGCCATTTTCATCACGGATAGGACATTCGTTTTAAGAAAAAGAATGGTCGGCATAGTCACTCCCCTAATTACCTTTTCACTTGTCACATAAAGCACTAGACTCTTAATAAATAAGGGTAGTGCGATTAGGTAATTTTACTACCTAATTATTAAGTGATTAGGCTGACTCGAGTTGTTACTCCATTAAAAAACTGTTGGTAACTGCACAAATAGAGGTTTAGGCCTATTTTGTTATGTATGCACGTGCGCTGCCATATCATGATAATGCACTTAAAAAAGTATAGGGTACAAAGCAAGGTGCAATCGTTCTCGTACATTAACTAATGGCTGCTCACTACTTGATGCGACTATACCGTGGTAAGTGCGCATCACAGCAGCGTACTTATAGAGAACTGATCACATATTCATGTGATCACATCATACTCACAAATGGCCCTACATATGGTGATGCTCATATGATCATAACATATGCTCGTATAAGTATGAGAAGAAGAACAAAACTTTATTTGTGAAAAACACTTCGTTGCTTCTAAACCAGGGCAACGCTGCATGTTCTCGTCCCTATTCCAAGGCACCGCTGGTTCACGCCATACCTTTAGCGCTCCTGAATAGCATCCGCTGGTCCTGAAGGGCCGGGCTGGACAGCATTGCCTCCCACCTCTTTTTGCTGTTATCTCCTACCTGTTCTTCGGTGTGAGCCGTACATTCCCACTGGTTGTGGTAGAGCGTTGGTGTGCTTCCACACCAGGGGAATATGTCTCTATGTTGTGTGGTAGTACGCATGCAAGCTGTGGATGTTTATGTATGTGTTAGTTTGGAGTCGGCGTAACGTCGCAGAATCTATGGCCGAAAGGTTCTTGTATAGTGCTGCAGTGGGTAATACCTCCGCAACTCTTTGTGACATTGCAGGATCACTTTGTAACTGGGGAAGCAATTCTCAAATGAAAAGAAAAGAAACGTGAGCCCCGTAACTGTCTCTCAAGGGGAAGACACCTCAACGGTAGCTCACGAGAGGTGTGGATAAGGAGGGATTAAGAGGATAGGAATAAAAGGCATAGAGATAGAGAGAGCAAAAGGAGAGAGCGAGGCGCAGTGACAGTCACTTACTGAAGTAAGGAGACGAGAGGAAATATGTACACCGTCGAAGGAGTCCGACGATGGGGTACCACTCGGTGAGAGCTCTTGTCGGCGTTCGGAGATGGTGTATAGGGTGAGCCAGTCGGTCAGAGCTTCGCTGTCGTCGGAGATCACAGGGGCACAACCGGTTGGCAAGAAATCCAGCCAGCGAGTCCCGCTTTGTAACTGGGATTGATTTGTGTCGGGTCCTCCACGGTTTTGCCATCGGCAGCTCGGTAATTCGTGAAACATCGAGCCGCATCATGTGCATAGAGGTTCCCAGTGAAACCCTCGTGTCCCGGGGCCCGAATGATTGTTTGAGTATAGCGTATGCCCAGCTGTCTGCTACATTAGGTGAGTATCCGGTGCACACTTGTATAAATAGATCACAAGCGAGAACCCACACGCATACGCACACGCAACTTTTCGAGACTTCGTCAAAGCCATTTTGTACTGTAGCAGCTACTTGAAGGCTATATATACCAATCCTTTGTGATCGCCATCGTGTACGGGTCAGCAGCCATTGAACTAAGTAAAAAATTGTTGTTTTCGACACATCATCATAGGCGCTTCTGTTTGCTGATGTGTGCCATTACGTAGCACGAAACTTCTGTGACAAGGTTCAAGTGTCCATGTTACAAGTGTCCATGTTACAAGTGCCCATGTTACAATTGCCCATGTTACAAGTGCCCATGTGTGAAAAAGGATACATCACACAAAAAACATTTCATGATAAGCCTATGAACCTGAATTTGTTGATATACATTCATAGTAAAAATGACACCATCTCCCGCTAAAAGGAACCATGTGGAGATGCGAAGAAGCGTTCGCTAACGCTTACACTGGCGGCCGCGTTGACGCGCAGGCGCTGATCGCGGAGTTGCGGAGAAAAGAAACCTGAAGAGAAGAAAATCGCGCTGTGATGTACCGGTGTTTCCTACTGGGACACGCTAGTCGCTGCTAATGGGTAATAAGAGACAAAAAACTACGATTGGACGTAGAGACCCTCAGTGTATGCACTTTAGATTAACGTGCATGCTGGGAATTTCTTTTGCTAAACAACGAACACGGAAAATTTCTTACCGGCACCATCTTTTAGGTCAAGTTACAGTTTCTATATATAGGAGGGTGGCCAGTGAACTATGTTCAACGCCAGCAATCAGTTCTTTTCAATCATAAACTCACTCGCAGACGCTGGCTGCGTCGGAGTTGCGGGGGAGATGGGGAAGGGTTGAAGAGGAGAGAGAAGGGGAGGTGATGCGCAATGGTAGTGTTAAAGCCGCGAGGACGGGTGCCTAGAGGAGAGAGAGAGAAAGCTAGCGTGGGCTAACAGACGCTGCCTGCGTCCGCTTTGAGAGGCGAGAGAGGGGGAGCGTAGGAGATGAGACAGTGGGAGCGCAGTGAGGGTGGTCATGCCACACACCAGATTGAGTTCGGCTAGAGTGCACTAGAAGTATCTAGGCTCAATGTTACTGGAATAAACTCGGTTTGAAAACCGACTGACGAGTGCGCATGCGCAAACACAGTACGCGCATACGGATAGGAACCGTGTAGTATTTCTGTAAAATGTTCCTGTAGCTTGCTAAAAACCTCTAACGTGATTCTATGCATGAAAAATCGAATGTTTCCTGCGCTTCGCTAAAACGATACGGTGCTGCCAGCTACCAACTGTTCTGCGTTCTACGAACTCTGGTTCTACAAATGGTCTTGTTTCCCAAGGTCACTGCCAGATGGCGTCCATATCTCACTGCATCAGTGGCAATGTAGGCTCCCTATCGCATCGCCTCCAGGAAGGGAGCCAGCATCAGGCGTGTAGCCAGCAATGTTTTTCGGGGGAGGCGCCACCTATATTTCGAGAGGGCGTCCCCCTTAAAATGGCCATTTTTCGCTCTCTATGCCATGGCAAAAAAATTTTAGGGGGGGAGGGTACGTGCCCGGTGTGCCAACCCCTGGTTATGCCCCTGGGCAGCACTGTCGAGCTCGGATATGGACTCCCAAGAGGCCACCGTCAATTGTGTTGGACTCGCATGACGGACTCCATGTTCCCATGGTTGTGTCGTTCACAATCTCCGACCCCGTGTAGCTCTCGCCGAATGGTCCCCGTCCTCGAACCCCTTCAACCAAGTGCCCCATCTTTCCCTACTCACGCTTAACTCGTGTGCCGCGAGTACTCCGTCTTTTTTTCTACTGTACTTTTCGTTTCCTTACCCCATCCCCTTCAACGAGCTTAGCCGAGTGACCTACTGCCTTTCATCCAAAAATATCTTTCTCGCTTGCACGTGAAACGTGCGAGGACAGCGGCTCGCACCAATGTAATCTCGAACTAAGGACCCAATTCACCAATGTTCTTACGCGCAACTTCAAACAAACGTTTTATTTCCTCTCTTTCCAGAGAAAAGACTATCGTCTTGCCATTATGTTTGCAGTGAAGCACGCAGATATGCAGCCAATAGACCTTATGCAAAATTGCTGCTATCTATCGGCTGTTCTGTGCATAGCCGCTATGTTAAAGGCTCCATGTGGCGCAGTACGCACAGGTTGGCGTGGGTTTACGTAGACGTATACGTATCACCGTGAGGCGTGTATTGGCTGATAATCACAATGCCGACGTATAGTTCAGTCTCTTGCAGCACACAGAGACGAACTCGAAATGCTGAAAGAAAAAAAGTAAGCCGCCAATTTTGTCTTTTGTTTTCAAGCTGATGGCGTTTCCAGCATAAGCTTTCGGTAGTGCTCCCAAAATGCGTGTTTGCCTTCTCCTTTCTATGCAAGTAAGACGTGCAATGGGGAACCGAAGCTCAAGTTTGCGGAGCGACAACAACGCCACGCCTGGCTCTGGCGGCGAGCTCCGGAAATCTTGAGGATAGATGGGGGAGAGGGTGCACGTGAGTCGGTGTGTTTCGACGAAACGGGAGCGCGTGCAAAGCGCGCAGAACGCGTTCTGCAGTCGGCACGGAGAACTGCGGCGCCATGCCGTGCTAAAACGAGATACTCGCTATGTGAAGTCGCAATTGAAAAAGTGGCCCCACGGATGTGTCGGCGTGGTCCTGAGTATAGTGTTGTGGGCTGCCACAACAATGCAGACAGCACCAAGGGACGCTCTGCACGTGTAAAGTTGTATTAGTTCCTCAGCAAGTCGGCGAACACAACCGCGTTCGCGAACTACAAAGCAAGCATGACACGAGGGCCGGAAAAAAAACGAAGCGAGCACTTCAACTTGACTCGCTGTAGTTAAAGCTAAGATTGCTGCTTCGCGTCGAGTCATGGTCCCGTGGCATGGAGTACACGACTCTGAAACTTTTCGGATATTTTAATACCATAGTCGTATTACTTTAGTTTTTATGAATTTTTAGCACGACGCAAATATTTGCACATGACAGTACATGGTTGCTACTGCCAGACACCACATCAAAACAAGAAATATGGGGTTTTCATAAACGTCAACGTTGAACATTGATAGAGTACGCTGCTTTATAACGGCAGAATGAGACTTACTTCCGGGCATAGGTCACACCCGGTATCTTCACGGATCTCAGAAATGCATTTCACAGTGCCTCGGGCGTCCTCGACTTCCGTCGTCTGCTCCACATCTAAAACATGACTAACGAGCTTAACTCATTTTGTTAAATTCACTTCTCTGAAGTGCTTGTACAGCTCAGATATCTTTATGAAGCCGCAGTGCAGGCGGTACATTGTGAGGTTACTCAAACGCACCGCGCCTCTCTGCACGAACACGAACGTAAGCGAGGTGCAGCACGTTGGCGAGAAGGAAAAACACACGATACACGTCCCCAATTTCTACTTTTCTACCAGAGATGGCGCTGCCTGTTCAGAGTCGCAGCGCTACCATGCTTTGCTTTGGATTCCTATAGCAATCGTATACGTGTTTCCATGGATCGTGTTCCCATGCCTACCTAATCAAGGCAGTTTTCGCTATGTTTTCGCTAGCAGCCGTTTACCAAGTGAAGGCAACTTGTACGCTTTACGAAGAAGCCACTTTCACACAACGGTCTTTATCGCGACTAATTGCACGTGCCTGCACATCGAATGCTTGTAAAACGTGCGCAGTCATGCCCAAGTCATCCCACGAAACGGCTGCTTGTAACACTCCAGAAGAGAGAACGGAACAACACGAAACAAGGACGCTGTAGCGCAACACCGACTGAATTTCAAGGCTCTAGGGCTGCCGCAGTGGCGTGAGAGGGTGGGGGCCCAGTTACGCCAAGATTGCGGTGGAAAGTCAGTGTTTCGTTCACGTTTTAGGAGAACCAACGCTCCCGCTGTTTCAGCTGCTGCGGTTAGATTGGGAACCAAGACTCTTGGCAAATGAGCAGCGCAGATGCTCGCATTGATTGTGTAGTACACTGCAACTGTGTGGCTAGAAGAAGTGTGTTCTTCCAATCTGCAGACAACTGACTTCTTTTTTAAGGCTTTCTAGTAGTGGCGGTGCAGAGTCATCCAAGCTGTACAGTTGCTACCAAGCTTTTACATCGGCTAACCGACACAGATAGAAAAAAGGGAGGGGTGGAGGCGAGTAGAGGTGAATGCAGTAGTGGGCTGTAAGCGGCGAGAAGCGGGCAAAAGTATTTCTGCCACGTCACGTAGGGGGTTGCTTACTGCCCGCACTTGAACCTTTGAGGAAGGCCTGGAATTGGATGTCGTGTGCAACGGAGACCAGGATGAGTTCATTGCCGTCTCTATGAGGTAGGACCACCGCTGGCTTTCGGTTCGTTTTACTAGCAAACAAACATGCGCTGTAGTGAAAACAAAGTTGGTGTGCTAGCCTTTTTCGTCTCGGCATCGCTCGCCTCGCCTCTTGCGCACCGGCCAAGGGGCAGTATTGAGGGGGCGGAGGGGGGAGCAGTGGTTCCGACAATAGATTGATCGAAGAGTTTTGTTCGAGTATTATGATTACTCGAAGCACCAAAATCGCTTACGATTATTCGATTAACCGAGCACATTTCATCGAATAATCGTTACCGATTTTACCATTCCTACAGGAGGTACAAATGAGTCATGTGCCTCACGTCATGTGCCTCCATGACACAGATCGCCAGCCAGCCGTATCGGTTCATCAATGGCGTGTACCCTCTAGAAACATCACATCCTTTCACCACACGACAGAAACCTTCATTTTCACTTTTGCTCTCTCTCTCTCTTTTCTCAGTTTAATTGCGTATCTTCGTATGCCGAAAAGAATAAATAAATAAATAAATAAATAAATAAATAAATAAATAGACAACTCCAGATTGGCGCGTTGCGCTAAGCAAATGGCCACGAGCGCGCCTCGCTGTATTATTTTCGACCGATAAGTGCATTGGTCGAAACAGCTGCGTTCTCACATATTATTCTCTCACGTGTGAAATTTATCGGTAATGAACGCATCACTCCCGCATTCTGGACTCCGATACTGAACTGCGCTGACGCTGCATGTTATCAAATCAGTCAATTTAATACCTTTAAGTAGCCACGGTGCCATCAGTGGTTTTTGAACAATAAATGTAATTTATGTTTCACTCTGTTGAACAGCTTGTTGTCTGAGAATGGCCTCGTGACTGCCTGCTGTTGGCGCACTGCTGTTGCTATTGAGCTACGTGAATGAAGAAACGTGTCTCATAGTTGAAGCATGGTATATCGATAATAGTAGTAGCGCATGCGTGAGCCAACACTCCATTAAGTTGCACAAATATGACATCAAATGCCTTAATAGTCGTGTTTAAGGTAGGTCCCGACGCATGCCAGATGGACATGTTCGCAAGCTGATGCTGATGCTGATGCTGATGACTTCTGATGAATGGCGCTTACCCACAAAGGGGGATGGGCCAAGAACCGGGCGGCAGGATACTTAAATGAAACTAAAATGAAAATGAAGCCAATCTGAAAAAGTAGCTTAAAATAATACTACCAAAAAACAAAAATGTTTGCTGAGCAAGCGGTCAAACCATCTTTTGTTTTTGAAAGACATAACTACGAATTATAAACTAAAGATCTGAAAAGGTAGGGGATCCCTAGCATGGTAATCTTTTAGTCTCGTTGATGTAATCAAACACAGCGGAGCATACATCCCTGTGGCAGTAACCAAATGAAGTTCCACCAATTGATAAAATTACTGGTAGATTTACTTGTATTCCTAGCTTTTGAAATGGGGCTACTAAAAATCTTTTTCTCTGATAAGAATAACGATGACAGAATAAAAAGAAATGTTCAATTGTTTCAATTTCATTGCACCAAATGCATAGCGGTGACGCCTTGAGCCGAGCTTTGTTAAGGTAATAATTTAGTTGCGGAACTGCACAGCGCAATCTGGTATAAGTGACCTCTAACTGGCGAGATACACACCACTGTTTATTCCAGCAATAGCTCAAATGCTCGAAATCTTTGAATTTATCCAAATTACCTTTTCCCCATTGCAGGCAAGCATTTCGGAACCTTAGCGCGGTTACGTAAGCCGTATCTGGCAAAACTGGGATGGAGGGCCCACCCAGGGATACTGCTGCTAAAGAGTCCGCCATTTCGCAAGCTGTATCGGCATGCGCAGATAAGTTTTTATGCTTTCTTTTTTTCGTCATTGAGCGCATCTTCAATTGTTAGTAAGCGTCTGAGGCGTCCCGACTTCCAACTTGGGTCCCTACGTGCGTGCTCTGTCTTCTCAGAAAGTCATGAAGGACTCTGCTAGAACTAAAACTTTCTGCTCCCTCTTCCTCTGAGGAATTCAACAGCTGATTTACGACCGCTTGACGTTCAACGTATGGTTTCATCAAGTTGTAAATTTTGTTCGGCCACCTTCCCAATTTCACTTCATAACTGGTACCAGAAAGCTTCGATATTACTTTGGCGGGCCCTTTATAAATGAACCTCAAGCTTGTTCTTTTTGGACGGCTGCAGCAGCATTACCTGACTTCCTACTTCAAAAGCGCGCTTTTTCGCCGATTTGTCGTTATACTCCTTCGACAACACTTGTGCAGCTTTCATGTGGCTTTCCACTTGCGCTTCAATCGAGAGGTCCTCACGCGGCTCTCGAATGAGCGTCTCTGGATCAACCCTCGACATGCTCGCTCTAGCTTTCCGCTACAGGCGAGAGCGTTGCAACCCTCTCGCTCTGACTCAATGGCGTCATGTCGTCTCCCCCTACGCATACCGCGCCTGTCGTTTTGGCGATGGGCCGCTCGAGTGACTGCTCAAACGACGCACACGGAGAATTTCGTGTTTGAGGTTCCGTCGACTCGCCACTAAGATCACACAGATATGCTGCTTTTGAACTTGTTTTACCACACAGAACAAGATCAAGCTCTCGCGAAAGCTTCCGCGCTTGCGATCGCGTGAGGGCCATGTACGCTAAGTTGGGGAAGAACGATTTACCCTGCTCTTTGAGAAGCTGCTCTGAGTTGTTAGAGAAAAGATAAAGAAAACTATCGGGAAGCGCGACAGGCACAGCCGCTTCGGTGCGAAGCTTACCGAACGTGCCTTCAATGACAACCGTAGCGATTGGTAAGCAAGCACTCTGCTCCTCGGCGACTTGCCTAATCCACGCACGCTCCCCTGTAAAGTCATCCGGAGACACCAATGAAGGGTGGACAACGTCCATGGTTGCCGCTGAGTCTCTAAGTGCTCGACACATTTGCCCATTCACACTAATTTGTGGGATATACGGCTCCAACAACCGCATGTTCTTTTCCGATTCTCGAATTGTTGCTAAAGCAAACTTTTGCTTACAGTTTATCGCGATGTGCCCTTCCT
The DNA here is from genome assembly GCF_043290135.1 of Rhipicephalus microplus. Taxonomy (NCBI): domain Eukaryota; kingdom Metazoa; phylum Arthropoda; class Arachnida; order Ixodida; family Ixodidae; genus Rhipicephalus; species Rhipicephalus microplus. Next base: position 98,399,791 of record NC_134709.1, read on the forward strand.
TTTTGCAGTTGTAGCAGATTAGCAGCTTCCGTTTGTTTTCCGATTCTAGGATAGTTGCAAACTTTTGCTGACAGTTTATCGCAATGTGCCCTTCCTTTTTGCAGTTGTAGCAGATTAGCGGCTTCCGTTTGTTTTCCGATTCTAGGATAGTTGCAAACTTTTGCTGACAGTTTATCGCAATGTGCCCTTCCTTTCTGCAGTTGTAGCAAATTCGCGGGTTGCGTTGATCAGGTTTCTTTGAAAAGCTCTCTTTCCTTTCATCCTTTTCAACGCGCACTGCCCTGCTGTGCAACTTTCGGCGAGTATAATACTCCTCAGCTAACTCTGCTGCCTTGTTTAGCAGTACATCACCAAGTTTGTCCTGCAGCCAAAGTTTGAGATCCTACTCGATGCAGCGGTCGAATTGCTCCAATGCAACGCATTCCACCACTTTATCGCGGTCGTCATAAACACCTTCGCCCTTGAGTCATTCAATTAAATCGGCTTTAGGACGAAACGCGAAGTCAACGCGTGACTCATTCCTCTTTTTAGCATACCGGAACGTTTGCCTGAAAGCCTCGGGTGACAACTTATAACGTCTCAAGAGAACTTCCTTAACCTCGTCATAGCTCTCAAACGCTTCCCTCGACAAGCAAGTTATCGCGTCGGACACTTCGCCGGGAAGAAGAGCTAACAGGTTCTGCGCCCAAAGAGACCGCTCCAAAGCGTTTCGCTCACAGACGTGTTCAAACTTGACGAGATACTTCGCCATGTCCTCGCCTACTACAAATGGTGGCAGTTGGTCCCGAATTCTAAAACCGCTGACCTGAATCGTCGGAGAAGCTACGCTAGGCGCCTGCGAACACTGTAGGATTGCCAATTCTAATCGTTTCAACTCGAGGCGCTCCTCTCTCTCGGCCTCCTCGCGCTCGCGACGTTCGCGCCTTTCAGCTTCTTCATGTTCGCGAGTTTCTACTTCTCGCCTTTCAGCCTCCTCGCGGCGTGCTTTGATATCCACCCAGGCCTCATCGACTTTCTCAGCCGACACTCCTTCATCCTTCATGATCTCAAGGATCGCTTGCTTTCGTTTCGCACGGCCCAAAGTAATGCAGAGTTCTTCACAAATTTCGATGAGTTCCTTCACTTTAAGGTCCTCCATCGTTCACACTAGCCTCTTCCCGTTTGCCCCTATTAACAATTTACTTGCCGAACCCACTATAGGTCAACTAGCAAGACGCGCAAGCAATTTTTCACACTCCCGTGTTAACCCTCTCCACATTAACTTTGGTTTCAAAGCGCTTCGACTTGGCTTGAAACGATCAAAGCTCACTTCAATGCTTCACACAGCCCTTCTCTAAACTACTACAACCTGAGCTAGAGTAGTCTGGTGAACTGAGGGGAAAACATCAGGCACTCACCGCATCGATGTCGCTGACGCCGGCCAATCCCGCAGCTGCCAACCACTGTTGCGACGCGCGCCTCCGACGACGTTACGAAGGGCGCCTCAAAATCTCACCGCTGCAACCACTGTTTCGAAAAACGGCTACGCCAACATGGTCCCGAAGACGCCACTGCTTCGAACTCCGCCGGGAAGGTCACCAGCCGTTTGGTAGCGTAGGTTTCTCAGCTCGCGACTGCTTCTGCGCAGAGCTGATAGACGAGCGGACGAGACGACGGTGAGTTAAACAAGGTTATGTACAGCATATATACAGAGGCGTTACAAATTCGGCACTGGGGCCGACAGAGGCGCGAAGAGCTGAGCTCTCCTCTCTAACACATAGGTCTGCTCTCAAATTGGTCTGCTAACACATAGCTCAACTCTCTTCTCTGACACACAGCTCAACTCTCTATCACATAGCTCACACAGCTCAACTGCGACACACATGTCTGCTCTCACATAGGACTGCTTTTCAACACGTCTGCTGCTCGCGACGTGCTGCAGGGCTTCTTTTATATGCACCGGGTCCAACCCAAATGTCCAACCAGAAGCGCCGCTGGTCGTGGGGTCAGACTCCTCCAATGGGGGTCGCTGCTGGGCCGCGTCATTCTTTCTCATCGAATCTGGAGAGGCTGCGCAGCAGGTGGCTGCACCCAAGGACGAGTGACGTCACTAGGCATTGCGTCAGCCGCCAGACAGGAAGACGCCGGTTGTTTACTCGACGGGCTCGCTTGCTGAGGTGACTCACTGCACGTGCACGCCAGAAAGGCGCCGTCGAGTGTTGACGCCGTTGAGTTGTTCGCATCAGGCGGGCTGGCCTTGACACAAATTGCCTTTTTCAGAGGCACGGACGTTTGCTGCGGACTCGCAGGCATAACAACCCATTGCCGGTATGGAGTCTTTGACGAACATGGCTGGCGGTATGACGAAAAGTACCCACTCACTTACTGCGAGGAGGATCCTGTAACACGCTCGCGACTTTTATCTGACTTACCCCATCAATTAAGTTGCTCCATATGTTGAAAAATGTAGTTGATGTGCTTGTAGGGAACTCCGAATCAAATAGTCGTAACTGCAGTGTAGTTCTTTCGTTAGTTGACTACTTATTATATGCTTTATTTTATATTTCGCAAAATATGTAGGCTCGATTTGCACTGTGCCTTCATCAGCAATTTTTCCTAACGTATACACTTTCATAGGATCATAGTATTTTTCTTTTTGTGACACTACGATCGTTGCAGTACGTTTATGGCTGTACTGACCGCAATCGCAATGCTCCGAGCTATAACTGCACCACAATGCTTATAAAATTGCGAATACAAGGGTATATTCCACTTTGTTATGCTGCTCGAGTGTAAATTGCACAGTAATGGTGGTAACATGCAGACAGCTAGCGCTGAGAGCGGACTAGGGCGAAAATGTCATTTCAAGTGTGCAATGATAGTGCTGATAACAACAAAAGCAACAAGACTGACGAAGCTATGATGACAACTGCAGCAGATCCAAAGAGTCTCATTGAAGTTACTTACAGAGAAGCTCCTCCCCATGTTCGTCCTTTAGCTAACACTCAGGTGCAGCACCGCATGATGTGTCTTCAGCGATCTGTTCTATTTAAGTATCAGTGACGGCAGAAATCGTCCCCTGTCAAAAGTATTCCAGAGGCGTTGCTTGTGCACACCACAACAAACGATTAGAAGTTTATTTTATCTCCTTTGAAGAAAGAAGGAACAGGGGCAAAAGGTCACAAGGGCCTGACAAAAGGCTTCCGCTCTTGGTGAAACTGAGCCTCAGCAGCACGAATGACCATACTCATTACATCATACACTCAGTTACACAGTTACAGAGTGATACCAGAAACAGAAAGTGAAGAGCAACAAGTAGTACATACTTGGTTAGAAGTTGGCCTTCCAGGGGTGCGAAGTTATGATCGTGCTGAATCTATTGCAGGTATTATTAGCTGCGACGTATTCGGTCTGACAGGGGCAGCTGGCTGAAGCAGTCATGGTCGCCAAAACTAGCAGATGTTGGCAAGTGAAGCACTGCCTTAAGCCTCCCACTCTCACGATGTCAATTTTATTGAAACGCATTTACACTGAAGTCTCCAGATTTTTCTCTTTTGCCCAAGTACCAAGAACTTCCTTATTTCCCCGTCTATTTTCTTGCTTATTTGGCAGAATTACAAATCCACATATATCAGAGTACATTAGCCACGCATTTTTCAGCGGATGCGGCGCGCCTTCCTCGTCCCGTCAGTGTCGTCCTTAGCGAACGAGGGACTCATTTCGCAAGGTGCTGGCGAAGTTTCTGGTGGGAAAAATATGGTGGCCGAAACCGAGTTATAGCCAACGTGATTAGTCGATGGCGTTTCTGTGGTTTTCGGTACATAAAAAAACGAGGAAAATCTAGGGACCTTAGTTTACATGTACTAGTACATCAGGACAACTTTGAACCTTAAACTTGCAGTTCACCGATGTCCATGCTTTTCTAAATACTCTTATCTTCTGTTCACTGAGGTCACAGGGGTCTAAGTAGTCAAACTGAATGCGTGCTCGTCAAAGATTTACTTCAACCCAACACTGGATTCTGGAGATTCGTGCCCACTTAACGAAACTTCATGTACATTCTCCTAGGAGTGCATTATCCGTACCACAACAGAAAGGATAAATCTTGTCGAATCGTCAATCATGTTCATGCCATATGTCCCCAACGTGAGTGTCTTCTACTCTTCGACGCATGCCTATTTGGTCTTCAATTTTGTAATTTCTCAAAAGAAGCAACACCCCTAGACCACAGAGGCTGGAACTGCACTAAATATTGATAAAATTAATTTCATTACTTAGAGAAAAGAGCATTTTCATTATCGTGGAAGATTTCAGAAAAATGCTGCTTCATCTGTCCTGTGAAGACTAGTGTTTTTTGGACTAATAGGAAAGCTTGCGTCATTCCCGAGGTGATGGCAGAGCTGCCTTTGTAGGTCTTTGCGCATTCTGCATGTTGAAAACTCCAGTGACGAATGAGTGAATAAATGAATGAATAATGAATGAATGAAGAGTGAATGAATGAATAAATCATTCAGCCAATCAATCAATAAATCAAATTTTCGGTCGGTCAGCCAAAGGACTGACTGCTATATTGTCACTTTTGTCGGATTGTTTTATTCGAATATACTACGTGTAACCATCTTTTGGGTGGATTAAAAAAGCCTGATGTCATTTCACTGACTGTGCCACGTTTTTTTTTCCTATTTTTTTCTCCTCTCTTTTTTTTATAGTTTTTTCATCGCTCTCAAGCAATGATGTGGTCGCTGAGAGAGGGCAAGAGAATGAGCCCCCAGTCTTGGCAGCGCAACTGTTGCTATGCGTTGTTGTACCGTCACGTGATTGCCGAGAAAAAGTGAGGGGGCGAGACCACAGAAGGCACTGTTGCAGGGCATGGGCGGACGGACGAGAGTACGATACTTTAAAGGCTATCGCCTTAAAATGAGAAAACTAATACCCCTGTCACACGGGCACCCGCGAACACCGTTTAGCTCCTTCGTCCTTACGACAAGGGAGATGCGGTCCGTGTCACACGGCAACCCTTAGGCAAACGAAGGTAAACGGAGCATTTCGCAAAGGACGTTCGACGATCTCCTTTTTCAGCGGAATGAGGTACTCTCGTTCCCAGTATCGACCAGTCATACAAAAATTTCGAGCACTAAATAGCCGCAGTGACAACAATAAATACATTTTGGCAATATTAAACGATCTTTTCTTGTAGTACTCGTTCATAACGTGTGCTTCTTTGGCGTGGTGTGGAGGGCATCGTCCATGCGTGCGGTTCTTGTCATCGCCGTGTTTGCGTGTGCCCGAGAGAGCAATGACTGACAGCGCTGCCTCATTGTCACCTGCTTCGACGACTGCAGGAATGGGTAATGGGACTAACTAAGGACGCGCTCACGTGCGAAAGAAAGAAGGACTTTGGTACACGGGCTACAAAACCAACAAGTCGCCGAGCACAGTGCAATCGTAAACCAACATAGTGTTAGGCACAAAGTGGCCAGCGTCGCTGCCAGCATTGCTACAATTAAAGAAGGTGTTTTCATTCGAAAAAATTTTAATGCAATGTTGCATTCAGACGTACTTATTATAGTGTTTTTGTAAAAACCGCATAACAAAGATTTACAAAAAAAGCACCTATTGATAACATTGGGATACTTCGGTAAAACTCAAACAGGGCTGGCTTAGCCCCCTCGCGGCAACTATTGCAACCTTGTCATTGCCGTGTGACACTGATACAACTCCATCTCCGTCGAACTACCTAGCGGAGCTTTACGTTGACGAAGTTTAACAGAGTTCGGTGGTGGCCGTGTGACAGGGGTATAATGCGTGACGTATCAGTCTTCAGCCGTGCATTCCGGCGTGTGATGTTTCACTACAACAAAGGAAATTGGTAGGATTGTTCGGCGAACGACAGATTTTGACTCTATAACCCCAACAAATATTGCAGGTAAGCCACTTCTGCGATTACACGAACGGAGTACGCCACCACGACCCACACACTCCCAGCGAGCAGAATGCGATCTGCCAAGAAAGATCGACGTGGGAAGTCATCAGCGAGAACGAAGACTTCAAAAGGTATCCATGGCTCTCTCATCTAAACGCCTAACTTATTCATTTCTACACACATCACCGTTCAGCTGTAACATTCCTTTGACAAACACCTGGTTCTAATAAGGTAGAAAGGCACCGTTGCCCACTTTAGAAACTGTACACACGTGAAGCCACTGCTTTGACAGAGGCGCGGTCTCAGTGATTTGACGGGAATTCGGGTGATATATAAAGAATTATATTTTTTTCTTCACGTGTTTTCCAATGAATTATAATTAAACAAGTAGAATTGCCAGGGTATTCCTCAGAATACTTAAACAGAGCACATGGTTTAACGAAAATGAATTGACGAACGATGAAAACTGATGCAGGAAATTCATCTTGAAGAAACTTACAATAGCTCAGATTGATGGATTTATTAATTTATATGTGGGACCTAACGTCCCGAAACCACCACGTGATTATAAAAGACGCCGTAGTGAGGGTCTCCGGATATTTCGACTACCTGGGGCTTTTACCGTGCACAAATAGCTCAGGTAAAGCGCTTTGCCCAAAGGGGATTCAACCAAGCGAGTTCAGCATTGCAACGAATTCCTCAAGTCATTCAGAGGGGAAAGCAAAAATAATTAAGACAAATGACAGTGCAGACAAAAAGTTATGCAACCCGCATATTTTAATTTAGAGCTTACAACGAAGACTGCTTTTTGAACTTCAGTGTACTAACGACCGGAGTAAATGAAAATATCAAATACATCGACTTAGGCGGTGTTCCACACGCCATCAGGTGGTACAGTAAAGAACCGTAGAGTAAAAACAGCGTGCCAATTTGTGGTTCTCAGCCCCTTTCATCTCACTGAGTGGAGATGGATAGTTTTGGCGTACTCAGAAAATATAGAATAGAATTTTCTTCTAGAACTTTCTAGAGGCGGAAGCATACACCACCTGGTATCCTTTAAAGTGCACTGACATAGCGCAGTACATGGGCCTCTACCATTTCACCTCAACCAAACTGCATCCGCCACGGCTACGATCGAACCCGTCATATTCTGATCAGCGGCCGAGCACTGTAGCCACCAATCCGCCATGGCAGACGTTTTCCATCGTGTGCGCGTGCGTGTTTCATTGGGTGGAGGTATAGTGCTTGGGTGCTACTCGGTGAGCATTAAGGTGGGCAACCATCGCGTAATTACCCTACTTGCGTATTTGCGGAACTTTTCGTCAGCCAGCATAGGGTAGTACCGTGGCGACGTAAGGTAACTTCAACATTTCGTTCATCACTCATTAATAATTGTGGAAGATTCACTTGACTTATCCAAAGATTACATTACTGGGGAGATCAGAATTGGACCTGTTTTATTTCCAATGTCACCAGTACAGAATAAGAAAGGCGTCAAACATGATTGAAATAGGTTTATTTTAAATGCGAAGCATTTCTTAGTGAACTTAGGTGAGTTCGAACGTATCTATCTATCTATCTATCTATCTATCTATCTATCTATCTATCTATCTATCTATCTATCTCCCTGCCTGCCTGCCTGTCTGCCTGCCTATATATACATATTCTTATATGTGCATGTATCGCACATATTAGAAATATGTCCAATACTTGTGTCCATGTGCTTCGAGCTGTCGATGAATTCACCCTCGCGCTGTCAACTGCTAGCTTCCTGGTTAGCTAAATTGGCAGAGCCGCCACCCCGGATAGGCGTTAGTACCGAGTTTGAACCCAGACCAGGACGAATTTTTCGGCAACTAAGATTGTTTTCTTTCGGATAAATCCGTATGAATTTCCTTATGGCTCCGTGCTACAAATAGATGGTTCTCTTCTTTCTCTTTCCTAACCCTTCCGTCACCTTGCGGGTTCCCGCAGAACTCACGCGCAAAATCCAATTTACATAAGTTTAGTGTACTTCAGCAAAAAGCAGTTCGATTTACCCCCGCGGGTTGTCTTGGTTCTTGACCTCTCACGCAGCATGAAAGTAAGCGATGTGACGTTTAGGAAAAATACGCTTGAACAACCTGCCACACTATACGACAACTGTTCACAAATGCATAGCAGCGTAGAAAACATCTTCGGCTAATCTCAGCTCCTACGGGTTAGAGCTGAAAGGCAACTCGGGGAAAACGAAATTCCAGCATCTCTACGGAATGGATTACGGTGATGTGGGCGAAGCTCCGGAAGTTTTCGGGGAAACCATGAATTCTACAAGAAACTCACCCGACAAAACTCCGAGAATATCGCCACTTCACGCTCTCGCATTCGGGGTCCGCTTCACGTTGCCCATGTTTTGCAGTAGCGTCCTGGGCGCGCACCGTCTCGGGATCTGCCCGGCACAACGCTCGCGAACAGACACGTACGGTGACGATCTAGGGAAATGAGAGATGACGGCCTGGTAGGTGTTCTGTGTGACGGCCGCATCGGTGGTGCCCCGCGCAGCAGCCAATCGGAAAGGAGTGGCACCTCCAACGCCATTTACTCTCCATTCACTCAACTGCCATATTGTACACATCTCTAAGGGACAGCGCCATCTAGTAAACTAGACGAGAAATCGCGATGACGGCTGGATGGATGGATGTATTGATGTGGCTGTACCCCCCAGATCGGGCGGCGGCTAACGTGACCTAGCCGTAATACTCAGCGAACCAACAACTAGATTTATCTTTTTTTTAATAGTGAAGTTGAGGACTGGTACTATGTAGTAAAGGGTTTAATTTTCACTCGTGCCTTGACTTTAGCCACCAATCAGATAACCTCCTTCTAGTTAAGTCTACCCGCTTAAAATTTATTTTACCCTCCCGGTCCCTAAACCCCAGTGCTTTGAAAAACTCTGCGCTATCATCCTGCACTATAGGGTGAAGCCCTTTACATACCATTATCAAGTGTTTCCTACCTCGGGTGGCGTTCGCTTCAGGCGCTTGGGTTTAGCATCCCGCGCCCGTGCCACGTTTTTTTGTCGTCGCTTCTGCCTCAATCAGAGCACGCGTCGGAGCAAGCGCCGGGACGTGGGAACGAAGGACTCCGATTAAGCGAGAGTGATGTGCATCCGTGCCTCCGCCCATTCCTCGGTCGGTCGGTCGGTCGGTCGGTCGGCAGGCCGGCCGACCGACCGACCGACCGAATTTAGGCACGGGTTGCCGGCGGCCGGCCGGCCGGCCGGCATGGCAACCCGTGCCTGAATTCTTGTTGAATTCAGGGGCACGGGTGCTTCCTGCCACGCCCACCTTGCAGATTTTATATCAATCTCGTCACCAGTTTTCACGTTTTCCCAAGGCAGCACACAGACGAGGCTCGGCTCAAATGCTCACTGACGTATGCGGCCAGCAGCAGGTTTATTTCACCAATCATACGACCGTGAAACCACCATCTTGTGGCGCTATATGCTACACTGCCCAGGCTTATGGTAGGACCATAACGAGATGCTGGTTACATTCAATGAGTAGATAATGTTAAGACACAGGAACCGAGGAAGCGTGCGCTATTTTCTTCCTTGGTACTTGTGTTTTCAGCGCTGTAGATTGAATGGATATATAGCTGAGGGTATACATTAGAATTTGTCGCGGTTCTGCTTTCGCGGCATTGCATTAAGCAGTCGGGTAGCATTCCCCCTCAGTTTCGCGCGATGATTGACGTGCCAGGTGGTCTGCGCCAAGCCAACTGTGGCCACCTTTAATACTTTAGTGGGGAGCGATGCGTTCGTTTATAAAATCTCATCGGTCGATTCTGAGATAGCTGGAAATTACTATGCTACGAGTTTGTTAACTCTGTAGGATGTTTTGTACACAGTTTTGCATACCACTAGTTTTTCGATGCTCTGCCTCACCACTGCGGCTCAACGCTGTCAAAGCTATGGGGTGTAGTCACCCCGTGGCTTTGACACACGGTTGCGCAAAAAAACATTGTTCCACATATAACTGCCTAACAATTGGTGAAGTTGTGACTTTTGCCCTTGTTTAGCGTCTGCTGCTGCACACACATCAATAACGTATTTAGTTATTTTTCATAATATTGCGGCATCAAGTGAGACCGATTCAAATCCTCAGTTAACCCTACCTACTAATAAGAACTTGCTAGACGTGCATGTGGATGGTCTTTCTTTGACGGCTTTCGTTGACACTGTAGCTCAGGTGTCTATAATGAGTGCTCGTCTCTTACGCCGCCTCAAGAAACGTACTCACGCCTGCCGCAACACAAGCCGTCCGTGTCGCCGATGGTGGAACTGTGGCCGTCATTGGAAACTGTACAGGTCGTATTAGCCTTGCCAGCCGTCATATTCTTGTTTTATTTACCGTGCTTGACAATTGCCCTCATGACCTCATCTTCGGGAAGGACTTCTTATTGATGCATTCTGCCCTGATCGACTGTTCGGCCGCCACTCTCTGTTTAGAATTTTCTCTTCTTCCAGATTCTCGCCCCGAGCTGCCGAAAAGCGTCTGTACCACAGACTTCAGTCGGATACCACCAAAAGCCCTCAAATTCATCGAATTGCATCAAGTTCACCCGTTGTTGACGGTGAGTATGTCGTCACGCCTACACAGTAAAAATGTTTACACCCAGAAGGGTGTAAATGAGCTTGTCCCGTGGACGACACCCTAAGGGTGTTAATTCAGCGCCTTCCAAAAAGGGTGCTTTACCATGCACCCTTAACATAGGGTGAACAAGTAAAAAAACTGTAGGGTGTTACAAAAACACCCTTAAGGAAGGGTGCCTTCGATGCCCTTCACTTTTTTAGCACCCTCTCAGGAGGGTGCGAGGAGGGTGCACAAGGTGTTGAGTGCCCATGGCAGGGGTGGCAGTAATCTTTTAGACTGCACTAATTGATATCAGCATGCACTGATTACACGCTACTTGAAGAAAGTGGTCCTGATTATCGATGGTGCGCCACCTGTCGAGCTCCATTCATTGCGTGTGGGCAAAAATGTAAACGCGTACAATTATTTATCAACTTGTGCTACACCTATATATACTCCACAGTATATGCGTAATGCGCGTTACAGAAAATGAAGCCTTGCTGTCCTTGCATATTGCATTTATTTAATAGGCAAATAAAACATAAACTTTTCTTCTGCCACACAACTTTTTCACCCGATATACGTTCACGTATCCCTACACTACACATGCAACACCTCAAATGTTTATTATATTTTTTCAGTTTCACTTTAATGACAATTCTTTGCAACATACAATTACACTTGTTGCAGTTTAGTATACTGCTTCAAGTACATAAAGACTACAAATGAAATACACGCTAATATATCCCTATAATTCTTTCAAGTATCTACAATCCCAGTGGTTTCGAGTTTAATACTCCTTCATGTACACAATCGGTTAATAGGAATGAAATAAAGGCAAATATATGCTTATGATTCTTCCAAATATATACAATCACCATGATTTCACTATATACGCCTTCATGTACACAATCGTTCCCAAGAGGTGATGCACACAAAAATATATATGGATAGTGTTTTCAAATGTATACAATCACAGTGGTTTAAGCTTCGTATTCCTGGATGTATAACAATTGGTTATGAGAAATGATGTACATGCACACATATACGGGTTTTCGCACATATAACATTAGCTAATACTTAAGAAACCAATACAATGATCAGAAACACAATAAGCTAAAAACGAACACAAATCTGAGTCAGGACACGCAAAAAAACAAAAGAGGTGATGCATAATTATGGCTACTGACACAGCTGGGTCACTTTATGCCAAATGTCCCAGCCATTTTGGCAACCATCTCAAATGTATTCGAAAAACTCGTGCTGCATTGAAAATAGTGAACTTCTGGAATATTTAGGAGAGGAAAAATATTTGGTCCCGTGGCTGCCTTCTGAACTTCCTGGAATGCCGTCTAGGTGTTGTACGTGAAAAATTTTATTTTAAAAGCACCGCTCCTTCTTTCCATACGAAACTCGGTCTACGTGTTACGTAACAAGAGCTTAATTTGGGCGAGTTGGTTCATCGTGGTTGTGTGCTAGTCACAGCGCGACATTTTTAGGAAGAGACAGAAAGGACAGGAAAGAGCAGTGACTGTCAACTGAATTTAATGAATGTGCTACGAGCGCTTTTATACGGAGTACAAGAACCGTGTTCATGCACGACAACACGTGTGAGCACTACAAAATAATCTTAACTGTGCAAAGAATACTCCCTCTCAGAAAGGATAAGTGAACGTGTAGTGATGCACTCATCATTGGTTTACCTGATAAAAAATACTTCTACAAACGTTAAATTGGCAATAAGTAAACCTATTCTCGTGAAGAATGGGGCAAGATTGACTATTCCTGTTGCTGTTTAGTACACACACTTTTGAAAGCTTGCAATGGGTGGAAAACAACACGCTAATATCATATCTGCTGGCTATTTTTTTTAATTGTGAGACACGGGATGTGGTATAACATGCAAAGGTTTCGGTCATTCTTTTTTGTTGGTCCTGTCTTCTTTAACATTACTTTCTGCAGGAGGGTTTTGCAAACGGGTGTGAAGATTCTGTTTAGATACCCAGCATCTTTTAGTCTTTAATTCTGGTTTTTAAACCTGACCTCTCCCTTGTGCTAACATGACTTCTGAAGGGTGGCCTGGATACATGTGGTATCAATTCCTCTTTCTACTAATTTTGAATGCCCACTATCAAAAGGCAGAACATTCTTGGCACTCCTGGGCTGATAGCACCAACCAATACCCCAACAGCATCATCACACTTGTTTACAAAACCCTCCTGCAGAAGGTAAAGTTAAAGAAAACAGGATCAAAAGAAAAAGAGAATGACCAATCACCTTTGCATGTCACACGGTACTACGTTCGTGAGGTGTCTCACAATTTTAGGAAAAGAGCCAGCAGATATGACATTGTTGTTTTCCACCCCTTGCAAGCTTTCAAAAGTGCATGTACTTACAGCAACAGGAATAGTCACTCTTCCACCATTCGTCACTAGAATACGTTTACTGAATGCCGATCTAATGTGTATGAGATACCGCTAACACGTGGAAAAGTAAACATAGGACAAACTGAGCAATGCTTCAATGATCAAGCGAGACAGCATGCTTTAAATGTTAATAAGGGCTATAGTAGTCTCATGGCCGGACACCGTAAAGAATGTAAGTGTAGTCCTAGGTTTCATAAAACACGGTTTCTGAAAAAAAAGCAAGCAGAAAAAATGAAAGATTTTAGAACTCTTTATCAGGAAGGCCAAGGATCAATGCATCAGTACACCTTCACTTATCTTTTCCGAAAAAGAGTATTCTTTTCTCGGTTAAAATTATTTTGTCATGGTCACACATGTGTTGTTTTAGATGAGCCCTGGCCTTGTGCTCAGTATAAAAACACTCGTAGCACCTTCAATAAAATTCAGTTGACAGCGCTCTTTCCTGTCCTTTTTGCGATAAGATTTTTATTACAGAAAGAATTTCTATTTCTTACAATTTAGGTATAATGATGAGTTTTCATTGTATCACAACATGGAGCAAATCGCATCTCAATACGGACAAAAATCACGATTTTGTGAAATTCGCGATATTTTCTCGTATATTTCAGCAGCTTGAGAGGTCTAAAGATATTTTTTCCTCAAAATATACCTTCTGTGGAGTAAGTATTCACTGCTCAGATATTCATACAAAGTGCAATATTGCAATAAAAAATGCAAGCATAACACATTTTGGCTTTATTCTTGGAAGCGAATGTGGCAGAAAAATTTCACTATTATTATTGAGCTTCAAATGCCTTACAGAAGCACATTTACTTAACAGGTAGACCGAGTTTGCTTTAGAAAATATAAGCGGTAGTTCTAAAACGGAATTTTCCACAAACAGCACACAGACGGCATTATGCCAGGAAGTTATAAGCCTGCCACATGAACAAAACTTTTTTTCTCGCTGAAATATTCTAGCAGTTCACTGTTTTCAACGCAGTAAGTCAGCACATTTTCTTTTTCAAATACGATTCAGATGGTGGCCAAAGTGGCTGGTACGTTTGGCATGGAATGGTCCAGCTATATTTAAGCAAAATAACTTACACAAATAACAATATTTGTTCATCTACCATGACCACACTAAAAAAAGTTGTTCAGGCATTGTGACACTAAACATTTCAGCGTCCTACTGCCTGAACAACTTCTTCGATAAACTCCAAACTCACGCCGAGAAAAAGCCGCTCAATCACGGTGGTTGTTAAAGGCCTTGCGGCCGTAGACAATGTTGAAAATAAAAAAAATCAACTCATCAGTGCTGTCACTCCTTCCTCGTCATTACTGACACAAAAGATTTTTCGGTTATTCATGTGGAGGTTCAGGAAGTAGGCTTGCTCTAGGCTGGGGCCGGGGTAGACTACGCAGGACGTCAGCGGCACCCTCTCATCCTGTAATAAGAGCAAATATGATTTCCCATAAAAGGATGTTCGTGCTGTTCTGGCAGCACCATATATAAAGAATGTGTCGTGTTTATCCTTCGAAATGGCGTGTAATTGACATTACACTGAACTCGAAGCATACAACCCATACATTCCAATAATTTCGTATGATAAAGATAAGAGTTTTCCAGCATACAGCAAACTCCCGAAATGAGGTGAAGTGTAAGACTACAGCTCAAAAATGGCACTTACGAAAGCCTGAACTCACCTAAGAATCAAATTCTTTCTAGGGTAGTGAGCCAGTGTGAAAAACAATTCTTAAAGTGCAACGTTCAGAACATGTAGCATTAATCAAAACGCACAAGAAACTTACCTCTTCATGTACAAACAGTGAAGACATCTCTGCTTTCTCTTTTACATGAGAACAAATGATCTTGGGCGTGGAACTAGCGAAGAGGTCTGCAAAAAAAAAGTAAAAGATTTACAGACTTCAATCACGCCTCTAACAATCTGAGGAATTGTTACATGTCACCAATCAGTGCAATTTTGACTGCCTCTATAAGGGCATCAAAAATTAACAATTTTCTTGTTCTTTCTACCCTCACAAGACGCTCCGTCAATGAAAGCTAATCCAAATTGGACGCTGTGCTTCCTATTGGCCTGCTTTCTAGACGTAGGGCTGCGAACATGTGTTTTGTGCACCTAATCTAGCACAGAAATTCGTCATCTATAATTCAATCATCTTAATTCATTGTAATTTGATAAAAGATGTGATAGCTCGTCCAGTTTTTAAAGAGTTGCGGGCCTGCAATGGGCACTGCCTAGCACGTATGAAAGTATTTATTTAAAGAAGTTTTTTCAAAGCTTGCTTTCAAAAAAAGCGTCTGGCATATTTCGACAACCAAGCCCTTCCTCTGATGGCAATCAGGGGCACGCTATTAGTGATTATTGACCACAGGATTTACAAACGTAACCCGTGCCTAAATACTCAGTTAAACACAATCAAGCAAGTAGGAGCGCTCGAACGACACCAACGCGCGCGTATGCCGTCTACCTTGCAGCAGCCATGGCTTATGCTAGCGCTACCACACATAGCTCCCACAGTCACGTATACTCTCTCGATTCTGTTATAACGCTGAACGTTATTGCAGATAAAGGCAAATCACGAAAACAGCAAACAGAAACGAGGGAAAACAACGCACGGCGATGGCCACAACAACGCGCCTTTGGAAGTCTTCTAGATCTTTCCCTGTTGCTGGTGACATTTGTCCTAAATAGCTTAAAAGACCGAGGCGCACGTGCTGGGAGGATCGCGGCATATCAGCACCTCCAACTATACCGTCTTTAGGCAAAAAAAAGCCATTTCATGCAGTGCGCCTCTGTAGATAATTTTTTCTTTTTCTTTCCTTTTTACGCTTACACCTACAGAAGCACGTTGCACATTTGAGTATTAATAGAAATGTTATTACGATGTAGCCCAAAGCACATCTTAAAACAATATCAATCACTTTGTGCAGTGTAGAGACAATGTGCGATCAGCAACTAATCCCGCCCTTGTTAAGTGATCACATCACTCACTGTATGAGTGATGCAGGCACTTACACAACATCGCGCATAGCAGTGTGAACTCGTTAAGTCACACGTTTAATCGGGTATCTGCAACAGACCCGCGAACGCATGCTGTTGTAAATGGCTGGCAGCCTACTTCGGCAGACCTGCTGCAGGCGCCCAGCAAGCGCTGTATGATTACTACCTACGAAAACAGTACACTCACCGTTAACAGGCCCACGTTGTCCGTGTCCTCCACTCCATGAATATTCCTTAATCCGAGCGTCAATTCGAGCACGGTGTCAAGCGTGACCACCATTGAAGATGCGCCTGTTCACTAGAACTCGCACAGCGACCAAGACCCCAGACCAACGCAACGCATTTGAAAGACTATGAGACAGAGAGGTCAACGTTGAGAGAGAGAAGGAGGAGGCACTGGCGGCGGCGCCCCAGCTGTCGACGCAGGTGTTCGGTGACGCAACTATTCGCTTATCTACGCCGCCGTTGTGGGAGCAACTCTGGCCGGGGTGAGCAGGGGGGAAGGAGCGGGAAACCCGCCAAGACGGCGCCGAAAGGCAAACGCCATGGCGCATACGGCGGACGGCCGTTCGACGCGGAATGACTCCTTGTAAATGGCAACTCTTCTTCCAGCCAGTCGCACAGCGACGCAGGTTATTTACCAGCCTCGGGTTCTTTGAGTATTTTGACGGAATGTGATTGTAGTGGGCGAAAAATAGTGAAGCAAAAGTTGCGGAAAACAAAGTGCACCATGGAATGGCCAGAAACAATAATTATTTCGCCCTCGGTGGCATTAGCGGGAGAGCATCGCTACACCTTTTTCCAGAAAAATTTCTTTTCGCATTGTCTGTGTCTGGCGATTCCGCGTATGGTGCCGCAAACACTGAAAGCGTAGTCGAAGCTGGAACAAATTAATCCACAGTCGCGGATGTTTAGAAGGCTTGTCACGCACCACGAAACGTGCCAAGGTTGTTATAACAAAGTTTTTGCTGACCACAGGATCAGCACATAATTCCATATGGTTGCCCAATGAGCTAGCTAAGCACCTGTAGCAAAGGCAGGGCACGTTCTTGTAAAACGTTGTTAATATAAACGATGGTTGTGCATAAGTGCAGTGACAGCTTTCCGTGTAAATTGGTCATAACCCACGTTTTCGAGCGTAGAAGCGCCTCAGCAGACCTAATCAGCTACCACAGCAAGTTCGTAAGCAGTGATGAGGTACGAAAATGTGCAGCTGTTTTCCATGTACTGAATAGTCCGTGTACAGTGCGTTGACCACCGCCATTTCTTAAGCCACCTCCCATATAGACTCCCAGTCTGAAACGGTGTGGGACCTTAAACACTAAGAAGCAGTGCCCCCCCCCCCCGCACACACACACGAAATTTGAGGGCGCACGGGCGTATGCACACGCATACTTATTCACAGGCGCACACACATACACGTATACACACATACGGCAACACACACACGCGACCGTAAACGCACGCATGCATGGGTGTACACATGTGCACAAGCAGATTAACACAAGCACGGACTCGCACATACACGCGCACGCACACATGCACGGGTGTACACACAATCACGCTTACACGCGAACACATGCGCAGGCTAACGCACACACACCCATACTCGGGCGAACATTATGTTCCTGTATATAATCCACAGCAAACATGTAGCTTATAACCAACGCTAAGGTGAGCTTTCGTAACGTTGATTGCAGTTAATTGCCAATAAAGATGAAACGCGATTTGCTTCTGCTGGCATTCTGCTGTATTCGGAGAGCACCTTCACACATTCTAAGTCTAGGCCATCGTTTAACGCAAGGTCCACATATTCGTGCAGTAGCTACACTGCTCAGCCGCCAGTCCGAAGGTCGCGGGTTCGATGCCGGCCGTGGCAGTTGAATTCAGATGGAGGCGAAAAGGTAGAAGCCTGTGCACTCTGCGATATCAGCGCCCATTAAAGAACACCAAATGGTCAAAATCTCTAGAGCTTTCCACTACGACGACCCTCATAATCATGTCGAGGTTTTTGAGACGTAAAATCCCAAATATTATAATTATGTGTTCTTCTTGTGCGGCATATTCCATCTGATGAATCGTCACCTACACCCTTCTGAGGCACAAAAGCACCCTTAGAGCCTATTTTAGGGTGCTATCGAGGCAAGCACCCAAACAAAAGGGTGCTTTTTTTTCAATCGACC
Organism: Rhipicephalus microplus; assembly: GCF_043290135.1. NCBI lineage: Eukaryota > Metazoa > Arthropoda > Arachnida > Ixodida > Ixodidae > Rhipicephalus > Rhipicephalus microplus. Next base: position 98,417,920 of record NC_134709.1, read on the forward strand.
ATTTATGGTTGTTAAAAGGTGTTGCAAAGGATTCTTTCTCGTAAAAGCACCTTTTTACACCCTTTTGGGTTAAAATTTTTTTACTGTGTATATAATATGTTCTCCTGGCGCGGGACATCACTGTGCCACACGTCGTCGTAAGCACGGCCTCTAACTGTACATGTCTGCCCATTATCAATTTCGTATTCACGCGGCAAGTACTACCACACAGAATTGTAGTCACCACGCTTCGACCTTAATAGACGCCCATGTCACCTCTTTTGCGGCAGACGCATGCTCCAATCTTCCATGTCGCCCGCAGGATGCACATCCATCGATGCGGCTTTGCGCCCCATGATCGACCCGAAACTAATCCTGAGCAATCCGACGCCCCATTCCGCCTTCTGGCTTCCTACCGTGACATATTTGACACTGACGGCAGTCCACTCGGTCCGACTTCCCTCGTGAAGCACCGCATTAATACTGGTGATTCTCCTCCCATTCACCACCGACCATACCGGGTGTCTGCCACAGAGCATAACGCGATTCAAGAAGAAGTCAACAAGATGCTAGCCAAAGGAAATACTGAACCTTCCTCGAGCCCTTGGGCAACTCCTGTTGTGCTCATTAAAAAGAAAGATGAAACGTGGCGCTTCTGCATTGATTACCACCATCTTAATCGAATCCCGAAAAAGCACGTTTATCCTTTGCCCCGAATTCATGACGCCCTCGATTGTCTTCATGGCGCGCGATACTTTTCTTCAATTGACCTACGTTTTGGCTATTGGCAGCTTGCGGTGGACGAGAAAGATTAAGAAAAGACTGCGTTTGTAACATTCGACGACTTATACCAATTCAAGGTGATGCCGTTTGGGCTATGCAACACCCCAGCCAGGATTGACCGTATACATGATGGACTCGCTATTACAAGAGTTCAAGTGGTCAACATGCCTGTACTACCTGGATGACGTCCTTGTATATTCACCTACATTTGAGGCACACCTCCAGCGTTTGTCAGCGGCTCTCGACATCTTCCGCACTGATGGCCTTCAACTAGACTTGTCGAAATATCACTTTGGCAGCCAGCAAGTTACGGTGTTGCGCCACCTTGTCGACACATCAGGTGTGCAGCCTGTACCTGGAGAAAATTCGTGCCGTCACGAGCTTTCCTTAACCCGAGTCTGTCAAAGACGTCCGGAGATTTATGGGACTTTGTTCCTATTTTAGAAGGTTCTGAAAGATTTTGCAACGATCGCACGACCACTCATTAACCTTCCGAAGAAAGACGTGACTTTTATGTAAGGTTCCACTCAAGCTGTCGCTTTTTCTTACCTCATCATCCTCATCATGACTCCACCTATATTGGCCCACTTTGACCCGTCTGCCCCGACAGAAATCCACACCGATGCGAGTGGTCACGGGTTTGGAGCCATCCAAGCCCTACGCCAGCGGGTACACGACCGAGTTATCGCCGACGCTGGCCGCCTACTCGCAGCTGCCAAGCACAACTATTCAATAACAGAGATTGCATGTCCTGCTCTTGTTTGGGCAGTCAAGAAGTTCCGCCGATATTTATATCGCACGAATTTGTATGCGCCACAGCTAATAGGTGATCAAGAACAAGTTTACTATCTGATTGCAGTGTTGAACGACATATTCGGCTGTTCCTTTGATGTTCTGAAACACTTTGTTCCTCTTATTAACGCAATTTTTTTTCCGACATCAAGCCTGCCTAAGGTAAGTTTTGAAACGTATTCCAAGCACTGGCATGACTGAGTGAGAGAATACTGAACTGGCACGCAGCAGGCCCGGGTTCGAAACCTATTCTGTCGTTATTGTCTTCATTTACTGAGTTTTTTCTTTCAATCTATACTTGTTACGGACACCGGCGGCGGCGGACAACTACGGCACCGCGCATGACCCGTGTTCTGATATCGTAAGAACTTTTGTTTAAAAATGAATTTTAAAGGCCATGACTTCATATTTCACTATTAGTGCTGCGCATTCGACGCTATGGCCTGGCGTTTTTTTTTTTTAACGGCGAAAGTCTTAGATGCTTCATCAAGCGTGAAATGTTTCTTTTCGGTGATTTTCCGGCCCAGAACAGTGATTTTTCAAAATGACGTGTCATTGCATAAAATCACGCAATCGCAAATGACATGATGATGTCATAATGACGTCACTGTGTCGCTTCGTCGCTCGAAAGGCTGAATCCCGCAAGCTATCTCGACACTGGCAGTGTAGCGAAATGGCCGTCTCCATTCTCTTCCGATTCCGTTCCGGAGAATTAGAACTCTCCTCAATTTGATTATTTTGAATTCCTGGAAATAAAAAACCTTACCGCATTTTAATCTAGGAATGGCCACGCAATTCAATTCCTTTCCTTTAATTTTTCAACGTAGGAAAGTCATATTGATAGTGCTGTTTAGATAACAATGAAGGCCATTTTAAGGTAATGTCAGAAGACGCTTCAAGAACTGCGAAAGTACGAAAAACATGTTACCAAGGTAGAGTGATAATAGTTCGGTGGCGCTAAAAACACCCTACTAATTCCTATAGGAACAGTTCTCCCACTGCCTACAATTCTTGCATGGTCAGTGTTCTTGAACGAGTGACGATGCTTCATTCTTTATTCATACATAACCCCACTTTACCCAGAGCCGTTACAGCAGGTGGTTACGAACATGAATATAAGTACATCTTCAATGTCACTGCACACTTGCTCAGACAGCAGACTGTTCCACTGACTAGTTTTCACAAAAAACAAATTTGCGTACAGGTTAGTCCTGGCTCAATATGTGTTTATTTTGTTTATGTGATCTTCGATATGGTGTTTTAGATTTGGTTAACAATGAACGAAGCCCTCTAGATCTACTGGTACAAGTTGTAACAGTGCACCACTCGGGCACCCTCTGCCTCTGCATCGAATAAGTAACACTTGGCTGCAGTGCTCGTCAGTACTCGCACTTGTCAAGCGCTCTAAGCAGAATGGCGCGAGAAAAACAAAGGTATGCAACGTCTTCCTCGTCGCAAAGGCTATTTTCATGTCAGGTAATAAGCTGCTCGTGAAATAATGATCAGGCTGTGCATGAAGTATTCGCCACTTTCGCGAAACAGTAGCAGTGGGAACCAACGCACAAGGATAATTGCTTTCTCCTTTCAGTGTACGCTGTGATAGTGCACTTGTTTGTACACTGTTATGCCTCGATTTCTGTTTTATAAATTGGCAGATCGTTCACACTTATACATCAAGCTTACCCTTGGCCCTGGCTCATTAAAGGTGAACTTAGACAATGCGTTGTGGCCTTCCACTTCGAAAAAAAAACATGCACTCGGGCCTCCATAGCTAATCTGAACATGATATTACAGTAGTAGCAATTGAGGGTGTAGCAACCGAGCGAAGAAGATGTGCAAGTAAAAAATCACACATATTCACGGAGTGAATGAAGATAAGTGCGGCGAAAAGTACATACGTCCATGCATCCATCTGACGGAAGGACGAATGCTTCGCCCCACTCCATATATTTCACTCCGTGAATATGCCATGAAAACCACTAACGCCATCTAGTTATATTATTCCCAAGGATGGATGGATAGATGGATGTGGCTGTACCCTTTAGATCGGGCGGCGGCTAACGCCACCTAGCCGTAATACTTAGTGAACTAACCATTACATTTATCTTTTTTCCTTTAAATAATGAAGTTGAGGATTCGTACTTCGCAGTGAAGGGTTTAATTTTCACTCGTGCCTTGACTTTAGCCACCAATCAGATAACCTCCTTCTAGTTAAGTCTACCCGCTTAAAGTCTATTTTGCCCTCGCTGTCCCTAAATCCCAGTGCTTTGAAAAACTCTGCGCCATCATCCTGAACTATAGGGTGAAGCCCTTTACAGAACATTATCAAGTGTTCGGCAGTTTCATCTTCCTCTCCACACGCACTGCATATTGTGTCGACCCCTTCGTATTTGGCCCGATATGTCTTGGTTCGCAGTACTCCCGTCCTGGCCTCAAACAGTAGAGACCTACCCCGAGTATTATCATAGATCCTTTCCTTGGCAATTTCCTGCTTAAAAGTTCGATAGATCTCTAGTGCGGACTTCTTAATCATGCCCATTCTCCACATGTCAGTCTCCATTTCCTTCACTTTTTTCTTAACCGATAGTTCTTTTTGATTTGGCCAAATGCTGTTTTCTAAGTATTTACCAGTCAACTTCCTGGTTCGCTTCCTCCATTTTGTATCGACATTCTTCATGTACAAGTAGCTGAAAACCTTCCTAGCCCAACGCTCTTCCCCCATTTCTCTCAATCGCTTCTCAAATTTTATCTTGCTGCTAGCCTCCCTGCCCTCAAATGATGTCCATCCCATATCACCTTGTACTCCCTGATTTGGTGTATTCCCGTGAGCTCCTAAAGCAAGCCTACCTATTCCACGTTGCTTAATTTCTAATCTTGCTTGAACTTCTGATCTCATGCACAAGACCGCATTGCTGAACGTCAGCCCAGGAACCATGACCCCTTTCCATATTCCTCTCACAACATCATACCTATTGTAATTCCACAGTGCCCTATTTTTCATGACTGCTGCATTCCTGTTACCTTTAGTCGTCACGTATATTTCGTGTTCCCTCAGATATTCGGTCCCATTGCTTATCCATACGCCCAGATATTTGTATTTATCTGTCATCTCTAGCGTGACCTCCTGTATTCTAAGCTCACTACCTTCGTTGTCATTGAAAATCATGACTGCTGATTTTTCCCTACTGAATCTAAAATCTAACCTATCTCCCTCATTACCGCAGATGTCCATCAATCTCTGCAAATCTTCCTTGTTGTTGGCCATTAGCACTATATCATCTGCGTACATTAATGCCGGTAGTGCCTGATCAATAAGTTTTCCTTGTTTGACTAAAGAGAGGTTGAAGCCAAGTCCACTTCCCTCTAATTTTGCCTCTAATCCTTGTAGGTACATCATGAATAATAAGGGTGACAGGGGGCACCCCTGCCTAAGCCCCCGTTTTACCTCTGCAGGCTTGGATACCTGTTTTTCCCACTTTATAACTACCTTGTTACCTTTATAGACACCCTTTAAAAGATTAGTGACTACATGATCCACGCCTAGTGTGTCCAGTATTCCCCACAATTCCTCTTGAACCACGCTATCGTACGCTCCCTTGATGTCCAAAAATGCTAGCCACAGGGGCCTGTGTTCTTTTTCTGCTATTTCGATGCACTGCGTCAGTGAGAACAGATTGTCTTCCAACCTCCTGTGTTTCCGAAACCCATTCTGCAGTTCCCCCAGCACCCCCTCATCCTCTATCCACGCCTGCAGTCTTTCCTTTATAATCTGCATCGCCAGCCTGTAGACCACTGATGTCGCTGTTATAGGACGGTAGTTGTTTATGTCAGCTTTGTCCCCCTTTCCTTTATAGATCATGCTCATCCTGCTAAGTTTCCATCCATCGGGAACTTCACCATCGATTATTATTGTACTCACTGCCTCTCTCAAAGCCTGCTTAGACTTCGGACCTAATGTTTTTATCAGCCTAATTGGAATGCCATCTGGGCCTGTTGATGTACTACTAGGAACACTTTTCTCAGCCCTTTCCCACTCTTGTTGTGAAAATGGAGCCATTGCACCACTTGATTCGTCTTTGTCTATTGTGGTGCATAAAGTACTTCTTTGTTGAAATTTTTCTGTCACCCTTGTTCCTATATATTCAATAGCTTCGTCCCCTTCTAGCCTAGCACCTTGGGCTGTAGTTATAAAGTTCTGCTCTAGGCTCGTCTTATCTCTTAGGGAGTTTAGATGGTTCCAAAATTTCGCAGCTGCCTTTCTATCTTTTTTATGTACTTCTGCCAGCCACTGAGCTCCCTTCCTTCTAATCTTTTCATTGATCAGAAGGGATGCATCCCTTCTACAGCTTAGAAAGGTTGGCCATTTTCTTTCCACATCATCTGTCGGTTCACCCCGCTGCTTAGCATGTCTGTGTTCCCTAGAGGCTTCCTGACGTTTTGCTATGGCTCTCTTAACTTCCTCATCCCACCAACTTTTGGGTTTGTGTCTTCTTCTTTTCCGGGGCGACTTGTCACGCGTCTCAGCAAGCTCTATCTCAAAGAGTCGAATTAGATTCGTGTATGTCCACACTGTCTTATTATCCTCCGTGATTACTTTCTCAATTTGTTTAGTGGCTATTTCAATTGGCCTTTCTGGATAAAAATTTTCCTGTAGTTGCTCATCTTGTCTCCTTCCCACTTTCACTGCTCTTCCAAAACTTAGCTTGATACGTTTGTGATCGCTACCCAGACTTCTGGAGCCACCTTCATCTATGTGCATTTCCCTGAGCTTATCATACATCCTATGTGACATCAGTGCATAATCTATCGTCGTCTGAAGCCTTCCTACCTCCCATGTTATTTGCCCTTCACACTTCTCGGTACTGTTGCAAATGATCAAATCAAGCCTTTCACACATATCCATGATCATTTTGCCTGTCGGGTCGGTATACCCATCTATATCTTCTATGTGCGCATTCATGTCTCCTAGTATAATTATCTCGCACTCTCTTCCTAACTCCTGAATGTCCTTTGATATACACTCTACCATTGCCTGGTTTTCCTCTCTGGCCTTTGCTCCCGTCCACAAGTACACGAAACCAAGGAGTGTCATTTGATCTGCCACTTTCCCTTTTAGCCATAAATGTTCCTTGCACTCCTGCTTGACCCTTTGCCAGTCTGTACATTTATGAATGAATGCCCCAATACCACCCCCCTTTCTGCTGCCTTCTGTTCTATTACAATACTCCCGCGCGTAGTCCGGATTGTTCGGAGGTTGTTCCATGTCCCTGAGATGTGTTTCTACAAAACCGTATACCATCGGCCTCTCTTCCCTTAGCTGTTCTTCTATCTCTTCCCACTTCAGCCTGTTCCTACCACCCTGCATGTTAATATACCCTATGTGTGAATTGGCTCGGCGCTCGTGGCTACGTCTATTTATGCCCCGGACTCTACGTATCTTAGATATTGGTGCCACTTTGGAATCGTATCTGTCCATACCACCTGTCGAAGAGTCTCCCTGGTTGTTTTCCTCGTTACTAGCTATCCTGCACCCCGAAGGGCTCGCTTGCCCCCCAAAAAAGCTACTGCGCGTCCTGCAAGTCGCCAACCCACCTCATGACCTAGCCGCCCATCGAAGTGAATTCTGTCTCGTTGAAAACCCCCCCACCTATGCACCTCTCTGTTTATTTCCACCACCTCAAAGCCTTTCTCTCGACTCATCCGCCATATCTCTTTGTTTGCGTTGACCACCGCTCTTTGCAGGTTGCTATCACGCACCGGTACCTCCGGTATCGTGCATATCACTACCTGCACCTTAGGAGAAGTGGCGCGCATGTCATCGACGCCTTTCGCCAGTGTGGCTGCTAGTCCTGCTGCATCTTCATTTAGGACATCGTTTAAACCGCCTGAAATTATCACGAGGTTGCGTCTATCAGCTGTCGTTTTGAGCTTTGCGCTCGCTTGCTTCATGACTGCTTCCAGCTTGCGTCCTGGGAACACCCCTACTGCAACCCTCTTGTCACCTCTTACCCTCTCTTTGATGGCTTCTGTGCATCGATTTAAATTTGAGTCCCCGGCGATTATCACATGCTGTGACTTTTCCGCTGGAGCGTTCTGCACCTGGCGGCTACTTGCACCTGTGACGCCGGCTCTTTTGTTCCCTTCCTGCCCCACCACTACCTCGCTGAAGCTGGGCCTTGCGACAGTTGAACCGGCTAAACCTGTTTTTTCCAAGCTTGCTTGCTTTTCCTTCTCCACCGTTCTGGGTGCCGGTTCCCTACTGTTCTCTCGGTAGGTCGCTTCTTTGTTCAGCTTCGCTAGCACTTCCTCGGCGGACTTCAGTCTTTCTCCCGTTGCCCTCGTTTTTTCTTGCTCTGTCGCCAACGCAGTCTCGAGTTTGGCGATTCTCATCAGCAGTTCACTCAGGGCAACCATCATTTTCTCCATTTTTTCCTCGACCTCACATTGCCTACACTTCGCGTCAGCCTCTTCTCCATTCGCTTCTACGCTTGGGTCCACTTTCAAACCCACTCCACATCCTGAACACTTTACAGTATTTTTAACCATGCCTTTCTGACACCAATTGTCCCTATACTCGATAATTACTAAACTCGAGCCCTGCACTACGAAAAAAAAAGAAAGTCAAAGTTCTACTACAAAAATTTGCGTGTTCAATGTACGCACACCTCCCCAACGGGGTGGCAAAAGAAAAAAAAACAACAACAAAAAAATTCAAACACACACACCCGCACTAACTAATAAATACCTGGTGACTGGCCCCCGAAAAAGCCGTACCATAAAATAAGTGCTACGAAGATTTCAACCGCTGCCTTATAATTATAGAGACAAGCTCAAAACATGCAACAACACTTATCTGCGCAGTCGATCCGGAGCGCTCAAAAAACACGTCCATCCACCTTGACAGCCTGAACGGAACTTCCCAAGGACATACACACACAGCGCCATCAATTGAGCAACTCATAAACTACATGTGGCTACATATTACCCCCCTATTATTACTACAGAGGAGAGAACTGCCCATGCCTAAGAAGCTTCGATCCTAAAAGATAACGATAATAATAAAATGATTCCACCCCATAGCACTGGGAGTGCAGGATAACCAGCCTGCACTTCGAGATTCAGAAATGCCAGGCTTGAGCAGCCGCGGTCGCTCACAGCTTTGTGAACTTAGAAAAGGTCACGCAGGTTTACTTTATTTTCATCGGCTCAAACACATGTTTCTACAGCAACAAGAATTCCGGCAATTGATCAGTAGCTTATTGGCAATCGCCTAGTGATAAAGAGTGCCCCGGTGTCTTCGTAATTTTCAAATGCTGCTACAACCGTAGCAAGCAGTGCAAGGTGAAAAAAAAAACAGAAAACGGCTTCGCTTTGGCTTTGTTCACCGAAATTCTGCAACAAATTGTTACGGTAAATGTGCGCTTCACCATTCAGTTTGGAAAACCAAAATCTAAATGATGGTTGCTTCAACGGTTGGTTCTGAATAAAAACCGATATGTGTTGCGCTTCGCAAGCATGAGCTACTCAAACGAGGTGCATGACTGCAGATTTCACTTTGCTGTTGTGCCGTAGAAAACACGCGTTATACATCTCAGCTAACTTCGCATTCACAGTGAAAAGAGCGCTTGCGAGGCGGGAAATCGGCTCTCATTCGCTTTCCAATAGGTCAGCGTTTTAACCATGTCTCCCCAAGTTACCTCCGAAAGGTACACAAAAATCTCCCTTGCAATGGATTCGGGCGTGCTGTATTGGTGGACATTATTTTGCGAGATATTTCTGCTTCGTCCTGCTTCAGAGTCAGCATTCGCGAAGCTGCTGCCGCTCTCTTGCATGTCCCAACAAAATAAGCCTCCGCCCCAGTTACGGAGCAAAGCTTCTAGCGTGCAGCTTGTTCGTTTTTTTCGCGAGCAGTTTAAAAAACTAAAAGCAAAGAAGAATCTAATTTGCCATGTTGGCGGACTTACTACGTGCGTGAGTTGCTGGGTGGAGGAGCCAGTCGGGTACTGCGCTGTAGAGTTGTCGAACCGCCAAGAAACGCCAGCGTCACTCGGGCCTTCCTCCACTCTAGAACAAAGCGAACGCCGGTTTCAGTCGGTTCGGCACGAACCGTTGTGTCCGGGCTCGGGGAGGAGCCGCTGTGAGCGCGCTCACGTGGTCTCTCGCCTGCTTCGGCCGGCTTCCCGAACCAATGATTTCAAAAGTTTGTGCTCCTCTCTCCCCTCTATCTCTCTTTCTCTCTCTCCCGCTCGCTCTGTACGGAGTTGGCGGGCACGTGTTTTGGTGTCCTTGAAAGGAGATCTTCGCTGACTTTGTTTCGGCAAAGGCTCCATGTGTGTAGACTGTGACGGGGCGATGGGGACGTTGAGTTGTGACGATGCCCAAGCTGGCATACGAAAGCTGCGCGCATTAGAGAAGCGCTTTTTTCGAATATGCGTCCAAGTCGCGGATGGCGGCAGAAGCTAATGAAGTGAAGGTAATAAGGGGGGGGGGGGGGGGTGGTGACCGCATAAAGTTGGGCGCCGCCGACGAGAAAAAGAAAATACCAGGAGGTAATGCGGGTATATAACTGTCTTTCCGCACGACAGATACTAAAGGCATAATACCGTGGTTGTGCGAAGAATAGAGACCAATTTCGCATAAATACACTCTCTACAAGGACAGAGTGGACTATTTCAGAAATCGAAGCGCCGCGCTTTCCCCCTCGTGCAGCGGAGCGCCGCGAGGATGTAGCTGACAACGCTTGCCTGCTTTCCCCTGTTTTCAGCGCGTGCCGTGAGTGATTTTGGCAGGCGTAAGGTCTGCTGTTGTTAATAAACGGCCTCTTCTGAGCATTTTCATTTTCATGCTCATAAACTAGACCGTGTTGTTCATCCCGAATAGCCAGAATTATCACTGAACATGGCTAACAAAAAGAAAAGCTGTGGACAAACCTGCTCTGTTCTTGGAGTTGATGATAAGTTAACACGCCAAAGACAGCGAATGTGTCGTCTCAATACTCGGTGCTACTTCAGGACTTCAATTATTGTCATGCTGCGTCATATATTGGTGACCGTTGTTAAGATGCGTGTGTTCTCTCTGAGAGTGATTGAGGTGATGCGGTTTTACACTTGAAGCGTACCGTGTAATAATTACGCAAACAATTAAGGTGGGAACCTTATAAATCTTATCCAGAACTCACAGGGTCACCTACATTAGACGACTCGAAGACGAAGGTCATCTTCTTCTCAGTTCATCTACTGATCCCGCCCCGCTGGTCCATGAGAGTCAGCAGGATCTTGGCATGGTTGAAACGGTGCAGATCTGTCTATATCATGGCTGAGGGAGAGGGAGCGCACCAGTGTAGCTTGGGTGTGGGCACGCCCTGGTGCGGATTGGGGGGGGGGGGGGTCTATAGTGCTCCTTTTGCACCCCCCCTGCTGACGCCCATGCCAACCACTATCCATACCACTCTTCGAAAGCTTGATGCACCGGATGAGGTTTCGCACAGCCTCCAGGATCAGTGGAACTGTAAACCTTATTTTGCGAAGCCTCCGTGATCAGATCACCCTTGGCCAAGCTAGGATGCGGTGTGATGACATGATTATCTAAAATCACGTGAGTTCTTAATAATCTCGCAATTGTTGGTGATGTTTGACGTCATATATAATTTCGTCATCACGTGGTGTATTTTCGAATCACTCGACACCGCCGACACGTTTCATGAGGCATCCAAGGTATTCGCCTAAATACGAAAATTGACCATCATAGGCTTTGTCGCCCCACGGCGGCTGCGTCAGCAAGATTGATGCAAAAATGATCGCGTGATGGCGTCCCCTATGATGTGGTCGTGAAATCACAGATCACCAGAATTCGCGACGTTGTGATGACATCGTCGCTTTGCACTGCCTCTGTGATCGGCCCAATGATCACGGAGGCCGAGCAAACCAGCTGATGTGCTGATATTTTGGAATGGCTCCGGTCATAGAACTAGGGCGTAACTACGTTACGAGTAAAAAAAAATATGCAAGGGGAGCGAAAGAACCCATAAATCGACTGAAGCAAAAAAAAAGAAGGTGGAGTTCACCTTCAAGTCGTCTTCGGCGAATGCATAAATTTCCTTTATTGCTCTCTTACGCAGTGTTTACTTTGCTGTTTGTATGCCTGGATATGTTCGATAGGACCTAGTTGTTATTCCAAACCAAAAAACCTCCCCTATTTTGGTTTCGCGCATCTCATTTTTTTTTAATTCCGTGTGTCAACGCAATGAATCCTAGTTGTATTTTTATTGTTATCCAGACAAAAGCGACACTCACATTCAACTTCTTTCACATTGCCAGCTGACGTATGCACTACTGCGGCCCTTGTATACCTTTCTCGCACTGACTGAGGCTTTCACCAGTGCTTTCAAGGCCACAATCTCGCCATTAGCATCTTTGCACAGCAGCACTTATGAACTTTTTTTCTGACTTGAACATTCTGTGTCCAGGTACTGAGTGCTTATTAGCATCATGCCAATGGTCATGCTGCTGAATTCCCCCTTCTGAATGCGCTTGTGGTGAGTGCTTCAGTTGTTTTGTCCAAGGCGCTTTCAGAAAAGGTGATAGGAACGGCTGTATGTTTTCGGCAGCTTCGAGAGGCATGTGCACCGAGACGACAAATTACTAAGTCCGCGTAATCACAAACCGTAATGAAACACGAAAGCTCGGGAGCTCAAATAGTAACTATGCTGGCTGCGTTAGTTCCAGAACAATCTCGGCTGTTCACGTTGTGCACGAATTCGTATTGGTACATAATCAGATAACTGGGAAAGTTACGAGACATTCCGGATCAACATACTAAATGCAGTGGCCACAGGTATGGAGTTTGCTAAAAATTAACTATAGGAGACTAAGGAACGGTGATCGTTCAGCGACATTGGGAATGATGGTGGCTATCATTCTAAGACGAAATTACCAGAAGAAGGAGTAACGGAGCCCAATAGGCGCGTGCAATGAACGGATAGACCGTTGAGGAGCAACCACAAAGGGAAGCGTGCTGCGCAAAACCACTGTCTCCAAACACGCCCCAAAGGGATGGTTGGCTAGTGGTTCGCGAGAAAAAGGAAGCAGGCACCTAATTTCTGTCTGCCTACAGGCGACACGGCGCAGTGCCTAAGGGATGAACCCCCTGGGGATTGCAGGCACCGCTAAAAGCGTTGCCAAAGTGACCAGCCTTCCTTTTCCTCCTCTGCTGGCTCTGTTTTTCCCCGTATTTTGCCGGCGACGGTTCGCGTTACGTCGCGCTCGGAGTGCTCGACCACGGCCGCCTGGATTCGGCGATCTAAGCATTACGACGTGGCGCTTGGGTGTACGCTTGGATGAGCGTGGGCTGCTGCTTTTCTGTTTCGCTGCCTCCATGAAGTCTGGAGCAAGTCTCGACACGTCACCATGCCGCGCTGTATATATCTTGCTTCAATATATTCACGACCAACACACGACAGCAACAGTTGGGAAGGCCACTATGGCGGCCGAGAAGACAACAGGCCTATCGGATGTATACTTCAGTCCGGCTCAGGGCAGAAAACAGCGCTGGATTCTAAAGCAAGTAGGTTATCATTCCTTAATCTGTTCTACTTGTCGCGTGTGCGATCAGGATCGCACTTGCCGGCAACGGGCTCGGTCGTGTTGCATATTGAACGCACGAAATGCATCGCGAAGGTCAGCTTCGGCGTCTGCAGTTTGCCTGTGCTTTGCGACCCCCTGGAAATTGGCTGCCATTGCCGTCGGCCTGCCTTACGCTCGTTCATAGAGTGCTCACCTGTCTTCGCCGTAGCGATGAGCTCCGTGCTGACGATATTGGGCTGAGACCTCATCGCTGTGTAGGAAGTCGTCTAAAACACGTTGCGGGTTCTCGTAAAGAGCTTTGTTGTAGTATGTCGCAGGCTGTAAGTGCACCAGCATGGGCTGGCGAGGCTTTCGCTAGCGTCGGAACTCACTGAAAATTTGTCGCCATTACAGTTGGCTTTCCCGTCAGACGGTCGCAAGCAGCTCGGCGCCATCCGTTGGCCGTGGCGGCGGCCAAGCGTACGCTCGCTCTCCTGTTCGAAGCTCGCTGGCGGCAGACACTCTGCGTGCAGCGCCGTATTTGGTCTCGCGTTCGCTTGCTCGAGCTGAACGACGTCGCTCGCTCAGGAATCGCCAACTTGTTAGCGGCATGGTGGTTCGCGGAGTTGTGGCTGCGGCCGCCGCTCCTAAGCTGTTCCGCTACGGGGATCGAAATGAGTCTTGACGATGTGTGACATTACGGTGAAACTATTGGCATGTCATATCTCACGCATGTCTTCATTTCACCTTGCACGTATTTCTCATATGTATTTGTATTCATCCTCTGTCACGTGTGACTTACTATTTTACATTTTGAACAGCCATGGGCACACACCGTGCTGAAGACTGCGTGCGCTGGAGTCTGTGATGCCTGTCATCTATCTCTTTCGTCACAGCATTTTCAGCAAGACTGCGCGAGATGTGAAGCTAAAGTTATTTGTGTGTCATATTTTAGCGCTTGTTTTTTATATTAACTTTCACGTACTTGTCATACGCATGCATCTTCATCTTCTGTCACGTGTGACTGACTATTTTTACTATATTATTGTACGTGCAGCCGTGGGAACACAACAGACAGAAGGCTGCGTGCGCTGGCGTCTGCAATGCCTGTCCTCTATCGCTTCCGTCGGGGGAGCTCCTCAAGGAGTGAACAAGATTTGACAACGAGACTGGACTTGTACATATCACCATGAATTCACTTAAAAAATAGAGAAACTTCATGTTTATGCAAAAAAATAAAAGACTTTGATGTCTCACTTTTGTCTCCTTGTTACCGTGACTGCGAAAGCAGTTACACATATGTGGTAACTCCTTTTTCGGTTGTTCTTTTCTGTGCAATTTGTTGCTCACTAAGCATAAAAAAGGCGAAAAAAAGTATTAGGCCTGGCGGAAAATAAACTAAAAACAATGTTTGAAGTGGGGACAAAAAGTTCATCCGATTGGAGTATTTGAGTGGATCAACCGTTTGTCCGGCAAGGTGCAATTGTGAGGACTAACAGTTGCCCGGAAAGGTGTAAATGCGGGGATTAACAGTTGCCCTATGAGGTGCAAATGTGAGGACTAAATGTTAGTTCTCTGAGGCGAATTTTGGAACTAATGGTTACTAACTAAGGTGTAAATGTGAGGACTATATGTTAGTCCCTTGAGCTCGTCTGTGGGGACTAACTGTTAGACCCGGTGCCGTTAGCCCTTAAAGGAAAAAATGGTGGTGGAAGCCCCATTATTCCCCAAAAAGACGAACCACACACCCTTTTAACACCCTTTTGCCTTATAGTGTATGTGCACGGATTTGCCTAGTCTTCGCACTTGCGTGTGGCGAATCGATCTTGGGGCTTCATTTATTATTGTGTTCCGGTTTTGTTTCGAAACAAATATCGAACGATTTCGAGCTTCATTAGCCGATTTGTATTGGTAAGCCTACTAAGTAAAGGTCGTAACGCGCAACTGCTGAACATTTGCTGCTTGTCGTTTCGTGACAAAGCAGCTCCAAGACACTCGAAACCAAAAGGAACGTAAAGTACGAAGCCTATATAGAAAAATTCGTGTACCACCCATGCTACCATAATACCCATGCTCGCTGAAGCGCCTAGCGTTGCGGCTCCCATGAAACCTAGCGCGAGAGTTCCCTCTAGTGTATATATAGAAAACTTTATGGTCACACGTGTAACATACTGATCAAGTTAGATAAAGAAAAACGAAGCGCATGGCGCTGTATGTTTCTTTAACGTTTTTGTAGGGAATCATACAATGCTCGAAATTCGCGCGTGCAGTGAACTCTGTTCAGCGCTGTGCTTTTAATTGAAAACTTGTACAATAAGGTTGGCATTTCAATACAAGAAAAAAAGAACACAGGCACGTGGTTATATCACCCTTTAAAAAGTTTGAGTGCCATCATTGTACGACGTAGTTTACGTTTTACGTCATTCCTGCATTCCATTGTCTTGAAGAACATTGCAGTAATGTTTGATATCGTTGTAGTAAAAGAGACCTAGCTAATAACGCATTCTTCAATATTGTTAATGCATATTTAGCAAAACATTGGGTTTAGGATAGGGCCTCGTGGGAAGACCGGGGGGTGTATTATAAGGGGAAAAGCGCTATTACTAATACGAGCGTAATTCACCCAAAACGAGAAACAAGAGTGCACATTCAAGAAGTGTCACCGCAACCAACAGCTTATGCGTAAAACTTCGTGAAAAATGAAGTCAAGCACCTGAGAGAAGCCTGGACCTACTATGGCCAACTAGCTCCAGTGATCACCAGCGCAGGACCCGCATACTAAAGAAAAAATCAAGTTTATTTCTGCATATTTTTGTAAATAGGATCATGTTATGTTTGTTAATAAATAAAGGATGCATGAACATATCTACTCTATAAATTTGGGCGAAAAGGGCTAACTGGCACATGTGAGCATTCTTTCAATTTCCCTTACGCTACCATTTTCATGAACTGACACAAATTTACAAAACAAATAATGTCTTCATTCACAAAGCGAGACTGAAATAAGTGTTACAACAAGTTTAAAGGAAGCACTTTAATAAAAGTATTTGATGTTTTATGTGCCAAATCCTTGACAGAGTTACGACACACGCTGCAGTGGAGGACTCCGGAAATTTCTGTTATTTGGTGTTCCTTAACGTGTGCTAATAATTACGCAGTACACGGGCGCCTAACATTTCGCCTCGCGGAAATGCGACTTCTGTGATATGGATTGAAGACCAGACGTTGGGAACAAAACAAACTAATCTCCCTTAATCAAGGGAATGCTTTGGTTGAATTTTATTGATGGCTAACACAATATCACTTTTGCGATACCTTCAAATTCTCACAAAAACCAAAGCGGTAGCCACCAGAGCTAGAAGCATGCATCCTATTAAAACAAGCAGAATGAGAAAACCATTGACGACAGTGTTCTGTTTGAATGCCGGGAAAATATTACGCCATTATTTCACTTGAAACTGCAATATTTTGTGTGCATCCAGATGTGTTTAATGTCACACCTTACCTGTTTATCGGCAAGTTTATGGATGCTTTATTGTTTCTCCTCAGTAAGTGCTTCAGCGGGCTTCGAAAAACAATTCCTCGCAACACCTTTATGATTCCATTAGCACCATACTGTCGCTTAGCATTCTAGGAAGTAAATCATCTAATTCCCTAGAAAATCAGGCACAATAAGCCGAGATGTTTTGTGCGAAATGCGTCCTTCCGAATCACACATTACAGTATCTCAAGACATTCAAGGTGTTATGTTTCCACATGTGCTAGATGCTATATTGATACTTAGGAAGTGTTCATCACGGCAGATCAGTATAGTTATGGTGCTCGTTTGCTGATACGAATGTCGCGGGTTCGATTCCTGCCGCAGCGGTCCCATTTAGATGGAGGCTAAATGCTACTGGCTGGTGTTCTGTGCGTTATCACTCCCCGTTAAAGAACACCAGATAGTCAAAATTTCCGGAGTCCTCCAATACAGCGGCTCTCATGGTTATAACTGAATTTTCGACACAAAACCCGATACTCCTATTATATATATGAGTAGAGAGCGTTACGATCCACTTCGATGCCTTTGGAACCACGGTCACGTACCCTGCCATCTACCATGTCCCATGACACCTCTCAGCAAACACCTCCTCCCGTGTCGCCCCCTTGTCCCCATGTCCCAAGGATCCGCGATCCACTCATCATCTTCACGGGTGCTGATGGCACTGACGTGAAGGACTGGCTTGCCATTTACGAGCTCGTGAGCATCCCCAACAAATGGGAAGAGGACGGCAAGTTGACAAACTCGGTGCTCTACCTTGCGCGCGTTGCAAGATTGTGTCACAGTAACCACGCATCCGATTTCACAATCTGGTCCAATTTTAAGACGACTATCACCAGCGTTTTTGGCCGCCTTACCATTTGTAAGCTGCAAGCCGAGAAGCGCTTACGCGAACGCGCTCAGCAGGCTGGTGAATAATTCACCAATTACATCAAAGATGTCCTGAACTTTTGCAAGAAATCCAACGACAGCATGTGCGAATCAGACAAGATCCGGAACATCATGAAAGGCATTGACGATGATGGCTTCACGATGCTGCTAGCCAAAAACCCAGGCACAGTGGCTGAGGTCATCACGCTGTGCCAGAGCTACGAGGAGCTCCGCCAGCAGCGTTCGATGACCCGCCGCTCCCTCCACGAAATGCAGGGCTTGCTAGCTTGGAGGCGAGCTGTGATCAGGTGGCGCTGCACGCTGACCTCAAGTCCTTCATACGTGAGATAATCGCGCGCCAGTTCTCTCCCCTGCCATTTGCCCACTCACCGGCTGTTCAACAATCGGCCACTACCATTCTTCCACCCATTCGCCGAGCGATTGAGCAGAAAATAGCGCAGGTCACGCCTGTGTTTATTATTTTTTATGTTCCAGGCTGAGACAAGGAAACGACATAGAAGAAGAGCGCGAGCGAGAGGAGAGACCCGGGCAAGCTAAAGTGACAGCAGAGTGCTTCCGAGCGCAGTCAAATAAACAAGTATTTTTTGCCTTATACCTTAAAGACGGAGTTCAGTCTGATTGCACTGTCTGGAACGCCATCGTCTTGATATTTGGTGCCGAAGAACGGGGATTGAAAATCAGGACCCTATGGACGGCTACCAGTCAACTGCAGCGGCATGGACCGACTGAAGTTGATGCGGACGTCGCAGCGAGCACAGAACAGGAGGATTACAAACGAGGCAAGTGCTCTCCTCGCTAACGACTCCGCCTTCTATGACCAGCTCAATTCCATATATGAGTGGCTGAAGGCTAATAACAAAGAGCTTAAAAACTTGAACAACGAGATTGAGCAGCATATACTTGACGAGGAGTTCGAAGTCGAGTATAACGCCATCTTACAATACCAGGACAGTGCTACATGCATTCTCGCAGAGATTTTCAGCAAGAAAGATCGCATGCTGAGGACATTGACCGGAACTCAATAAACAGTTGCGCAAACAGTCGCAGCTCCATCAGATGGAACTAGAGTTGAATTGCCCAAACTGACATTAGCTCCTTTGTTTGGTGACCTATGCAAGTGGACCGAATTTTGGGAACAATTTGACCAAATTGTTCATAGGAATAATCGCATCACTGCCACAGAGAAGTTTCATTACCTGCGACTGTATCTGAAAGGAGACGCTGCATCAGTAATTGCGGCCCTTCCGACGACAGAAAGTCGCTACTGGGACGCCATCAAGACGCTACAGAAGCGATTTGGGGACAAGGCGCACCTGGAGCAAGAATATTTTGCCAAGCTACGGATGGTAAGCCCTGTTCGTTCATCGACTGACACCAAAGCACTACGCAGCGTGTACGACCAAGTTCTCGTTAATATCCGAGGCTTAGAGACTTTAGGTGTGCACAAGTTGTCATTTTCGTCAATTATCTGCGACATCCTACTGCGTGCGTTTCCACGAGATATAGTCGTGCAGTATCATCAATCGTGTGCCGTCCAGTTGGCATATCACTCAAGAACTAAAGCTACACCCGTGGGACGGGACCGTGTGCTCAACTTCCCGTGTATCGAGCTGGCAAACCTGGAGAAGATTAATTTTAAGGATGCCAGGAGACGAGAACATGGAACACTCCCCGTGGCCAATCAGTCGACGTACTCTCGGCGTGGGAAACGGACGTCATCTGTGGTTCACAGCAACACGGTACTAGAAAAAAACAACTGCGTATTCTGCTCGTCCAGTCATCACGGATTGGAAGCCTGCACAGCTGACTTGTCACTGACGCAGAAGAAAGAACTGCTTTCCAACGACAAAAGGTGTTTCCGCTGCACCACCAAAGGACATCGGGCCGGGACTGCAAAAAGAAGATTTCCTGCTCCAGATGTCAAGCTCGACACGCTACAAGCATGTGCGATCCCGATAGGTGTTCGTGGAAGTCAGACTATGCTAACAACAACAACGAAAAACCTACGACAGTCTGCGCATCACTTGGAAGAAGACCCGTCAGGGAAGGCTCTATCACTTGCGTTTTCCTTTAAACTTTCAGAGCATGGGCCATGAATGATGACACCTGCCGCTACATACGACGCGTTTGTGATGGTGGCAGTGAGAGGACTTTCATACCTGAAGATCTGTCCAAGAACCTCCAGCTGGAAAGCGTGGGAACAACTCAAATAGCCTTCAATACTTTCGCAAGTACATCGGACCAAGAGGCTAAGAGGCGTCGCATCGTAGAACTACGACTGCGAAGCCAGTTTTCCGACGCAGAATAGTCTTAACTCCAATACAGATCCCAAGCATCTGCCAGGACATCGCAGAGACAGCAATGGACTTAGCCTTCGTCGCGTCTTTCAAGAAGTTGGGAAACGTTGTCGCCGATGAGCTCAAACATTCATCTATCCTCACTAAGAGTGGCATCAGCGTACTTATCTGGTCCGATCAGATGTGGAAAGTGTTGACCGGCAAAGTTTCAAGGTGCGAAGGCAATGAATCATTAATCGCACTGAACTCCAAGCTTGGGTGAACCGTCCAGGGAAGCACATCACACTTGGTGTCCCAACCAACTTCTTTACAAATGATAGTGTGTGTGCTAAATGCCCAAGCTACCAATTCCAACGAGATTTCGTGCTCCTTTTGGGAACTTGAAAACATAAGAATTACGGTCGCGATAAACAAGCCACCTGAAATGAGCAACACCATGAGGCATTTTGAGCAAACGATTAGCTTTAGAAACGGTAAATATGAAGATGCCCTCGCTTGGAAGGATGATTTGGAGCTTGCAAGAAACAAGCAAGTCGCCGTTACTCCACTGCACAAGCTTGACAACCTTCCCGACTCCGGGAAAGGACTGCTCAAAACGTATGACCGTACCATAAGAGAGTACTTGAGGGCAGGACACACCGAAGTAGTCAGTGATGTACCTTCAAAGGTGACGAAATTGTATTACATGCCGCACAAGGAAGTCATGCGAACAAGCACTGACGACGAAAATGAGAGTGGTGTTTGACGCTTTGTCACATGCCAAAGGATGCAAGTCCCTTAATGACTGCATTGGAAAAGGTGACAACTTATACCAAGACTTCGTGCGAATCCTGCTACGCTTCAGAACGCACCCGGTGGCAGTTATCGCGAAAATATAAAAGGCATTCCTTCAGATTGCGATTCGGGAGGACGACAGAGACGCTTTCCGCTTTCTCTGGTTTGCAGAAGGAGATTTTTCTAAGGTCAAGCTGCAAGAGTGGAAGATGACACGAGTGCTTTTTGGAACTATATGTAGCCCATTTTCGCTCACAGCTACTATTATCTACCACGTGAAAAGAGCACCGGCTGCCATGGCACAAACAGCGCAAACTCTTGCTGAGTCGTTTTACGTGGATGACTTATTGACTGGTGCCAACACAGAAAAGGAAGCCGCTAAGCTTTGCCGAAAAGCGCGCACAATAATGAAATCGGCCGGCATGACATTGCGGAAATGGACAACAAATTCAGGAAATTTGATGCGAACGCTTGAAAATCAAGTAGAATCTACTAGTAATGAGATGGTCGTTCTTCACGAAACGTCGGTCAAGGTCCTGGGTTTGGTTTGTAATCCTGCAAAGGATGAATTCAACTTTTCAGTTGAAAATCTACTCCGGTTTTTGACAGCACAGATGGACACAAAGCGATTTGTCTTGCAGTCAGCATCAAGAATATTTGAACCGTTGGGATTTGTATGACATATACTATTGCCATACGAATATTGTTTCAGAAGCTGTGGATACGAGGGATTGGCTAGAATCAAGTACTACCCAATGACCTGCAAAAAGAATGGAATGATTGGGTCATCCATCTGCCACTACTGCAAGACGTCGTCGGTCCTCACACTCTGGGCGCTGGAGCAAGGAAGCCCAATGTGCTATGTTTTCTGCGATGTCAGTCCAGCGGCATACGGAACAGCGATATACATCGTGTCAAGTCCTGAGGAGCAGAAACTCTTGATTGCGAAGTCCCATGTAGCACCCATTAAGGAGACAACGCTGCCGCGATTGGAGCTGCTGGCTGCCTTCATCGGCGAAAGAATGCTGGCATACGTGAAAAGTGCTTTGAGGAATGTTCAAGTTGACTACACGATGTGGACAGATTCCGCCATTGTGTTGTCATGAATAAAAGGTGACTTCAAAGAGTGGAAACAGTTCGTAGCCAACAGAGTCAATGAAATTAAGTGCACTACAGATCCATCAAAGTGGAGATACTGTCCTGGAACGGACAACCCGGCTGACCTACTCACGCGTGGCGCGACACTTGGAAGACTGCTGTGCAGCTCAAAATGGTGGCCTGCTCCCGAGTGGCTAACTAAACCGATGCCTGGATGGCCCCTACAGTTGAGTGAACTAGACATAGCGGAAACCAACCAAGGTGAAGTTACAACAGTCCACGTCGCACTAATGACACGCTTCTAAGTTCCAATAATCGACATTCAACGGTACAGCAGGCTTCAGCACCTACTGAGAGTCACTGAGTGGGTTTTCAGACTTACGGACCGATGCAGAAAAAGGACGGATTCTACGAAGCATCTCGTGACAAAAGAAATCCTGAACGCTGAACAGTATTGGATAAGATGTACACAAGAGCAAGGCTTTCTTGAAGAACTCACCGCTTTGGCCAATACCAACCAGTCGAGTCTACATCTCGAATCGCTGAACTACGCCCTTACATAGACAAAGACGGAATTGTTCGGGTTGGAGCCCGTTTATACCTCATGCATTCCACACAAGCTGTCAAGTACACAATCATAATGCCGTCAATCCACAACTTTTTGGCACTTTTCGCAAACAGAGACCATCTTCAAGTCCTACATGGAGGAGTTAGAGAGACACTTACGCAGCTTCAGTAACGCTACAGGATTTTTCGAGTTTGCTCTTTGGTAAAAAGAGCGCTGCATGGCTGCAATATATGCAAGCGTTTCAGAGCAGGCCCAGGAAGTGCTGAGACTGCTCCGTTAACAAGTCATCGAGTGTCGCCAACGAACCAGTTTGAAGTTGTAGGCGTCGATTTCGTGGGCCCTCTGTATGCACGCACGGAGAAAGGGGGCGCGAAGTGCTACGTTGCACTTTTTACGTGCGCCGTATCTAGAGCCGTGCATCTCGAGCTTGTCTCGGAAATGACATCCGAGGCTTTCCTACTGTGCCAAGGACGATTTGCAGCTCGGAGAGGATTACCTAGGGTTATCTATTCTAACAACGCACGAAGCTTTCACAAAACATCGGCAGACACAAAGTGATTACACCGAATGTTCTTCGAAGAGTACGTCGCTGGTCACCTCAGCAACAACGGCCTTTCGTGGAAGTTCATTGCACCAAATGCTCCTTGGTGGGGTGGATGGGGGGAGCGCCTCGTACGATCAGTGAAGCTTCCGCTGCGAAAAATTATCGGCAAAGCTCGTCTGAACTACGAAGAAATATTCACAGTGCTGGCGGAGGTCGAAGCAGTCGTAAACTCTAGGTCTCTAACTTTCATCGAGACAGATGCAGGAGAACCTTGCACTTTGACACCAGCCGAACGTCTTGTTGGACGAAGGTTGACTTCCATACCGTATGCGACCGCTGACGAAGTCAACAGTAACTCCAAGCGAGCAGACGCCATATGCAGACACAACTACAGGAAGCGGCTGGTTGAAAGTTTTTGGAAGCGTTGGCATAAAAGAATACCTGTTGCAATTACGATCTGCGCTTTGCTTACACGGAATCAACTACAGCATTGAAGCAAGGGGACATCGTTCTCATGCTTGCGAAGAACACGCCACGCCAGCCATGGAAGCTTGCAAGGGTCACGGAAGTGTACCGCAGTGCTGACGGTCTCATTCGTTCCTGCAAGATCAAGTTGCAAGGCGGTTACCTTGTGATCAGGCCGATAAAAGACTGTACCCACTTGAACTATGTGTTTAACTTTTCGTGGCCAGGAATGTTGATTATTTTTCACGTTCCAGGCTTAGACAAGTGAAAGAGAAAGAAGAAGAGCACGAGCGAGAGGATAGGCGCGGGGACGCTAAAGTGACAGCAGAGCGCTTCCGAGCGCAGTTAAATAAACAAGTACTTTTCGCCTTATATCTTAAAGACAGAGTTGAGTCTGCTCGCAGTGTCTGGAACGCAGTGTCTTAGTACCTGCGTACTATCTACAAAAACTTCCGGCCCCTGCAACCCCAAGTTACGCCCAAGTGGTCACCAGGCCGCCTCCAGTCGTTCAGGCACCCGCCCCACTGACTTACGCCGAAATTGCCGCATGAGCTCCGTCTTTGCAGCGGGTATGCCGGCTACGTATGTTGAAGCGACCCCTCAGCCTCAGCTTCAGCCCACCATGCAGCCAACGTTCCGTCCATCGGCTCTTGCGACATGGGTGAGACCTATCCCGGTGAACAGATGGCGCACACTCGACAACCGGCCCATCTCCTTTGCCTGTGGTTACGCTGGTCCCGTAGCCCATTATTGCCATCGCGTACAGCCGGTTCCAATTTCTTTGCCTGTTGCTGGCCAGCTCAACTGTCCCTATCACGAAGAAACGCCGTCTATGCAATCGCCGTTTCGCCCAGGTCCATCTTCTCGAAGGTCGCCATCTCCACGACGTCGTTCCCTGTCCCCGATTCAGCCAAGTTCAGCTGCTCACGAGCGGGAAAACTAGTCGTCGCATTCCCCGAGACAAGGGCTGCGACGCTATGGCACTGTGAAAGCCCTCAGAGCCGCCCATCTAACGTCATTGATGTGCTTGCGGACGGTGTTCGTGTATCTGCTCTTATTAACACTGGAGCTGCAGTATCAGTTATGGATGAAAACCTTTGCCGCTTGCTTCGAAAAGTGACGACACCAATTTCAGGGTTGTCCCTTCGTACTGCTAGTTCGCATCGTATTTATCCTACAGCGGGGTGCACAGCTTGCGTTGTCATTGAGGACGTTCTGTATGTCGCCCAATTCATCATCATTCGTGCATGCTCTCATGACGTCATCCTGAGATGGGATTTTCTCTCCCGCAACGACGCCGTCATCCATTGTGCCACCGCCGAAATTGAACTCTCACCCTTCTCGCATTTGACGTGAGAAGACAGTCCCGCGACACTGAGCAAGGTTCTGGTGAAAGACGATACCATAGTGCCTCCAAGCTCGACGACGGGTGTATCAATCTACTGCAACGGTCTCCCCGACACAATTGCACTCGTTTCGCCATCCGACCGTGCTTGCAGAAGGAAAGTGTTGCTAGTATTTTTCGCGACAGGGCAAATCACCCAGGGCAATGCCGCTATTTTTGTGACCAACCCATCTCAATACACTGTTACCTTGGTTCGAGGGGAATGTCTCGGCAGAGTGGAACCAGCCGACGACGCACAAACCCTGGACGTACCCGATGACTCGCGTTGTGCCAATTCGTGTACCATCAGTGCTGTTTCCACTTGTGATCTATCATCTTCTGATGTATTTGGCCCCTACATTGATGATTACCTTATGCCGGTACAGTGTTCCCAGCTTCTGGACCTGTTGCAAAAAATATCGTTTTTTTTTCGATGTCGGGCGCAGTTCTCTCGGTCGCGTGTCCACTGTTACGCATCGTACCGACACTGGTGCCCATCCACCATTACGGCAACCTCCATACCGCGTGTCACCTGCAAAACGTCAGGAAATTTACGAACAGGGTGACTATATGCTCCGACGAGACGTTATTCGGCACTCGGACAGTACATAGGCGTCTCCTGTTGTTCTTGTTGCGAATAAAGATGGGTTTGTGTGGATCTGTGTCGACTACAGGCGACTTAATAAGATCACTCGCAAGGATGTTTACCCACTGCCGCGCATCGATGATGCAATGACAGCCTTCACGGAGCCGATTTTTTTGTTCTCTTGATCTGCGCTCGGGGTACTGGCAAGTACCCATGGCTGATGACGCTCGACCGAGGACTGCCTTCACCACACCCAACGGCTTGTATAACTTCAACGTCATGCCATTTGGTCTATGTAATGCACCTGCGACCTTTGAGCGCATGATGGACACCGTTCTGCGCAACTTGAAAGGGCACACGTGCTTGTGTTACCTCGATGACGTTGTTGTCCTCGCTCCGGATTTCTCCACGCATCTCCAACGTCTGAAAGAAGTTTTCGCTCATGTGAGCAATGCCGGCTTGCAACTAAATCTGAAGAAATGCCACTTTGCAGCACGGCAACTCACCATCCTAGGGTACGTCGTGTCCAAGGATGGCAATCTTCCTGACCCAGTCAAGCTTCGGGTTGTATCCGAATTCCCCAAGCCTGCGTCCGTCAAAGAACTGCGTAGTTTTGTGGGCCTGTGCTCATACTTCCGACGCTTCATGTGAAACTTTGCCACGATCATATCACCGCTGATGAAACTCCTTGGTAGTAATAGGCCCCTCAATACGTGTACGACCGAGTGCGACGACGCCTTCGCGAAGCTCCGCCCTTCGTTGAGGTCTCCTCCCATTTTACGCAACTACGACCCTACGATCCCAACGGAGGTGCACACGGACGCCAGCGGTGTAGGCCTTGGCGCCGTCCTGGCGTAGCGCAAGTCCGGATTCCATGAATATGTCGTGGCATATGCAAGCCATACGCTCACGAGAGCAGAAACGTACTACACTGTCACGAAAAAAGAGTGCCTGGCGATCGTCTGGTCCCTTACAAAGTTTCGGCATTATGTGTGCGGCAGCTCATTCGATGTCATCACTGACCATCATGCACTATGCTGGCTTTCATCATTAAAGGATCTCTCAGGTCATCTCGCCCGTTGGGCTCTTCGCTTACAAGACTACGATATCCGGGTGATGTATCGCAACAGACGCCAGCATGCTGGCGCCCACGCCCTCTCGTACTCCCGTCTGCATGAAGATGACGTGCTCTGCTCAGTATCCTCGGTTGCTGTTTCTGCCATTGATGTTGACATCATCACTACCGAACAGCGAAACGATAATTGGATCGCCCCGCTGATCGACTCTCTCTCTGATCTGTCCGCAACGCCATCCATGCGTGCCTTGCGTCGTCGAGCTCACCAATTCGCCACTCGAGACGGCTTCCTACACCGACGCAATTACTACGCCGATGGCCGGCAGTGGTTACTCGTGATACCCCAAACCTCCACTAATTTGTTAAGGCGTTTACTAGCCGGCGCACAGCGAGCATACACAATGGCGACAGTAACGGCCGAGCATGAACTCTCAGTGGGAGCGGCGTCCTTTTTGTGTATAGACCCAGTAGAAAGCACTTGAGAGTTCTACCCATTTCAGTTTTCGGAGGCTTCTCTACAAGCTATACAATTCAGGTTAGTCGGCATCGTTCAAAACTTTGTAAAGGTCGAAAAAGTTAAAATTTAAGCAATGCGAGTCTACAAATAATCATTACTGAGCACAGGCTCCAGCTCCACAAAAAGTGCAAAGGTTAACGAAACATGACATTCGCTGTAAGAAATGACTCCGCCAGCCACAACATCAAATAAGCAGCACTGAAGTTATTCGAAATTCCCGTTTCAAACATCTAAAGCGGTATTTATGTTCGTGTTATTCTTTGTTAATATGAGAAATTTGATTTAAAAATTGACGGCCGCTTAGCTCCGGTGGCATTAAACAAGACGACACGACACTGCATGGTCGCTGTAGTTTATATTTATTTATTGTTCCATTGCTCTATTTCTTTATTGTATCAGCTTTCTTCGTACTTCATATTGTCTGCATCTTTTTCTTTCTTTCTTTCTTCTTTCTTGCTTCTTTCTTTCTTTCATTCATTCATTCGTTCTTTCTTTCTTTCTTTTTCTACTTTCTTTCTTTTTCTCTTTCCTTCTTACTTTCTTTCTTTCTTTGTTTGCGTGGTGCAATGTTATAGCAATCAGAT
Organism: Rhipicephalus microplus; assembly: GCF_043290135.1. NCBI lineage: Eukaryota > Metazoa > Arthropoda > Arachnida > Ixodida > Ixodidae > Rhipicephalus > Rhipicephalus microplus. The sequence goes on from NC_134709.1 coordinate 98,445,359, forward strand.
GATTTTGTGCGCGTACTTCGATGACCAACAGCGTCGTATCAAAGAGTGACAAAATTACGATATTGTGCTACCCACGTTCGTATAAAAGCAACAGGTCTGCCACGGGAAAAACTTAATCGCAAATTTTTTGGCTCGGTGAAATTTCCTTTCAGAAGAAATGGTTGCATGTACATGGTGACCTAAAGGGAAGCGCAACCTCCAGGCTTCAGTTTAAGTTCCAGCAGTTAAAATCCACGTTTACAACATCTACGCACGACAAATTAGGACGAGGAACAGCCACACATGCAGGTATAGTGGCATTTAGAGCGCGTTAACAGACAAGAAACGAAAGACAGAGTGATACAAACGAGCGCTGTATAACTCTGTCCTTCGTTTCTTGTCTGTTTACACGCTGTGAATACCACTATGTTCAAGCACAAACCTGCCCAAATTTCAGTGCTTTTAAACATGCAGATATGCGTAAGTCATCCATCTGTCGCATCGCTTGGTGAATGAATATCACAACTTCTTTGTACATTTAAGACAAGTCATCAAAAGTGGCACAATTTGCACTGTTGAGTTTTTTTTATTGGTTTCCCCTGGATTTAGGATTTTTGCCACATTATTCATAGGAACACGAAGACTAGCTTGGTCCCCAACTTTCCGGCTTTGCACAGAAGCAGCGTCCCCAGTGCAGGGTAGCAAACCGGATATGTTTTCTGGTTAACCTCCCTGCCTTTCCGCATTAAAATTTTCTCTTTCTCTCTCTCTCTCTCGTAGCCATTGCAGTTCCTAGGGTTCTTAAGCGAACGTTCTCGAAAAAACAACGCAGTTTCTATAAAGCTTTCGCCCGTTTGGTTGCTCTTGTTCGTCCCTTTCTTTTAAGCACGTGCTTGTCAACGATGAATTCATTGAAGTTATAGACCGACTCACCGTTATGCTCAATTCAGCATCTATACTATCAATAAAGTTTTCCAGCATGGCAAGATCGTGCTTCATAGGATCATTTCCAGCATGGCAAAGCTTTCCTCGCCTGACGCTGAGCGCACTCGCACGCTTCTGAGCGTGTTTCCGCTTGGTGCGAACGATAGCGGCCACGCTAGCTTATGCACAGTAAACTTTACATAATGAACCCTCTCAGGCGGTTTCATTGTACTTATTATTACACAGGCAACTATTCAGCCACCTTACGGTGTATATATATATATATATATATATATATATATATATATATATATATATATATCAATTCCTGCTCACAGGTGGTAATTTTTTCATCCACTTTTCTTTCTTCTTTCTTCTTATTTACATTCCTAGGCATTACTGTCTGGTATATCTCATTAATATTGTGTTAAAACACGGAAATACGAGCCCTTAGATATACAGTTCTCTCCCTTATTTCATTGAACGAGGGTCTCGTACTGGCAGACTTGGTGTGTTTAGGTTGTATAAGAGGGACAATTAATCAGCTGCCCGCTCATAATAAGTTCACGTGCTACGTGACGCCAAACATGCGAATAAGAGTGTTTTCACACTCGTTGTTTGGCTTATAGATGGCACTGACTGTCACTCCTACTTCTAAATTCACATATAAACCCCAAAAAGTGGATGGAGGGACGGCCGCTGTGATAGCTCAGTAGTTAGAGCATCGAACGCGTTATTCGAAGGTCGTAGGTTCGATTACTGCTCACAGCTGGTAATTTTTTCATCCACTTTTCTTTCTTCTTTCTTCTTATTTACATTCCGTTGGTTCTAATAACTTCCCCTGTACATTCCTAGGCATTACTGTATGTTATATCTCATTAATATTGTGGTAAAACACGGAAATACGAGCCCTTAGGTATACAGTTCTCTCCCTTATTTTATATATATATATATATATATATATATTTATATATATATATATATATATATATATATATATATATATATATATATATATATATATATATATATATATATATATATATATATATATATAGGCAGGCATGGTGGTTGAGTGGCCGTAGCGTTGCATATAGTCTAGTAGATCCTCCGTGAGCGGTCACAACGTGGTTTATTTCGACGTTTCGGCCTAGAGTCTGGCCTTCATCAGGAATAGATACAGTTTGTCGGTGCTCAGCTTTATACAATCTCAAATCAGAGGGCAAGGTAAGAGGGAAAGAAAAAAAAAGAAAAGGAAAGAAAAAAAGAAAAAAGATAAAAATAATATACGCTGAACGCCCCTCGGGTGCCCCCCTTCCACTTTTCCCTCCACTCCCCCCCATCTCTCTCCCCCCTCTCCCCTTCACCTTTCTGATGTCAGCGGTCTGTGTATGTTTCCGTTCACTAGCGCATTACTCCCGATCAGACGGTCCCTCCTGGCACTGGCGGTTCGGTGTGGGGCAAAAAAGAGCTTTTCAGGAAGTCCTAAGCCTTTAACTGCTCGGGGTCCCGTAAACAATTCGTCGTAGAAGGACGGGGGCCGCGTATTGTGGCAGAGGCTGGTTTAACCAAGAGTATTTTCGACAAATCAGCGGGACCGCTATGGGCACCAAAATGGCACCTAATTATGCCAACATATTTATGGGAAAGCTAGAATCTGAATTTCTTGCACAAAGTTCCTTGAAACCAATGTTATACAGAAGATACATAGACGACATCTTTCTTATTTGGACCCACAGCGAGGACGAACTTCTCAGCTTTATAGACACTTACAATGCTGTACACCCGAAGATACACTTCACACACACATACTCGCAAGTTACCGTAAATTTTCTTGATGTTACCATAACGATAGAAGAAGAGAAGCTCTCTACAACCCTATATCGCAAACCAACGGATCGACAACAATACCTTCATTACCAAAGCGATCACCCACGCCACTGTAAAAACAGTATCCCATACAGCCAGGCTCACCGGTTTAAGTGAATCTGCTCTAGAGACGCTGACTTTGACACGAGCTCACAGAGGCTAAAACTTATGCTCGAGCAACAAAAATACCCCCCACATGTAATTAATGACGCTGTTCAAAAAGCGAGAAAACTAAAGCGTGAAGACTTACTTATGAAGCGACCACCGCGAGAAGACCCACAACGAACAAACCTCTGCTTGACTTACAGCACAAACTTCCCCAATGTAAACAAAATCCTTAAACGACATTACAACATTCTGGAACAAAGTGAACGTCTGAAACGCGCATTCCCATCCGCTCCAGGCGTCGTTTACCGACGACCACGTAACCTCAAAGACACCCTGGTCCACTCCCAAATTAACACATCACCCCCCAATAATTCATGCCGCCCTTGCTTAAAGCCACGATGTCTTGTATGTAAGGCGATGCGAGAAACAGACAAAGCAACCAGCACGCAATCCAAGTTTTCGATTAACATACGAGGAAACCTAACATGCGATTCTTCTAATGTGGTGTACCTACTCGAATGCAACGTGTGTGGTATGCAGTACATCGGACAAACAGAAACACCATTTAGGATTCGCTTCAATAATCACAGAGCCCATGCGAAATCAGCCCCAAGTCTACCTCTATCAAAACATCTCAATCTTCCCGACCATGCATTCGACAAACTATCAGTAACGCTCTTAGAGACGGGATTTAAATCAAATCGAGAACGTGAACAACGAGAGTCATACCTTATCCACCGATTTAACACCCTCCATAGAGGAATAAATGAGAATCCTGGTACACTTGTAGCAATTAAAGCATTAGAAAACAATAACGGCAACGATGAAAATAGTAACTCAGTTCACGGCACTGCAGCTGCGAAGGGCACTGGACAACCTAAAACAATTCCAAGTGTAACTACTCTTCCTAAGTGCATCTGTCGTCTGTTTTCTGTTTTATTTCTGTTTTATTTTACTACCCAATCAATTGTGCCATGCACGACATGCCCAACAGCAACCATGTGCACAGCCGGGAGGCCCCCACGACACGCGTAATTTAGAAGCGGGCCAGGAATTCGCATTGCACGCGCTTGCACAGCCTACCGCAATACGGGGCACCCCTATTTTTACGACGAAATGTTGACAGGGCGCGGAGTAGTTAAAGGCTTAGAACTTCCTAAAATGCCCGCTGACCAGCCTCTGCCACAATACGCGGTCCCCGTCCTTCTACGACGAATTGTTTATGGGACCCCGAGCAGTTAAAGGCTTAGGACTTCCTGAAAAGCTCTTTTTTGCCCCACACCGAACCGCCAGTGCCAGGAGGGACCGTCTGATCGGGAGTAATGCGCTAGTGAACGGAAACATACACAGACCGCTGACATCAGAAAGGTGAAGGGGAGAGGGGGGAGAGAGATGGGGGGAGTGGAGGGAAAAGTGGAAGGGGGGCACCCGAGGGGCGTTCACCGTATATTATTTTTATCTTTTTTCTTTTTTTCTTTCCTTTTCTTTTTTTTTCTTTCCCTCTTACCTTGCCCTCTGATTTGAGATTGTATAAAGCTGAGCACCGACAAACTGTATCTATTCCTGATGAAGGCCAGACTCTAGGCCGAAACGTCGAAATAAACCACGTTGTGACCGCTCACGGAGGATCTACTAGACTATATATATATATATATATATATATATATATATATATATATATATATATATATATATATATATATATATATATATATATATATATATATATATATATATATATATATATATATATAATGCCACCTGGTGTTCTGTGCTGGTGAACGAGGAAGACGAAGACGAGCAACCCGTGCCAGTGGAGACGTCCTTCTTTGTCTCTGAGATTTTGGACAGTCGCGTCCCTTTATACGTTCCTTCGAGCTCTTAGCGCGTGACAACTGGTGGAGGTGCGGGGCACCCTATGCACTGAACCCCTCCTAGTACAAGAAGCTCCAGCCCCATACCGGTGGTTACGCCTGTTCACCATGCTAGCCGCAGGATCCGTGGACTGGACCCTGAGTTCGCACTTCTCTCAGAAGAGATGACGGCCCCAACTATTCCAGGCAGTGCCGTCCCAAGCGGCTCCAACCCAGCCGGTATAGAAGGCGCAACGCCATCGCAATATACACTGTTCAAACCAAAAACGCCGAACCCCTTTCATGGTGCTGTCCATGAGGATGTTGAAGATTGGCTACTCCACAATGACTTCATTGCCGCTCATAACATGTGGGATGACACAGACAAGCTCCGACATGTCTACTTCAGTTTGAATGACGGGGCACGGGTTTGGTACGAAAACCGGGCAGGTGTGTTCACGTCATGGGTGGACTTCAAACGCCGGCTCCTTGAAACGTATGCAAGTCTCGATCGCCGAGAGCGAGCTGAACGTGAACTCCAGGGCCGTATGCAAATGCCAAATGAAGGCGTAGCAATGTATGTTGAGGACATGACGCGTCTTTTTCGACGAGCCGACCCTCACATGCCAAAAGAGAAGAAGGTGCGTTACCTGATGCGTGGAGTGAAGGAGCAGTTGTTCGGTGGTCTTGTACGCAGCCCCCCCCCCAAGACTACGTCAGAGTTTCTTGCTGAAGCCGTCCTGATTGAAAGCACGCTTCGACAACGGACCCAGACGTACGAGCGACACGTGAACTTTGCTTCTGCTACGGACTACATGGGTGGTCTTGGGGCCCACGTCGACTTCTTCCGAGAGCTCATACACTCCGTAATTCGCGAAGAACTGCAGAAGTTATCTGTACCCTCAGCGCCCACTGTCAGTTCTTTGTCCGGCATCGTCCGAGATGAAGTTCAGCAGGCACTACGAGAACCGTCCTGTCAGACAGAGCCGCGGCCCCTAAATGAATTCCCTCGCATGTCGTATGTGCAAACTCTCCTCCAGCCAACACCACCTTTGGCTCCGCTTCCCACCGCGGCCCCTGCCATGCTTCCGGCAGACCAAACTCTGCGCCAACCTGCACAACATTTCACTCCGCCTTATACCATAGCCCCAGTCATGCTTCAGGCAGTCCAAGCGGGCCCGTACCTCAGTGACCGCCGACCAATTCCGCGAAAATCAGACGTGTGGCGGGCCCCCGATCAACGTCCGCTTTGCTATCACTGTGGTGAACCTGGGCAATTCTACCGACAGTGCACTCATCGACAGCTGGGACTTCGTGGTTTTTCGGCCAACTCCCCATCTCCTAGGTTCGGCCAGCAGCCTCCGGAAATCGCTGACTACGTTGCTCAGCAGCGCGGATCGACATCTCGGCACCACTCACGCTCTCCATCACCGCGGCGGTTCTCGCCGAATCATCGCACCTATGCGGGCGTGGCGCAGGGCCGGTCACCTAGCCCGCGTCAGGAAAACTAGCCTCAGTGACCTTCAGGGGCAAAGCCACTCACACTGGTCATGCTCAAGGCCCTCTATCGACGCGGACTGAAGATACCGACGATACATCGACAACGACACCACCGGCTGATTGCGGAAGAGTGTCCTTAGATATTCCTGTTCTGCTAGATGGTCGCGAAGTCAGTGCTTTAGTGGACACTGGTGCGGACTACTCCATAATTAGCGAAAAGCTGGCCGCCCTTCTCAAGAAAGTAACGACGCCTTGGAACCGAACGCCAATTCGTACAGCTGGCGGGCATAATGTCACGCCACTCGGTATGTGCACGGCAAGACTGCAAGTCCGCGGTTGTACATTTGTTGCTAGTTTAAGCGTTCTCCGGCAGTGTTCTCGAGACCTGATCATCGGCATGGATTTTCTCGGGGAGCATGGTGCTATAATTGACATTCGACGACGTCTAGTCACTTTCGCGACCACAAACGCCACAACAGCTTACGCCGACCACAGCCACTCCCGAGTGTCTCTTCGCGTCGTCGACGACGCTGTCACGTTACCACCCCGTGCAACTGTTGTGGTTCAGGTGGCGTGGGACGGAGTGATGCACGGTTAAGCAGTCGTAGAAAGCAATCACTTGCTTTTGCTGTCTCAGGGTGTCTGCGTAGCGAGAAGCCTTGTTGACCTTCGTGATGATCACTGCAACGTTTTTGTCACAAACTTCAGCTACGAGCACCAGCACCTTTTTCCTGGAACTGTCATCGCCTACGCCGACCCAGTCGCCAATGTTACCGAGTATTTTGCTTCCGAGGCCATCGGCACTGCTGAAACGCCTTTCCGCAGCGTCGACATCAATCCAACGCTTTCTGAAGCAAACAAGCAGCGTTTGAGCGAGCTGTTGCTAGAGTTCCACACATGCTTTGCACGTTCTTCGAAGGTACGTCAAACACCAATAACGAAACCCCGTATTATCACCTACGACGACGCGCATCCCATACGGCAGCAGCCTTATCGTGTTTCGCCAACCGAACGGCACGTGATTCAAACGCAGGCTAAGGAAGTGCTTCAGGATCGCGTGATACAGCCTTCAAGCAACCCTTGGTCATCACCAGTCATTCTTGTGAAAAAGAAAGATGGCACGCTTCGCTATTGTGTCGACTACAGAAAGTTGAACAATGTCACAAAGAAAGACGTGTACCCGTTGCCCAGAGTCGATGATTCTCTGGACAAGCTGCGACGCGCCAAGTATTTTTCGTCCGTCGACTTGAAGAGCGGTTATTGGCAAATAGAGGTCGATGAACGTGACCGGGAAAAGACCGCTTTTGTAACGCCGGATAGACTTTATGAATTCAAAGTGCTCCCTTTCGGCCTCTGTTCCGCTCCAGCCACATTCCAGCGAATGATGGACACCGTCCTGGCAGACCTCAAGTAGAAAAGCTGTCTCGTCTACCTCGATGATGTCGTTGTGTTTTCAGAAACGTTTGACGAACATCTTCGTCGCCTTCGGAATGTGCTCGAAGCCATTAGATCGGCCGATCTTACACTCAAGCCTGAGAAATGTCATTTCGGCTACGAAGAATTAAAGTTTCTTGGTCACGTCGTGAGCGCCGTTGGTGTTCGGCCTGTTCCTGACAAAACTGATGCCGTCACTGCTTTTCCACCTCCAACAGACAAGAAAAGTCTTCGGCGGTTTCTGGGTCTGTGCGCGTATTACCGGCGCTTTATTGAAAATTTCTCCAACATTGCGGAGCCACTATTACGCCTCAAGCTGGATGACACACCATTTGTCTGGGCTGACGACCAGCACACTGCATTTGCGGAACTACAGCACCGGCTCTCTTCCCCTCGCGTGCTCGGCCACTTCAGTGAAGATCCTGACACTGAAGTACACACTGATGCCAGCAATATTGGTCTTGGAGCTGTTTTGGTACAAAGACAAGATGGCATTGAACGGGTAATAGCCTACGCAAGTCGCACTCTGTCTCGCGCGGAATCTAACTATTCGACATCAGAAAAAGAATGTCTCGCGGTCATTTGGGCAATAACAAAGTTTAGGCCATATCTCTATGGAAGACCATTTAAAGTGCATGGTGACAGACCATCATGCTTTGTGCTGGTTGACCAATCTACGAGACCCTTCAGGACGATTAGCATGATGGAGTCTGCGCCTACAAGAATTTGATGCCACCATCGTGTACAAGTCAGGCAAAAAGCACGAAGACGCCGACACGCTATCACGAGCACCTCTTCAATCCGCCAGTACTAGCGCAGAAGAGGACGGCGCCTTCGTGGCAACTGTCAGCGGACCGGATCTGATGTCGCATCAACGAATTGACGCCAATCTAAGCATGATTATAGATCATCTAGAAGGTGGCACTGCGCCCATTCCTCGTCCGATGTCGCGAACGTTGTCATCATTTTGCCTATGAAATGGCGTCTTATACAAAAGGAATGCCGGTGCTGGTGGCAGATCTCATCTTCTCGTCGTGCCTGAAGCCCTCCGCGATGACGTCTTATTAGCTTGCCACGACGAGCCCACATCTGGCCATCTGGGCTACTCGAGAACTATCGATCGGGTGCGGCAACTCTACTACTGGCCTAAAATGTCTGCCTGTGTCAAACGCTACGTGAAAGGATGCCGTGAATGCCAGCGTCGCAAGACACCACATTTAAAGCCTGCAGGTCATCTACAACCGATCGATCCACCACGTACACCGTTTGAACAAGTGGGGATGGACCTCTTAGGCCCGTTTCCTTTGTCTTCTTCTGGCAACAAATGGATTATTGTCGCAACCGATTATTTGACGCGTTACGCTGAGACGAAGGCGTTGCCACGAGGGACCGCATCTGAATTTGCCAGTTTTTTTATGCATCAAATAGTGCTACGACATGGCTCCCCGTCATATGTCATCACTGATCAAGGGACATCATTCACAGCGAAACTCTTGGATGACATCTTCAGGTTGAGTTACACAACCCATCGAAAGACTACTGCGAATCACCCTCAGAGTAATGGTTTAACAGAAAGGCTAAACAAAACGCTAGCCGACATGATCTCTATGTACGTGGATGTGCAGCACAAAACGTGTGACGACATCCTGCCGTACGTAACATTTGCGTATAACACTGCAACGCAAGAAACTACACGCTTCACGCCATTCCGACTCGTTTATGGTCGAGATGTTAGAACTATGCTGGACGCAATGATTCCGTATGAGGACATCGACAAGCTCGACCAATTAGCCCCCGACATCAATGAGTACATTCAGCGCGCTGAGGAAGCACGTAAACTGGCCCGTGTGCACATCCGAACTCAACAGTGCGCAGATGCACGGCTGTACAACATCCACCATCGAGAAGTTAATTATGAACCTGGTGACCAAGTTTGGGTTTGGACACCCATTAGGCGGCGAGGTCTCAGTGAGAAACTGTTGAGGAAGTACTTTGGACCTTACAAAGTACTCGCACGTGTGAGCGACGTGAACTACGAAGTGGTTCCAGACGGAGGCTCACCATCATCCCGGCGCAGGTTACCACGCCCAGAGACTGTACACGTAGTCCGCCTAAAACCATACTTTACGTGGTGATGCGAATTTTTTTCTTGTGCCAGTGAACTCTTCATGTGAACAGTGAATGCCGTTTATTTCCGATTGCCGGGTCCAGGACGCATTTTCTCTCGTGCACTAATTTGTTTAATGTTTTTTGTGTTACCTACTTCGACCCACTGCTGTTCACACTTTTGTTTGAGCATCGGGTCGATGCTCTCTTAGGAGGAGGAGTAATGCCACCTGGTGTTCTGTGCCGGTGAACAGTGGGTCAGTTCTGTGCCGGTGAACGAGGAAGACCAAGACGAGCAACCCGTGCCAGCGGAGACGTTGTTCTTTGTCTCTGAGATTTTGGACACTCGCATCCCTTTATACGTTCCTTTGAGCTCTTAGCTCGTGACAATATATATGTTCATAATTTCCTCATGTACTTTCACTTTCACCGCACTGAGTGAGTTAAAAGGAGAGGTGGTTAATGCGGACCCGACACAATCGTTCGCCTATCCCGTCAGTAGCCTTTCTGCTGACTTTCGAAATTCTGCTCTGTACTTATGTTCCATATTCAAGTGCCGTAATTTGGTATTTCTTTATAGTGAAAGCTGTTATGAGATCCCAACACGCGTTACATGCGCCGTAGTTGTCTGCTTCAACCGGTGTCTGTAACCCCTATCGCGCAAAGCGAGAAAAAAAAAACTAAAGAACAAACAGCAACACCACAATAGGATTCGAGCCCGAGTCCGCTGTGTGCCAACCCAGAATTCTACACTGAGCTACGCTGGTGCTTGGAACTCCGTGGCAAACTGCACCCTATAGGCAGGCTTCATGCCGGTGACAAAATCGCCGTTAAGGTGTGTAAATAAAGCGCTTAGAACAGCAACAGAGCAGCCAGGCACCACACCTTGCGAATTTCGTAACGAGTGGTTCGTTGAATGGTACTAGTTCTTGTTCTTGTTCACCTATTGATCGTGACGCATACCCACTATGAGGAATTGGCCAAGAATCGAGTTATTTTAAAAATAATTGTTCAGACTTGGAATATTGGAAATATATTAGAAAGATTACCGATAACCTAGAAAAGTGTAGTGCTTAATTTAATGCATGCAATTATTTAAATAAAGAAACGAATTTATTCTCAGAAGCTAGCAATAACGTGATTTTTACACGTATATAATTTTGTAAAAACGTTGCGATAACGAAACACATTAATTAGTCAACCTATTAGTTTCATCAGTATGGTCACGGACGGCCGCGCGTACTATCACATTAAAGAACCCAGAAATGGAAGCTCCAAAAGACAAAATGGCAGGCACAGATAAGTCCATACCGATACCACGTGAAGGTATTTCTAAAAGGTTGTTTCGGAGTGTGAAATATCGCCTGCACGTCGAAAAGAAATTATCTATTTTTTTTTAAGTTCATCACAGAACGTGCAAAGTGGCGAAGGTGCCTGAGCAGACATGTGTTTATAGAAATTCAGATTTGGTACCCGGCAACGCAGCCTTGTCATAGCTACTTCTTGTTTACAAGTGCGGCAAAAGTCTCTTCGCCAGGGATATAATAAATAGCGATATTTTGTAGAGTTTGTTAGCGCCGTACCTCTAAAGACTTCCATAAGCGTTCGTCTGCGGAATCGAGCAACAGTCACATAAGCGTATGATGGACAGTGCGGTAGAATCAATTCGCTAATGGACGACTTAGCTGAGGAATGGGCTATTTCATTTAGAAATAAACCTTTATGTCCACGCACCCAAACTAATCGTACGTTTCTCAAATGTGCCGGCACTAGTGCACGGAACACCTTTGTTACTTGATTATCAGCACCAACAGAAAGTGCCGCACAGAGAGATGGGGAATCTGTTATTATGACAGCTGATATAATTGCTGTATGTAACTTGCGTAAGGTGAGCACTACTGCCAGAAATTCAGCCACAAAAATGGGTTTGAAATCGGGCAGTCTAAGGGAATAAATCTAATTCAAAATCGGGCTGAAAATTCCAACCCCTAAATTTTTGTCACATTGTGATGCGGGTGTAGCATTAACAACGTTAGTTCTTTTACTGCACAGGTGATCTTGTAGTAAACTGTCCAAATTATTATGAGGAAGTAATTTGGCGTTAATAGGAAAAATATCGCCAAATTAAATTTCATCAGGGCATAAATCATAACGACTCAGCATGATGTCGCATATACGTACGTTTAGAGGCTGCAATAAATTTTTCACAAATATAATTTTGGGGGGGGGGGGGGGGTTGTGATATCGTAGTCATCTAGCACCGAGAAATAATTCCGGGGTGGAAATAAAGACTGCTTCTGAAGGTCGTAATGGGGATTTATAAATTCTTAAGAATGTCTGATCAGTCAGAAGGAGAATCCTACAAGAAAGAGGAGATACGTCGATTCGAAATACAACACATTGTTAGCAACTGCTTGGGGCAGGCCAAGGCATAAGCGCAAAGCTTCTATTTCCAGAAGAATTAGAGGCCACAACTTGTAAGCTGGAACTCCAGAGAAAAGTACACAACCAAATTCCAAAATAGGATGAACGCACATGCGATATATCATTACCAATGTGTCTCTTCTTATACTTGTGCGGTAGTTGCTTAGCCTACGTAATATGCCAATGACCCACACACCTTTCCGGTGATATATTCGATATGAGGTAGCCAGTTAGGCGATGTGTGTGGTCAACAGTTAAGCGATGGTACTAGCCCATCATAATACGGTTAGGCATAATTCTTCTCCGTTGTCAACCAAAGCAACAAAATATAGCACAAAATTTCTTGCAAGTGTGAAACGGATGACGCTTCACCGAAGATTGACGAAGGATGGCATAGTGGATAGTATGTTTTCTTGGCTCCAAAGTAAGTATGTGCCATCAATTCCAGGCTACAAACAAACAAACAAACATATGCCGGCAACAAAACTATGGGTGTAGTGGCTACCCCGATATTCTGCTTGTAGCGGTTACCCAAATTGTTTAAAAAAGCTCCGGAAGGCTGCTCTTTCAGCTTTAGCAGTGTCTGTGTTGCGCGTTCTGCTCAGGCATGGCGTTTTTGAAGATGATAGTCTTTCTTGGGGACCTTCGACGGAAAAATGTTGGTCTGTATGACTGTCTGTACATTTGTCTGTTTGTCCACCCTAAGGACACCTCAAACGGCACTAAACGGCTAACCCCATCTGCAGCGCCCTCCGATATTGCTCAAGGTTTAGCGTTCATAGTTGTGCGAATGTCATTTAAAGAAGCAAGTATTTTGCATATCAGAGGTACCACAACAACACGTCTATGTTTTGTATGACTGCCTTTATACTAGAAAAGGCACACACAAGTAGCTCTAAGGACTGTAGCGTTTATCGCGTTGCGCTGACAGTGCAACGCGATGCTCATGAAGGTGTTTTCAAAGCTTTGCTACGACGACAGGTCGTGGAACCTGGCCGTCGCTTTGCATTCTACACCTTATCTCCTGCGAGACTGGCGCGCATCTTTCAACGCGGTCGCGCACACCTTCGTTTTCGAATATAACTGCCAGATGGCGCTCGTGTCTAACGTGCCTAGATGCGCTTGTTCGCTTTCGTACGCTCGATGCACTCCAACGCAGCGCCTTCAGAATACCATTCACCGATTTTCTTGCACAGAACATAAAATAAACGTATTGTTCACTTTCTCCAAACGCAAGACTATCGTCTTTGGACGACATTTACAGTGTAGCATATAGATTCGGGCCTATTTTTTTGTCATTTCTACTGTATTGTGTTTAGTCAGTTCAGTTTCCGTTATTACCATTGACATTCATGTACCCGCTCCTGCTGCAGCCCGAAAACGCTCTGCAGTAATTGCAATAGATAAATAAATAAATAAATAAAAAATAACAATTCACTGTATTTATATCAAGACAGACTTGCCCTAATCAGTATCGTTTCACTTGTTTTACTTCAGGAATTTCCATATTCACATCTCATCTGAATTCTTTCGGAAGGAGGTATTCATTACAAAGAGTGAATTTCATTCGGTACAATCCACCCCGACTTTCTTCAGGTATTTGTAGACAACGCAATGCTTATCGGTCGTTTTTTTTTTCCTTTCAGTCTTCTCCCTTAGGTCGCATTGACTAAGGCACTTAGCAGTGCAGAGTGATTACCACCCTAAGCCAAAACAAAATGGCGGCCGACGCTGGTGGCACAGTCCACCTACGTGAACGGAAATCTACGAAGGGATAAAACGCGCGTTTCGTAGTGACCTATTCGGACTGAAGCAGCAAAGGGCGCACTTGAAAGGGGGTAACCAAAATGCTCTTGTGGATGGGATTCTGATATTCTCTTCAAATGTTCATGAATTCTCTGTGTGAACACATACGCCTGCAAACTCGAAAAAAAATATTTGAGAAGGTGACGAGGGGCAAACCATTTGCCGTCCTCTCGAAACAAGATTTATCTTTTTGCAGCTTTTGGTTCTGGGCCATGCTGTTACCTCGTTTCATCTGAGGCCTTCCATCACTGTACTTAAAAAAAAATCTGTGTACTTTTTCAAAAAGAAAAACAAAGTTAAAACAGCTCGTAAAAGCCATAGGCAGATCCGTCAAACAGGAATTAGTTTATTTCACACAAAAGAAAAAGGAAGAAGCTATTGAGCGCCATGCGAAACGTGTTGACGGAAAGGTTTCGTCTCCGGGTGCAAATGTAAGGAAGCCTCATTCGGCGATGCGCCATGGGAGAGGTGACAAGTTTTGAACATCGTCGCATTCGTCTCCAACGGCATCGTTGAGGCTAGCGTACGAGAGTTGCTGCTCCGGGGATAGTTTCCATCCTGAAGCGCGCAGCTCTATAAGTTCGAGCAGGGTCAGGCGATCATCCTCCGGAACATCCGACGACAAGAAAGCGTCCCGCAAGCAGGCCACCAGCGCCGCCATGCGGGCAGGGGCACTACGTTCCGCAGCTTCGCCGGCTGTAGTTAGGGCTCTGCGGAGGCACTTGACCTGCGGTGGCAGTTTTAACACATTAATGTATCATTATATACCTAGCAGTCTGTTAAAATGTGTTGTTCAACTGAAGAAACAAATGCGCCGCTCAACAAGGCTTCAACTGACTTGACTTACGAAGGCTTATTAAAGAATCGAAGCAATGGCTTCAAGTCGCCAACGCTCGGCGCACTGCTCCTGATCTTTCCATTGCATCGGTAGTGCTTGAAAATGTGCAAGCGTTGATCCACATCTTTTTCCAGCACAGCTAATCTCGCTACTACTATCTCTCCTCCCGACACCACCTGTTCTAATCCCACCGCAGCTTCACCTTCATTCTGCTTCTTTCTACCTTGCATGGTCTTCTCAATATTGCCACGCTTTCTTTGCCTGGCTCAAGTAGCTTCTCTAGATAAGCCTCCCTGTGTCCCTGATATCTTTACCATGTTCTCTCTCTTGCCAGGCTTCTTCGCTCTCGCACGTGGGCTAAAAGTGCGCACGACCAGCCCTCGGTTTTAAACAGTTCCTTTGAGGAGAGCTCCATGAAACATGTATATAACAGACACGAGTCAACTATTCTGCAACAAAGCCACACCACTGTGTGAAGGGTGTTGGAGAAAACACCCTATACATGCATAATGTAAGGTGAGAAGTGTGAAATCAGGGGAGAGGTGGGAACGCGTGGCCTAAGCACACAATTGAACTGCCAGTTTCACTATGTCAACCAGTAACAAGCGGGGGTTCGGAGAGCTTCACTGATGTTATTATGGACACAGGCATAACTAATATTCTAAAGAAATATATCTACTTAGGAAAGGTAGCTAGTAACCGCGTAGCCGAACCACGAGAGTCAATTAGCTAGAAGAATAACGATGGGGTGAAGCATATTTGACACACATTCTAAAATCATTTTGGAAGTGTACCACTATCCCTCGTAAAGAGTGTATGTAACAGCTTCATCTTACAGACACTTAACTGCGCAGAAGGAACCTGGAAGCTTACAGAGAGCTAGGACTCGGCAAAAATTGAGGATGACACAGTGAGCGATATAAAGAAAAATTATAGGTGTAACCTTGAGAGACAATAAGAGGGCAGAGTGTGTCAAGGAACAAACCAGGCTTAGGAGTATCATAGTCGAAATCAAGAAGAAATAATGGTCATCGGCAGAGCACGTAGCGCGTAGGCAGGACCACCGCTCGTCATTAAAGGTAACTGACTGAATTTTAAGAAAAAGTAAAGGCGTGAAACGGAGACAGAAAAGTACGTTAGCAGATGAGATTAAGAAGTTCGGGTATAACATGGCAGCAAAAAAGTACAACACCAGGTTGATTGGTGGGACATGGTAGAGGCCTTTGCTCTGCAGCGGGCGTAGTCAAGCTGATGGTGATGAAAATAAATAATCGCCATCGTTCACAATGCAAACAGTACAGCAAAATCTCGTCAATTAGAATTTCACGAGTCCGCTAAAAGTATCAGAAGTCATTGAATGCCGACCAATCGAACGTATCAAGAAAACAAAGGAAAAATGTCTGCTATGTATACCTCAATTTCCTTCATGAATACGTAAATGCTGCACTTATTCCGCATAAGACCAGCGTAGAAGCAGCAACGTTTGTCATTCTGCGTCCTAGTTTCCAACGCGACATCGGTGCCAGACTATCGTGTATTTTAAAATTAACGTTCTCAGCAGACCTCCTTCCTTGCGTGTATACATACTGCCACCATTACAACCACCACACGTATGCATTGGCTATGACTCTTCCGCCTTGTTTCTGCTGGCTGTGAATGCTGTTTTTGTTCTTTCGGGACAAAGAATTGCCGTGTTTTGTGCTAGGTGCACTCCGATGATTGTCGGAATCAACCGAGTTGCGGCCTAATGTGGCCGAATTAAAAAATGTTTCTCGCCGTTAAGCAACGCGTAGGCTGGCCAGAACGAAAAGACCTGTGCGAAGGATGCTATTTTCCGGATTATTGAGGTACGACCTATAAAGCTTTTACTGTATTTGCATATACGTATATTGTGGGCATTTAGTATATGCATCCCCTTCACCTGTACATTATCATAATTATCATGTGTGGTTCATGCATCCTCATCGTCGCGTAGCATCATCATCTTGGTTCATTCATCGTAGCTGTCGGCTGCCAGTTCCTCGGGCCTAATAAAGGTAATCTAAATCAAGACTTCATACGTGGTGGAGTGTGCTGTTAGAACCCCCGCCTTCCTCTCGACCACTCTACACCCTGGAGCTACGTTCAGGTCACAGCTTGGGCCAGGTGTCCAGAAATATGTCGCACCAAGATGAGGTCAGTGCTGCAGCCATTCCCACTCCACCACCGCGTGCCGTGCCTTCTCACGTCATCAACAGCCTCCAGCGTGAGCCCCATCCCTTCGCTGGCATGCGCGGAGAAGATGTAGAGGAATCGCTGAACAATTTCGAGCGTACCGGCACAGCTAACCAGTGGGATAACACCTACAAACTCGCTCACGTGTCATTTTACCTCACGGGTGTCGCGAAGACGTGGTTCCTCAACCACTTCATCGACATCCCCGACTGGTCAGCCTTCAAAGATCAGCTTCGCCATGTCTTTGGCACACTGGCTGTTCGTTCGGCTCTCACAAAGAAAGCTCTCGCGACTCGGAAACAGCACATCACGGAGTCGTATACATCCTACATCGGGGATGTTCGTTCACTTTGCCACCGGGTTGACACACCAGTGACAGAGTCAGACAAGGTGCGCCAGCTTCTTAAGGGGATCGCACCCATCGCATTCAATGCCCTTGCAATCCAGAGTCCGGCTACCATTGCTGACGTTGTGATCCCTTTCAGTGCCTCGAAGAACTTGAGTCTATGCGCTTACAACCAGATAGTGACGTGATCTGTATTACAGCGGATCCAAACCTACGAGACACGATAAGTGTGATTGTACGTGAAGAATTAGAAACAATGGGATTCAAACTACCTTCAGTGTGTCCCATTCAGTCTTCTTCAACGTCATTGCGGGATGTCGTCAGGGAGGAGCTGACGTCCATGACCCACATGGCCCACTGCAGCCACTGTCACCGTACTCTCCCATCGTTCCCGCACACCGCCGCCGCGCCACCAGGCACCGTCAGCTCGACGTCTGCGCCACGAACGTACGCGTCGGTTGCTGCCGCACCTCCCACAAGCTTTCCCACGAGCTTTCCATCACCACCGCCTGAGCCGTCATATGTCCCTCTCACTGCTCTCTCTCCCGGTGCAGTTAGGGCAAGCTACTAACCTCCTTATTGATCGACTCTCCCAACGTGCTATTATTGCGACTATCGTGGTCACATTTCACGCTTTTGCCGCAAGTGCCAGCAAAACGAGCGGCAAGGGTACGACATCGCGAACGGGACTATACCGCAGGAGCCTTGTACCAGGGCCGCCGATATTCGTCACTGCCGCATCGGTCTCCATCTCTACCAGCATCGGGTGAACTGCGCAGTAGTCATCGATCAACCCGACGCCGTTCACCATCGCCCTACCGTCGCTCCTCTTCTCCTCTTCAGCCTGCTTTCCTCGCTTCTGATCGGCGTCCGGAAAATTCAGCGATGCAGTTTTTGGATGGCAAACTGCATTCCAACACAGGACTCCAATTACTCCAGCGCGCCCTTACAATATGATTGTGGTCAGAGTTGAGGGAGTGGACGTTGATGCTTTGGTGGACACTGGGGCTGCGTTTTTCTGTTATTCGTGCTGATTTGTGTGCCCGTCTTCGAAAAGTCACGACGCCTTATGATAGACCAACACTGGTTACAGCCCAAGGAACAACGATTCGCCCTTCCGCTTTCTTTACTTCCTGTGTACTAATCCACGAAGTTCTTCATCACATATAATTTGCTGTGCTATCCCCGTGCTCCCACGAACTCATTTTAGGCTGAGACTTTCTTTCCTCTGCTTCTGCGGCTATTTGTTGTGCACAACGTGTCGTTCATCTTACTGACACGGACCACTTACTCAACGACGAAGCCTACAGGCCACTTCGACTCATCACTGCTGTAGACATCGCGTTACCACCACACGAACATCAATTAGTCACACTTTTGTCCAACGACGTCGAATCTGGTGACATTTTGGTCACTCCGTCGCCCCGTTGCCTTAATAAAGGCATAGCTCTCGCATCAGGTGTGGCTCGCTTCAACAATGGATCAGCTGTTCTTGCTGCTACCAACACCACACCAGATAAAATTTTACTGCCACGGGGCACTACTGTC
Source organism: Rhipicephalus microplus (assembly GCF_043290135.1). Classification (NCBI taxonomy): domain Eukaryota; kingdom Metazoa; phylum Arthropoda; class Arachnida; order Ixodida; family Ixodidae; genus Rhipicephalus; species Rhipicephalus microplus. The sequence goes on from NC_134709.1 coordinate 98,464,308, forward strand.
GCCTGCGTTGCCGATCTGGAGCCTGTGTGCGTCGTGCCTCTTACCCCTGTCTCCTCTAAATGCCATCTTGCAGATGATGCTCCTCCCTCGGCTTTTACAGCCGCCATAAACAAGACTTGACAGACTCACAGAAGCAGCAGCTGCTTGATTTGTTGGAAAAAGCACGCAAACTTCTTTTTTATTTATTATTTATTTATTCACACTGTCAGCTCAAGTACGAAGACAGGAGTTGGGGTTACATATCTGCCACGTGCAAAGAACATATGTGGAACCAAGTTTCACACTGTACGCTCAAGACGCAAACTATATGGAAATAACAAAAACAAAAACGCAAAACTATATCAGAATACATTCCGCATAGATCACGGATAAAAGAAACATGTTCCAATACATCTCGTACACGTCACCAAAAAGAGAGAAAAGATTTGAAGTGATATAGTACATATTGAACATATTGATGTAGTACATTGAACATATTCAACCGACAAGGAACAAGCAATTCGGTTACAAATATTCTGACAAAGCTTTTTTGAACCTTCGTAAATCGCAATGTTCGACTATGTAATGAGATAATTGATTCCAGTCATCGATGCTCCGAACCGAAAACGAATACTTGAAAAAATCTGTTCTGTAGCTATGTGGTGTGATATGTTTCGAGTGTTTTGTTCTGGATGTGGTAAATGGGTGTAGTGCGATGTGTTCCTCTAGGTGAACTTTGTAGTCTCCACTGGGTATCTGAAAAAAGAATATCAGTCGATTAAGTTGCATTTTTCGTTTCAACGTCATTAAACCGGCTCATTAATAGACTGAGTTCTGGAATAGGAGTTTACGTTCATTCATTCACCCTGGGCCAGACAGCCGCTACAGCACATCGTATTCAGGCCAACGGAACATCTATTGTGCACCGCCGTCCGTACCGCGTCTCGCTAGCCGAACGAAAAGTCATTGAAAAAAAACGTAGACGATATGCCGCAACGGGAGATAATCCGACCCTCAACCAGTCCTTGGTCATCTCCCATCGTTCTGGTGTGCAGAAAAACACGGTTTCGTACGATTTTGCGTCGACTAGAAAGGACGTATACCCCATGCCACGCATCGACGACGCCCTCGATTCCTTACAGGGTGCTGAATACTTTTCGAGCCTCGACTTGCGTTCCGGCTATTGGCAAATCGCCATGCACGAAGATGATAAAGAAAAAACTCAGTTTGCAACCCCAGACGGCTTATACGAATTCAAGGTTATGTCGTTTGGTCTATGCAATGCGCCCGCAACTTTTGAGCGCATGATTGACACCGTGCTGCCTGGCCTGAAATGGAAGACTTGCCTATGTTAGCACGATGACATTGTTGTCTTTTCATCGACGTTTCCTCAAGATCTGGAACGCTTAGGCGAGGTCTTGACTTGTCTTGCGGGCACTGGTCTTTAAATTAACACCAAGAAGTGCCATTTCGCCAGCATATCTATCAAGGTCCTCGGTCATGTTGTGAACAAGGATGGAATTCGTCCAGATCCTGATAACACTGCCGACGTAGGAGTCGCCCGCTGCGCGCTGACGTGTGCCTTGCAGGACCTCAATAAAGTTTCGCAACCAACCAACCAACCAACCTGATAGCACTGCTGCAGTGCTTCGCTTTCCTCGCCCTGACAAACCAAAAGTTTTGCGAAGTTTCCTTGGTCTCGCCTCTTACTTTCGGTGATTCATACAAAACTTTACCTCCATAGCCGCACCACTCCATAAGCTACTTGCTTCCGGTATGCCCTTTCAGTGGTCTCAGGAATGTGATTCGGCTTTTGACAGGTTGAAGAGATGCCCTCACGACTGACCCTGTACTTTCTCATTTTCACGAGGATGCAGCAACCTTCCTGCACACAGACGCTAGCGGCCGCGGTTGAGGAGCCGTGCTCCTGCAACGCGACAACTCTTCGCAAGAGCGAGTCGTTGCATACGCCGGCCGCGTCCTTTCCGCAGACGAGAGGAACTATGCGATCACCGAGCAGGAGTGCCTCGCCAGCGTTTGGTCAGAGAAGAAATTTTGTCTCTATCTGCACGGCCACCATTTCACCATTGTGACCGACCACCATGCTTTACGTTGGCTTTCGACACTGAAGAACTTGTCGGGGTGCCTCTGCTGCTGGATTCTACGCCTCCAAGAATGTGATTTTGACATCGTATACAAGTGTGGCAGGAAGCATAGTGACGCCGATGCTCTTTCTCGCTGTCCACTACCAGCGACTCCACTCGGGATTTCCGCAATCACTTTGCATTACACACCCTCGGAGCCCACATCTACGGCAGTTTCCTCTCTCCTCTATTGACCAGCTGCCTTCGGACGATCCCCACGATTTTTCTTCTCGGCAGTTGGCTGACCCATACTGTCGACGTATTATAGGCTACCTCACTAGCAGTTCCCGTCCACCTAATGCAAAGCTCCGTCGCCAACTCTCGCAATTTAAGCTGGACAACCCGGTGCTGTACGGCGAAATTTACCATCCAGATGATCATCGCTGGGTTCCCGTTCTACCCCAATAGCTTCGGTCCGAAGTCCTCAGAGCGCTTCATGACCATGCGACATCTGGTCACCTTGGTTACCATAAAACCTACGATCACCTTCGAAATCGGTTTTACTGGCCAAGGATTACCACTAGTGTAGCTCGGTACGTCGTGTCCTGCACTACCTGTCAACGTAGAAAGCTACCAACATCTGCTCCAGATGGTAAACTGCAGCCTCTTCCGAGCTCAGCCACACCATTCGAAGTTGTAGGCGTCGATCTTTATGGCCCCCTTCCAGTCAGTGCTGCTGGAAACCGGTGGATAGTAACAGTTGTTGACCATTTGACGTGCTACGCCGAGACGGCATCCGTCACTACTGATTCAGCTTCAGAAATCGCCGATTTCATCCTCCGAGCCATTATACTGCGTCATAGTGCTTCACGTGTATTGCTCAGTGACCGTGGAAGGGCCTTCCTTTGACAACTAGTGAACGAACTTTTTCATGCCTCCGGCACAACTCACAAGGCTGCCTTTAGTTATCACCCCCAGACTAACGGCCTCACTGAGCAATTCCACCGCACTCTTTTGACATGATCGCCGCTTATATTCAACCAAACCACAAAAACTGGTACTTAGTTCTACCATTCGTCACTTTCGCCTACAATACGGCCATTCAGTGGACAACCGGCTACTCACCATTTTACCTAGTTTATGGACGCTCCCCTACTTCTTTCCTGGACGTCTCTTTCTTTACCTGCCAAACGGATTCATCTCCATCCTCTACAGAGGAATAAGTTTTTCGACTCGCACAGTGCCGCCAACGTGCTCGCATAAACACTGAAAGCCGACAGCAAGACAGAAAGATAGTTTATGATGAATCGCATCGTGCTGTATTCTTCCAACCTGGAGACGAAATGCTCCTTTTGACGCCTCTTCACACACCTGATTTGTGTGACGAAGTTGAGCCACGGTTTATTGGGCCATACACAGTTCTTGAAGAGACTGCACCAGTGAATTATCACGCGACGCCACTTGTAGCCCCAGCAGATCACTGTAATTGTACTACAGAGGTCTTCCATGTCTCCCTTATGAAGCCCTTAATGCGACGTTCTTTGTCGCCTTGACTTGCTGCGGCCAGGCTGGCCGCTTTCACGGGGGGGGGGGGATATGTGTAGGCATTTAGTATACGCATCTTCTTCACCTGTACATTATCAACATCATGTGTGGCTCATGCATCCTCATCGTTGTCGCGTAGCATCATCACCTTGGTTCATTCATCGTAGCTTTAGGCTGCCGGTTCCTCGGGCCTAATAAAGGTCATTCAAATTAGGTCTTCACAATATGTAAGTGCACAGAGCGCCTTATAAAAGGCGTAGTGGTTGATTTGTTAAAGTAGCAATGACACCAACTTTATGCATGTCACGTTTATGGCGTACACGCGTAGTTCATCCCCTGGTGACGGTTCTGTACTGATCACGCAACATATCGACGAATGGATATATGTTATCTCGATCAGTATGACTAGTATCAAACCCAATTCAAAATGGGTGGAAATCCCGCCAATTTTCAGCGCTGCCAGCACCGCCAAGCGGTCCCCTCCCGCAGTCTCGCTTCATTTGATCACGCAGCCACAAAAAATAGTGACTCAATTTTCAGTTGACATTTCTTTTGCTTGGCGAACAAGTGTATAGGCATGCCTCCACCACAGCAATTGTCGTCGCCACCGCCATCAGCGTCCACGAGCGATGATCAAAACACTGGGGAATATGGAATTGTGACGATTCTTGCCGCAGCGAAGCAATGTCGGTTCGATCATTGTCTGAGGATTTATTTTGAAATCGACGCCGGACCGCGCACTGACGAGACAGCTGAAGACGCACGCTTGGGCCATGCTGGCTGGTAATACATATTAACGCTGCTTGTGGGTTACTTGTTCGCGATTTGCCGATAGCTTCAAGTAATCACATTCATGCACACTAACTTCTGACAAATCACCCGACGCGACAAAATGAAAACGCAGAATTAACACGAACGCCCTGCACAAACCGAGCAAAACAAGCATGTGAAGCCATTGCCAGGCAGCCAGGCGTTTCCACCAGACGGTACCACATGTAGACTCCGTGATGAGAACACCCAAATCGTCGACATGATTTCTGCTCGCTCATCGGCACTTGGCGATGCTTCTTTGCGTGGCCCAGGAGCTTGCTAAATACGCAAAAACACTGTTAATAAGAGAGAGAGGTCAAGGAAAGGAAAAGGCGCAAATTCTGCAAAAATAATTGGGAGCACGGCTCAGCGCCTGCAGGGGAGGAGGAGAAGAGGACATTAAAGATGTGAAGAAGAGATTATAGAAAGAGAATTGACGTCCATGACCAAGGACGTGGCGGGTGGCTTCTATAGCTGGTTGTCTAGTCCAGTGTCTTTAAGGAAGCGAAGAATCGCTTTGAAGACCTGAGTGCTGTGCCGTGCAGGAACGAGAAGGCCCCTCTGTGTGGCTGCGGGCAGACCATGGCGACGAAGTGCGGCGAGCAAGACGCCCCGTTGTGTGTGAAGCGCTGGGCAAACACACAACAGGGACTCGATGGTTTCATCTGCCCTGCACGCAGTGCACGCAGGGGAAGAGGCTCTGCCAAGCCGATGACGCCGGGCCGCAGGCCAAGAGCAGCCGATGCGTGAGCGAAGCAGAAAAGACCTCTCATTCCCGATTGAACCCTGGTCAGGCAGCCGGGTGACTCATGGCCGGAAATGCGCCGAGGAGCTTTGTCATCACCACCTAGTTTTCTCGGTGGCGGTGGCTTTGGATGCTCTTTGCGCTCGAAATAGAATAACTTACACCCAACGGATCTGGTTCCTACTTCACTGAAAAAACGCGTGCTTACCAAAGAAACGAATGAACTCTACATATTATGTTTGAATTATGGTGTCACTGCTCCTTGAAAACTTAAGGAGGTGATTAATGAACGGCTTGTACTTAGCAACCATACTTGTGAAGGCGCGCTAAAAGTTTTTGACGAGTCCTATGACGAGTCGTGGTGGTGTTGGTGGCGATGATGATAATAACATACCTTGGTTGGTGGTCCAGCTCAGGCGACCTCAGGACAAGCTTGCAGGAATCATACAGGAGCGCCGCGATGCAGAAGATATGTCCGTAGTGGCACGAGCCCACCGATGCAGCCGTTCCTTTTCCAGGGATGGATGACAGAAGCACGGCCATGAAGCCACCTAAAGCGGTCAGTTGGTTACCAGCATCTTGCTGCGGCGGCGGCTCCCATTGCACCCTTGCAGTGGATCTCCGCAGCGGGACGTCGTGTTCCTTGAACCAGACGCGGCAGGTCCATAACAGCCGATCGATGAAGACTCCGTCCAGCTCAGCCTGTGGTAATTCGCATTGCAAATAAGTAGAAGAATATTTGTTGGAGTTTAACATCTCAAAACTACGATATCATTCATAGACGCTGTCGTGAAAGTCTCCAGAAATTTGGACCACATGAAGTTCTTTAAAGTGAAACTAATTTCAAGCATTTTCACCTCCATCAAAAATGCGCTCAGCGCAGCCGGAATTCAATCCCGTGACTTCCAGACAGAAGTCAAGAGCATTGACCCCTAAATCACCGTGGCGGGTCATTGCCAATACAGTCGTTACAAATTAATATGTAATGAGTGCATGGCAAGTAAGGGCAAATTTTCGACACGTAGTTGGAGGTAGCTCGGTCATAGACGACCAAAATGATATACCGCTGGCCAGAGACGCCCCAGGAAGTCAATGTCTCCTATTATGTATCTGAGTAATGTATAGCTCGTACCACAGGCCTGGCGAATTTCACAATAAAGTTTGTCCACTCATTCCTACCATTTTAGTACAATGTTTGTGGAGGATTTACCAAGACGTGGATGACTGACGAATGTTATCGCCCCGACTGGTTGCTGCTTAAAAGAATCGCATCTGCTGAATAAACTTAAGTTCAAAGTAGAATGTCTGTCCTGTGTACTTCTTGTTTATGTCCCACTTCATAGCACTTGTCTTTATTGACTCAGATTAATTGAGGGACTCAAAATGAGAATGACCAGACCTACGCAGAAAACGCAGTGCAATCGCAGCCAAATCACAGCGAAAGCCTTTCTAGCGCGCTATGTAAAAACTCTTGGGGCAGTCACTTTTCGCAAGTACCCTGTGGTTATCTTAACCCTTCCCTGTTTATTTTTTTCCGTCCCGCTTTTCATAGAACTGCAAAGACTGAGTAACGATGTGAACGCTACAGGTCTGCTAATTAAGTCTGTAGATCTACTTATTTTAAATTAACTGTATTTATTCCAGTATTCATTCGTCAATCTCTTTATGTGTCACTCCAGAGCTGCAAACGTAACCCTTTTGAATGATGGCCTCCTATCTACGATTGGAAGTACTTTCAGGGATATTTAAACCACAGAAAACCTAACAGCGGCAGCTGCCAATAACAAAAAAGTTGCCTGGTCCACTCAGAACACGTAGCGCATTCCCAACGAAAGCTGGAACGGTGTCCTTTGCACAGCCAGTTGTAGACATTCCTGAAGACTGGTACAGGTTCAAGGTATCCTACGCCATGAACCAACGTAACTTCCAGGAAGTAGGGAAGTACCTAATATACGCTCACTTTGTGCTGTTGCCACTGACGTTTAATAGTTATGGCTGAAGCTTTTACAATCAGTTAGAGTATGGAATTGCGGTCGTTGTGCAATTCATATCGAGTAACACTTGTTTGTTATGTGTTAACATGGTTCCTTGCCAGACAGACCTGCATTGCGTGTTCTAGTGAAGGAGTGTTAACAACCACCGTCTCTCTAAGTGCTCGATGGCCGCGCAGAAATCCGAGTTTCAAATCCCATCATTTCCTAGAAATATTTTTTATAGATTACATTTTACTTTATGTCTCGCGATAGTAGAGCGGTTGCGGACCCTAGCGCTGGCAGCGGCGTATAACTGCGCCGCCTAAATCGGTTCTTCTTGTGATCTCAATGCAGCTTTCAGTATTATATTATTATGGTGCCTGAGGCCCTTATTGGTACCACAGTGGTAGCCGAAAGCAAAGAGCAAATGTTAGGTAGGTAGAGGGTGGATGTATCTGTCGCCCAGGTTGGCTCGATAGTTTGATATGGAAAACCAAGGTGAAGAACAGGAAACTGACCCCGCAGTTGAAGCTGCTCATAATCATAATTATGACAATAAAAGTTGTCTATATTCCTTAAATTTTTGCTGGATTCGTTTTCTTTTACTAATTTCGCGGATAGTAATTGTGGACACCAGTGGTGGTGGACAACAGCTCCCACTGCCACTTCCATTGTTATCTGATAACAGCTTTCGCTGCAAAAAAAAACTTCATCTTTCCGACGTGAAGGAAGATAGAGGAGCTCGCTCGGAACTGATCGGGAGAACCCACGAGTTCTCTGGACGAGGTCCTTCTTATAGCAAGGCGTGTTAAGGAGCCGCGGCACTTGAGGTGTGTTTCGAAGGCGGCGTCGTCGGGCACGTTCTGCTGCAGACACTGCACGAGAGGAAACTCTCGTTGGAGCACAGTGATGACGTTCTGGCGGGTCTGGTCGTTGCGGCTGGAGACGATGGTTGTGATATTGTTAAACCACACGTGGTCGCGTGGTCGCATACCTTAAATGCATGGCCGAACAAGCAATTCAAGAAGTCTCGCTTGAAGTGGGCGTTGGTGCAACCAAACTCGGGTAGCGAAATTTAGGCGCTTGATCGCTGTTTACCGCAATCACTCCAATTACAGGTTTTCTTTCCGCAGCGTACGTGCCACCTCTTCTTCGCGGGCTCTCACTTGAGGATCCGCTTGTCGACGAGCCCATTTTGCTTCGGCTGCACGTGCCCTCGCCGCTCTCGCCACATCCGTATCGATGCTGGCGCTGGTTTGCGATTGCTGCTGACGCTACTGTCTTTCTTCAAACGCGTGAGCTCTCACTGCGGGGTCTAGGTGGTGGGCCTGTATTGCAGCCGTACTGCGATGTCTCTGCGCCGCTGCCTTCGCTTTAAAGGTGTTGATCATGAGTAGCTGCGTGGAGATGTGCACTCACCCCACTACTGCAGCTATTAGAAAGGAAGTTTACCGAAAGCCCTCGCCTCGGTAACTAGAGTAACGTCAAGGGACATGCCCCGAGCATAAGCTTGGTGAGCAAACTCCTAAAGAAAGGCGCGTTCTTTGATAAAAAGGATTCTTTTCAATTTAACAGACTCCGTTTCCACATCCAGGAGAAGTCCTAGCTTGCCGACACAAGGGTTTTTTAAGTTTTAAGGCGAAAGCCTTCCATGCCTTACCAAACGCTGAATTTGATCATCGCCAGTGTACTATACGTCGTCGGTGATTGATGCAAAAATTATCCTAAAGGAAGACTGAATGGAAAAAAGATTTTTCGCGTATTAGTGAAGTACACTGGCAGAACCGCGAAAACACCCCTCCTGCCGCAAGACGACGCTTGCCTAGTGATAAACTAGCGAAAAAAATGCGGATGGAGACGTTACTGTGAGATTCCCGCACCAAACACCATGACGAAGTAAATTTTGAAAACGTTTACTTGGTCGTACATAGCATCTACTCAATTATTATGAATTACCTTGTGTGTCGGTGTCCTAGACCGAGCATATGAGGGGTCAAAAATTTTCATCCAGCCAATGTCGTGAACATAGAAAAAGTACGTTTCGGAATTCAACACCTAGTGTGGTGATTTCGGTGCGAGATTCAACGCTCAAACTTCGGTATAGTTTCTCCACTAATAATGAACTTGTGATAGCAAAACTTGAAGTGTACGAGTTCTTAGAGTGCTCTTTATCAACCTAAACCAAACTATTGCTTCTTTTCGGGGTCTAACAGGATCAACTCACAAATTGCGAAACATTAAGACGTCGCCGTGAAGTCATGACTACGCCACATCGTCACGTCTTTGCACGTCTGTCATTCTGTCAAATATGAGCCGATCCTGGAGGCAGTCGAAACCGCGTTATTTATCGGAAGCTTTTGTAAAGTGGCGGGGCAGTGTCATTACATCTAGCGAAAAGAATGCAAAGACTGCTACTGCCTTCGTGTCGTCTCAGCTTTATGCTTATGGGACATTGACAGTTCTTCCACGTGGATTCTAGCTGACTCGTATATTTTTTTCATTCAACACAGGAATGTTTCCAGTGACAGGTATGCTGAGGACAGTGGTTTTTCTGCTAGGTTTAACGTTAATTGTAAGCATAAGCCCATCTAAGGAGTTATTACGACACTGGTTTCGAGATAAGGAAAACGGTTGCAAAGCAGATCCCCAGTTTGTTGAGATACAAATTGGGATGGCATTTGTAAGGGTGGTGGCCACTTTACACGCCGGACAACTGATTACGGAGACGTTCTTGCACGCGAAGTACACATAGTTTCATTTTAAAATAAAGCTCACAGGGCCCCTCCAGCATCTTTGTCAGTCTACTTTAATGCGAAGTCGAACCTCTTTTCCTCTGAAGTTGATGTAATAAAGTTTCTGCGCGTTCCTTCAAAAGCTCCGTGGAACAAACCTAGCTTTGCAATGCGTTGCCCTCAGGGCCGGAGTTATTGCAGGCTTGCTGCTTCTTTCTATTTTTACGCAGCCTCCGTGATAAGCCTACGTTTGACCAAGCACTGCTGCCGTGATTACGTCACCATGTGACTTCACGTTATACATGACGTCACCAGGACATTGCTATGAGGTCACTTGTTTTCATGATGAGTGGCGTCGAGATGACATATTGTGACATCATCTCAATGATGGTGTCGTAACCTTACTGTATTAACGCCACCGACACTAGGCCGTCTAATCACGGGACCCCAGCCAATGTCGGCATCAGACGAGGCATTTTCGTATTGAAAAGCAAGGTGCATCGTCGAATGCTAATGACTCACAGTGATGACGCGGACGCAGAACCTCGCTGCCGGCTCGGCACTGTCGTCGTCGTGAATGGCTTTCCAGAAGACAACGCGCACAAGTCGATCCACTTCCACTGGCGTCAGCAAGTCAGGATCTGAAGGAAAATGGCGAATGAGTCACGTTGCGACAAACGTGTCGTAATTTAGTGTACAAGTGCATTGGTGAGGTGAATTCACACTAAACTTAGGAATGGTTAATTACGGAATGCATTCAATAACTGTATTGTTTATAGCACTGTTACGCAATGCAGAATATGTTGCAAAGTGAATTATTTGTTCGTAGGACGTCTTTGCATGATAATACTATTCCGCAAAGTGTCTAGTCGCGCGGCACTTTTTAAAGTACGAGCATGTTCTTACTACTCTGGAAAACGTTCACGCCATTGTAGCTATCACGACAGAGACCTTACATTTGAGCCCTAATTTTCAGGCTCAATGTAAAACTTCATTGAATATATTGTACTTGTGGAAACAATTAACGTTCTCAATTAGTGAGCTAAAAGCCACATGCACCTCATAAAAGGCGAGAACTTAGTAATGTTAACACGTGTGATAGAAAAAAATCGTGGGAGGACGTCACCATATGACGTCATTATGATGTAACTGATAGCCAAAATATTTGTATCACTTCACGTGAATTCACAGATTAGTGACGATCAAAAAGTGCCGCCGCATCCACGAAGTGAATGATGATGAGTGGGCGAAGCTCCGGAGGTAAACCTGGTAAACCATGAATCCTCCGTACATTTTGCCCACTCGATTTTATTGCAACGCTCCCCCTAGCGTACGTCGCCGCACTATATCGAACGATGACACGCGCCATATGTGGCATCATTCCTATTTTATAACACCTCGCATCTTTCATAATCAACTACACGTACCGCCGTCTAGTTTATAACATCTTGACTCTTTTGGATGGACGGATGGACGGACGGACGGACGGACGGACGGACGGACGGACGGACGGACGGACGGACGGACGGATGGACGGACGGACGGATGGATGGATGGATGGATGGATGGATGGATGGATGGATGGATATGGCTGTACCCTTTAGATCGGGTGGTGGCTAGCGTAATACTTAATGCCGTCAGCTACAAGTACCGCCATCTAGTGAACACTGCAAGAACTGAACGAGAGGTGGCTACATACAGGGGACGCACAGTCCACGCCTTAAGGAGCTTCGCTCCTAAAATTTTGCTGACCAATGACGACATGATGACGTTAATACGACTCAACTGTCAATTCACATCAAAGACATGACATGGTTCTGCTAATAGGTGGGCCCACGCTGGAAGCAGTACAAGACTGCGTTAGACGCAGAAAGGTTTTGGGGGAGGGGGAGGAGGATGATGAGGTTTATTGCATCGAACTAGAAGATAGAGAAGGAGATGGATTGCGCCTTGAAGTCAACTCAAGTGGATTTCTAAGGAATCCTGGTCCCGGAATACTGAAAAAAAAATTGGCAGCATATCCACGGAGTGAATGATGGAGATTGGAGCGAAGCATTCGTCCGTCTATTCATTCTTGCTTCCATCCGTCCATGCGTCCATCCACCCGTCAGTGCGTGCGTCTGTTCATGCGTACGTCCCTGCGTTCGTCCATGCATCCGCCCCTGCTTCCGTTCATGCGTCCATCCATGCATCTGTCTGTGTGTCCGTTCATCCATCTATTCAACACTCCAACTACCACCATCTCGCATCTTTTCATCATATATTCCCCGCATAGAAGCACCGCCATCCTGCGGACATTCCAAGGACTAAACGAGAGGTGGCACACGCACACTTTCTTACGGCTTGCGCTTCGGGTCGATTTCCCACTTTCAACCACGTCGTGTTCATGGTATATACTAGTTCATTGTATTCATGACACTGCCGCTCAACGCTCGAAAACCTTTCTAAAACTAAGGAGTTTACACCCAGCGAGTATAACGTAGCAATCTTTCTTGTCAGATAGTGTTCAATGTACATGGCAATGGCTGCTAATGGGGATTGCAGCGTGCGCGTTAACTAAAAGCCGAATACTCCTGTCTCTCATTCCTCATAAGCAGCCATTGGCATGTACATTGAGCACTGTTTTTCGTTGTTCAACAACGCGCAGAAGAAATCTCTCACCGGCACCACCCTGGAGGTCAAAATGTTATAGTTGTTACACACTACAACGGCTACGAGGGACGAACAAGTGCCATTATAAAAAGCTTCGCCCCTAAAAATATACAGTGGATCCACAGCCACCATAGTTCTCCATAAAACAACGACAGAATTCCAAAAATAAAGAATTGTATAAGCCATGGAGACATGATCTATTCAATGCTATTCACCGCGGGTTTTTAGGAGGTTTTTAGGGCCCCAGAATGGAAAGAGTTAGGGGTAAGAGTTATAAAGAGTATCTTAGTAACCTGTGATTTGCCCATGACATTGCCTTGATGAATTTAGGGGATGGATTACAGCTCATCACAGAAAACAAATAAGTAGGTCTAAAAACCAATATGCACAAAATAAAGTAATGTTCAACATTATCGACAGAAAACCGCACTTTGCGATTGGCGAAGATGCGCCGGAAATCGTAAAGCAATATGTCCATTTAGAACAGGCAGTAACCATGGAGCATTACTATGAGAGTGAAATATCAAATAGAAGAATAAAAATGGAGTGGATCACATCCATAGGTATTCGCAAATCATTATGGTAATTTGCCACTAACTCTCAAGCGGAAGGTATAAAACAGCTGCGTCTTGCGAGTACTTACCTACGGAGCAGAAACCTGTAGTCTTACAAAGAGCGTTCAGCTTACATTGAGGACGACGCAGTTAGCGATGGAAAGGAACATAATAGATGTAACCTTAAGAGAAATGGACAGAACAGAATAGATCAGGGAATAAACCAGGGTTAAGGACATCACAGTTGAAATCAAAAAGAAATGAACATGGGCCAGGCATGTAGCACGTGGGAAGTATAACCGCTGACCAATAACGGTAACAACCACTGGCTGGAATTTCAGAGAGGGCAGACGCACGAAGGGAAGACAAAGCTAGGTGGGCCGATGAGATCAGAAATGTTCGCCGGTAGAACGTACGTGGTAGCACAAAGCACAACAACGAATTGATTAGCGGATCTTGGAAGAGGCCTTTGCCCTGCTTTGCGCGTAGTTAGGCTGAATATGATGATGATGATGGCATATGTACTCCTATGATACAGGGGTCACGTCATGTTTACGTCACCTGTATGCTTAAGCACCTTCCCGTAAAGTCTGTCTAGGTAGCACTAGCCAGGACTACCAATGTTCCTGTTGGCATTGTTACAAAACACGTAATAATTGGTTAAATAAAACATACGCACTGTTTGACATACGTCTATGCGTCTGTTTGTACATATATTTAGCGACGTTTTGAAACGTTTGGCTCAATTAAAACATTACACCAAGTCACCTTCTTTATGCACGCTTCCCATACCGTCCATTTATTTATTTATTTTATTTTAATACCGCAAGGGCCTCCGCAGTGGAGGCATTGCATGAGGGGTGGTACAAAAGATACACTTGGTACGGGCATACAAAGGTGACATGAGCTCCATGATTACAAAAGAAATACACACATGTTGAGTCAACAACTTGTACAAAAATGTAAAATTCGGAGGACACATGAGCTGGAAATAGCAATCATAAATGCGAAGGGCATCAAACAAAAAAAAACGGCACCAATATATCGCACAATCCCGGGCGCTGTAAGCAACTTTAACTGGTCAAGGTTTCTTAATTAGACTACGTGATCTGGAAGATGGTTCCATTCCTTTGTAGTGCGTATAAAACATGGCTGCGCAAATGTGTTAGTACGGGGGCGAGGGTATGTTACTTGTAATTCAATATTGCTACGGCTCGATACATGCAGGTTCGGCACGATGTAAGTATTGGGTGATAAATAATGATAAAACCGGTGAAATGATGCCAGTCTCGAAAGCTTCAGGCGGTGGCTGAGGGAAGTGCTAGGCGTGATTTCAGGTACGTGCCACTAGTAAATGATGAGTAGCCTGAGAAAGTGAATCTAACCGCGCGGTTTTGAATTGCTTCAATGCTATCAGTTAGGTACTTCTGATGCGTATCTCATATCGCGGCGGCGTACTCTAATTTTGGGTGGATGAGGGTTTTATAGGCCAGCTGTTTTAAGTGAAGAGGAGCAAGTTCCATTGTACGCTGCAGATACCCAAGAGATCTAGTAGCGCAGGCGATCAATTTGTTCAGGTGGACGGTACAGGAGAGATCATTCGCGATAAGAACACCTAAGTACTTATAAGACTTCGCGGATTGTAAAAACGACCCTGATAGAGTGTAAATAAAAGTTAGCGAACTCGCACGTCGTGAAAACGACATTAATTTGAACTTGAAAACATTTATTGACATTTGTGAACTTTTACAGCAGTTTTCAATAGTAGTTAAACCAGATTGTAACGTAAGTTGGTCTTTGTTACAAGTAATTTTGGCATACAGCACACAATCATCTGCAAAAAGACGTATGTTGTTAGTAATGTCGGAAGGCAGATCATAAGAAGAAACAGCAGCGAGACAAGTATACCTTGTGGCACGCCGGAAAGAACAGGGGTTGTGTTGGATTATGCGGCATTTACTACGACAAATTGCTTTCTTGTTCCGAAGAAGTTTTCTATCCAGTTGAATGCAAATGAATCTAGATTTAGCTGTCATAGTTTGTACAATAGACGGCGATGGGGTACCTTGTCGAACGCTTTTTGAAATCGAGAAAAATTACATCTGTTTGAATATTCCTGTCGAGATTAACGTGTAAATCATTGGTGAAGGCGACAAGTTGTGTTTCGCACGATAGCCCTTTACGAAACCCGTTCTGTGAGATAGAAATGAAGTTATTGCACTCAGGGTGGTTTATGATATTCGTAAAAATTATATGCTCCATAATTTTTGATAGAACGGAAGTAATTGAGATAGAGCGATAGTTCAAAGGTGATCATCTGTTACCACTTTTATAGATTGAAACAATCTTTCCTAGTTTCCATTTAGTGGGAACACAGCTAGATGACAAGGATTGAGCGAAACGCACGGCGAAAATGGTACTGTTGGGAAATTTACCATTTTTCAGGGTTTTGGAGTTTATTTCGTCCGGTCTGGTGGCAGACGATAGTTTCATAATTTTAACTATGTGAAGAATTGCGCTTAGTGGTATTGAAATCGGGGGCAGGCATCGGTTCTGAAATTACTTGATGTGAGGAGAGGGAGAGATTCATATCTGCTTCTGCTGTGAACACTGAAGAAAATGTTCAGTGTGAGAGCAGTGTCACTATTGGTTAGTTCAACGTTCTTGTCGTCACAGAGTGTTATCCTGATTGGGCGAGATGGGTCGACAGCCTTTCGAAATTGCTTGGGGTTACTTTTTAGCATATTTATTAGTGTTATCTCGAAGAAGTTTTGTTTAGCAGCGCGAATGGTTTCTCAAAGCTTTTTTACTGAGCTTCGGTATGCTTGCCACGTGGGTTGATCATTTCTTGTCTTTGCTTTCCTAAATAATTTTCCCTTTCTTGAGTTAGAGAATCATGACACTGACTTCTTGCTTTGATTAGTTACCGTCGGAACATACTTGTCAGTTCATTCTTGCATTTTATCCGAAAACAGCCTCCGGTTTCGTTCGACTGAGCGGTCGTAATAACCTTGCTCGAAAGAAGTATAGAATTCTTCCAGTTCAGTGGTAAATCTTTCATAGTTGCCATGGTAATTAGGCCCTACAGTTTTGTTAGACAGACAGAGACACACAGAGACAGACAGACAGAGACGGACAGAGACAGACAGACAGACAGACAGACAGACAGACAGACAGACAGACAGACAGACAGACAGACAGACAGACAGACAGACAGGCAGGCAGGCAGACAGGCAGACAGACAGACAGACATTCTTCACGTTTGTAAGTAGGATAACTGTGAATGTAGAACTCCTGAAAGTTTGGTTAAGATCAGCGTTTATTTCGAAGACCTTAGAAGGTCGTACCTGATAGAGCTCTGTGAACTACGCTGATGCGCTTCTTTGTGGATGCGTCATCACGCCGTTCTTGCTTCTTTGACGTCGCTTGAGCCGAGGGAGTGGCGTCTCCATTCTCGACGTTGCCGCTGGTCCTCGCTTTCTCCGCTGTGGCCGCGTCAGACTTGTCTTCCCTCTGAACTTGGACTTCTTCGATGCACGCTGCATGAAGGAGCGTACACGAGCAAGACGTTTTGTTTATTTATCAGGGCTTTAAATTCACGTACCTCAGATTGTTGGGTATAACTAAGGCACTCTGAGACCCTGACTCCTCCAAAGAGGAGGCACAAAAAGATGTCCCAATGAGTGTGAACTTTAAACATACGTCACAACCTCGATGGCTGGTGACTGCACATTCAAACACATTTCCCAGTGCGTAAGCGGGAGTATTTGGGTATTTAGTTGCGGACGCTATCGTCATCCTTGCTTCCCTCGTCTGGATGTGGCGTCTCCGGATCTAAGTAGTGTGCGACTACAACTCACCATGCATGATCATACATTTTAAGCTTGAGTTTTTAACAAAGTAGGGAACTGTTTTTAATTATCATTCACATTCTAAAATCAGCAACGATACTCATCATCCAGGACCGTTTTTGATAAGAAGTTCAACACATGAAATCACGCTCATAAATTAAAAGATGATATCATGTAGACGTACTCAAATTTTCGTTGTGCATGCTTTAGTGAAGAGGAACGAACGCTATAGTGATTGACTGTCCCCAGTGATGTCTATATTATAGTGTCAGTCTCTGCTAAGCATTGCTTGTCAATATCCTTCGCTCTCGAGGTCCGTGAATTGAGGCGTTGATGAACTATTATGCTTGCATTCCATAAACACCTTTCGGAGGCGTACTTGCAAGCTTCCAACGGGTGTTATTCCATGGTCACAAGTTCGGTCCCCGCCAGGGCAAAGTTATCTCTTAGTCCATCTTTCTTTACGCTTACATTACAATCACTACTAATGAGATCCGTCATACTTTGCTTGGCATTTTTGTGTTAATTCTCATATTTATTAGCTGCTAAAGAAAAACAATCTCTTTAATTTCCACTCCTTTCCCCCACTGCCCCCTCACACTCTTGGAGAGAGAGAGGGAGATAAAAGAAGTATTAGTTCCGTCGTTTTGATTTGTGCCCTATAAAAGTAAGCATTTCATGCGTTTACATAAAGGAGGCGCTATGTTACCCCATTCATCCACCCAAACAAAAAAAGGCGAATGTTTGTTCGCCTGAAAACGTATACTGATTGAAACAATTCATTGTCCTTAAAGGGGCACTGACATGATTTTGAAGCACCCTAAAAAGGACATCTTTCTTTTCCATGGTGTGCAGTACCATGAACGTTCTCCACACGCCGAAGCCACACAACGCTCACAAAACATTTTACTTCGATTTCAAGGCTAGTCACCTAGCGTCTGCGAGCCAACGGCACCACATAGTGCATTATCAGGAAAGTCAACGCAGTTCACTGGTTCTGCGAAATTCACGTCCTGCTTGCCACCTAGATAGCAGAAGTCAATGTAAGAGCCTCTAGACGACAATTCACTCATCATTGTTTACTTGAACCACGTGTACCTGACAGCAAACAGACTGCTTACACCTTGACATCGTGAGTTGCGGTATCCCCGTGATGTCAGACCTCTATGGAAATATCACTGCGAAGTCACATTACCGATTTTAAACCAAAATTTCCCTTTAAGGGTCGTGGTATAAAAACAATCCCAGCATATCCACGCAGCGAATGATGAGTGGGGTGAAGCGTCCGTGCGTGCGTGCTTACGTGCATCTGTCTGTCCCTCTGTCCACCTAGTGAACACTCCAAGTACCGTCAACTCGTGTCTTTTCATCACACATTCATCATATAGAAGTACCACCATCCAGCGGACATTCCAAGGACTAAACGAGAGCTGGCTACTATACCACAAATATGGGACGTAGAACCCACGGCGTAAGGAGCTTCGCCCCTGAAATGCATTCGCTGCATTCCCTAGCACCGTGACAGTCTTTTTATAGTGTTCCTTACACCCGCGTTTGTATTAAAAAACAGTGACCTGAAAATATTTAGAATTCCTGTCAGTACTCCCATAAGAAAAAAATTATTAATAATCCCGGCAAATCTCCCACCAAATTACCGGAGAAGCTTCTTCGATTGCATTACTGTATAAACCGCAATTTTAGGAGTCATCACCGCATAGAGGATAGTATCTCTCCCATAGAGATCAGCGAAGCCACCCAAAGCGTATTTAGCCTTTTTAACTTTCCGGTGCTGGCCTATTCTCTTCTGCTATGCTTTTGGTGGAGGCCTGGGCAGCCGGTAAGGTCAGAATGGAATCCTCCGACATCGACGGGCTCTCCGCGGCTTTCTCGCTACGAGCCGAACGCACATGCCATGGTATCGTGAAGGAGTCAGATCGTTTTGTTAACTTTACCGGATTCGCGAGAAATATACGCCTTGCTCAAACATGACTCACCGATATTGTATATCGAATGCTGCTAAATCGCATCATTGTTGTTCGCTGCATTTCTTACCTCATACATTTGGATACAAATACTCGAAGGGTACAGACTCTTAGACTAGTAGGTTCATCACATTCTGCAAATCGGCTGCGCAATCTGCTTTCTACCTCGGGGCTGTGTCTTTAATGAATACATCCGAAAGGTATACATTACAATCAGCCTGGGCGTTGCTTTCGCGGCATTACATTACGCAGTCGGCGAACAATCCACCCCTGTGTTTCGCGCTATGATTGACGCGTCAAAGGTTTCACGAGAGGCACTCTGCCGCCCTGATTCGTACCCTAGTGGAAAGCGATGTGTTCGTTTATGCAATCGAGGAGGGAAATTCTGAGTGAGCTGGAAGATTCGCATGCTACTTGCTCGTTTTCTTTTCGTAAAGTTTTCCTCACCACTTGATTGTTCTAGTTTTGTCAACTAGCGGCTATAAAATGGGACTATGCATTAGGCTTTCGTTTATTTTAAGACGCGGCGCAATGAATGTATGCCCAATTACCTCTGTTTTTTATATCAACTTACGTGACTACATTGCTGCAGTCACTATCAAGTTCGACGAGTCGTACGGTTTGCGGCTTTCCGCAAACCATGACAAAAAAAATTACGGCATATTCACGGGGTGAATGATGATGAATGGGCGAAGCTCCGGAGGGATTCATCGGTAAACTGTGAATCTTCCGTGTAATTCGCCCAGTCGATCATCATGTGAGGACGTGAGAAACGCTGTGTGTGTATATACACAAATCAACTTTTATTTGTTCTTAGACGATGGATGGCTTGCGATGTCCCTTGCCTCGCGCGCTCGCACATCGGGATTCTGTCTGCGAGCGCGCGCTGCTGCCACCTTGCGCTCTCTCCGCTGTGCAGCCTTATCCATCCGGCGACTCCGAGCGCGCGCCAACAGCGAACGGATTTTATTACAACGCTACCCCTAGCGTACATCGCCGCACTAAATCGAACGATTGCCTTCAACCAATGACACGCGCCATATGTGACATCATTCCTATTTTATAAGATCTCGCGTCTTTCATCAACTACAAGTACCGCTTTCTAGTTTATAACACCTTGCATCTTTTCATCATCAGCTACAAGTACCACCATCTAGTAAACACTACAAGAACTAAACGAGAGGTGGCTACATACAGGAGACGGTACCGCCATCTAGTGAACACTGCAAGAACTAAACTAGAGGTGGCTACATACAGGGGACGGTACCGCCATCTAGTGAACACTGCAAGAACTAAACTAGAGGTGGCTACATGCAGGCTACAGGGGACGCACAGCCCACGCCCTAAGGAGCTTCGCCCCTAAAACTAAAACATATATCATTGAATAAGTGCAGACAAAAACAAAATGTGCTACACAATTTCTGGTGCAAGATTTCATTCAATTTATGCAAAAAAAAACATCACAGGGTGAATTTCGAATATACCTTTTATTACTATTGGGAATAACTATTCAGAAAATAATAATGAACGTATTGCGGCATTAATAACTTTACAACATAATGCAGTATGACTTGTAATGGTGTTCAAATTGTCCGTTTGAATACAGCTCTTGATATCTTACGCCTGAAACACAGTTACCACGCCACCTAGCAGCTTTATAGGCACCTTTCATCGGAAGTGCGAAATCTTGTGGTCGCTTCGTCGGCGTCTCAAAAAGAAAGAGTGACAGGAAACATTTATTGAAAGAAGCTTGTAAGTGAAGGTGGGAGGGTCCCTTATTCCAGGAACCCTCTGGCTTGGACAGCCCGCCAAGCTCGAGTGACGAGTTGACGCTCCTTGACCAGGTCCGGCTGGGAGTTCGCAGCCTCCCACGCTTCACTAAGAAGGTCTTGGTCCGCATCTGGTGCTGGTGCTCGTAGTCTCGGGACGCTTACTTTGCACTGCAGTAGGAGGTGCGCCAGAGTGTCTGCCACATTGCAGTGAGGGCAGATGCAGCTGTGCGACGTTGGCCTCATATGGTGCAATAGTACGCCGTGGGTGAACGTGTTGCATTGAAGACGCCTATAGTCAGTGCCTTCGTCTCTTGTGAGTTTTGGATGTGGCGGAGGGTATAACCTAGCCAATAATGTTGCAGTAATGCATGGTACGTTAGTGGTATGGCTTCTCTTGCCTATGATTCTGTTGTTGAGTGGGAGGTGCCTCGGATCTCGTATGGGAGTGCCTGGTTGACGCATTCGCGGGCTGCGGTGTGTGCCGCTTCATTTCCCTCGAGACATTCATGACCCGGAATCCACACGATGCATGTGTAGGGAGGAGGATTGTCTATGCGCTTTAGTAGCCTAATTGCTACCATGGAGACCCTGCCTTTCAGGTAGTTCCGTGCTGCTGTTTGTGAATCGGTAAAGACCACGATGGGATCCTCACTCGTCTGGGTGGCGAGTGCTATAGCAGCCTCTTCAGCTGTTTCCGCACGTTTGGCGGATATAGTCGCCGATGCCAGTACCGCGCCCTTGTAATCTGCGACAGTAATAGCGAAGGCATTACGTCCTGGATATTTGGCTGCGTCCACGTATCGCGCCTGCGGGTCATCGCCATGCTTTTTTCGGAACATGTTAACCCTGGCGAGCCGCCTTTCTCGGTGATGTTGAGGATGCATGTTTCGGGGGATCTGCTGAACTTCACGGCTTTCTCGCAGCTGTGATGGCATTTTGCTTTTGCGTTCTTCGTTGGGTTCTAGGGTGGTCTGGTATCCTGTGCGTCGAAGGACGCCTTGCCCTGTTAGTGACAGCTTGAGTCTCTCGGCCTGGTTGGTGAGGTGTGCTTCGCCGAGTTCTTCCCACGTATTATGAACTCCCATACGAAGCAGTTGGTCACTGGAGGCAGCTGGTGGCAGTCCTAGGGCAAGCTTTGTAGCCTTTCGTATCAGCAGATTAAGTTTTTCTTTCTCCGCTGTCTTCAGGTTGAGGTAGGGAGTTCCGTAAGTTATGCGGCTATAAAGGAGAGCTTGTACCAATTTTAGGGTGTCGTGCTTTTTGAAGCCACTGTGGCGGTTAGCCACTCTTAGGATTAGGTGGGTGAGCTGTGTCACAGTGTTCTGCAGCCGGGGTATGGCAGCGGAGCCAGACCCATCTTTATGTATACGTAGTCCAAGAACTCGAAGCGTGTCAACTTGTGGTATTTGGACTCCCTGTAGAAAGACTTGTGGGTCAGAAGCGTCGTGGCTTGGTGGTCTACCCCGGGTGCGTGCTGCAAGTACTTACAGTTCCGACTTTTCCGGAGCACATCGGAGGCCGCAGGTCTCGAGATATCCTTCAGTGATGTTAACCGCCTCTTGAATTCGGTCCTCCTGTTCAACCGTGCTTGAAGCACTTGTCCACATAGTGATATCATCGGCGTATAACGCATGATGTATCCCAGGGACAGCGTAAGAGACGTGGGAGCTTAAGGAGGGCCAAGTTGAAAAGCACTGGTGATATCACTGAGCCCTGCGGCATGCCTTTTTTAGGGAGTTGAAAAAGCTCGCTCCTGATATTGGCAATCCCTACAAGGGCAGTTCAGTTGGTGAGGAAAGCCAACATATAGGCGTGTCTTGGAACCGCAGCCGACAGCTTCCAGGCTACACAGAATGGCTTCGTGGCTCACATTATCAAATGCGCCCTTTACGTCCAAAGCTAGAACAGACGACTTACTGTGCTTGCTCAAGCGGAGAAGAATATCTTCCTTTACCTGCAAGAGGACGTCTTGTGTGCTAAGCATTTGGCGGAAGCCGAATATGGTGTTCGGGTCGTGACCATTGTCTTCGAGTTGTGTGGTGAGCTGCTCGTTTACTATGTGCTCAAAAAGTTTCCCAGCGCCAGATGTAAGGGAAATAGGACGAAGATTCGCAATCGTGATTGGCTTGTTTGGCTTGGGTACCATGGTCACCTCTGAGTGCTTCCAGGCTTGTGGTGGCTCGCCCTTCCTCTTGAAGTCGTTATAGTGCCGAAGGAGCGCCGTCAACGCCCGGGGTGGTAGCTGTCGGAGGTGCTTATTGGTCCCTCCGTCTTTTCCAGGGCTCGTGTTGTGCGTAAGCTTAGCGAGGGCCACGTGTAGCTCTGCCAGCGTGAAAGGCTGGTCTAGTGCTTCGTTCAGTGGTCCTCAGTACTCCGTGGGTGTCGAATTGTTGATGGAGGTAGCTTGCTGGTTAACCGAGCCACGCAGTTTTGCTTGAAAATCTTGGAGTAACTGGTGTTCTGTGCCCTCATAGTTGTGCATGAGCTGCTGAATTGTATTTCTTTGATTAGTTTTGGTGTAGGTGTCGTCGATCAGGGCTCGAAGAATGCGCCAAGTCTTCTCTGTGCTCAATGTCCCTTGAAGTTTGTCGAAGAAGGATCGCCAGTTCTGGCTCGAAAGGTTTTCGGCGTACTCCTGTGCCTGTCTAGTGAGTACGGCGATGCGGCGCTTCAGCTTGCAGTTGATCTTTTACCGTCGCCATTGTTTAATACGCAATCTTCGAGCTTTTCATAGGTGAAGGAGATGATTATCGACTGCCGGATTGTCCTCGTTCAAGTGTATCGTTTTGGTATGTCCGTCAGCAACACTTACAGTACTGTTTAACCAGGCTTCAATGTCTTCGATAGTCGAGTCATCATCAAGGTCTTTCCTGTAGGTGGTCTAGTCCGTGAGCCGAGTCTTTCCTGTCTTGAGCGAGCGGTGAGCCTGTTCGACATCTACTTGAATTATGTGACGGTCACTCTCTGGAGTGTCTGGTAGCCTTGTCCACGTTGCGTTTTGCACGTCTCTAGTGAACGTGAGATCAGGATTATTATCCCTCGAGACGCGGTTGCCAACTCGGGTTGAATGGAGCAAGTCATTTCACAGCGTCAGACCGTGTTGCTGCGCAGCGTCGTGAACACGCGCCCCCTTCTTGGTGGTACTGTGATAGCCCCAGGCCGCGTGTGGGGCATTGAAGTCGCCAACTATGACGAGTCGGTTGCCGTTAACCATTTGACGGAGCTCGTGGACGAAGTGGTCGTATTGGTGTAACTGCTCCTGAGGAGGGCTAAAAATGTTGGCAAGGTATGAGCTTTGTTGAGTCTTCCAAGGGGGGATTATCTCCACGATGGTGTGTTCGATGCCAATGTCTTCAACTTCATGAGCCTGTGTGGTTAGAGTCTTCTTGACTAGTATTGCAGTGCGAGTGAGCATGTGAGAGTGCTGTAGCCAGGGAGCTTGATTTTTTCTGAGTGGGTTTCCTGCAACGCGATCACATCTGGATTATTTGTTTTACCATATTCGTGCAAGTTTGCAGAACGAGGTTTGTAGGATCTGCAATTCCAGTGCCAAATTCGAAGAGTGGGGAGTGGCTCAGACTGTATGTGTGGGACCTGCCATTCTGGCAGTTGATTCCCGCCTGGTGCTGATCATTTGGTGCTGTCGATCGAATTTCCGCTGCAGTTTCATCCCCTAAAGTCTTTCGCTCTTTCCGCTTGGTCCCCGATTGCTCCACCAGCTGCTCGTGGGTAACAAAATTTTTGTATGCATATGTTATGAAGTTATGCTGTTGTGCCATGAAGCCATCAAGCTTGGCGTCGAGCGTGCTTACAGTACGGGTCAGTGAGTCTACATTTTCTGTAATTTTAGTAACCACTTTCTTCATGATTATTGTCGTGTTCCAAGCACCCCACTGTCACGAGCGAGCTCCGAACCCGCGAAGGACCGGTTGCTGAAACTACTTCCAGATGTTGACTCCTCCCCTTTCCCCGTTCGGCGCAAACGAGCCACCGTCGTTCCCCCGGCAGTTCGGCCGCCGCCTCCATCCGAATAGGAATAAACTCTTTTTTAACCGTTTGAGGCTGTCTGAGCTTTTTGGACTACCGCGACCAACGCGTACGTCTATGGGCCGACGACAACACCGGACATAAGAGTGGCGACGAGGAAGTGGTTTGGACCAACGCTACGCAAAGATAATGACAAGCTACAAGCTATGGCTACACACGGGCTCCCAAATCGGCTACCCGAATTCAACGGCTCATCATAGTCATCGTGGTTGGGACGCCTACAATTTTACTTCGAGGCTAACAACATCACTGATGCAGCAATGAAGAGGGCCAACCTGCTAACGCTGTGTGGGGAGCAGACATACGACACAGTCTGTACCCTGATTCAGCCACGCACTCCAGCAGCCGTTGACTACGACGACATCGTAGCAGCGCTACAAGAGCACTATGACCCAAGGCCATCGGAGGTCTACTGTCGAGCCCGCCTCCAACGGCGAGACCAACTGGAAGGAGAAAAAGTGGCCGAATACGTACGGCTCTCAAAAGCTCGCTGCTGACTGCAATTTCGGGACGTTGACCGCGACAGCTGCAGCTACTGCGCAGGAGGGAGGATCGACTGCCACACCTGCTAACACCACTATGCTCCCCTTGGACGCTATGTTGCGTGACCGTTTTGTGTGCGGACTGCGTGACGCAGGCCTACAACAACGCCTGTTCGCGGAGACGGGTCTCACCTTCTCCAAAGCCTACGGCATCGCCCAACGCGCGCAGAGCGCCGGTCACCAGCAAAGGGATATTCGACGGAACGTCGAGCCGGTTCATCACACCAGTCAGCAGCCAGGTCATTCCACGTCTAAGGCGAAATGAAGCAGAAAGACACAGCGCTGTTGGCGATGCGACGGCATGCACGATCCCCAGGTATGTCGATACAAGACAGCGACCTGCAACTTTTGCCCAAAACTGGGACACATTGAAAGGGCATGCATCTGGAAGCGCAAACGGCTCGGACCGATGACTTCAGTGCAACGGAACAACAATGTCGACGCACAGGAGGGCCAGACGCAAGATACAAGCCGAACAGCACTAACGTCATCGGCACTATATGACTTAAACGCCATTGTGAACCTCGGAACGAGACCGAAGATTACAAGTGAAATTATGGTACACCAGCACCCTATCAGGTTTAAGGTGGATTCCGGAGCAGCATGTACGCTCATCAGCGAGGACACTTTTCGCGCTACTTGGCGTGAGAACGCGACAGCTCTCCAGCAAGACGACACGCAGCTGAGAACGTGGTCCGGACATTCCCTTCCACTGCTGGGCTGTGCCATTGTAGACGTGTAGTACAACGGGCAGACCCATCAGCTCCCCTTGCTAGTCGTCCACGGTTCTGGATCAAGCCTTTTAGGACGAAATTGGTTCACCCCCCTTGGAGTGGTCATTGGCGGAGTTCACCACACACTCAGTTATCCGTCAGTGGAGCAGCTTCAAGATAAGTACAAAGCGGTTTTCTTCGAAGAAATACCAGGGAACAACGGACCTCCAGTCACACTGGAGCTGCGGGAGGATGCGACGCCGAAATTTTTGAAAGCTAGGTCGGTGCCTTTCGTCCTACGAACGTCAGTCGACAATGAGCTTGACCGACTGCAGGAACAAGGAATCATCGAACCGACGCAACATTTAGAATAGGCTACACCACTCGTTGTCGTCCGAAAGAAGAACGGTACCCTACGCCTCTGCGGAGACTACCGGAGCACTGTCAATCTGGCGACAAAAGCATCTTCCTACCCACTGCCGACACCGGAAAAGGTTTTAGCACGCTTTGTGGTGGAAAAATCTTCAGCACCTTGGACTTGACATAAGCCTACCAGCAGCTGAAGGTGAGCGAATCAACGTCTGAACTGCTCACAATAAACACTATTAAGGGTCTTTACAAAGTTAACAGGCTACCATTTGGAATATCTGCAGTGCCAGCAATCTTCCAGAAATTTATGTAGTCTACACTTAGCGGGATCCCAGGTGTTTGCGTCTACTTGGATGATGTTATTGTCGGTGGCGCCTCCAATGAAGAGCACACAGAACGCTTGGAGCTCATTTTGGAAAGGCTAGCAAATGCTAATTTGCGCATCAGTAAAGAAAAATGTGTTCTTGCGGTGCCTGAAGTGAAGTTTCTTGGACATCAAATTGACGCGCAGGGTATCCATCCCACTGAATACAAAGTGCGTGCAATC
The DNA here is from genome assembly GCF_043290135.1 of Rhipicephalus microplus. NCBI lineage: Eukaryota > Metazoa > Arthropoda > Arachnida > Ixodida > Ixodidae > Rhipicephalus > Rhipicephalus microplus. Next base: position 98,491,205 of record NC_134709.1, read on the forward strand.
ACCGAAGCACGAGCGCCTACTAACAAGCGAGAGCTGCAGTCGGTTTGGAGGCTATTGACGTTCCACAACCGGTTCTTTGAACATCGAGGTACAGTGGCCAACGATATATATCAGCTCCTGCAGAAAGAAGTCCCATGGACTTGGTCGCCACGCCACCAAGAGTCATTTGTTGCCCTTAAGCAACTACTTCGCAAGTCTACTGTTCTGCGACACTACGACGAAAGGAGATCTCTACAGCTAGCCTGTGACGCATCACCATACGAAGTGGGAGCAGTCCTCTTCCAAGTTGACGACCAGGGACGGGAAGCCCCGATCGCTTTTGCTTCGCGCACCCTATCGCAGGCAGAGAGGAATTATTCCCAGCTACATAAAGAGGGACTTGCCATCGTCTACGCAGCAGATCACTTTCGGCAGTACATTACCGGCTGGAAAGTGACTTTCATAACAGATCACCGGCCCTTATTGGGTATTATGGGTTCCCCGAAGCCAATGCCACAGACATTGTCGCCGCGAATGACACGATGGTGCATCAAGATGTCGGCGTACGATTACGAACTCGTATATCGCACGGGGAAGAAACACCAGAACGCCGACGCACTAAGCCGCCTGCCGCTAGACACCACAATAGATGAACCACCCCCGCCGGGTGATATACTCATGTTCGATGCGCTGCCGAACTCTCCGCTAACAGCTGACATGGTAGCAGCATCAACGCAGGAGTGCACTGTCTTGAAGGAAGTCTACGCAGCTATACAAGAAGGCAACGTGCAGAAGCTAAAGAGTGAACACTTCAACGCTTACCGCAAGCGAGCTGCGGAGTTGAGCACTCATCGCGGTTGCGTCACCTTGAGATCAAGAGTTGTAATTCCAGTGGCACTTCACAAACAGGCCATGTCGCTTGTCCACGCAGGTCATCGAGGCATTGTTGCCATGAAAAAGTGCGCAAGAAGTTATTTTTGGTGGCCTGGTATCAACCATGATATAGAATTAACAGTTCACGATTGCCAGCCTTGCCAATGCAACCACAGAAGCCCGCCAAGAGCCCCTATTCCTGAATGGGAAGGACCAGACACGCCTTGGCACACCCTGCACATTGATTTTGCTGGACCTATCGAAGGGTGTTCGTTCCTGGTGGTTGTAGACGCATACACCAAGAGGCTGGAGGTAAAACAAATGGCTACAACGACATCGGCAGCAGTTATCGACACTCTGCGGTCGTTGTTTGCAACGTTTGGCCTACCGTGCAAGGTGGTCTCGGACAACGGCACTCCGTTTGTGTCCACGGAGACTCTCAAGTTTTACAGCGACAACGGCGTCTCGTCTGTTACATCAGCTCCTTACCACCCGGCTACGAACGTACAAGCCGAGCGCTACGTGGCTGAGCTAAAGCGCGCCCTTACTAAAGACCAGACTGGGACAATGCAACGCCGCATCGCGCGCTTTCTCTTCAGACAGCACAACACTGTTCAAAGCACTACTGATCAAACGCCAGCGAAATTGATGTTCGGACGAGAAATGAGAACCCAGGTGACAGCAATTGTCTCGGAGCCCTCAGCGAAACCACCGTCGGAGGAAGAAAAGCTCCCGCATAGCAGGAGAATTGAAAATGGACAGCGCATATACGCCCGCCAGTTCCACAGAAAGTTCGGCTGGGTTGAAGCGACGGAACTCAAACGCATAGGTTGGCGGTCATGGCTCGTCGACATTGGTGGAAAGGCCACACGCCGCCACCTTAATCAGCTACGCCGTTCAGGTAATTTGCCAAGGGAACCTCCCATTCAAGCAGCCACCTCGACGGAAGCTTCGTTCCACTTAGCCTGGCATCTCGCACCAGATGAATCACCGCCGCCGCCCGCCGGCCCTGAACACAAGAGAAACGACACCCAGCGAGCAGAGGCTTCTCTTCCTAGTGCGTCCAGAGCATCCACGCACCCACGGCGGCCCCCAGATTGCTTCCAAGCGACAAGCTAAGGAGGGAGGAGATGATGTGTTCCAAACACCCCTGTGTCACGAGCGAGCTCCGAACCCGCGAAGGACCGGTTGCTGAAACTACTTCCAGATGTTGACTCCTCCCCTTCCCCCGCTCGGCGCAAACGAGCCACCGTCGTTCCCCCGGCAGTTCGGCCGCCGCGTCCATCCGAATGGGAATAAACTTGTTTTAAACCGTTCGAGGCTGTCTGAGCTTTTTGGACTACCGCGACCAACGCGTACGTCTAAGGGCCGCCGACAACACCGGACATAACAGTTATGTCTATGAATGTGAGGAGTTTCGCAGTTAGGGCTTTCTCGAAAACTTCAAGGCGTCGTTCGACGAGGTCGAGCATCTTCGCTTCATGTGCTTGCAGCCTTTCTTCTACCCACTTCATTATTCTGGCTTCCGTCTGTTTTAGTATGCTGTCGTCAAGTTCTAGTGTGCTGCACTCGGCTGGTGGGCGTTGTTGTCCCTCCGTTGTAGATCTTGGACTTTATTTTCTAGAGCCCGGATGGTCGTGGTCTGAGCAGGCGAGATGGTCGAGGCACTTGTAGTATTTAGAGAACTGGGCCCGTCACTACCGGTCACCGCGGCGGCGTAACTACTTCCCCTAACGGAGCGAGACCATGATGGCGTGCGGGATCCAGAGAGACCTTTTTTGTTAGAGCGAGAACGACTTCGGTCAAATTTTGGGGGAAAAGAGGGGGCCCGTGAAATTTATGGTGTGATAACTGACCCGGGTAAATCATTGGTGCAAGCACTCCAGCGATTCGCACGGGCGCGGGCGTTATCGAAGCGCTAGCGTCTTACTTGATAAGGAGGGGGGTTGCTGCGGAGTTTCTTCTTGCATTCCTTTCCAGCAGTCTCTAGGCCTTCTCCGCAGATCTTGCACATCGGTTGGCCGTCATGTGGTTCTTTGTCCTTGTCGTGGCCGCATTTGTAGCAGAAGTTCGCTTTCGGCTGAGGGCAGATGTCTTGTCGGTGACCTAGGGCGCCACAGGTTCGGCAATATTGGATGGACTTCCGGTATGGCTTGCATCGGTAGTCTTTACTGAGGTGCGTTAAGTAAAAAGGAACGTGCTGCCCGTCGAAAGTGATGACTGCAGCTGTGGACGTGGTATCTTGGGTCTACGCGAAGTCCTGCAACAATCTCTGTGGGGCTTGTTCCTGGTTCGAGGCCGTAGATCACTCCGCGGAACACATCATCGGGGTGTCGAATGTGCGGATTCACTTGATATATTACTCCACCGAGCTGTATAGCATTTACACTTTGCAGTTCGGAAGCTCGTTCAGTACTTGCTGTGCTTGCGATGATCACATTCTCTACTTTCTTCACCTGCACTCGCACATCGTCATAAAAGTCCTGCTGGGCCAAGCCACTGGATCTTCCGACGGCACGTGTAACCTCGATGAGTATTCGTTTTGAAAGATCTATTCCTGGTTGCGGGCGGATTACAATTTTTAAGTCATTAGTAGGGAATGGCCGTATCCTAGCGCTGCGTTCCTAGTGCTGCGAACTTCGGCGATCTTGAGCCTATCTATCTATCTATATCTATCTATCGATATCTATATATATCTATATATATCTATCTATAACTATCTATATCTATATATATAACTATCTATATCTATCTATATCCATATCTATAGCATCTATCTATCCATCTAGCCACCTAAGACATTAACTGTCCTGGCCGTTTCGATAATAGTATCAATACCAAACTTGGTATGGCATAACATGACTGTATGAAGGACATATTTGACAAGCCATATTATGAAAATCATGACATGTCATGAATGTCATAATTTACGTTTCATGGTCCTGCACCTCTTGCCGTGGTTTCGTTTCCATGATATGTTGCAAAACTGGTATGGGATACCATGATTACAAGGCGAACACAAGCGACAGGCCCTAACATGCAAATTATGACATACGTGTCTATTAACAACATGACTACACGCCACATATGTTATGCGCTCGCGGCCGTTTCGCTAGCGTCACATATACTAAATTTAGTAATACAGTACGTGAATAGATGACGAATGTATGTGACTGGTGCAAACATGATACTTATGAGATGCGTGTCGTGTAACAACATGACTACATGCCAGGCTCATGATGCGCTGATGGCCGTTTCGCTAGCTTCACTTATACGAAATTTGGTATCACGGGACGAGAATGGGTGACGAAGGTGTGATACTGGTGCTAAAATGATAAACATGAAATGCATGTCATGTAACAACATGACTACATGCTACGCTCATGAGGCGCTCGCGGCCGTTTCGCTAGCTTCACATCCCAAGTTTGGTATTGCGTGACCACAATGTATGACGATGGTATGGGACTGGTGCAAACATGACAATCATGAGATGCGTGTCATCTGAGAGCATGACTACATGCCACAGTCACGGCGCCAATATATTTCGACATGATGTGCTGCGCGTGCTCGCCAGCGTTCATTTCGTCGCGTCACGCAGGTGTTGCCACGTCAGGTACCTGTCCTGCCATAAACTCGCAGGCGCACGCGACGCTGCATTGCTTTGACGCGTGCGCCTTTCAGGGCGTCCTTCGTCCCTCCGTCACGAAAAGAGAAGACGCAGCGTTGTCTGGGTAATCGGCACGAAGTGCAGCATGTCGCCTTTCGCGCCGGTTGCCGTGGGGCTGCGCCGACGGACGCTAGTCGACCCTGGCATCAGACTATAGCTCGCGTTTAGCTAACGTAGCGTAGCTGTGCCCAGCGTGCGCGCGCGTCAACGATACGTTAGAGTAAGTTGGGCCCTTCATGATGCGCTCGCGGCCGTTTTGCTAACTGCACATATACCAAATTTGGTGTTAGGTGACGTCAATGGATGACAAAATATATGACTGGTGCAAACATGATAATCCTGACACGCGTGTCATGTAAGAACATGACAAGCCACAGCATGCTCGCGACCGTTTCGATAGCTCCACTTATACTAAATTTGGTATCAAGTGACGTGAATAGATGACCAAGGTAAACACATCCAAACATGAGACTCGTGACACGGAAATCATGTACGGCATCATTTACCTCAACCTCGTATCGTCGTGCTGATTTTAAAGTAACGTATCAACATTTCTCCTGTGAGCTTCGCTTATCATTGCTTCCCACTGTACGTGGAATCTGCCAATTGTTATGTTTTGCAGAGTTTTTAACGCTGATGTCAGGCAGAGATAAATGGTTCTGACTTCTACAAATGTAGAAAAAATGGCAGTATATCCACGGAGTGAATGATGGAGAGTGGAGCGAAGCATTCGTCCGTCCATGCGTCCGTCTGTGTGACCGTCCATGCGTCTGTTCGTGCGCCCCGCCGCGGTGGTCTAGTGGCTAAGGTACTCGGCTGCTGACCCGCAGGTCGCCGGTTCGAATCCCGGATGCGGCGGCTGCATTTCCGATGGAGGCGGAAATGTTGTAGGCCCATGTGCTCAGATTTGGGTGCACGTTAAAGAACCCCAGGTGGTCTAAATTTCCGTAGCCCTCCACTACAGCGTCTCTCATAATCATATAGTGGTTTTGGGACGTTAAACCCCACATATCGCCCGTCCCTGCGTTCGTTCATGCATCCGCCCCTGCGTCATTTCATGCGTCCATCCATGCATCTGTCTGTGAGTCCGTTCGTCCATCTATTCAACACTCCAAGTCCCACCATCTCGCATCTTTTTATCATATATTCCCCATATAGAAGCACCGCCATTCAGTGGACATTCAAAGGACTAAACGAAAGGTGGCACGCGCACACTTTCTTCCGGCTTGCGCTTCGTGTCTACTTCCCACCTTCAACCAACTTCAGTTCATGGTATATACTAATTCACTGTATTCATGGCATTGCGGCCCAATGCTCGCTAAACCTTTCTAAAACCAAGGAAATTACGCCCAGCGAGAATAACGTAGCAACCTTTTCCTGTCAGATAGTGCTATATGTACATGCCAGAGGCTGCTAATGTGAAATGAGAGACAGGAGGATTCAGCTTTTAATTTCTTACGGCTTGCGCTTCGTATCTGCTTCCCCCCTTTAACCACCTCGAATTCATTCATGGTATATACTAGTTCAATGTATTCATGGCCCTGCGGCTCAACGCTCGCTAAACCTTTCTAAAACTAAAGAGGTTACACCCCACGAGTATAATGTAGCAACCCTTTCTTGTCTTAAAGTGCTCAGTGTACCGGCCAATGTCTGCTAATGGGGATCGCAGCGTGCGCGTTGACTAAAAGCCGAATGCTCCTGTCTCTCATTCCCCATTATCAGCCATTGGCATGTACATTGAGCACAATTTTTTATTGTTAAACAACGCACAGAAGAAATCTCTCACCAGCACCGCCTTGGAGGTGAAATGTTATACCTATTTTGGGTATGTGCCACTGGTGGTACGAGAGACGCACAAGCCACGCCATAAGGAGCTTCGCCCCTAAAAATGCTATACAGCAGCTAGCACTTGGTTGAGTGAACGGCGGATGAAGCGTACGGCGCTGTCATCACCGCGACCACCATTCACTCGAAAAATTGAATTGCTGCTCAAACTTGAAGAAAAAAACAAGAGAGACAGGAAAGAGTGCAGACAGGAAAGAGTGCACGTTGGTAGTCTGCACTCTTTCCTGTCTCTCTTGTTTTTTTCTTCAAGTTTGTGCAGCAAATCAATTTTTCAAGTATGAACCAACTAGTCTGCAAAAAAGTATTGCTTCACCATTCACTCAACCAAGCCCATGTCCTGGAAGTGTTGATGCGAACCTAGCTAAGGTACGTTTAAATACCACAGCCACTCACGGACATTCGACAACGCGCATAGGATGGCTCACGTTCGAATACACCACCGTTACAACCGTGGACTTCTTCGTGTGAGACTCAGTCCCGGTTGTGGCCGACGCCTTTACGCCACAAACGTGGTCCGCACCCCCAGTGGCCGATGACGGTGTTTCTTCATCGGCGTTTTTCTCTCTAGGCGCGATAATGTCGGCCATGTCTGCGAAAAATAATATAGGATTATTACTTGAACAGGAACAGACAAGAAGATTGGGTGAGTTGGTGACGTTTCATGATAAAAATATAAAAGAGCGTTTAGACAAAGCTTTTTTTTATAAGACAAAGCTTATATTTCCTGTTTCTTGTGTCCAAACGGTGATTCATATTTTATCATGGAACAAAATTGAAATCGCCGACGATCACGATACATCTTAATGCCAACTGGGAGTGCTGCCTCGTGCTGGGGCAACGCAAGCCGTATATGAAGGTTTGACTATAGGCACCGTTATAGCACTTTAATATTCGTTACCGATTGTCACAGAAACTGCCAGCGCTGAAATGATTTGCACAGCACTCTGTGAATTGAAGGCGTCGTGAACCGAGCGAAATGCCGACAGCATCGTTACGACAAGCATGGCCAGCCGAAGGGCAGGCGCCAGCTCTGCTGATGTGCGCCCGAGCTCCATCGGAAGTGCCAGCACGCTTGTCAGAGGAAGAAGGCAAGGTTGGAGGCCAGTGGCTTGTGATGTCGACGGACTCTGCGTTCACTCTCTTTTGTCTGTGTTTGCTCTATCGGTTACACCGGCAAACCTCTACGCCACTCAGCACAAGAAGAGGCGCCTAAGAGATCAGCTCGGAGTCCCTGATGAGCTCTATCATCCCTGATGCGTATAGTTATTTGTTTTACAACACTGCAGGCCTGAATACCCTGTAGTGTTGTGGAGTTACAGTGAAAGGATTGGAGAATGGGAGTTACAGAAAAAAAAAGAACAGCGCAGAAATAATTGATAGCCTTGGCACCACAAGCAATACGACAGTGTCGCTAGTACGATTTAAAAAAAAGAATGAAAAACAGCTCTAACAGTTTAGAACAACACTCGCAAAACTAGTGTTACACCACTGTCAGTTATTAAATATTAAATATGACAAATGCTACTCAAGGAATTCATCAGAACTGTCTTTCTCGTAAACTAACTCAGGTACACTGTTCCGAATCGAAGAAAAAAAAAACTCCGAAGTCTTTTTTTTTTTGCAAAAAGTGGGCTTTAGACTGTGAGTGTTGGGCATAGTTCACTGTAGTGGTCGTTAAACTTTAATTTGCCATATTGACTCGAATACGAAAGCCGAACATCGCAGTCTAGTGCACTGGTATACACACCGCCGCCCGAAACCTTTAAGCACTCTACTAAGTTTTGCATTGCCTCCGAGATCTGCCCAATTTGACCGAGCGACGATGTCGCGTGATGACGTCCTCGTGTGGCCTCATGATGGCGTCGCAATATATGGCGCCCTGTAATATCACGATGGCGCCATGAGGCGACGTTATCAACTACTGAATTCTTTCATAGCTGGGGTTGATGCTGACGCCACTGATGATTATCTTTCTCGTTCTTTAAGTATTACTTCAACAATGGCAACCACGCTGAATTGATGTAACCAGGGTACTATTCTCACAAATCTCAGAGTTCCATTATGCATTTCTCTTTGGTTTGTTAATGCGGAAAGCGTAACAGGTCAGTTTCGGTGGCGTGTTCTATTCCGCCCACGGCGGTCCCTTTTCGATGGACGCGAAATGCCAGAGGCCCGTATACTGTGCGCATTACGTGCACGTTAAAGAACACGAAATGGTCTAAATTTCCGGCACCCTCCACTATGACATTTCTCACAATTATATCGTGGTTCCAGGAGGTTAGACCCAACTTAATATTGTTATCTTTTACAAACTAGATTACATACGATTGGCTGAACCAAATATCGCATCTACTTCATGTTATGATGAGTTTCAAAAGATTAAAAGAACCAAAAAATAAACGCCCGGCAAGACAGCTGATAAAAAAACTGCTTTAGAAGTGCACTCGTTTGATTGCAATGTGCTCCAGCCTCGTTTATGTTAGTGTTCCGGTAGTGTAATATCATCTAGGCATCTCAGGCCTAAAATGCTACTAAGAATTGGTTCTAGGAAACAGTGAGCTCTGTTTTAGGCGCTCATTAGATGCATGGGTGTGAATGGGCTGTATCTTCTAGCGCTGCTCTTTCACTCCTTAATGTCCGGGTGCGCATGTGTAGTTGTTTGTAAAGTATCTTCATATAACGAATGTACCGACACTCATCTCCATACCCTCTCCCAAACGGCCACCATGCGGGCGCTGGGCCTATCACCCGGCTCGCGTCACTTTACTATCGAGAATGCAATGACACGCTGATTACATGCGTGATGCTTGTGGCAGCCTGAGAGATAGGTGCGCGGCGGCTCGGTTGATATAATGACGGTACTTTCCTAAAAATATTCAGGGACTTTATTTGTCACTACCTTGTGAAACCAGAGGGGCCTTACCACAATAAAGTTCGACCCCCCTCCCCCTCATTTATGGACAACTCTGCTCACGCCTACGCTTGCAAGCGTTTTTCGACTGATAACATAAGCATCGATACGCTGTCACTGTGACCCACAATTCATTATAAATTGATATCTGTGGTTTACGTCCTTAAACTAGCGTATGATTATGAGCGACGCCGTAGTGGGCGGGTCTGGAAATTTCCACCACCTGGGGTTCTTTAACATGCACACAAATCTGAGCACACTGGTCTACAGCATTATCGCCTCCATCGAAAACACAGCCACCATTCAATCCCGCCGATTGATTTATTGATATGTGTGGTTTAACGTCCCAAAAACACGATACGATTATGAGAGACGGCGTAGTGGGCTCCGGAAATTTCAAACACCTGGGATTCTTTATCATGCTCCCAAATCTGAGCACACGGACCTACAGCATTTCTACCTCCATCGGAAATGCAGCCGCCGCAGCGGGGATTTGATCACGCGACCTGCGAGTCAGCAGCTGAGTACCTTAGCCACCAGACCACCGCGGCGTGGCAGTGACGCACAGTTCCTTCTTTGTTTTGTTCGTGGCTCTCGAACACACAACTAGCATACTAGAACTTATTCAGAGAAGTTACCTTCCGTAGCGCGTAGTGAAAAAGGCGTGGGTGGACTCCGTCCATCGCGCCTAACAGAGGACATTGGCAACATTTATCACACGGCGTCTCATAAATCTGAGCAGCGTCTCGGCAAGCGAGCTACGAGTTTGTTTTGGGTAACGATTTATAGTACTATACATTATGTTTCATCATGTACTATACACTATACTATGAGAGAGCATAAAAGGCCTCACAGTCGATGCGGCCCTGTTATAAAAAATAACGCCGTAAACAAGTTCTTGACAAGATTATTCCCACGTTTGACAGTGCAATACTAGTTATACTAGGAATAAATCCTTAGAGTTGGCTTCAACATGTCCAAACAAAACCACGCCACCGTAAGAACAACTGTCGACAAAACCAAGGTGTGGGGAGCGCCAAGGCACTCATCATTCGTACCGGCAAATAATTCGGCGCAAGTTTCCTATTTAACGTTCTTCTGAAAGTATGCATCTAGTCTCGAAATGCTGTCGACCTTGGCTAACGACTCGGCTGCTCTTTCGAGAGGAGCACGAGTCCTTGTTTTAAAGTTCTAGTTATTTCATTTAAGCGCATATCTAAGGCCTAGTTCACACTGAAACATCCGCTTTCTACAGCGACCGAAATTCCCCTGCCGCCGAAACGCAGCGTTGTTCGCACTGGACGCGCCCCGAGCCGCCAAATATGCCATCTACCACCGGGCGAACGCGGGATGGATGCGCTGTCACCCGGTTGTTGTCACGGCTCGCAAACGTCACTACGATATCCGGTGGTGTATACTTCGATGATTCTCGTATGCAGGAAGCAAGAAAAGACAGTACTGCTTACTTTGCTGGCAAGTGGCTGTCTTGTAATGCACGAAGAGCAGAAAAAACCACCGACGCCAGCGGCGTTAGTGGGTTCATTTTGCTCTGCAAGACCGCAACAAGCTCGGTCACGCCAACAGCAAGCTCGGTCACCTGTTCCACGAAATACGTACGTGAAGCAGGCACAGAGTAGGTTAAACTCCCGTTGGTTTCAACATTAAGTTACTTGCACTGCGTCATAACAAGTTAGTAGGGCTTGGCCGCCATTTTTCAAAATTCCTTGACTAGCGCTCCTATTGGTCCGTGGTGACCGATTCGGCGGCAGACGCCGCAAAAATCGGTCCGAGAGCGATCGGCGCGGAAAGGGCCCTTTCGGCAAATCTCGCCGCCACCGAACCGGATTCGGAGCACTTTCGGTGGCCGGAATGCTCAGTGTGAACGCGGCCTAAGGCCGGGACGTTACCCAGCCGTCTATAACCAGGAGCGGATGGGCTCAAGGAGGTTAAACGAAATGCCCCCATCTCCCCGAAAGGAATCGTGAAGAAATGTGAAGGCATTGCATGCGCCGAGAGAGGGTATTGTTCCGGTCAGACATTCGCCTTCACCGACTCCAGCCATCGCCTTGAGAGGCGCCCAACCAGCGAGCGGTCCAGAGTGAAAAGCGAGCGTTCTCGGCTCGGCGTAGTCGTTTCACAGCGGCGTATCGAGCACACATTTCCCGATGTTCTTGAGAGGCGCCCAGCCAGCGAATGGTCGAGAGTGAGGCGTGAGTGGGCGTTAGAGTGGGGCGCAGGAAGGAGAGCGAACGGTGAGATTAGGAGTGGCGAAGCTTTGCACTTACCCTCTCCTACGCTCTTTTGCACCACGTGCTCCATTTTCTAGGAGCAAGGTCAAGCGCGCACGCCACAGCTGTTGCTATTCGAGAGGGAGTGAGAGCGAAGACATAATACCTGCGGCGCGCGGACACCCCAGTGGACAACGTCGGGTGTCTGACATAGCCCGGCTCACGGTGCAAGAATACCTTAGGTAAGCGAACTCCGGTATTATCCGCTGCCCGACAATGTTCTGCTGCGCAAGGAGCCCGAGCGATGGCGCTACGAACTTCGCAAGGGGATATTACGCCTTCACATAAATCGACTAGAAGGGGAAAGGCAGGCTCTGCCTTTCAACAGCGAAGGTATTCTTAGTCGAGACTTTCATGTCCGGGGGCCGTCACAGTTTATGGAAGGGTATGTGCCAACAAACTTGGTTAAATCCCACACCATATGCGTGCCACCACGCCCACTATTCGCTATTCTTCCAATTCACCAGTACGCCCACAACTGCCCCAGGCCCTCCTCCCACGTAATTTATCCTCCCTTCATCGTAATCCCATTTCATTGAACCAGGTGATGCAGTTGGTGAAGACTAAGCCGCTGGCTTACTAGCTTCATTAGTGTCCGCCAAGTAGAGCTGCCTGAATTTTTCTTCTTATTCAACTGTGTTAACCCTTCAGCACAGTATCCTTCGGGCCCACTGTTCTGGAAGCAGCCCTCCCGATGTCATGTTCAATGCACAAATAATTAAATGTTTCCATCATCCTATACAGTGGAAAAGGGCAATCTGCGCTCGCTCACCTGCGTATTCCTAGACGTTGGATGGTAAGTTCAGTCCTATATGCGCGTTGATGCCGATGGTCGAAAAAAAGTGGCTTCGTGTCGGGCTGAGCAGCAGAAGGATGGTGAGCAGACGTCGGCCTTTTGGCGTTACTTCGCGGTGTTCCTAAAAGACAAACGAACAAAAACGGCAAGTTCTTCAGTATCACGCGGCTGCGCCACGGTGATCCAATTGGATTGTGACGCTACTGTCTGCCGCAGGGAACTGCCGGTCCGTCGTCTCCGGTGGCTTGCGTTTCTACATTCCAGTGACATCAGCGTTTCGATAACGGCCATGATTTCGACGATATCACAAGATCGTCGGTGGGAAAAATATCGCACGCGAAATCGCGCTCATCTTCGGCGTCGTTCTTCGAGTTGGCTAGCAGCTCAATAAAACTGTATATTTGTCCAGTCAAATTTTTCAAAACTGGAGGCATACGGCCGTACCTGTTACGGTGAGCGCCGCATCTTAGAACACTGAAGCGAAGTAGAGGAAAAACGCGGCACTTCGTCGAAACAACCCATTATGCATCCCTTCAAACAAATAATCCGGTGCCGTGACGTCTTGAAAAGTCACAGCCGACGTGAAAAGTCACAGAAAACGCTAAATATAAAAAAACTGAATTTTCTGGCAAATTAGCAATGGATGTGGTGGAATTTCATTTTACAATCTAAAAAACGTGTGGCCACTTCTGCGCTTGAAGGAAGCGACTGTATTGATTGATTGAGGAAACCTTGATGAGGTCGTGCGAAGCATGCCCTAGCACGCAGACGGTGACACCCGCGTCGGCACCACCTGGTTTCAGCCGTATCGCGCACTTGCCATACAGTCCAAAGCTTGAAATTGAAATTCCTATTCTTTAAAAAATTCTTTCAAAGTACATACTCTTTCAAAACCAATTTCTTCTGCAGGATCGATTTCTATTTACCTTTCTAACTCGCCTCCTTGAGACGACTATAGTTATAAGCATTCAGCACTGCCCCTGGCATCAGACTCATTGGAACCTTTCTACAATTGATGAGGCCTTAAAGTATCTTTGGGACCAGCCTACCTATGACCAATCCAGAAATCCATCTTGTGTCGTCACACATTCTGATGGCTTGTGAAGTCACGCTGCTAAAATTGTCACATGACGTCAAGATGACGTCCCGTCATCACACGACTAAATACTTCTCGCATCGGTCATGTTGACGCTGCCTACGGTCACTCTTCACCATTGATGAGGCAAGTAAGGATTCCGCCTTACTGTAAGCACCTGCATATCGTGGTCGGCAAATTACACTTGTAATCAGCGAATTTGGGCTTCTTTTTTAGTGAGTCATTTCTTGGATTTTTTTGCCGCCTGATATATTATTTGGTGGGCTCATTTGCACTTTCCTGAGAAATGTAGTTTTGTTAAGTGCCCATCGCATTCGCCAATAGCCCCTCTGCCACTTACTTATACCGCGTTTGTCGATGATGGTGGGTAGTTGAGTCAGAGCATACCTTAAAAAAAACAAGAGTGGTCACTCAGGCCTAAGGCAGCGGAGCTACATTGCTTCACCCCAGCCTTAAGATGGAAACACATCACTTGCTGCTTCAACGAAACACGTGTACTATTTATCTACTACAGTACCTTTTTCAACGCAATACACGTCTACGTGTTTTTGCGACTGTGATAGCGGCCTGAATTCGTCTTTATTGTCTGCGATTGTACGGTGCGATAACATCGGGCTGAGATCAGGCATGAATCGGACGGGAGAACAGTGAACAAGGCGTCGACGCAACGGAATGGTGCGCTACGGTAACGATGTCATGCTTCATGTTCATGAGCATTTAGGGCAAAAAAGAAGTACGGGCAGCAGCAGGGAGATGCCATAAAAGATGTGCGATAGCGTGCCTGGCGTACGTCGTGGTCTTCGCTTGTTTCTGCTGCTTCTCCCCTAGGCTGCTGCTAAATAGGAACGCCATCAATACTCTGTTAAGTGATCATCGCATTTGTCATTGAAGCCTTAACCTAACGTTTCTGCCATTCGTTGAAGACTTCTTTTTTGTGTTCTTCATTTCGCTTACTGTTCTTGTGAATTGCTTCACATGAAAGAAAATTGTATGAAATGCTCGCAGCAAGCTTGCGAGAATATTGTTTCTTGGGTGAAGAAATTGAGTCACTGCTCACGTTCCTAGGTTTTCTCTGTACCGCTATACACGTATTCGAATAGACTGCATGAGCGAGATTGCCCCGTCGCGATGGTCTAGTGGCTAAGGTACTCGGCTGCTGACTCGTAAGTCGCGGGATAGAATCCCGACTGCGGCGGCTGCACTTCTGATGCAGGTGAAAATGCTGAACATTTTGCTCAGATTTGGGTGCACTTAAAAGAATCGCAGGTGGTTGAAATTTCCGGAGCCCTTCACTACGGCGTCTCTCATAATGATTCATGGTTTCGGGACGTTAAACCCCACATATCAATCAATGAGCCAGGTATTTTTGCAAAGTATCGTTATCTGTGCCGCTCGCAAATTTCTTCAAGCTCTAAGAAGTGCAATAAGAGAGAAGTGGTGAAACTAGAAAAAAGCTTGTTAGCTAAAGCTAGCACGTAATCCTAAATAAACACTTCTGCCTCAATAACGATTTGCATGACATCTGAAATTGCTTCGTTTTTGCTGCGACAACTGCTTGTGACTGTTTTGCGTGACAGAGCGATGTAAAGTGTGAAGGAGATAATTAGTGAGAAGGTGGGAAACAAAATAGAGTCAACATTTTTTTTCCGGTACATGCTGTAGTCAAGCGCGGGGACACTACGGCCGTGTCGCGTTGTGCACTGTATGTGCTGCTCTGTGCGTTTATTGCAGGTTTTACTCTTCTGCTGTTCTCCCTATAATATTTCCTATATGTTCATTTCTTGTGTGCAATTTATAATCATGAGATCGCAGCTGTATTTTAGCATCTCGCAGTGCAATGAACCCCTTTTTTTGCTTGCGTTTATAAAACATTAACAAAGTGGGCTTGTGCTTACCAAGATTATCACTTGTGTTATGATCGGCCTGCCTGGCTTGACGCCGCTTTGTCGCATGAGACATTGTGGCTGAGCCTACCCTGATTTCTTCTGAGTCGGCGCTCCCAGAGATGCAAGACAACAAAGAAATCGTTCTTCTAGTTATCCGAGGTCGTCGGCGCTCTCGTAAAATCCTTTGACTGACTTACGGATTAGAAAGAGTTGTTTGCCGTCGAGGCGGCTTGCTTTGTCGTCAAGGTGCCCCGGGCAAAGGGCCCAGCGTCTGAGACCCGTCTGCGGATGCATTTCGCACGTGCTCCGTGGCGCCTTGATGCCGCTGTTTCCACAATTCGTGGTCTGCCTGGCGCCGCATAGCCATCACTGCAACAGATTGCGAAATTGGCTTCCACGTAAGACGTCTTTGTGCTGTGCTGTCTCATGCGCGGTGTGCAGTGTTTTCTCCCTCACCATAGTTTGTATTGGGCCTGCCTTTTCCCCCTTTCGTGGGTTGAGAAAGAGGCTGTGTTTCACCTTCTCCTCTCGGGGGTGGAGGTGAAGATGACAAACTTCATTGGACTCTCCTGGCCTCCATTGTTTTTTTTTTCCTGAGGGGAATCCTGGAAAGGCCAGGACATAAAATGCGAGTGCCGAGGCGCTCCCTCAAAACTCTCACAAGCTCGCAGAAGTTCCTATCATGTAACACGCTACCTGTATACAGGGTAAAAAAGGAATCATATATGCTTGGAAATTTTGTTTTTGTTTTTATATCTCTTCCAAGCGACTTCTTTAGCACCATGATTGCACCAGGATTGTGTTGCTTTTTATAAGCACTCAGGAGACCATGTCTCTTGTTGATCATTCGCTTGATTTCTGGAGTAGCCCAAGGTTTATCACAGCATTGTTTGGCAGACAAATGTTTTACTTGGAACATGTTTGTCTACCATCTGCTTTAGTGTGAAACAAAATATATCCCACAGGGTGTTGAAATCTACGGACTGAGCTAAATTATGAAATTCCTGCAGAAAAATGGCAAGCTCATCCGATAACGAATAATAATTTTCTTCAATCAAAAAGATACATCGTCTTTGGCCAATCATGCGCACAAGAAAAGTGTATTCATCTGAACGTTGGCCACAATACAGTCATGGTAACTAATCCCAGGAGTAACAGCGTTATCGTGCACTAGCGATGGTTCATCTAATAAGACCAGATCTGAGACGGAAGAACTATTGAGGCCACACCTAGTAGGTTCAGTAACAAACTGATGCAAGTCGTTGACAATATTCGCCTCATGAAACGCCATATATAGAGCCGATGAATTACCAAGGAATGGTTTTTTGTCAACCCACCTGGAATTGAGCATATTGAAATCGCTGCCCATAAAATCATCATCATCAGCCTGACTACGTCCACTGCAGGAGAAAGGCCTCTCCCATGTTCTTCCAGTTAACCCGGTCCTGTGCTTGCTGCTGCCAATTTATACCCGCAAACTTCTTAATCTCGTCTGCCCACCTAACCTTCTGTCTCCCCCTAACCCGCTTGCTTTCTCTGGGAATCCAGTTAGTTACCCTTAATGACCCGCGGTTATCCTGTCTACGTGTTACATGCCCGGCCCATGTTCATTTCCTCTTCTTCATTTCAACTATAATATCCTTAACCCCCGTTTGTCCCCTAATCCACTCCCATAAAATAGTCATTGTTCATTGCAGAGAGAAACTTGGAAGTGGATGTGAAAGACTCAAGGTATGCGTAGGTGGGGCAAAGTAAAAAAAAACAATCGTCAGTGACTGTCAAGTTTTAAATTTGATATTGCATCACACTGACTCAGAACAAACAGATGGGGTTAACACGGGAGACGACTGTAAGCACGAATCAACAAGAAAGAAAGGCATCACTTCCATGCGCATAGCCATCAGAACGGTAGGCGTGAGAACCAGATGGAAAAACCTCTGAGCTACCAACAGAGTCCTCTAGCCAGAATTCCGTGCCTATTATCACGGTAGGTTCCACAGAAGAGGTCAGACAAGCAAGTTCATTGGTCTTGTTCTCTATGCTTTGACAGTTAACGACCAAAATGGTAAGTGCAGAATTCGGATGAGTAGAGCGCCTTCTGCCGTCACGCAGCCTTGAGGAAACATTGCTCGGGCACCGCCCCTTTTGCTATTTTCCCATTAAAGCACGAAATGCTGCGTGCTATCATACACGAGCTTTTTTATCAACAATTAGCCTATCGTATCGAAGCTTACGTTTAATTTCAGATGTGTCAATCATGCGCACAAGAATAGGGGATTGTCTTAACGTGGGCCACTAACAGTCATACGAAACTCATGGGAAAACCGGTGGGTGACCGGCCGGCTGCATGGGGATCGAACTAGGTACCGCCCGTAACAGAAGCTGACACATGGAGCGCTTCGCCATCACTGCGGTCCCCGTCTGGCCTCATGTTCTTTTTTAATACTAATACTAATAATATCGGAGGTTAAACATCCGCAGACAACCATTTGGTTACGAGAGACGCCGTAGTGAAAGGCTACGGAAATTTTGACCAACTGGTGTTCTCTAACGTGCGCTGACATCGCACAGCACATGGGCCTCCACCTTTTCTCCTCCATCGAAATGTGACCGCCGCAGTCGGGATGCAGCCCACGACCTTCGGGTGAGCAGCCGAGTGCCTTGACCACTGCTCCACCACGGCGGTTGGCCTCATCTCTTTTATGTGGTCAAGATGCCTCACGGTGAGCACCAACTAGGCCTAACGGAAGTTCTCCTGCGGCATTGACTGACGAGGCTGTCTGAGCAGGAGGGCACTCTATACTTTCTTTTTGTGTGCGACTGGCTATGTATAAGCGCAAGTGTGTGTGTCATGCGAAATTTGTGTATACCTGGCAATGCCAAACACGGTGCACCTGTGACAATCTCTGGCTGAATGAAATTTGTAACAGCAGGTTCGTATCCAGCGCAAAGTGTACCGCTCGTTTCCAGCAGCGTGAACATAACACAGACAGGCACACACACTTGGTGTGGTGATGTGGTTGGAACGTCGAACATTAAATTATTTAGTCCTGTGAGGCGCTGCTACCACGCAATGGGCTACTCCCCCGTTTGGACATGTATTTATAAGGCATACTTGTCTCCAAGAGACATAAAATTTTACACTCATGGTTTCAGTTGACTAAGGAAAAAAATCTTCGGTAATTCACCGATCCCAGAAGTCATTTAACGTCGCCCTACCTTATCCGCGAAGTTTTTCTCACACGAAAACGAACTGAGGGATGCTATGATCATCACCTCTTAAAATCATGACGGTGACATTTGAGCCACCAAGCCTGATTCCCCCGTAGGGCCTTATTTGCTATATATCCGACTTCCATACTTTCCTGGAGAAAATTCGTAAATTGACATCGCACCTTTCTGCGCTTCACAGTCACAGTTGAGTAAACTTACTTTTTGTGGGGATTCGTTCTCTTTCTTTCATCGCGTAACCTTTCACCGCCAGTTCTCCAACAGTCCAGTGAATATCCCTGCACCATGCGTGTTCAAGTTTTTTATATTTGTTTGTTTGTTTGTTTGTTTCCTTGGGATGATGGCTCATACCAACTCATGGGGATTGGCCAAGAAAGTGTGGTGCAGTTTTTCTGTGATCATTTTAACTAAGTGTAGTGAATTGGTATTATAGTAAGACTACTGTAAAAAAAACATAAAAAGAGCAAACGAAACAAAAAGTCAAGTTGAGCAATTT
The DNA here is from genome assembly GCF_043290135.1 of Rhipicephalus microplus. Taxonomy (NCBI): domain Eukaryota; kingdom Metazoa; phylum Arthropoda; class Arachnida; order Ixodida; family Ixodidae; genus Rhipicephalus; species Rhipicephalus microplus. Next base: position 98,510,273 of record NC_134709.1, read on the forward strand.
TGAGATTGGAGGTGTTATGATTACCACTCAGCTGCGTTTACTTCACTCTGCCCTGGGAAGTAATAAATAATAATTTTTTTGGTTGAAGATCACAAAGGTGTACGCTTGGTTGCCTGAATATAATCGCAAACGGCATTAAAAGCATCCCTGTGGCTATGTCCCAAAAGTGAGGCACCAAAGCTTAGCGCCGTTTCCGCCGTCAATCTAATGCCTATTTTCAGAAATGGCATAACTAGTAACCTTTTTCGAAGTATAGCGTAGCGGCGACAATACAAAAAATAATGATCTAGTGATTCCATTCCTCCGCAGAATGCGCAGAGGGGTGATGTTGTCTGACGAGCTCCGTGTAGATACAGGTTTAGGGGGGGGGGGGGGGGGGGCACGACATCATAATTTAGTAATTAAGACTTCAAGCTTTCTGGACTGGCTCCAGTGAGGTTGCCATGGAAACATGAGGTGGTTTTATTCTGTCCATGTAGTTACTTTTTCTATCGTATCAGTGTAAATTGCTGATTTTTGATATCTTATTGCCATGATATATTCAACATCTGGCAGTACAGACAAAACTTGCCCATCAAGTGCGGCTCGTGCTAAGGAATCGGTCAATTAATTTAATCTTAATTCACAGTGTCCCGGAACCCATAGTAACTTCATGAGTCTCAACTGCGGGGGTACTAATGTTTTGAATGTGCTTAGAATTCGAGAGTTCTCTGAAGCTGTCAGAGCTGCACAAACTTAAAGGTAATCCGTCATTATGACTGCGTTGTTTTGATTTGATGGAAGTTTTCGAAGACCTTAAATAATCACCACGAGCTCCGCTTCAAAAACTGGAGTAAAATCAGGCAGTCTCACTGAAAAGGACCAGTCAAGCAAATCAGAGGCAATGTCTACATCTGCCTTTTGGTTATTTACGGAAGCATATCTGGCTATTATATTTTTAGTTTCTGCATGCTCCAAGTAATCTAATAATAAGTTATTAAAAATTTTAGAAAATGTAACTTGGCGTTTCGGGGGAATATATCACCATACTCAATTATAACATGATAATTCGAGTCATTAGTCTCTATTACATTTTTAATGTTCACATTTATACTTTGTAGATTCTTTTGTACAAACATTATCTAAGGTGTGTAAAACCGTGACTAATAAGCAAGAAAGAAGGCGTCTGGGTTTGCGATAAAAGCATATTGAGATCTTCTTGCCGGTAAGCTATAAAATTTTAAAAATGCTTGTACTCAAAATTCGAAATCGACAAAGTAGTGTAGGCAGGCGCACTTCTTGGTACAGTACGTTGATAGCCACAAACCTTGGGAGTCCCAGATACATTCGCAGTGCTTCCCGCTCCTAGACAACTAGTGGTTTCGTTTTATAAGCAGGGCCACCCGAGAATAATATGCAGCTGAATTCCATGATTGGGCGCATATACATCTTGTACAACGTTATCAAGGTGTGCCTCCGTAACTCATATTTCCGGTTACTTAGCTTGTGAAGTAAGCCTGAAGCCCGCGCTGTGCTTTGGTAGTTATATACTCTATGTGTGCACTCCAGTTAAGTTTTTCATTATAAATGATTCCCAAATATTTTATAGAGTCTACTTGCTGGATGGGTTCCTGTTTATATAAAATTGAGATTGAAATTGGTTCGGCAAGCGGAAACGCCATAGGCGCACTTTTGTTGACATTTAACGATAACGTAATCGACTGCAACCAAATTTCAAACGTGTTAATATATCTTTGTAATTTAAGTTGTAGTGAGTAAATACCACAGTCAGCAGCAAAGAATACGATGTCATCAGCATAAATGTAGACAGTAACTTCTTGATCTGTTGGAATTGTGCTCATTAAAGCATTAAATAACACTGGAGATAACACTGAACTCCGCGCGTTTGTTCAAATCTAGATGAGGGACAACTATACTTGACGCCGTAGAATTCTCTTGATTTTAAAAATTTTGCCACCCACGCAATAACGTATTGTGGGAAATTCAATCTCTTTAGCGTATTTAACATATCCTTGTTCTTCTCGTTCTCCTCTTCTCATGGCTCTTACCCAATATGCAGGAGAATGGCCTTGTGTTAGGTAAATCTTTTTTGTTTCTTTTCAATACTACTCGTATATGCTAGGGATAATTTGCACAACAACTAATTACTGAATATGAATATTTAAATGTTTAAAAGCATGAATAATTTAGCTCGGTGTTCTTTTAGTCTGACTGATAAATTCCTCGGCGGCGTAATAAACATCCCTGTGACTGTTGCCCAAAGTAGAGGCGCCGAATGATAGAACAACTTCATACAGGAGTGTTTGCGAAGCCGTTTGCGATTTCCTTCGGGAGACAAGAAGAATAGAATGCTAAGTTCGTCGTTAAAAATATCAAAATCGGGCATATTCATAAAAACTTAGCTTTTGAAATTCCTTTTAAATAGCCAGACACCGTTCGTTTCATGGCCGATCTCCCATGGTCGGTTGCGCCAGGATAAAGAAAGAGACAAAAAAACAAACTTCATACATATCCTTCAAAACACCTACAGAGTCATGGTTTCACATCACTTCATTGTCGATATACTTCCCTATGCATGGCCATTCTCGTATTCATTTACGTTAACTATTTTTCAATAATACAATTTCAAACACCGGTTTTTGGAATGAACTTTTATTGGTTTCTGGCCTAGGAGAAAAAACCTACAATAGCGATGAGCTAAATAGTCAATTATAACGAGAAACCTAACTGTAATGACAATAAAAGGCACTATAGTGCGACAATGGCGGGCACGTGCCCTCGACAAGACAAGACAAGGAAGTGAAAGAAGAAGTTTGATTCCAGCTCGTTTGGCAGATGAGGATGTCTTTGCCTTAATCTAATATTTCCAATCTTGCAGAGCGTCTTGAATTTAGAATAATCGGTTAGGCTACTTTCGCGTATCTCGAATGCGACAGTGAAAGTACTGCTGGGTACACGCCGCTTTGCCATGTCTAAGAGCAACGACGGCTTTAGGCAAATACATGCAATGGCCAGAGTAGTACGTATGGAATCACACTTGAATACGAGTGATATGAACGCTTGTCCGACAGCGAGGTGGCTATAATAATAATAATATTACCCTTTCATTGGCATTTTTAAAGAGCAGCAAGGTCCTCGATGTACTATTGCTCTTACGACAAGTAGGTTTTGTTCACTGGAGATGACGACCGTAGATAGCGCTTTCTGTTTACGTTTGTGTACATCTGAGTAGTCTATATTTATAATTGTTTGCGATAAGCGGGTTAGGATGCTTTAGGCAGTTTCTGCGCAGAAAAGCAGGCATACTGTTCTTCGAGTCGATATGGAGTAATAAGATGAATAACCTCAACGGGTGCCCACCATAGTCGTTTCGATTCTGGGCTTAGCATCATCAGTGCGAGGGAGTATATGCTTGTTTACAAACTTTTTTTTTCAGCTACGTACTTGTTCGTGCTGCCGTCACTTACAACAGGTAACAGTGAATTGGGCAACGAACTTTCGCTTGAAAATAGACACAGGCGGACAAGTTTTTCGAAAGCGAGAAGATTTATGCATGAGCTTTTTTATAACCTTAATTCGAAATCCTCTCCTTTGTGCAGCAAAAAAGAAAGGAAAACTTGAAGTCATCGCACAAGTTCTTTAGTGTAAAAAATTGACACGTTTCAATTTCACTTAGTTTTTATTCATTCGTTTTACCATCGTAAAGTCCGGAAGCCTTCAGGTCGCTGATGGAGCCATTCAACGTGTGGGGCATCGTCGGCCTATTCCTGGGTGTCGCATTCTCGTTCTCTGGATGTGATGCCTTCTCTAGGCCGACGGTGTTGTTGACGTCCAGGCCTGAAGCCCTTCCACGTGAGTAAAGCGATTACTGCAATAAGCTGCCTCATTAAACGTCTTTGTAATAATAATATATAAAATAATAATAATCATATAATTGTTATGGTTTACCAACCCTAAACAACTGGATCATGATGAGAGACACCAAAAGTATCGATCATGCACTCATTAAAGAATGACTGCAGAAAATGCAGGACAGAAACGAACGAGAAAAACAGAAACTCATGGCATCTATATATGTTATTTAGTACTTGAGTGTTACTCACAAGGATATACTTGAATGTTCGATACCACATCACCACTGAATTAAAACATGAATTGAACTTCAGGGGTTGTACGTGACGAAATAGCGGTACTATATTATGAGACACAATAGAGGGGGCAACTCCGGATTATAATATTGACCATATATGGTTTCTTAACGGGTACATTAGCGATAAGTTCACTGCCTTTCTTAGTGCAATTCTTTGATGTAACATTCCTGCGGGCTCAGCAGTTCAGCGACACTTCTAATGAGCTACCAAGTTTATGTGACGGCATCAGCAGAGTGTTATCGTTTGGACATGGTTCAACAAGCCATGTTTTTGTATGCATGGCAAGGGGGTTCTTGTGTCTGGTTGAACGCATCTCAAGGAACAACTAAGCGAAGTATGTCTAATCTTCTTTTCTATGGCCTTTGTTTTTCTTCAATTTTTTCATTAACCATTTTTTCATTCGTCATTCGTGTAGATACTTACACCATTTTGTTCACACTTGAGAAATGAGACATGTGACACAAGCGGAGTTATGACACACCTAAATTTACTAATGCAACTTTGTTTACGAATTATTGCTTGAATCGGCGAAGCGGAACGAGGGATTGGGAGCGAAAATGAAACACCTCATTCTCGGTTTGTGATTAAATTATACACCACAAAGCGCCATATATAAGTACTCCTCTCCCCATTAAAGAAGAAAACAGTTAATGCCTGATGGCAGTGGGACTGGAACCCCGTACCTACAAAATTGGAGTCGGGTGCTCTATACAAAACAGTGTTTTAACCTCTCTTTTAGAGGCCGAGCTTCTTATGACGTAGGCTAGTCCCGCGTCGGCGTACTAGCCACCGCCAGTACTCAGATCGTTCACTAGATGGCGCTGTGGCACTCTCACCACTAGTACTCGAATTGCTCACTAGATAGTGCTGCGGCCCTCGACCCACTCTAATGCGTGCTCTAGTGTGATAGGAGACTGCGTTCGCTCTTGCGTTAAAATGCGCTCGCTCTTGCCACGCGTCCTGTTTCGCTGTCGGTCTGTGTCCTTCGAGTATGAAAGACGAACGCACGGCAGTGGATCGGAGGACTCAGAAAACGGCTGCCAGAACGTGCTCGCTGTCTTTACAGGATGATAGACTGGGCAAGATTAATGAAGGATTCACGGTTTACCTATATACCACCGGAGCTTTGTCCACCCATCATCAGTCACTCCGTGGATACCCTGCTGCTATTTATTTATCATTTTTCACTCACCTTCTCTGTCACCCTCGCGACTGTCACATGCGGTTCTATATAATGTTTACTGAAATTAGGGTTGTTTTTCTTGACTTTGAATTATTAAACCTCCCGTCTAATGCTTCTCATTCCAATTTTTTTCTCCACCTACAAAGTTTGGGTGGATATCTCAGAAAGCTGTACATGCATTTCTTGCAGAAGGATCTGTTGAAGGGCCAGTTGGTACATGATACTGAAGGGAACAGCGCAAAAAACGGGACGGAAAAAGATTAAACACAAGATACAAGTGCTGACGAACAACTGTGTGTAAAATTTATTACACCCGGAAATATATAGCAGCAAACAAGAACAAAAACTATCACGTGCACGTAAGAGTGAGAGGCAAAAAGAATCTGCCACGAATCAAAAAGTACAAGTTAACTACTCAAAAACATTATTCCTTTTTCCAGGAGGACGAGTGAAAGCTCACTGACGCACATGTTATTTTTCGTGTTGTAATGAGAAGCATCGCTAATTTCGCACTCTGCCTTGTTACTATAACTCAAGAGTATCTTGCATTCACGAAAGAGCGGGGCGAAGCCGCACAAAGAGCAATGCACTTCCAAGGTGCTGCTTGTTGAAGTCCTGAGGTTATTTGCGTGCTCTCTCAGGTGGTCGTTAAAACAGCGACCGGTGCATCCAGTATAGGACTCACCACAGGACAACGGAATGTCGTACACTACGTTGCTCACGCACTCAACGTAATGCGTCTTGTGTTTCTGGACGCACGCATGCTCCTAGAAATCTCATCGTTCACTTTCTTGCAAAGGTGGCGGAGCTTACGAAGAGCCGAGTTAACCATGCAGTCTCACGCCTGACTTGCCAACAATCCTCTTGAGTGCATGGCTCACACCGTGTACGTAAGGGATGACAGAAATGTGTCTTTTTGTATACCCGACTGAACTACTCAGTGCCTTGGCAACAATTCTACTCAGCGAACTTTCGAAACGTAGCTCCAGGCACACCAAACGCAGGAAAGACAGCAACACAGGACGTAGTACGTTGAGTGTGTGAGCAATGTAGTGTACGAGATTCTGTTGTTCTGTGGTCTGTCCTATACTGGACACACCAGTCGCTGTTTGAACGACCGCCTGAGGGAGCGCGCAAATAATCTCAGGACTTCAACAAGAAGCCCCTTGGCAGTGCAATGCTCTTTGTCCGGCTGCACCCCGCTCTTTCGTGAATGCAAGATACTTTCAAGTTATCGTAACAAGACACAGTGAGAAATTGACGAGGCTTTTATTATTAAGATGAAAGGGAACATGTGCGTCAGTGAGCCTTCAGCCGCCTTCCTGGAAAAAGAGATTTTGTTTTTGAGTAGTTAGCTTGTACCTTTCGACTCGTGGCTGATTCTTTTTCGCCTTTCACTCTTATGTGCATGTGATGGTTTTTGTTCTTGTTTTCAGCTATATATTTCCAGGTGTAATAAACTTACACACAGTTGTTCGTCAGCGTTTGTGTCGTGTGTTCAACCTTTCTCCGTCCCGTTTGTTTGCACTCTTTCCCTCAGCAGCATGCATTTCTTGCTTTTACTTGTTCTCTGTCATTTACCTTTCACAGGAAGCGCAAGCGGTTGCAACGTGACGTACTTCGCTTTCTCTCGAGAGCAATGCGACGCGGCGTTCCGGCTGGGAACTCGACTCGCCGAGCGGAAAACCAAGGCTGCATTTGCATGCTCGCGAGTAGTGGTGCGCATGTGCTAACGACAGCGAGGAATTCATCTAATTGGTTCTCCATGTTAAATATTACTGAGCACAAAAACTTTCCGACGGCAACGAACACTAATAAGTGCAAACTTCCAAAGCGTAAATTTACGGCACATGCTCACGTTTTAAATACTTTCTCACCTTTGGGTTTTCAATAAGCTATTCATTTGAAATAAAAAAACTGAGTTCGAAGTTACCACACACGTGGGCTTATTGCTGCGCATTATCTAAGACCTTTTGCATTTAGTATTATGGAGTGTGCCCTTCAGCTTGGATCGTGAGTACTTCTTGGAACACTTGCATTTACGTCGCTTTAGGAAAGAAATATTGTCGAGTCCAATGGTCACATGCGATCAAATCTGACCCTATCTGGATTGAAGCATTTTATTACAAAGTCATCTCACGATAGAATTGTTCGTGACAGTAATGTTCGGCCAATCGTGGTGCTTGACGTGCTATTTCATAAGTCACTGGGACAATGGCCATGCGCACTTTAAGATATAATGCTTTGCTTTGCAAATTAGACGCCGAATTCGTTAACCTCAATAAAGTATGATACCTGACGCAGGAGCAAACCTATTGCATTGAGTTTCAGTAACCTAAAAAAGAGGAGCGTTAATAGTGGTTACATGTTTCTAATTGAACTTTTCTATACACCTTAGAAAGCTCTTGACACATTAGTCTAGATAGTACAAATGTTATTGCGGTTAGTCTCCGTCGTTCACTGATCGCATGCAGCTTACAGAACGGCTCGGGGTGGTAGCTGCAGAGGCCGATCTGCAGAGTATGCATAACAATTGCTAATACTTCAATTTCACACCGTATCCATAGCTCTGCCCAGTGCTGTACATCAGAGTCGGGAAGGGCGAGCGGGTTAGTTTGACTATAGAGAACCCGTGCGCCATCACTTGCAGAGCATCACGAATGTTACGCAACTGAACGTCGTGCTCTGCTTTTGGTGTGATGCGTCGCAGGCTCATCGGCGAGTACAAGGAGTGCCTCGCCGAACGGATTCGAGAAACGGCATGCGCCAATAGGACCTTCCTCCTGCACCAGCTGAAGCCAATGCGACGCCACATTGAACTGAGCGACAGCCAGTGCAGACGTGAACGGTGGGGTACGCTACACGCAGTCGTATTCAATTAGCGTTTCGCTTTACAGCATAGTATGTGTCACATACTCTGCTATGCTATAGGGGAGGTAATGGTTTCAAAATAGAACAAAGGGAGAAAAAGGTGAGCCCCGCTAATGCCTGCAGATAAGTCTCGCACCTCACTAGTAGCTCATGAGTGGAGTTGATAAGGAGGGACTAAAAGGAATAAAGTGAGAAGTAAATATAGAGAAAAGAGAAAGATTGGAACCCAGTCGAAGGAGTCCGATGACGGACGGGCCACCGATCGGCGAGAGCTACATAGCTTCAGGACTTGGGAGTTGGACGGTTGGTGGATCGGCGAGAGCTACGCTGTCGAGTAGGATTCACCGGGCGAGTCCGCTATGCTATAATGGGCCCTATCGTCATAATCACTGTCACCCTGAATGCGCCCACTGCATGCAGGGTGGAGGCCTCCCGAGTGTTTCTCTAAGTAATGCTGTCTCGTTTTTGCTGGGGCCGTATTACAAACTCCCTATGTCACTGCGTGTGTGTATGCGTCACACGGAATGAAACATCTTGCCGGAATTTAAACGCTCGTACAGCTAGCTGTTGAAACTTCACCAGCTCATTCGCAAACTCACAAGGAGCAACCCCACGTAACACAAAGTATGATCGAAAATTTCGTGTTATGTCCCCCGTTAACGTTGCATATCTCCGGTCATACCTTGCCATGGTACACTCCTTTGCGCTCACTTTAAACTAAAACCTTTTCTGTGCCCTGTCGGTGTACGCAATAAAGATCACGTTGAATTGAAAAAAAGAGAGGGATACGTCATCCCTCCATTACGTATTACATTGCAGGAAAGCAAATCAGACGTGTGTCATGCTAACCTATCAACCTGTCTGTCTCTCTAATGAAAACTGAATAACTGTTTTACTGTGACTTACAGAATACACAACAATATTTGCTGTATGGAACATTTACGTTATTCATGTTATTTTTCGTTTCATTGAACATTAGGTTCATGGCTACTGCGCTGTTTTTATGACCATAGAAATTCTTTTTGGTTTATCAGATTTTTTCGGTGTGTTTTCCATCCTCCATGTTTGCATCAGATCATCATTTTTTTTTATCCAGCAGCCCTAACCTTTGTGATTCAAGCATGGCGGCATGAATTGATCACACCAGTCACCCAGCACATTGTTCACAGAAACTGTGATCACGTGCCCAAAAGTGTCACCTTTAGCTGGGAGGAATATTCTTGTTGTGTGCCACGTCAATAATATTTATTATTAATTGCATATATGATTCTGTAGTTCGTCTTTGGTGCTGCTGGCTGCGGAAACTGTTCGCAAGTGCCATTAGCCGGTGCGTTCACCCCTGGACCCACAGCCTCGGAAGTGTCCAGCGATGCCACTTCACCTGGATTAGAGTGGCTGCATTTCCGCCGGCACGACCAGCTTCAAGGTTTCCTGCCTTATCTTGCTCTACCTCAACTCGTGGCAGCTGCAGGAACATTGACAGCCCCACCTACGCCCCGTTTAAAACCGAGTGCTGCGCAGTCACCGCTCAATGGGTATTGAAGCATCATAACGATGGGAGGCTCTACGCTGTTGTTCATTCTGCAGGTTAGTTACCAGTCCCAACTACCTTGCCATTGTTTTAAATCTGATGATCCGTTTCTAGTCGTGCTTCCATGCCCTGAAGCCTTGTTTGAACCTTTTTGCTCGCTGCTACTGCTTTTGTGCGGGAATGTTGAGTGCAATGTTAAGTCCTAATGAATCATCGGCTGCTCTTGCGGAAGTTCTTAAAACTGTCGAAGACTTAAATGAGCGATCAATCAGAATGAAAACAGTACAAATATCTGTTGCTGAAACGGTGTGTGAGCTAAAAGACCAGCAGACAAACACTTTTCAAGCCATATCTGATATAAAGGCACGGTTAGAAGCTGTGGAAGGGCAGGCTACATTAGTTCAGCAATGTAGGGCCGATTTCATTGATTGATTGATATGTGGGGTTTAACGTCCCAAAACCACCATATGATTATGAGAGACGCCGTAGTGGAGGGCTCCAGAAATTTAGACCACCTGGGGTTCTCGGGCCGATTTCAGTGAGCTACATGATAAATTTAATCGACTCGAGTCGGAAGCCTGCGCACTGCGCCAACGGCTAGACGACGCAGAGGACCGTTCCCGACGAGATAATCTAGTTTTTTATGGCATAACAGACGTTGAGAACGAGGCGTATACTGAATCTGAAGCTAAAGTTTTGAACGTCAGTAATGATAAACTGAATCTGAGCTTTAACTGCGATAGCATTATACGCGCTCACAGGCTCGGTCGGTTTATGAAAATGAAAACATGGCCGATCATTACCAAATTTGCTGCCTACAAGCAAAAAGAAACGGTTCGTGCCAAGTGTTCCTTGCTTAAAAATAGTGGTTTTGCTCTCAGTGAGAATTTCTGCCCCGCCACGCGCGAAATTCAAAAAAAGTTAAGAGAGCCTGCCAAAAGCTTGCGTAAGCCATATAAATTTGTATACAAAAACTGCAGTTGGCGGTAAATTCTTTGGCTACAATGACATAGACGACACCATTGTTGAGATTGGTATCTCGAAAGTTGCATCGAATTCATATAGTACATCCTCTCGAGCACTCTGCTCTGGCCGCCTTCTTCTTCAGCATAAAGATCGCTAGGGACACGGGAGGGGAAACGGTGCTACCCACCCGAGATTAGAATTTTCTAGTTTATATACTAACATTCGTAGTATCTACCGCAAAAAGGATGAGTTATGTACAGTAATTAACGATATGAAAGCCGATCTCATCGCACTAACTTAAACATGGCTTAGCAGCAAGATATCTAACACCGAATTGTTTCATTGTGAAAAAAGGAATGTAGTCTACCGCAGTGACCGCTATGACAGAGTGGGGGGTGGAGTTTTGCTGGCCGTGGACGAGCGTTTTGATTGCTACTGCATACCAATTATTTCGAGCATTGAATCTGTGTGGTGATGCTTGAATGTAAATTTCAAGAAAGTTATTGTTGGGGTCGGCCATCGCTCCCCATCAAGCGATGCGTCATTTTGTGATGGCTTGCACGACTGCTTACATCAAGTCACGATTCGTTATCCAAGTGCACAACTCGTACTAATGGAGGGACTTCAACTACCCGAATATTGATTGGTTGCACGCATGCCCACTTACCAACCCACCGAGAGCTGAGGCCAACCAGTTTATCACCTCCTGCATGAATTTTGGCTTAACACAAATCGTCACCTCACCCACACGTGTCACTCAAACTTTTTTTTTCCTTATAGACCTAGTACTAATGTCATCAGAGACTGTCACGTCACCCGTGTTGCACATGCCTGGCCTGAGCGACCATAATATATTGCATTTCACATTCGATTTGTCACATGCACCATCAGTAAAACAGTCCAAGAACATCAGAGACTACAAAAAGGCTAACTATCTAGCCATTAATAATGAACTGTGCTCCTTTTTATACATTTTCTTACCAGGTTATCTTGGGCACTCAGTAGAAACTAATTTGTGTTTCTTCCGTAATAAAGTGTCTAAACTCATTCATCTCCATATCCTTCGCCGCGTGTACTCCTATAACCAAGCTCCATGGTATAACAGATACTTAAACCGACTTTCTAACAGGAAAAAAAAAGACTTTTTAGAATCGCCAAGTATTCACTTAAACCGGCCAACTGGACAAAATACGAGACAGCCTCTTTAGCATATTCGCGAGCGCTAAAGGCTACTAAATCCTCGTTCTTGAATGTAACCCTGCCGAACATCCTGAAGACTAACCCTAAACGTTTCTGGAGTATAATGAAACCACTTAGCACCAGTAAAGTATCATTGGTTACACCCACCGGCGATCCTGTTCCTGACCATCTTTGTTTTACTGTGCTAAACGATACATTCATCAAGTCGTTTTCTTCATCTAATAATACCCAACGTCCTGAGCTTCAGTCGTACAAACATTTTTCGATGGATCCCATCACGTTTAACTCGCATGGCATCGTCACGATTATCGACAACCTGAAACTAACGTCTTGTCACGGTATATGGAATTAATAGTAAATTTTTAAAGAATACCAAATAATACAGTTCCATCATCCTGAAATGCATATTTTCACAATCATATCATGTTCGTGTACTACCTGTAGACTGGAGAACTGCTGTGATTATTCCAGTACATAAAGGCGGTGATAGACATAGTCCATCTAACTATCGTCCTATATCTCACATGTGTGCCACGCAAAATAATGGAACATATAATATTTTCTCATTTTCTTCATTTTCTAGAGGATAATAGCTTCTTCTCTTCAACTCAGCATGGCTTTCGAAAGATTTTTTTCTTGTGATACTCAACTAGTTTACTTTGCTAATGATTCGCATTTATCTTTGGACTCTGCTTCTTTAACTGACTGTATATTTCTTGACTTTGCTAAAGCGTTTGATAAAATTAACCATTCCCTGCTCTTATATAACTAAGTGTTCTAAAAATTGACCCTGCAGTTTTCAACTGGATTTGTACATTCCTTTCTTCTCGTGTTCAATTTGTCAGCACTAATGTTAATTCTTCCACTGCACCAGTTGATTCTGGGGTTCCTCAACGATCAGTACTTGGCCCCCTGCTATTCCTAATCTATATAAATGACTTACCTTGTACTATTACTTCCAAAATTTGTTTCTTCGCTGACGACTGTGTGATTTACCATAAAATATCTAATGAGAATGATATTCATTCTCTGCAGGCTGATCTCAATAACATACTTCATTGGTGTCATATTTGGAAAATGAAACTAAACATTCAAAATTGCAAGTCTATGAGGATTTCTCGGTCGAGTACAACTTGTCCAACTTACTTTCTTCACAGTCACCCCCTTGAAACTGTAACATCTTACCGGTACCTCGGCGTCCACATAACTAACACTTTGTCCTGGAAATCACATACAGAACATATAGCGTCCAAAGCTAATAAAACACTTGGTTTCCTTCGAAGAAACTTCTTTCTTGCTCCATCGTCACTAAAGATATTAATATATACCACATACATCCGTCCTCAAATGGAATACGCTTCATCTGTTTGGAACTCCGGTAAGGTAACATTATCACACATGTTGGAATCCGTTCAAAATCGTGCAGCTTGTTTCATTTTGGCTAACTACCCTCGTTCAGCTAGTGTCACTCAAATGAAAGCGTCTCTAAACCTCATCCCACTAGTTACCCGCCGAAAGCGCACTCGCATTTGCCTGTTTCATAAAATATTCTATCATATTCCAAAACTCCGTTCCCGTTTAATCCAAACTGCTCCCTTCATTTCTCTTCGCCGTAATCAATGACAAAAAGTCACAGTCCCTTATTGCAACACAGTAACATATTCCCAGTCATATCTCCCAAGAACTTGTAATGAATGGAATTCCCTGCTTGCATCAATAACAAGCATCAATGAAACCATTCAATTTAATAATGTCCTAAAACAATGATTACCTAATTACCCCCTGTATGTTTGTTGAACAGTTTATTTGTATTGCTTTGTGCCTTCACCATGTAATAAAAATAAAATTAGTGTTATCATTTGCCTTATTATGATCTGAGTAGTTAGGAGTAATATTCTTTGTACCCCAATTAGTGACAACATTTTTTTATGCCATTTGCTTTGTATTCCTTGTTTTTTTTAAATGTTGTGCATGCCCTTGCCCTATGAAATGTACTCTGTACCCTGAGGGTAAAATAAATAAATAAATGAATAAAAAAATAAATTAACAAGTTCAATTAGTGTGCACCACTAATTAAAATCAAACTTACAAAAGGCCTACTCGCGGAAGGTTACGTGATACCAACGGGCAAAAAATGAGTTTTCCACACATCTGTAATGGCTACTGGCAGCCCTGACTGTAGGTCGCGCATTTAAATGCATGTAATATATCCTATAAAGGAGACAAATGGATTACGTCTACCGTAACTCAGTGGCAGAGCATCGGATGCGTTGTTCGAAGGTCACAGGTTTGGTCCCTGCCGGCGGCAAGTCATTTCTTCGTCCAATTTTCTTTCTTTACATTTATGATTGCAATTACTAATAACATTTCTTGTGGGAATTATTGTCTGTTCGCATTGTCATTGTGTCTAACTAAAAAATAAGCCCTGAATTTCACACTTCCTTCCGTACGGAAGTTCAAGCACTCATGAAAGACTTGGGCCTTTATTGCTACATGTCGCTTGATAAGCTGCTTTAGCAAGCTTCTGACACTGAGCATTCCGTGGCGTTCAAGAAAAGACGTAAAGCGTAATGCGGGCTTTCAACGGTGCTCTTTTCAGAAGCCAGGCTCTGGGGCAGAGTTCGCGCGAACCTTGAATCGACGAGCCGAGAAGTGAAGGCGTGGCTGACGCAATTCCTCTGCGTCGAGGAATTGCAGGCCAACCTGAGAAGAGGCATGCGTGGAGCTCCCGTGGTCGACACACGTCAGATCTGCTGGTATGCAGTTACAGATATAACATGCGCTAAACGTACCTTTGCAGTGAAACACTCAATAGGTGCACTTTGCCACACGGAAGCATTGTGGTATGAAACCCACTTTTCAGTGAATCAATCTCGGGCAGCAACGGGGGACTGTTTTATTGTATTCAAAGCATATCCTGTGCAGCGCTGATGTCCGGTTTTCCTCATACAACGAAAGTGGTGGTTCTCGTTTAAGGTAACAGTTGGGTAAATAATAATCTCTGGATACACCTTGAATACGGCTGGATTTTCAAGACATATAGCACCGGAGCTTACACGTATTAGGTGGAGATTACTAACAGGGGTGTCGTACACTGTCGTAGTCTTATGTAGATAGGCGCAAGGACGGCAAAATAGCGTACAGCATAGCCATCCGAAGCATATTGAAAGCGTGCTCGCGCCAAAGATAAGTCTTCGTTATTTTGTTCTTCGAACGCCTCGATCATAAATCAAGTGCGCAGCACTTTAGGGACCCAAGCTGTTGCATGCTGACATACGCTGTCGTCATTCAAAGTCCCGTATCATTCTTACTGAATAAAATGCGGTTACAGAAAAATATACAGACGAGGGTCCCTTGGTCGAAAACTGCAGCAGGACCGTCGGGTGATAATAGTTATAAGAAGTAAGGAGAAAAAAAACTGTGAGCTGGTGAACAACAATAAAAGGGAAATTTACTACCACATAGGAGGCTTTGCTTGCCGTAACGCAAGCGAAACCACGCATTCATATAGAAAAAAAAGAGGAAGCTAAGCAGAAATAGAGAGAAAAATAAAGTAAGTAAATAGGAACAAAAATACAATAAACAGACCTAAAGTAAGAAATACCCATAAACATCCGAAAAAGGAAGAAAGGAGATGACTGAAGAGAAACACAAAAAGGCTACCTAACTCTGCACTTCCTTCAGGCTTCGCGCAAGTAGTGTGCAGCTGCCGTAATTATTGTAAGGTATGTGTTATTAGCTTCTAGAATGGTAATGTTAAGTTAACTTGTTGAGTTAATTGCAAAAGATTGGAAGGAGCGAGGTATCATTGTGGCCCCTTACGGAGCAGAACCTAAGCAACGTGCTTTTTTTTTCATGCACCCTTTGAGATTTGCTTCGGCAGGCTTGTTGGAATGGATCATTCTGCTTCTTGTTGCTGAGTCATACTGGATACATGTAACGAAGAAGCATGAGTGTAGTTAGGCTAAGTACCAATTAACTGCCAGAATAATCAGTGAAAGTTAAATTATTTGAAATATTGTGAGCAGCTGCGATGATTGCGACATCTGCAGGATCAAATATCGACCACGCTCTCATTTTTTTTTTTTTTGGCATGGCCATTGCTTCGGCAGCGCGAAACAGAAGTTTTCAGCTTAGGGATGCGCTTAAACACATGAACACCGAGGAGCACGTGCTCCTATACTGACACATCTATAATTGTGTTTTCTTAGATTTGTGTAAATTACTCTTCCTGACAAAACTGAGACAACGCCACAAGAAAAGTACGTACACAATACGAACTTAAGTCATCACAACGTATACACATGGGGTGCAAAAAAAATGAAATTGGCAGATTCCACGTACCTGGGAATCGCTGTTATGCGAAGCATGCGGAGGGAAGGTGACCGTGTTGCAATTTTTTTTGTTAAGTGACAGGTCATGAGATCACACTAAATCTACGTACAAATGTTGCTCGCACCGACATATGTTGAAGAGTTCCCGCTGTTTATATAACCAGTTTGCACTTGCGCAATGATTTAAACTGTAAGATGTGTATTATCAACACCAGAAGCTGATATGAAGCGCCGATGCTCACGAAGATGCTGGCCCTGGACAGTGCTACAATAATCAACTTTAACGCATGGCACCTAGCCACAATTGACGTTAACCCGACGTGACCACTGTATCAAAAAAGTTTATGTGTAATCTATAAAAAATTCGATAGGCAGCACTGCAACCCCTATTCACCTTTCACGAAGATTGATGTCTATTCGAAAAAGAGTTTTCAGACCTGGCGCATCTCTTTGGTAAAATGCTTGACTGGCATGCAGAGTACTTGGGTTCGATACCTGCTGAGACCTCGAAATTTATTATTTGCATTCGTCGGGTGGTCAACGCTGCCTATACCAGGTTGTTCTAAACAATGACATTTATTCTGTGCATTCGTTGGGTCAGCGCTGCCGGTGTGGGGTATTTCTTAACGCTCGCGCGTTAAAATTGCCCATATGAGTTCTCGTAATTCTGGGTTAGATACTAACCCCCGTATTCATAAACGCTCCTCGACTCGAATTCCATCCTTTACTTGACTAGGTTGAGCACTGCGCCGCTGCTCGACTGAAATTGACGCTGCGCTTCTCAAGAATCGCTGCAGAATATTGCCGATATGCAGTGACTTGGTTTGCCAACAGACGGCGCTCCCATCGGCTTTTTCAAGTCGAGGAGAGCTCTTGAGTGAAGCAGCGTTTGTGAATACGGGGGTAAGTGTCAATCCCCTGTGGCACATACCCACCCGTGGGTATGTGCCACTGTCTGGCGGGAAGTGTTTGATGACGTGCCCGACCGGATCGGGGCATCACTCATGTCTTGACCACCACGTCATACTCATCAAACCATCTTACCCTCCCATGCTAATTTTGTTTAACGCCAAGTTAAGGGAGTGAGCACGAGAGCACCGAAACGTAAGCGGCTAGATAGATAGATAGATAGATAGATAGATAGATAGATAGATAGATAGATAGATAGATAGATAGATAGATAGATAGATAGATAGATAGATAGATAGATAGATAGATAGATAGATAGATAGATAGATAGATAGATAGATAGATAGATAGATAGATAGATAGATAGATAGATAGATAGATAGATAGATAGATAGATAGATAGATAGATAGATAGATAGATAGATAGATAGATAGATAGATAGATAGATAGATAGATAGATAGATAGATAGATAGATAGATAGATAGATAGATAGATAGATAGATAGATAGATAGATAGATAGATAGATAGATAGATAGATAGATAGATAGATAGATAGATAGATAGATAGATAGATAGATAGATAGATAGATAGATAGATAGATAGATAGATAGATAGATAGATAGATAGATAGATAGATAGATAGATAGATAGATAGATAGATAGATAGATAGATAGATAGATAGATAGATAGATAGATAGATACGCTCAATGTCTCTCAAGTTCACTAAGAAATGCTCCGCATTTAAAAA
The DNA here is from genome assembly GCF_043290135.1 of Rhipicephalus microplus. NCBI lineage: Eukaryota > Metazoa > Arthropoda > Arachnida > Ixodida > Ixodidae > Rhipicephalus > Rhipicephalus microplus. The sequence continues at coordinate 98,528,171 of NC_134709.1, forward strand.
GGTTTACTGGCTGGGAAATGAAACATAGCCAAACGACGAGTTTCTACACTGGCGTACTTTTTGACTTGTGCTACGTCTAATTTTCTGTGGAGTGTACACAACCTAATGGCTGGTGAAGGAAACGCTTAAGCGTGGTCATACGTATAAGTGCTGCACTATAACGAGGGAACAATCTGAGCAGTTTAACTTTAAATTTACTAGGGGAAAGACAAAAGTGACGTGGCTGAGGGTGGCATACCTGTGTACAGATACGTAGATCTCTAACCAACACGACTGTAGAGGCTGTATTAAAAGTTAAGATACTGAAATTGTGCAGCCAGTCTTGGTTATTATTTTGCTAAACATGAATGCGTCTGGCGAAGATCAGAGCTGATAAATGCATTGCAACAGTTCTGTATTGTTTCTGTAGCTAGAGACCGTCAGTATATGACTGTTAACGACGAATAAGTAATATAAATGCATGACAGGGCAGAAACAGATAGTATGTAAATCAACTTTCTAACAAACGATTTAAGAATATGACAAAGCCAGGTATTGTTAACAATAGAAAATATATCGGTAAACACTGAGCCAAGAAACCAGCACCGAAATTTTCGAACACGTCTTTTGTGAATGCAGGTACCTTGGCCGCTACCAAAGCTGCGTCGACACGGTGCTGCACGGGAAGCCGACCAGCGAGAACCCGGAACTCGTGGTTCACATGGATTACTTTATCGGAGCGCTGACACGGAAATATAGGGCGATGTGCTTTGACACGCATCAGCTTACGACTCCCACGTTTTCCAAGCGACTGCAAGGTGAGCCTCATTCGTCCCGACGTCTGGCGTTGTCGACATTTCAAGTGAACTCAATACGCCCAAGCCAATGCGAGTTCAAACATTCCTGTACTTTACAACGAGAGTGACCTTAGATATTTCACTGTTGTTTCAGCGATCAAAAAGTCACCGACGATTATCGTACTGCCCAATGCGGATTCTGAGCGCAGCTTTTCGGGTGTTTTGATTTTGCGATAGGTTGAGGTGCGACTATCTCGTTAACCGGGAGACCGCTGAAGGAAGCACGTCGGCACGTTCAACAACAGTCACCTCAGACAGGCCTCGGTTCATGCGGCGCTTTATTTCCATTCACGGTGTCAGTGGCCGCCCTCACCAAAAACGGCACTGACAACGTCATCAGCGACCGCACGACGGTGCGCACTACTGTGGCGCCAAGGGTGGCCACTGCAGAACCTGTCGTCCCGTCACTGTTGTTTCCTCCTTATCGCGTTCTTCTCGCTGTCGCCATCTTTCATTCTCTGTTGCCCGCCACATTCACTCTCTTTCGTCCTCGTTTGCTCTATTGAATCCAATGGTGGTGACGCTCACCGCCAGAACGCCCGTGCCTATGAGCCGCACTTCAACATAAGTTAGTAGTGCATACGTCCAAAGTGCGAGACGCTGTCAGCGTTTCTCATTATGCACCGACCATGCTGTATGGGTGATCCGGAAATTGAATGGCACTAAGTCGGAAATGTAACAAACTCGTAAGCTACTAATTAACTAAAGTTGCAGCATTTATGAAATCCAAGCTTGCAGCTAGCATTAGTTTATCGGCTATTACGGGCCAACAGCGTGGTACGACTTTAAAACCCGCTGTAGTGGAGGGCTCCGAAAAGTGCGACCACTTGAGACACGTCAGCGCGTACACATTATTCCTAATACACAGGCCTCTAGCTCATCACCTCCATCGAAATGTGACCACCGCAGCCGGAACCGAGTGCATGAACTTCGAGTCAGAAAGCTCTGCAGAAGCAGAAGCTCAACAGCTGTTTGCGTACAGAAAACAAATCACGGCGTATCAACGGAGTGCATCATTATGAGTGGGCCGAAGCATCCATCAGACCGTCCGCACTTCCGTCCATCTTTTCGTTCTTGCTTCCGTCTGTCCATTCAACCGTCCGTGCGTGTATCCGTCCGTGCGTCCGTCCATCTATGCGTCCATTCGTTCGCCCATCCATCGCTCCGTGCGTTCGTTCGTGCGTCCCTCTATGCGTTCGTCCATCCTTGCATCTATCTGTCTCTCCATCTGTCCATCTAGTCAACACTCCAAGTATACCGCCATCTCGCATCTTTTCTTCATCATATATATATCATATAGAAGTAGCGCCATCCAGTGGGCATTTCAAAAACTGAACAAGAGTCGGCACGTGCGAACTGGAGGAGTGTCACGTGCACATTTTCTTTCGGCTTGCGCTACGTGTCTAGTTCCCATATTTCAGCACCTCTAGTTCATGGCACTGTGGCGCAACCCTACCTAAACCTTCCTAAAGCCAAGCAGGTTACGCCTACCTAGCGAGTTTAACGAGGCAACTCCTTCTAGTCAGATAGTGCTCAAAGTGCGTCCTTGTGATACTAGTTATGTTTGGCAAGAATCGAATTCGAGGCTATTTTTATTTCACCGAGGCACAATGTATTAGAGATTAAGTCACCGATGCTCGTCTCTGTAGATTGTTTCATCAAAAACAACTATCATTTTACTTATGAATAATGTGGGCCGGTTTCCTCCTTAATTCAAATGAGTGCGTGCATTCCCCTCCTGTAGTACGGCCGTAGAGGTGGCCACGTACCACTACGACGCCCTGCTAATACATACATCGTGGACGCACGGCCCCTGGCTCAAGGAGAATTGCCCCTGAAACGGGGCTATGATAATACTGGCCTGTATAAACGACTCTGAGTGGATTGTTTTCGCTTGGCACGTGTTGGTCTGTATTTTGTTGCATTTATTTTCTCTCTTTCTCTCTCTTTCAACTCCATATTTCCTACCACTTCAGTGCAGGGTAGCATACCGGAGCCTAGTTTCGCCTTAGCCTCCCGTCCTTCCAGTTTTCTATTTTATCTCTCTCGACTCTTTAAGACGCTCTGGAATACCGGTATTGTGAAAGATAAAAAGGTTCATATTACAACGTCGCGTGGTTGACAGATTTACACCTTCAGGACATTTCTAACCCCCTTGTGAACTACGTTTTGGTCGCATTTTGTGAAGCTGTGTGTGGGCCTGTTTTCATTTTTGGCATCACTTCTTTATCTGCTAGTTTTCTGGTCAGTATCCAGGAGAGGTATATTGTCCTGGGTTCACTTACGTAGCGGATTGAACTCTTCTTCACCCGCGAAACTTGCCAAAATTAATGCACGACTTTTGTACGTAGCATTGTTATGCAGTCACGTTTAGGATCATTTCTCATTTACGGGAAGCCTTACAAGCAACGGCTTCAAAACTTCTGACGAACTAAACTGACTTTTTTTGATAGCTTGGTGTATCACATGAAAAAATTGCCTTTAAAAATGAGATCACCTAACCATGTTTCTCGCACTTTCCCACGTGCAGAAAGAAGATCTTGTCATCTGGGAAATATATACGCTCATACCAAATGTGTGTTGCGCCAATGTGAGCGCCCGCACACGCATAGCATATGGTGGACTGGCTAAAGCCCCTATACCTTATAGAAAATGTACAGCATTTTTTTTATCTGCGCTTTTTCCTTCTCTCACAGGCTCGAAAGCCAACTGCAAGCGCGTGGCTCGTTACAGGAGGTGCCACTGTCGCAAGTGAAGAAAAAAAATCAACAGGCCAGAGAGGAGAGCAGATGGCGGTAGTTGAGAAGTACAGCGTTCTTTTCATCTGCACCACTTCCTCTTCTCCCCGGCTAGTCAGAGATACATTCTCTTCCCTGTATGGCACCACACCCAGGTCTTCAAGGTAACTTTTCGCTTCTTTGAGGACACTGGACTAGACAACGGGCTCTAGAAGCCGCCCGCCACGGCTTTGGTCATGGACGCCATTTCTCTTCTTCGCTCTTCTCCACATCTTTAATGCAATCATCCCATCGCTACAGGTGCTGAGCCGTGCTCCCAATTAGGGCTGCAAAATTAGCGTCTTTTCCTTTCCTGAACCTCTCTCTCTCTTTTTCTCTCTCTTGGCTCGAAAGCCAACTGGAAGCTCGTGGTGCGTTACAGGGGGTGCCAATGTCGAAAGCGAAAGAAAAAAAAGCAACGTGCCGGAGAGGAGGCCATGAGGGGGAGAGCATATGGCGGTATTTCACGAAGTATAGGAGCTTTAATCCTAGCTGATCACAAGCGCCACCTGCGGTGCCATTAGGGTAACTCAACTGCATGGCCAAGTGGGAGTCGGGACGATAATTTCCCTCGCACCTCTAGGGCAGATGGCACGTTCTGAGTAAATTCGAATAAAGCGAGTTTTTCTCGCTTAGCCATGCCTTAGCTTTCATGCCTATAGCCCTCTGAGCCCTCACATAGCAGGTTTTCCAGCAGCTGCCACCACGCGAATCTCTAAGGCCACGGAAGCGAAACTTCGTAGTGCACGTAAATTTCAGGAGGAGCTCTGGTTATCTTCTCATATGCTCAATCTTTTATTTGCAGCGAAGCTCCGGCGCTCTATGTACGGTTTCGACAACGTTTCCTCGCCTGGCGAACAGGGTTGCCACCTGCATGGCAACACAGTCACCTTTTTCGCGTGCGGCTTACAGTTCTGCGAAATCATGAGCTACAATCCGCCGAAGGAAAAGGTCTGAATGTGAGTGCTGATCTCCCTCCTCGTTTTAACAGCCACGGAATTTATTTAGCTAGAGTAGCACTACAGATTAAAGTTGAGCTTGATCTATCTATCTATCTATCTATCTATCTATCTATCTATCTATCTATCTATCTTAGTAACCAGCTGCTTGTGAGGCGTTTATTTCTGTCACGAGCACAATTACACGTACTTGTGACGCCGGATATCCACAACGAATGAATATAAGTGAGAGATCGAACGTTTGGCAACTTCTTACACGGTGCTTAACAATACAAATATAAAACCTACTTCAAACTTGGCATTGTCCACTTTGATGAATCAGTGGCCAGGAGGCTCAGCTACTGACCCGAAAATCATGGGTTTAAATCCCGGCCGCGATGGTCACATTTTTATGAAGGCGAAATGGTGGAGGCTTGTGTACTGTGCATTGTCAGAGCACGTTAAAATACACCAGATGGTGAAAATTTCCGGAGCCCTCTACTACTCGTAATCATATCGTGGTTTCAGACATAAAACCACTCATATTGTCCCAAAGCAACAATGATCGTGAGAGACGCCGTATTGGACTACACCGACAATTCTTCCCACCTGAAGGAGCGTGAACTAACAATTGCCACAGGTATATCTTTGTGTCAGAGCAACACACACCTTACGCGGTTGTTGCAATGAGTGCAGTGACCTTCGATCTTTCTGAAGCACAGGGCGTACAACGCCAGGACAAGGCCTAAGGTCCGCCATGATGACGGGGTAAGCGTGCCCGCAATGCAACGCTAGGAGCACACCCTTTTGTCATCTTGGTAGTGATTAGGCAAACACTCTAAAGTCGCCGAGCTCTGAGTACCAACGACGAAAAGTGGTGTATATACAATGCTCACCGTTCATAAAAAAAGTGGTTAGTGACCAAGCCGTTTCGTACTGCGCGCTGTGGAGCGAGAGGTCATAAATTTGACTTCCGGTTGGTGTATAATTTGGAAACTCATATCCTTCATAGAAGTGCGTCCGACAGAGGTGCTGCGGTGGACGCCAGCATAAAGCACCTTCATGTTAAAAATAATATGGCTTTCCCATTGCCGCATTTCGGTGGAGGTGGAATAGTAGGGGCACGTGTGCAGTACGATGTGAGCGCAGGTCCAGGTCACAGAACTACAGGTGGTCAAAATTTCTGGAGCCCTCCGCTACAGCCTCTCTCTTAATCATATCATGCTCCTGGGACGTAAAATCACAAATGTTATTAAGACCGCTTTCACTTCGAGGTGGTCTTACGCAAATGTATGAAGAACGATGCAACTTCTCCCGCTCTTATTCTTTCTTGTCACCATGAATACGGGCACCTTCTATTGTACTGTACCTTGTGAAGTCACGGCTGACCACCTCCTTTCGATCGCAGGGGCTACTATGACATCAACATCTGCACAAAGCATGTGCAGTGTCAAACCAATTTCGACTTCAACGTTCACTCGATGCACGTGTGCGACGTGCTCCTGGAGCCCTATGATGTTTATTGCCAAGGCTACGTTCCAGACGTACCTGGCCCTAATATCGTGACGGTGCGTGAGTCTTGTGTACAATACCCTAGAAGCGCAATGTCTACTTGGGTGAACGCAACTTGGTTTTGCCAGACATTTGGATGTTTTCCCTTGGGCCAGTTGGTGCAAATCTGTAACCAGATTCATGGCTGCGCTGAAGAACCAGACAACAGATGAGACGTCCTCTTCGTGTTCTTTTGCGCATCTATCAATGATGTTATAACCTTTTCCACGTTTGTACACAGCAGTAGGCGCCGTCTACATATCTAGGTGCTTGTAGCGACGTCGCGGCTCGTACGTTTCACCCAGCAAGCCGGCCACCTCCATCCTTGTTAACGTCACAACTGGCACAGCAGCTGTAAAACTGCCTCCGAGCACATTGCTTTGTGAAGCCTGGTTCGTGTACTGCTCTGCCAGTTGTCATGAGATCATGGACAGCAGTGGCAAGCTTTATATAAGCTCTGCGGAGCATAGGCGCCGCGGCTTCAATACAAGCTCCTCAGTATGTCGACGGCGCCTACCGCTTCCAACAACCATAGACTAGGTTTATAGGATGACCTAGCTGAGCCTCCTTCATTAACACAGACCGAGTGGCCGCATTGTAAAAGACAAGTCCGCTTGTCGAAATGTCGGCTTCAACACATCACCTCTTCATGTATGTTTCATAATTTCAAGCTTGCACTTTTCCCCGAACTTGGGCCTTTTCTGTAGAGTCAATGTGTCTTAACTTAATGTCAATGCGCTGCGATCTCTTTGGTGAATGCACTATGCATATTGCCACATGGTTTGCTTGGGTGAGATCGAAGTGTGAAAGAAGACAAAGACGATCTCTCTGAGCTGCTGCTTGAGTAGTCGACTAAACGAGCCCATTTTTTATCAAGTTTGTCGAGAGTAACGTGACAAGACTGGTGGAGGTGCTGGGTACAACGTCTTGCAATCCACCCGATGCCCAAGACCCCGTCCAGCAGCCGGAATACAAGCCCTGCACCCGTGGACACTCCTGTTCATAGAGTAAGCCGCCGCCAACGAGGCCTACCGCCCGAGACACCAACCACTGACGCAGCGACTATGACTTCAACACAAGATCCCATGCAAGCTCCGACACCTTCCACGCCGATCTACTGCACCGTCCAGAACCCGCTCATGCCTAGCCCCTTTCACGGAGCGCAGCATGAAGATGTTGACGACTGGCTGAGTGAGTTCGAACGTGTCGCAGCGATCAATTACTGGGATGATGCCGCGAAGCTCCGCCACGTGTACACGTGCCTAAAAGACGGTGCCAAGACGTGGTTTTTGAACAGGGATGATGTTCTGACATCTTGGCGCGAGTTCCAGCATCGCCTCCTGGAGACCTACAGGAGTCCCGACCGCCGCGAACGGGCGGAGCGTGCACTTCAATCACGCATTCAGATGCCCAACGAGACCGTCTCGATGTACGTCGAGGACATGACACGGCTTTTTAAGCGAGCGGATCCTGCTATGGCAGAAGAAAAAAAGTTGCGCCACCTCATGCGTGGTGTGAAGGAACAACTTTTTGCTGGTTTGGTGCGTAGTCCCCCCAAAAGTGTTGCTGAGTTCCTTACTGAAGCGGCAACAATGGAGCGAATACTGCACCAACGGTCTGCCCAGTTTGACCGTCAAGTGAATGCTGCCTCAACTCCCGAGATTTTCGCCACCCCTGGGAGCAAGAGCCCCGAATGGATTCGCGAGATCATTCGATCTGTCGTCCGGGAAGAAATGGAAAAGATGTAAGGGACAAGGCAAATCGATGTTGGTTCTATCACCAGTGTCATCCGCGACGAGGTCCAGCAGGTGCTGCACGCCCATCGTTTTCCGCCCACGTCGGTTGATCTGGAAACGGCTCCTGTGTCTACTGACAGTCGCCGTCGTACGTACGCGGAAGCCTTGCGATCTGCCACTCCTCTTTCGGGTCAAGGAGTCCCGATCCAGCCAGTGCCGCACGTCCCGATCCAGACAGTGCCGCACGTCCCGATCCAGACAATGCCATACGTCCCGATCCAGACAATGATGCCGTCAGTCGCGATTCAGTCAGCGCACGCTGATTTGGACATTGATAGTCGCCGTACACCGACGCGCAAGTCTGATCTCTGGCGTACGCCAGACAGACGACCCCTCTGCTATCATTGCGGTGAGGCTGGTCACATTTACCGCGAATGCCCATACCGGCAACTTGGACTGCGCGGATTTTCCGTCAATTCCCCTCGTCCCCGAATTGGTCAAAGGCCAAGGGATATCTAAGAATATCTCGCGCAACAGCGTGCACCCTTTACACGACGGCAATCGCGGTCACCATCTCCGAGGAGACCCGCAGCCACTGGGCCACGTTTTGGGGTGACGGCACGGGAACGCTCTCCGAGCCCTCGTCGGGAAAACTGAAGGCAGCGGCCTTCGGGGGCAAGGTCGCTGGGACTCAAAGTGCGGAAGACCTCCCATCGATGCTTGCACGCAGCGCCGAAGGCATTTCGTCAGAGAATAATCGCAGTGCCGAAGAAACGCCGACATCCGCATCTGAACTTAGTGACCGCGTGTCGCTCGACATACCTGTGCTGGTTGACGGTCTTCAGGTCAGTGCATTGGTAGACACTGGTGCAGACTATTCGATCATCAGCGGGAGGCTAGCGAAAGATCTCAGGAAAGTGATCACGCCGTGTAATGGAACGCGAATTCGAACATCTGGAGGACACGTTGTAACACCGCTGGGTCGCTGTACCGCAAGAGTGAAAATTCGTGCGTCAATGTTTGTGCTCAGCTGCCTCGTTCTTCCCGACTGTTCGCGTCAGCTGATTATCGGCATGGACTTCCTTCGGGAATACGGTGCCATCATAAATCTCCGTGAGCGCATCGTGACCTTCTCGACTCAAGGCGCAACAGATCGAGACGCCGATAACTGCCGTAGACTTGCGCTGCGTGTTGCTGACGACAGTGTGACGCTGCCACCTCGAGCAACTGTTCCCATCGAAGTCACTTGTGAAGACTTCCAAGACGGCGACGTGGTGGCTGAAAGCAACTTATCACTTCTGCTGCTCCAAGGTGTATGCGCCGCCCGAAGTGTTGTGCGCGTCTGTGACGGACAGTCAACGATACTAGCTACGAACTTCAATTACGAGCACCGGCATCTTTTCCGTGGAACCACCCTAGCTTATGGAGAACCTGTTGCCGACGTCACGGAGTGCTTCGCGTCCGAGGAAACGCATGAGGATAAGGAATTTCTAGACCACATCGACATTAATTCCACGCTGTCAGACGAAAGAAAGGCTGCACTTCACGACCTTTTAAGTGAGTTTAGATCTTGCTTCGCCTCTTCTTCTAAAGTCCGTCAAACGCACCTCACGAAGCATCGAATTATTACCGATGATGACGTCCGCCCCATCCGGCAGCAGCCTTATCGCGTTTCTGCCAAAGAACGCGAGGCTATCCAGACACAAGTAAAAGAGATGCTCGCTGACGGGATTATTCAACCATCCAGCAGCGCTTGGTCCTCGCCAGTCGTTCTAGTAAAGAAAAAAAGACGGAACGCTGCGATTCTGTATTGACTACAGGAAGCTTAATAGCGTCACAAAAAAGGACGTCTACCCGCTTCCACGAGTAGACGACTCCCTCGACAGGTTACGACGTGCGAAGTATTTTTCGTCCATCGATCTAAAGAGTGGCTATTGGCAAATTGAAGTGGATGAACGAGACCGAGAAAAAACCGCGTTTGTGACTCCAGACGGACTTTACGAATTCCGAGTTCTTCCCTTCGGCCTCTGTTCTGCACCAGCCACTTTTCAGAGGATGATGGACACAGTTCTCGCTGGCTTGAAGTGGCAAAGCTGCCTTGTCTACCTCGATGATGTGGTCATCTTTTCCGAGAGCTCTGAAGAACATCTGAAGCGTCTGAGAAAGGTTCTGGAAGCCATTCGCACAGCTGAACTTACGCTGAAACCCCAAAAATGCCATTTCGGCTATGAAGAGCTGAAATTTCTGGGACATGTCATTAGTGCAGATGGAGTGCGACCTGATCCAGACAAAACTGCTGCTGTCGCCGCCTTCCCTGTCCCATCAGATAAAAGAGCAGTACGCCGTTTCCTCGGCTTGTGCGCGTATTATCGCCGATTTATCGCCAACTTCTCTAAGATAGCTGAACCTCTTACGCGACTCACCCGAGATGACGTACCCTTTACTTGGGGCGCAGAACAAGATACAGCGTTCACAGAGTTACGACAGAGAATGCAAACAGCCCCTGTTCTTGCCCATTTTGATGAGGACGCTGCTACAGAAATTCATACAGATGCCAGCAACGTCGGACTTGGCGCTGTCCTTGTACAACGACACGGCGGCGTTGAGCATGTGATAGCTTACGCCAGTCGTACTCTTTCTCGAGCTGAGACCAACTATTCTACGTCAGAAAAAGAATGCCTCGCAGTCGTGTGGGCGACGACCAAATTTCGGCCTTACCTCTATGGTCGTCCCTTCAAAGTGGTGACTGACCACCACTCGCTCTGCTGGCTGGCAAATCTCAGAGATCCATCCGGCCGTCTCGCACGGTGGAGTTTGCGTTTGCAGGAGTTTGACATTACGATTGTGTACAGGTCAGGGCGCAAACACGAAGACGCCGACGCGCTTTCTCGAGCACCTGTGGGGAACGCTGTCAGGGGCTCCGAAGATGAAGATGCCTTTCTCGGAGCAGTTAGTGACTCTGAATTTATGTCAAAGCAACGGGCAGACGATGAATTACGCCCAGTCATTGATTCCCTGGAAGGCCGCAACTCTCAGGTCCCTCAACATATTGCTCGCGAACTGTCCTCTTTTTGTCTAAGAAGAGGCATTCTTTACAAGAAAAACGCCCGTGGTAGCGACAAGGCCTTCCTACTCGTTGTTGCTACCGACATGCGTGATGAAATCCTCCTGGCGTGCCACGACGAGCCCACGTCAGGACATTTGGGCTATTCGCGAACTCTCGCCCGAGTACGCCAACAGTATTACTGGCCGCGACTATCAACTAGTGTACATCGATATGTGAAAGGCTGCCGTGAGTGCCAGCGCCGCAAGACTCTGCCTGTGAGACCCGCGGGCCTGCTCCAGCCGATCGCACCACCACGGACACCGTTTGACCTCGTGGGAATGGACCTTCTCGGGCCCTTCCCTTTGTCGTCCTCTGGGAACAAATGGATTATAGTTGCGACAGATTATCTTACGCGTTACGCTGAAACAAAAGCGTTACCCCGTGGCACGGCCTCTGAAGTCGCGCAGTTCTTCGTGCACCAAATCGTCCTACGGCATGGTGCCCCGTCATGCGTGATTACGGACAGAGGGACGTCGTTTACAGCACGAATGATGGAGGACATTTTTAAACTGAGCTGCACAAGTCATCGAAAAACAACGGCTTATCATCCGCAATCCAATGGACTGACAGAGAGGCTTAACAAGACCATAGCGGACATGCTGTCAATGTACGTGGACGTACAACATAAAACCTGGGACGAGATTCTCCCATACATCACGTTTGCTTATAATACGGCAACGCAAGAAACAACGCGATTTCCGCCTTTCCGACTTGTTTACGGACGCAACGTGCGAACCATGCTCGATGCTATGCTTCCGTGCGACGAAAGCAATGAACTTGCTCAAGATGCTGAGCAATACACTCAATACGCCGAAGAAGCTCGTCAGCTAGCTCGCATAAACACCAGTCACCAACAAGATGCAGACGCACGACGTTACAACCTCCGCCATCGAAATGTCACCTACCACCCTGGGGACCGAGTGTGGGTGTGGATCCCTGTCCGGCGACCAGGCTTATCCGAAAAGCTCCTAAGCCGTTATTTTGGACCGTACAAGGTTCTTAGACGAATCACAGATCTTACCTGCGAGGTATTTCCGGACGGCGCAGCGTCTTCTCGTCGACAGCTTCGGCCCGAAACCGTGCATGTCCTTCGGCTGAAGCCCTACTTCACACAGTAGCCCTTGTTGTTTCACGTGCTACGACATGCCGTGACATTGCGTTGCTGCTGCTGTGTGTGTTCTCGTGTGTTTTTATGCCCTTTCTTTTTGCGCTTGGCGGAAGCGTTGGCGAAACTTCCTCATTTGCGCTGCGAGTAGTGGCACTCTCCCTCTTTTGGTTCTCTATATCTGCGTGTGTATACCTTCATTTTTTTTTATTTACGAGCATCGAGTCGATGCTTTCAAAGGGGGGGACTATTGCCACATGGTTTGCTTGGGTGAGATCGAAGTGTGAAAGAAGACAAAGACGATCTCTCTGAGCTGCTGCTTGAGTAGTCGACTAAACGAGCCCATTTTTATCAAGTTTGTCGAGAGTAACGTGACAATATTAACGGGTCGTACGGCGTGCCGCCTTGTAGAACCAACGTCACAAGTATTTTGCGATTGCACGTGCACATTTTGAACTAACCATATCAATCTTTTAGTCGAAAGTGCAGCTTTATTGACTGAATAATAATGGAGTACCTAATGGCACACTGATACCGATTATATATTGAAATTCGCATAAAGCTATTTTTTACTTCAAGCTTTCTTTTTTGATTGTGATATTGAATAATTAATTGTGCTGCACAAATTCTAGAGCAGCACGCTAGCACGTACACAAGTGCTTCATGACGTTAATTCTTCATATGTTGCATGGTTCTTTGGAGAACGCGGCAGGAAGGACAACGTCAGACTTACGATGCAGGAAAGAGTTTAATCGGGGTTGTCTGAAGCTGCTCTGCAACTGCGTTTATATTCTGGACCATCGATCAATAGTGTTGTTGGTGTTTTTGTTGCTGTTGTGCTTGTTTTTGTTGTTGTATTTATACTGGCGCATATACTTGCCCCTGTACGCAGCTGCCAACTGGGAAGCCGTTGCCATCAACGCCGCCAGCGCCAGGTCCACCACATGTAACAACGCCGTCGGTGGGGCCACCGAAAACGCCATTCAGGGGAAGTCGCACATCTCAAACGCCACTGACGACGACACCAGTCGGCGACGAAGATGCTTACGTGAGCGGCTACTTCTACTGCGGCCTCAATTTCGCGCTCAACATGGGTACCGTCAGCCCCGGAGCAGGTTCAAAATACAGGTGCCACGTGTGCAGGTGAGACGTGGCGCTTCGGTCGCTTGCTAGGTTACCGCGCAACTTGCGTGGGCAGTAATATCAGCAGCTGTTGCACTGCTACTGTTGTGCTAATTGGTACTTGCAGACAGCGGTAGTTGTAGTAGTAGAACGAGTAGTAGTAGTAGTAGCAGTAGCAGTAGTATTAGCAGCAGTAGTAGCAGTACCTGTAGTTGATAATATTATCAGTAGTACCTGTACAAGGTAATTTGCAACAGTACTTTGAGGTAATTGCCGTAGTAGTAGTCGTGAATAGGGGTATTTATATTGTTGCTTCTACCATGTACAAGCCGTTACGAGGTACAAGCTATTTGCCTGCTGACTTCACGCCAACTGACAAGAAGAGAGTTCGCCACTCACTATAATGGCTAAAGGTGGCGCTGACTGACGCTCCCACGTTTACATGAGCCCATTTACCCTTTATAGTGGATATAGGGGTGACCACCACCGTAGTTCAGTGGTAGAGCATCGGGCGGGTCATTCGAATGTTTAAGATTTGGTCACTGCCGGAGGCAAATTATCGTTTGGTTCACTTTTCCTTCTTCCCATATACATTAGAGTTTGTTCAAATAGCATACCCTATATTTTCCTTGGCATGATTGCCTGTTAGTTCGCATTATTATTGAGTCTGACAAGAATTGAGCCCTTAGTATACGTTTATTATGTTATATCGCTTGCGTATATCTGCTGTTGAGGAGACGGAGAATGATGTACCTATGTAAGCATTTGGGCACCATAGCTGATTAGCATATGTGTATTGCGGCCGCGGTCTTGTCTCAATATTTAGGGTGTTACTAGATTACTATCTAATATATTTAAAAAGAATAATTCTTATTTGGTTAAAGACATTAGAAAGCTAATTTACCGGACAACTGATTCAATTTTGAACAGTTTTGTAAAACTACAAATTTGTGTGATTGTTGTATGAAAAAGTTTCGACTTATCACATTGTTTTTTGTTGTTGTTGTTTTCGGAGGAATAAAAGCATTTGTTTCATCACGACCCGTTATTCCTAGCAAAATATGGGGCTCATATTTTTATAGCTGAATTGCTTACTGAGTGTGTGGTGGTCTTTCGCCTTGGAGCATTTCAGAACGTGATATGCTGCCTGCAGTTTTTTTCCCTCTTTGCTGCGTCGTGAAGGAACACCAAGGTTGCCTCACTACGGTCAGGAAGACGTCTCATTGTGACGACTACGACATCGGAGTCAAGGCGGTTCTCGACTACGTCAACCAAGAGCATGGTCTATCCGAGGTGTGCGCTGTCCCAAGGAAAACTGCAAGAAAAAAAACGGTAATTTTATCACTGCTATCTTAAGGGGACACTGAGGAGCAGCAAAAGTTTTCGCGTATCAGTAGAATACAATTTCACAATACCGAAAACGCAACTCTAACCTCGACTCGACGCTTGGTAAGCTAAAAAATGCGAGAAAATGAAATGCGGGTGGCGACGCCATCTTGAGATAACCGCGCCAATCTACACGACGTAAAAAAATTCGAAGGTGTCTCTCCAGCGAAGACTCCAATCAATAAAACATAAGTGCATTGTCTTCTGGGGGTGACGTAGGCTCCACATGCAAATGTTTTGAAAATTTTGATGACAGGAAAATACCAAAAATACAATTTGAAATTTTTGACCTGACGCGTAGAGATTTCAGCGCGAAGATTAAAAATGAAGCTTCATTGATTCGCTCCGCTAATAACAAACTTACGATACTGCAACATATGGTATTAGTGTGATCAGTGCGCAGTTTATTTGTCAATCTAAATCAATGCATCGTTCGTCTTTAGTGTTCCTTTAAATACTTCTTCTGGCCGCTCGTATTTCACTCGAAGTAACAGTTGTGTTCGCAACATTAAAAGGGCAACGAATTGGTCATCGCACTAATCTAAGTCTATCGTTGTCATTGGAATTATCATCTGTAAAGTTAGTCACGGGGCTTTTAGGCAAACATTCTCAACTTATTGCGTCAGATTTGAAAAGAACTATCTCTAACCTTATGTTACCCACAATCTTTCCGCCAGTCTGATGGGCACTGCGCGACGTAGAAAAATGTGGAGCTACCACTGTGTCGCCTGGTGTTGCGTTCGAAGCTTTACGCGCAAACACTGTGATATTGTTACGCATGCCTTGGAAGAAAACGAAGATGGGTGAACATGCTGGCTGCCCCAAGCTGGAGGAAGAAAGAAGACGATGGGACTGCGATCATCAACCTGTTGGCCGCTCCGGCGCTTCTCTTTGCAACCAAAATAAACGGCCCCCTTCAGCCGTATACGTCCTGGTCCTCCTTGTGCGTAACAGATTGGTGGAGGTGCTGGGTAAGACAAGCCCAACGACGGGAGCTTCACTACCTGGACTACGCCGCAGCCGCCGCCTTGCCGTACTCCCGCCTGCGCCGATCGTAATGGCCCAAGATCAGCCATATAACGCTTCAAGGCCAACTCCAATGGGTTCCGTGCCCTACTACCGAGTCCCGCCAACCTTTCGAGGAAAATCGGGAGAGGATGTCGACGCGTGGCTCGTCCAGTACAAGCGAGTCAGCAAGTCTAACGGCTGGGATGCCGCCGCTCAGCTCAGCAATGCGGTCTTTTGCCCTACGGATACTGCGCTCGTGTGATACGAAAACCACGAGGACACACTGACGACGTGGGACGTTTTTGTTGCAGAGCTGAAAGCGTGTTTCGGCGACTCGAGCGTCAAAAGGAAGCGGGCAGAGCAGACATTGTGTCAACGTGCGCAGCTTCCAGGTGAGACATGTACCACGTATATAGAGGATGTGCTGAAGCTCTGCAAGGTGGTCAATGATCAGATGTCAGAAGACGACAAAGTAGGGCATTTGCTGAAAGGCATAGCCGAAGATGTATATAATTTTCTAATCAGAAAAGAGCAGCTGAGCTCGGTGTTCGACGTGATTCGGCATTGCCGAACTTTCGAACAGCTGAAAATGCGCAGGATTGCTCCAAAGTTCGGCCGGCTCACAAATGTTACAACGGTTGCCAGCATCGACACGAGCACCTGCCCAGACCTGTCCTCGACGATTCGAGAGATTGTTCGTGAAGAACTTTTTCGCTATAGAGAACAGACGCATTCAGCAGTTGATCACCATTCTGTAAACGACCAACATTCGGTATATGTGCCACGTGAGGCTGTGACTGCGCCACCGCCTTTTACGACCCCTTGTCAATCGATGGTTAGTGCAGCAGCTGTTGAGTACAGCGCACCCTCACCGCCAAGGAGAGCACCACGGTTGCCAGCTGCTCGCCATGACCGACGCCCCCAGCGTCCGCCTTCTTCGCGACGCCCGGTCTATCCCTATGAGATACGGGATGAACCGACCCACTCCGCCAGAGAAGACGATGTTCGATTCATTGACGAACAAAGAGAGTTTCGACCTCTCACAGTTTGCTACTCCTGTGGTGTACCAGGACATATTTCGCGATTTTGCAACCGTCGACGTGTAGCCCCACGGTATGGCTACCCACCACACTTTGCACGGCCTTCCGAACGACTTCGCGATGACCCGCGAGCAACGTACTATGGCCCACCACAACACTTCACACGATCGTCTGATCGACCGTACGACGACCCTAATGCAACACACCTGCTGCCTCGCGACGACTACTGGACACGCAGCTTCCGGAACCACTCCACTACATCTGACAGGAGCTTGACGCCTCCACCGCCTCGTGTTCCCCGTTCTCCTTCACCACGGCGCCACAACACGTCTCCTTTGCCACAGGAAAACTAGCAAGCGCGGCCGATGGAGGTGAGGTCACCGGAGACGTGCTAATATCAGAAATACCTCCCGTGTTGATGCTCAAGAACAAAGTACGTGTTTTTGTTGACGGTGTGCATGTGATGGCTTTGGTGGATACGGGGGCAACCATTTCGGTCATGAGTGCGTGTTTTAAAGATACCTTGGGGGGGGGGGGGGGGGAAGGTATTATTTAGGTGGAATCAAGCTGCGAAGTTTTGCGGAGTGACTGGTGAGGCACTGCATCCTGTTGGTGTGTGTCAAGCTAACGTATTTCTCGGAGGCCGCGTTATCTCAACGGAGTTCGTGATCATTCCGCAGGCGACACATGATGTTATTTTGGGTATGGACTTTTTGAGGGAGTGTGGTGCGACTGTCGACTGCCGCACAGGGACAATAGCCTTGAGTGATCACGTTCCGCCAGCACTCTTGTAAAACCCTGGGGATGGTGAGACGGCATTGTGTGTCTGTGGCGACACTATCATACCACCGTTATCAACCGTTCGTGTACCTGTTGGTTGCAGCGACAGCTATTCCGCCAACTTTGATGCCAACGTAGAACCAGTGTACACCAACTGCATGAAAAAGAATGGGTTGATCCCACATTGTGTGGTGTCGATCAGACGTGGACGCGCTGGTTTATGGACTGTCAATTGCTCTACAGAACCCGTGATGTTACCAGGTGGTCTAAAGTTAGCCGTCGTGAGTGGACCACACGACGCCTTACTGGTGACCGAGCTTAGAGATGCGCCGGAAGAGCATCGTAGTCACAGTTTCGAAACGGCTCTTCTGTCAATGGTGAATAAGTCGCTGAGCACAAGTGGACGCCGAACATTGGTCAATGTACTTTCGAAGCACGTCTCTGCATTCGAATTTGCGCAGAAAGACAAAGCGCCCTAATCCCTGCTTCTCGGACATGTCACAATATCAACACGGGCTTGGCCAATCCGATTAGACAAAAGCCATACCGTGTTTCGCCATCCGAGCGGCGGATTATTAATGAGCAGGTGAACGAAATGATTGAAAACGGTATCATTCAAGAGTCGGTAAGTCAATGGGCAGCTCCAGTAATTCTCGTTAAAAAGAAAGACGGATCCAGGAGATTTTGCGTCGATTATCGCCGATTGAATGCTGTAACAAAAAAAGACGTGTACACACTTCCACGTATTGATGATGCCATAGACTGTCTGCATTCAGCCTCTTACTTTTCCTCTGTAGACTTAAGATCGGGCTACTGGCAAAATCCCATGCATCCTGAAGATAAAGAAAAGACAGCCTTTGTAACACCTGATGGCCTTTTTGAATTCAACGTGATGCCATTTGGACTGTGCAACGCGCCGGCGACGTTCGAGCGATTTATGGACACTGTTCCTCGTGGCTTGAAGTGGAACATTTGCATATGCTATCTAGACGACGTCGTGATCTTTGACCGCACCTTCAGCGAACACAATTCACGTCTGGATACTGTACTGGCTTGCATAAGAAACGCTGGCCTTGTTCTTAACTCAAAGAAATGCCACTTCGGAGACCGACAAACCCTTATTCTTGGGCACCTAGTCGATCGGGAGGGCATCCGTCCAGATCCCCAGAAGACAGCAGCCATTGAAGCATTCAATGTGCCACGCTCTGTGAAGTAGCTCCGCAGTTTTTTTTGGGGCTTTGCTCCTATTTTCGCCGCTTTATACCTAAATCTGCCGATGTCGCGTATCCGCTGACATGTGTGCTACGGAAGAATACTCCCTTCGAGTGGACTCCGGAGTGTGACTCCTCTTTTCGTCAACTGAAGTTCCTCCTGACGTCGCGGCCTGTTCTTCAACACTTCAACCCATCAGCTCCAACCGAACTGCACACAGATTCCAGCGGCATAGGAATTGGTGCCGTCCTAGTTCAACGCTATGGTAACCGCGAGCACGTGATTGCATACGCAAGTCGCTCCTTGAGTAGGCCCGAGCAGAATTACACTGTCACATAACAAGAATGCCTCGCAGTAGTATTTGCGATTCAGCGGTTTCGGTTTTACTTATACGGACGCCCTTTTACAGTCGTCACCGACCACCACTCATTATGTTGGCTCGTCATCCTTCGGGATCCTTGCGGCCGTCTAGCGCGCTGGGCACTTCGGCTCCAAGAGTATAACTTCATAGTCTCGTACAAAAGTGGTCGACGACACGCCGACGCAGATTGCCTTTTGCGCATGCCACTGAGCACTACAGAGTGTGACGCCGACGACCTCGATCACCTCGTAGCTTCTGTGTCACCAAAGTATCCCGACCTGAGCACTTTCAAAGATGAACAGCGAAAGGACACTAGTCTATCATCGTTTTGCACAGCTCCTACGGCATGCCATTTCTGTGTACACAACGGACTCCTATATAAAAAGAACTTTTCCAGCACTGGCGCACGTTTATTCCTGGTAGTGCCAGAAACCCTTCGGACAGCGATTTTAGATGTGATGCACGACGATCCTATGTCTGGACATTTAGGTTCTGCGCGGACGCTTTACCGTGCTAAGGAACGATTTTATTGGCCAGGAATGCGACAGTCAGTTGAGGCGTATGTGGCCAGCTGCACACAGTGTCAACGCCACAAACGCCCGTCTACTGCTCCGGCTGGTCTTCTACAGCCCTTGCCACCTCCAAGCACACCTTTCCAACAGGTGGGCATTGACCTCATGGTCCCTTTTTCAAAGTCGGCTAAGGGCAATCGCTGGATAATTGTATGTGTCGATTACCTCACGCGCTACTGCGAGACGACGGCCATACCAACCGCAACTGCCAGCGACGTCTCTGTGTTCCTGCTGCAGCACGTTATCCTCCGACATGGCCCACCTCAGGTGATCATCAGTGATCGTGGGCGACAATTTACGGCAGACATAGTAGAAGAGCTGCTTCGATTGAGTGAGTCCCGCCTTCGTCACTCGTCGCCATACCATCCGCAAACAAATGGGCTCACGGAGCGCACCAACCGAACAATTGTAAACATGCTCTCTATGTATGTGGCATCCGACCACAAGAACTGGGATGACGTGCTACCATTTATAACGAACGTGTTCAACACCGCTAAGCACGAGACAACAGGCTATAGCCCCCTTTTCTCTTAGCCCCTTTTTCACACAAACGCCTCGGCACACACTCGACACAGTTTTGCCCTTCTCGGCGCACGAGAACCTCTCAGTCACCGAAATCCTCTGCCTTGCAGAAGAAGCGCGTCGTATTGCTCGTCTACGCATTTTGGCATCACAGGAAAAATCGAAGGTACGCTACGACGTCCGCCACCGGCCTGTAACTTACTACCCAGGCGGCTTAGTGTGGCTGTGGACTCCGGTGCGAAGACGCGGGTTATGCTAAAAGTTCTTGGCCACATACGACGGACCGTTCGTCATTCTAGACAAAATCACGGAAGTCACATACACAATAGCTCGCCTCACGAGAAGTGGTAGAAGAGCCGCTAAGCCCAAGCAGTCCATGTCGCTCGACTGAAGTTGTACACACCATGGTGAATCGGTTACCTCGCCCGGCGGGCTTCGTCTGCGAGGGGAGGAATGTTACGCATGCCTTGGAAGAAAACGAAGATGGGTGAACATGCTGGCTGCCCCAAGCTGGAGGAAGAAAGAAGACGACGGGACTGCGATCATCAACCTGTTGGCCGCTCCGGCGCTTCTCTTTGCGACCAAAATAAACGGCCCCCTTCAGCCGTATACGTCCTGGTCCTCCTTGTGCGTAACAATATGATTGTGAGCTAAGCCGTAGCAGGGGCACTCTTTGTTATTTTGTGCAAGAGGGATTTATTAACGTGCATCGAAATTGTAAGCACTTATAAGTAAAGTGCAATTTCACAATTCTGAGAACACCAATCTCACCACGACATGACACTGGTAGGCTAGAAAAGTAACAGCTTTGCTGCAAAGATGAAGCAATGAACCTGATAGTAACAATTTGAAAGGTCACGCGCAGAATGGAAAGCAGATCGCAATGTGGCCCGCGTTCTCGCGCACAAATTACGCACAAAACGTACTCACGGGTACGGATGCACGCGAACAAGCGTCTCATTTGGTACTTAGCTGAGTCTGAAACGCGCGCGCTTTTCGCGAATGCAGACTGCAATAATTGCAGTGACCTTCGTGTACCCGGTAACTACAGCAGAATCATTCCACGTAAAGCCCGTGGCCAACCAAGGCGTACTATCCCCCCTCCTTGCCACCAGGAGATGAGGGCGCGGGAGGGAGCATCGCTCCCCTTTTCTAAGCATGGCAAAGCACGCGCAGGAAATTAGAAAATTAGAGCGGGCACCGCTGCACGATGTGGTGACGTGCGCTCATTGCGCCATCTTTCTGGTAATGTCAAAAACACAGCAGCGGTGATTGGTAGATATAAATAGCTTGCCGTTTGATATCTGAAAGACGTTTCTGGGGTTGCTTAGTAGTTAACGCCTCGCTTTCACGATGCAGAGGTCTTACGTTCGATTACGCGCGTGGAGTGCTTTTTTTGTCAATATTTTATGTCTTATGTTTTCATATATATATATATATATATATATATATATATATATATATATAATTATATTTATTGCCACCAACACATGGCAGCTGTGGCTGAGTAAACAGTCCTCCACTTCGAGTTCCTGCCTAGTGTTTTTTCTCGCGACAGACTGGTGGACGTGCTGGGTACTGTACTGCAACGTCTTATGCCTGCTGGTCCTGAACCAGAAGCAACCACCGCCAGTGCACCAGGGTCTGCTGACATCTATCGAAGCAGCCGCCGCCTTCAAGGACTACCACCATGGTACGGCCCCTTGGCAAGTTCCGTGAGGACAATGTTTGCCACATCCGCAACCCAAACCGAGCATGACCCACTCGCTAACGTACCCTGTGTCATCAACAGGTTTCGCACACCCAACCCATTCCATGGTGATGCCAGTGAGGATGTCGAAGACTGGCTTGACCATTTTGACCGGGTCGCTGCCATCAACGACTGGGACATTCGCCGTAAGATGAAGAACGTGTATATCTCCCTATTAGACGCGGCAACAGTGTGGTATGAGAACCACGAAACTTCATTCACAAGTTGGCAGGAATTCCATCGGCAGCTTCGCGAGGCGTTCAGTAAACCCGAACGGAAAGAGAGAGCGGAGCAGGCACTTTCTTCGCGATTTCAAATGCCGAACGAGAACGTCGCCATGTTTGTCGAAGAAATGTCGCGATTGTTTAGACGAGCTGACCCCCACATGCCAGAAGACAAGAAAGTGCGCCTGCTAATGCGAGGCGAAAGGAGCAACTTTTCGCGGGCCTTGTGCGCAAACCTCCTACGACTGTGCCTGAGTTCATACGTGAGGCCACAATTATGGAGCGCATGCTTCGGCAGCGGGTGTCGCAGTATGAGCGTCCGACAGCCATGTCAGCGGCGTGCTCACTTGTACCAGTAGGTGATAACAGGGAGGTCCTCACAGAACTCATACGGCACGTTGTACGTGAAGAACTTCGGAAATTTCATGCAGCGTCCCCTCCCAGTAGCGTTGCTCTTACGGACGTCGTTCGTAACGAAATCAGGCAGTTCGTTCACTCCTCACCACCATCGCAAGTCGAAGCTCCCACGCTTTCCTACGCGGATGCCCTACACGCCTCTACGCCGTCGACGGCAAATTTTGCTCATCAACCTACTGGACCCCCCGACGCTTTTCAAGTCCAGCCTATCGCCTGCCTTCCAAGGCCGATTTTCGTCCTGGCCCGCGGAAGTCTACCGTCTGGCGTACACCCGACGATCATTCTTTGTGCTACCATTGCGGCGAAGTTGGACACATGTACCGCGACTGTTACTACCGACGAATAGGCCTACGTGGATTCCACCCAGATGCACGTTGTCCACGCTATGGTGAGCGCCCACAAGAAATTGCGGATTACTTGGAAGGTAGTCATCACGCTCCTGTCCCGCCGCGACGACAGTCACGGTCACCATCACCCCGTCCGTCCACATCAACGCATCGCGCCCGACCCGCCTTTGGGTCCCCTGGTGTCAGTGGCGCAAGCCCACGCTAGGGAAACTGAAAACGGCGACCTCCGGAGGTGAGGCCGCTGTCACGCGAACCGACAAATACCCTCCGCCGCCGCTGTCTTACGACGTGCCGTTAAAGCCTGTTTGTGAAACCGCCAATAGAACATCCGCTGCCATTACCGTTTCCGTCGACTGTTATCCGGTGACTGCGCTTGTCGACACGGGAGCTGATTACTCGGTGATGAGTGCTTCATTGGCCACCCGTCTACACAAGGTGCTGAAAACGTGGGACGGCCTTCAACTAATCACCGCTGGAGGACACCTTGTATCCCCTATAGGAAGGTGCACCGCCAGGCTTGAGATTTGTGCGTCGGCTTTTGTAGCATCATTCCTCGTACTGCCCAATTGTTCTCGGCTGGTCATTTTGGGCATAGATTTTCTGCAAGAGTATGGAGCAATAATTAATCTGCGTGATTTGTTCGTCAGTTTTGTCAACTGTGTTTCTCCAGATTCCGACATCGAGAACGAACATCGTGGCGTGGCCTTACGCGTAGTCGATGATTTCGTCACGTTGCCACTTCACAGTAGTATCTTCGTGCTTGTTGAGTGTCAACGGGAGCAGCCGATTACGGGCATCGCCGAAAGTAACCTGACGTTATTGCTTGATCGGGAAGTGGCCATTGCTCGAAGTCTCGCTCAACTGCGAAATGACCAGACTACGGTTTTAGTTAAGAACTTCGGTGGCGAACACAGGCATTTTGCGAAACGCACAACCATAGCTTACTTCAAGGCATTAGATAATTTGGACGCGTTCCCTTTGATTACGACGATCTCGACTGAGAACACCTGCGATACTGGCGTGACTAGTCGCCTCAACGTCAATCGCCAGTTGGAAGAACCTAAGAAGGCAAGGCTCCTCCGTCTCCTCTCATCCTTTAGTGACTGTTTTGCCAATACCTCGAAAGTCCGGCAGACTCCTCTAATGAAGCACAGAATTATCAGTGAGCCCAACGTGCAACCCGTGCGCCAACATGCTTACCGCGTGTCGCAGAAGGAGCAAGATGCTATCCGTCATCGAGTGAAACAAATGCTCGAAGACGACGTAATTCAACCATATACTAGTCCTTGGACTTCACCAGTTGTTCTGGTTAAAAAGAAAGATGGTTCATTACGATTCCGCGTCGACTACCGCAAACTGAACAAGATAATGAAAAAAGACGTATATCCTCTTCCTCGTATTGATGACTCCTTGGATCGCCTGCGACACGCCCGTTACTTCTCTTCCATGGATCTCCGTAGTGGATATTGGCAGATTGAAGTAGATGAACGGGACCGAGAAAAAACACTAGACGGTCTCTATGAATTTAAAGTTCTCCCTTTTGGCCTGTGCTCCGCTCCAGCCACGTTCCAACGAATGATGAACACAGTTTTATATGGCTTAAAGTGGTACTCTTGTTTAGTGTATTTAGACGACGTAGTCGTTTTATCTACGACTTTTGAACAGCACATTGAGCGGCTTGAGGCGGTTCTTCTGGCTATTCGCACGGCCGGCCTCTCTCTGAAACCGGAAAAGTGTTATTTTGGATATGAGGAACTGAAATTCCTTGGCCACATTGTCAGCAGCAGTGGTGTTCGTCCCGATCCTGACAAGCCTATGGCAGTTGCTTTGTTCCCGATACCGAAATCAAAGCATGATGTACGCCGTTTTCTGGGACTTTGTGCTTATTACCGCCGCTTCGTGCTGAACTTTTCGAAAACCGTCGACCCTCTACAACAACTCGTCAAGGATGACGTCGCCTTCGTCTGGGGCCCCAAACAATCTGGCGCTTTCCGCGACCTTCAACAACGCCTACAAATGCCACCGAGCCTAGGTCACTTCGACACCGAAGCAGACACAGAAGTCCGCACTGACGCGAGCAACTTTAGCCTCAGAGCTATTCTCGTGCAATATCAAGATGGCGTGGAACGCGTCGTCGCCTACGCTAGCCGCACGTTGTCATCTGCGGAGAAGAACTACTCGATGACTGAAAAAGAATGTCTGGCGGTTGTATGGGCCATAACGAAATTCAGGCCCTACTTGTACGGACGCCCCTTCCGAATCGTCAGTAACCACCACTCTCTCTGCTGGCTAGCGAATCTGAAAGATCTTTCGGGCCGTCTTACAAAATGGAGTCTTCGGTTACAAGCATTCGATATAACGGTGGTTTACAAGTCTGGTCAGAAACACACCGACGCTGACTGTCTTTCCCGCGCACCCGTCGAGGTCACTGAAGAAGACAATGATGAAGACTTCAGCTGCCTTGCTATTCTCGCATCATTAAACGTGGCTGACCAGCAACGCGAAGACTTAGAATTACAACCACTGATCGAAAACCTTAAGGGACGTCGCCCACAACCCCCACATGAATTCGTGCGTGATTTGTCATCTTTCTGTCTATGCCAAGGCATCCTCTACAAGCGCGACTTTCATTCAATGAAAACTGTTTACCTCCTCGTCGTTCCTGCTGCTCTCCGCGATGATATTTTGCGTGCTTGTCACGACGAGCCATCGTCAGGGCATCTTGGCTTCGCGCGTACTCTCGCGCAGATCAAAGACAAATACTACTGGCGGAAGCTTACGAAAACCGTCCGGCAGTACGTCAAGACATGCACAGCCCGTCAGCGCCGCAAAACTCCAACGACGAAACCAGCCGGTCTGCTTCAGCCTTTGCGACCCCCTCACGCACCTTTTGAAAAAGTCGGGATGGATTTACTCGGCCCATTTCCGAAGTCTACGGCTGGCAACCACTGGATTGTGGTTGCCACCGACTACTTGACCAGATACTGCGAAACACAAGCCGCCCAGCGAGCAACTGCTTCCGAGGTGCGCCGCAAAACTCCAACGACGAAACCAGCCGGTCTGCTTCAGCCTTTGCGACCCCCTCACGCACTTTTTGAAAAGGTCGGGATAGATTTACTCGGCCCATTTCCGAAGTCTACGGCTGGTAACCACTGGATTGTGGTTGCAACCGACTACTTGACCAGATGCTGCGAAACACAAGCCGCCCAGCGAGCAACTGCTTCCGAGGTGGCTAACTTTTTTGTCAAGAACATCGTTCTCCGCGACGGTGCTCCCGCTATCGTCATCACAGATCGTGGTACTGCTTTTACGGCATAGTTGCTCCGACAGATCCTGTTGCTGAGCGGCACGACGCACCGAACAGCAACTGCGTACCACCCGCAGACTAACGGGTTAATCGAATGCCTTAACAAAACGATTGCAGATTGCTTTCGATGCATGTCGCCAAGGATCAGAAAAATTGGGATGAAATGCTCCCGTATATAACATTTGCTTACAATACGGCTTTGCAGGAAACCACCGGCTTTGCTCCTTTTCGTCTGGTTTACGGCCGCGACATCACCGCAATGCTTGACACCATGCTGCAACCAACTCTACCGGACACGATTACCCCGGATGCAGATGTATTTGTTCAGCGTGCCGAAGACGCCCGGCAGCTGGCGCGCATTTTATCGCGGCAAAATCAAGATGCTCGCCGGTACAACACCCACCACAGAGCAGTAATATACGAACCCGGTGACCTAGTCCAGGGTTTGGACTCCTATACGTCAACGGGGACGCTCAGAAAAATGGTTATGTCGGTACTTCGGACACTACCGAGTTCTTCATCGCCTCGGCGAAGTCGACTACAAAATTGTCCCAGCAGACACGTCACACCGTTCTCGCAGACCACGCTCCTCGAATGTGGTTCACGTCTCCAGGATGAAGCCGTACTATTCGCGTTGACTGCAAGTCAAGAACTTTGTGATGTGGCAATAGCCTTCAAGACTATTGTGCATTACTTTCGTGCTTTTTTATTTTTAATCTCGTCATTTTTCTTTTCAAAGGACACAGACATTTCTGATTACCTTTCGATGTTTTTCGGAGCCATGGTATTCATGCGATGCTTCTTCTTCTTTTTTTTTCTTTGGGGAGAGGGTCATGCCACGCTGCGTTGGTGGCAGAAGACGAGAGCGAAGAAGTGAATATATATATATATATATCTATATATATATATATATATATATATATATATATATATATATATATATATATATATATATATATATAAATACGGTGCATGATGCCGGCGTCGACGCCGACACCGGCGACAAAATTCAGCCGAGAGTGTCCATATAATTGCTCTCGCAATAAAGCACTCGAAAGGAAAATGCGGAGATAGAAGTCCTCGTGAAATTTGCGCGTCAAACACCGTGACGTAGTACATTTTCAAGGCGTATACTGGGTCCTGCATAGCCTTTTTGATAAAAAAATAAAGTATTGTCTTCTGTCCGTTCTATATATCTAGCATACGAAGTTTCACAAAACTTTACTGAGCCAATGTCGCCAAATACGAAAAATAGATTTTAAATGCGGATTATTTCTTAGCCGCATGATGTCGCGTTTCGGCGGTGGCGCCGTCCACGCCCCCGCACTGCGCATGCTCGCGTCTCGTGCAAGCCCAAGAAGGCACCCGAAAAACTGTCACTCCTTCCCTCTCTCTCGCCTACATGTAAACAGTGGATCGCGCTTTCGGAATTCATTCAAGGGTGTCTTTACTTGGCTCCCTAATAAAGACGAAATATCAATTAGGCCTTCTGAAAACATACCCTATTACGCAACAGTCACGCGATACACCACCCCTTTGTGAAGCGTTAAGTCGAGTTCCGCCCGTGGAAAGATGTGGATGGCAATATTTGAAATTTGCTACGTCACGCGTTGACATTTCCTCATGAAATTCAACAATGAAAATTCCACCCTTATTTCTCCGCTAATAATAAACTCATCATAAGTGAAACTTATGACATTAGAACTCTCAAGTGCAGGTAATCCCTCTAAACCGAGCTATTGTTTTTTTAGTGTCCCTTTAAACCACATCGAAGTGTGGACTAGTCGCAGAGAATTGAATCTGCACCCTTGAACTTAGCAGAAACTTACGTGTTGCGTGTTGAGGCGTATCTTCAGGGAGCTGGCGGAAGCACGACTCGTAACTCTGCACGCTAAGTAAAGTACCTTTTCAACGAAGGCTCCTCAGGTTTCGCCATGATCCCCGCTGAGCGGAGTGACCTCCCCCTCTTCTCGACTCCTTAAGAATGCGCTGGTGAGGAAGCGACGCCAGCGTGCGTCAAGGCCTGACCACACGCACCCACTGCAGCGTCCCAGCGTGGTGATTTTTGACGCGGTGCCACGTCCTATCTCTATAGAGAGAGAGGGCGCATAGCTACGTGAAGCTGCCCACTCTCTCCATAAGGAGAGGGCTGGACTCCGCGTCAGAAAGCTACCCGCCGCCACGCTACAACGGCTGAGTGGGGTGAGGCCTTTAGCTCATTTTCCGCCGGAAAGGAGCTGCTTCCCTTCTCCGTTGGAACTATACCAATGCCTAGTTCCGATTCCCGTTGTCACTTTCATCGTGCGATGGGCGGAAAGAAGGCTGGAGCAAGTGCCCGTTGGTTCACGTGAGACATTACGTCATCATGGGGCAGCGCCATAACTGCCCGCGAAATGTATGCATCTCCAGCATTGATTCCCATGAAGTTTCTGTTGAATGAATACGGTTGGTTGGTTTGTGGGGTTTAACGTTCCAAAACCACCATATGATTATGAGAGACGCCGGAGTGGAGGGCTCCGGAAATTTCGACCATTTGGGGTTCTTTAACATACACCCAAATCTGAGCACACGGGCCTACAACCTTTTCGCCTTCATCGTAAATGCAGCCGCCGCAGCCGGGATTCGACCCAGTGACCTGTGGGTCAGCAGCCGAGTACCTTAGCCACTAGACCACCGCGGCGGGGCGTTGAATGAATACAGTTCTTGACACCTGCCATATTTACGGGAAACGGATACTGCGTTCGTAAACCTTACACGAGCTGTAGGAGCACTTACCAAATACTAATGCGGCTACTAAACGATATTGTAAGACGCATGAACGGAGGTAAAGTGCTAGAGGCCCATGTACAGTACGATATGAGTGCTCGGTAAAGATCACCAGAAGGTACGAATTTCCTGAGCTCTCTCCTATGACGTGCCTTTTAATCATAGCTTGCTTTTGGCACGTGAAAAAACCTCCAAATCATTATTGACGACTTCACGTGCATTGCAATATTGCATTAACAGGGCTGTACTTTCGTCTGTCGCCACTTCAGCGAAAGTGCGGTGCCGGTCCTCGCTGCAGATCTGTCAAGTGCGCCAGTACCCAGGAACTTACTTCCGGTGTGGCACGACGTTCCTCAAGAACACTTACCCGACTCACCCTCCGGTTGACGAATACTGCAGGTGGGCTAATCCCTAAAGTTTCGAAAGAATGTGAACGCGATATTGTTCTAGGGACCATGTCACAGACTCTGAAGTCGAAGTCAGCGGAGTTCGCTGTGAGCGATAAATCCTTTTTTGTCCATGAGCGTGAAAAATCATGTTAAGTGCAAATGTTTGAAAAGATGCACCGACGTACTATACCCCCCGATGCGAATTATGAGCGCAGCTTCGTGTCTGGGCCACGCCAACTGCGTGTGAACTTCTAGCTATCCGCAGTTGTAGCAATGTAACAGTCGTTGCACGCCACAGACGCTGCCAGCACACTAACGCCACGCACATCACCCAGCGTTGCAAGCCCCGCGAATGGAGCGATACGCCAACAGCCCCGTCAAAGGCCTACTCTGGCGGTTCTTAGAGGCCAATATATCTCAATGAAATTCGCTGGGTACGTTCCCTTCCATATTTCCGTCATTCACGTTAAATTACAGACTTGAGAGATGCGTTGATTGTTGGTAAAATAATTTTAAAGATCGCCTTAGAAAGCTCATTTCGCTTGCCATAATTATTGGCAACACTGTCTGTGTAACGGCATGTTTGGCATGTCAATCGATGTGACGCAGCCGATGGCACCGCTACTGCGGCCACTACAGCATTTATTGTGCTGGCTACATAAAAGGCGACGGTGGTGGTGTTTGGCGCGGGTATAGCACAAGAAAGTTTTTTTTTTCCTTCCTCTGTGGTGTTTGGCCGGCGCTTCGCTTGTCTGGCTTTCACAGCTTTCATACTACGTGCCGGCGGAACCAGTATACAGCCTCCAGTTCTTACCAAAATATACATCATACGCAGTTAGGGCCGGGTTGCAGTTTGCATCTTTTGCTTATTAAAATTATTTTCGAATTTTCTTAGCATTTCACCTATTGTACACGTTACAAGAGTGCCTCAGGAACATAAAAAACACCATAACCTTGACATGGTCGAAATGTCGCGGGAGTTGACCTTGAAGACAAGCGAAGTGAGGCGCGGTGCACGTGCCAGCCCTGCATGCGTATGAACCAAGGAGATTTAAAAAATTCCTTGAGTCAAAATTTTTGACCTCGAGTGAAGCCGTGCGAATCAAAGGATGGCGGCTACGGCAGCCATCTTACTAGTGACTTGATGAGCTGTCAGCGTTCCACGATTGAGACAGAGAACTTCATTGCAAACTGGCAACAACGTTTCAGGTGAGTACAAATGTCTGGCGTAACAAAATCACTTCAGTGGCGTGTACAAACAACAGAACATAGACAGGGTGAAAGACACAGCACTTCAATATTCTCACAGATCATGAATCACTCAAGAAAGAAAAGACAAAAAATACGCAAAAAGCAGTACGTTGGGAGAGAGTCATATATTATGTGTAACGAGAAGCAATTTTTTTTCTGAGTTAAAATGGCTGTAAAGGAATTTCAATATTCCTACACCAAACTCTAAAAAAACGTGTATGCCACCTGAGAAGGTGTTTTTCTCTCACGCCCAACGAGTTTAACGTGGCGACCTTTTCGGGTAGGATATTGCTCAAAGTGCGTCCTTGTGTTACTAGTTTTTTTCAGTAAGCCTTTAATTATAGACAAATTTTACAGGAGATTGAGTCACTGATACTAGTCTCCATGGATTATTTCTTTGGAAGCAACTATCTTTTAATATATAACCAACATATCCTTTACTCTAACAAATCAAATCCACTGGATTGTTAGGCGAGCAACACCAGAAAATAGCATGTATTTGAAATCTTTGGAGGGCGAAAGCTTCCTTAACTGCTGCTGGCAAAGCGTTGCGGAAGCTTCCAATCCAGGATCTTTTTTTTAAACCTCCTTGGTATGAACTCCGACCGAGGGGCCAACGCACGTAACGGAAAAGGTAAGCGAGATCAATGGCCTGTGATCCGTGACACAGACTTCACACGTTCGCTCTCTTTCGTTTTCTCTCACTTTCTTGCGTCCTCGTTCGCTATATTGGTTATGCCGCCTACCCTAGACCACAATGATGCCACGCAAGCAGAAATTCTGATTTGGTGCTGGGCTTTAAAAAAAAGCAAAAGTTCGTGCTGTATTGAAAAAACCCAGGAACTAAGCATGTCGTCGCATGCTTAACGATTTCGACGCGCGCATTTAACGGCACAAATAATTGGGCTGGTTAATTTAATGCAATCAGTGATTCTATAGCTAGCTCTGAAAATCCAGCTAGGGATAGAGGAAGACGCCCAGAAGCGCACGTCCATTCATCCTTATTCGTCCCTGTCGTTTCACCCCTGTGGCCTCATTGCTTCGTAATATTTAGCTCTATATATGCAGGTGTCATGTAATGCAAGGAGTTTGGCTAAATGATGTATTATCACGCGGCGGAACTGTCTAATCACACCAACTGCGCAACAGGCACGTGTTTTAAAAGGCCAGTCCTTTGCAAATCATTTGCGGAATAATTGATTATCATCATCAGCCGATCAACACCAATCAATATGTGTAAACCTGCATACGTGAATGTATCTCCTATCAGACACACAGGGGTAGAGGAACAGTACTATAAACTTTTTTTCCAAGCTTGACCTTTTCAGCTTCTTGTATGTGTATCTACATACACGCATACACACGAGCGCTAATGAACGTTCATATATGGTTCGGAGCAGCGCTGGAATAAAATCTTGGCTGTGACACTCCGCGGTTACATGCCATTTCAGCAGAACGCGTTAATTCAATCTATTATTTGATGTAACACAGTTGCATGCGCTGACATGTAGCGCTGTTGCGAATCGATAGACGAATGAATCTACGTGAGGGGGCGTGGTCTTTGAATCGCTGTGACGGCAAGCGCCACCAAGATGTTTACGCACCTTCTCCGAGCCCTGTAGCTTGTACCACAAAGTTTCATAACAGCAATCTGGAGGGTAATGTGGCGCTCATGTCCGTAGGCGCACCAACGCCTTGTAATTCAGCCTGCATGGAAATGCCATGGGTGGTACACGGACTTGCCTAAGCTTTGTCGTGACATCTCCGCTTCGCTCTTGTGGCTTGCAGCTGCTTTGTCCCTAGACGAGGTTCCATAAAAGTTCAGCTTTGCGATTTACCCTTACAGACTGGTCCATTCAAATCAGCAAACTAGGTTCAAGACCAACTATTCTTTTACCCTAAACAAAAGCAACGAAAGCCATACAAAAATAAGGCAGCATTGTACTAGTGGTGCCAAGCTTGAAAGAAGTACTGCGTTGGGCAGCCTTCTTCGTTTGTTTTCAGTTTTTTTATTTCTCTCTCTGTATTTTTTTTTACTTCTAATATATATTTCTGCCTGGTTAATAATTTTTCTTGCTGTATCTATTTTTATTGCTATAATTAGCCTTTATTTCTCTCACTTTCTGTTTCTCGCTTGTTCCTTTTTAGTTTCTCTATTTGGTACGTCCTTTTGCTGCTTTACGCCAAACGACCACAGCATACGAAAAGCCAGGCCCCTAGGGTGCTGTTCACTTAGTCACATCAAGGCACTCCTGAAACGAGAAGAAGAATATTACTCTTTGGTGCTAGCTAGCACGTGCTCAATACGCTGGGGAGGGCTATGCCGTTCGTGGTTTTGCCTGCATGATGCCAAACCACGACGGCAGCATACGACAGCATACGACCACCGCGACCCCTCAGGTCACCACAAGCGCCTCGGAAGCTGCAAGCACGAAGACTGTGCAAAACCGTGCACTGCCTAATTTTTCGTGGTGCATGAATGGTCGCAGTGCTGTATAGTTATTCTTGTAGCAAATATTGTAGGAAATTCAATGAATGGTGCCAACTGTCTTTCAATTATGACATTCCCCCCCCCTCACACCTTCCTACCCAGATTACCGTGGCGAAGCTAACCCAGACCTGGACCGCCCATTCACGCTCAGGGAGCTGGAAGCTGCCTTAGCCACTCAATCTACCCGCTCGGCACCCGGTGAGGATGAGATAACATATACTACACTACGTAATCTCCCCGACAACGTGAAGGAATTCCTCTCACACACATTAAACGAAGGATGGAACAGCGGCTGTCTTCCAAGCTCTTAGACATCCTCTCTAATTCTCATGATTCCGAAGCCGGGCAAACCTCCATCTCTATCTAACCTTCGCCCTATCTCCTTGACGTCATGCGTTGGCAAGACTCTTGAGCGAATGACCTTGACTCAATTGTCTGATTTTATTGAGGCGATAGAGTATTTCCCTCCTTCTCTTATTGGCTTCCGACGCCACGTTTGTGCGCAGGACATGTTCCTTGTTCTTCAGCATGCTTTTCTTTCACCTTCTCGTAGTCAGATCCATGCGCTTGTAACCGTCGATGTACGGAAGGCATTCGATGGCGTGAGTCATGACCAAATACTCGCTCAGCTTTCCTCCCTGTCATGTGGCTCCCGCATGATTTCTTCCATCCGATCATTTCTTTCCAATCGAGTTGCTCGCTTTAGAGTCGATACTCATTTGTCTAACCCACACTCCCTCACCCGCGGCACTCCTCAAGGTGTCATACTATCCCCTACTCTTATTTTTATGGCTATGGCCCCCCTTGCCTCCCAACTGTATGAAATACCTGACCTCCACCATATTTTTTATGCAGACGACATCACTCTCTGGTGTACGTCTGGATGTCCCGACCACGTGCAGGATACTTTGCAACGTGGCTTGGACCTTATCGCTTCCTTTCTCGCTGCTGCTGGCCTGTTCCTTGCACCGGAAAAATGTGAACTACTTTTGCTTAACCGGTCTTCGTACCAGCGCTCCCACAATACGCTCATCTCCCTACATATTTCTAGCTCTCTCATCTTGACTGTTCAGCAATGCAAAGTTCTTGGCTTCCCTTTGCACGCGACAAACAACGCGCAGGCCCTACATCACGCTGTGAGGACTTGCCACTCGGTGACCCACCTTCTG
Source organism: Rhipicephalus microplus (assembly GCF_043290135.1). Lineage (NCBI taxonomy): Eukaryota > Metazoa > Arthropoda > Arachnida > Ixodida > Ixodidae > Rhipicephalus > Rhipicephalus microplus. Next base: position 98,562,334 of record NC_134709.1, read on the forward strand.
CGACGCATTGTCACTCGGCAGTCGGGGCTCCACGAGGCTCATGCGTACCGGGTTGCACATGCGCTTGCCCTTAACAAGTTCTTGTACTTTGTACCCTACGTTCAATTAACCCAAACGCAACTCAACACGCTCGAAAGAGCTCTATTAGGCCTCTACAAGGCAGCTCTAAACCTCCCTGTCAGTACCTCTATCGCTAAGCTCTTTGCCACTGACCTCTTCCATCCACTACGTTCTCTTATTTCTCTGCACCACGACTCTCAGATTGCCCGTCTTTCTCTCACTCGTCAAGGCCAATGGCTATTAGCCCAAGCCCGGTATCCCTCACATTCCCGTTTCCGTTCCCGCCTTGCCTTCTGCCGCTAGCACCGCTGCTTCTAACCTTCGCATCCTTCCCCTCCCATCCAATATGTATCCCGTTTTTCACACCGGCCGGCGTCATGTGGCAGCACAGCATCATTCTCCTCCTCTCTCTACACAGGGAGTTGCCTACACGGATGCCTCATACATGGCTCCTCGGGGCTCGTGTGGCTACGTTGCCTACCATCCACACCTTTCGGCACCTGACACGCACACCAGCGGGCCATACTTACACCCACCAAATGTACTTTCGCTCGAGGTCCTTTCCATGGTCCATGCCATGCTGCCATTTTCCTCCCTCCCTTCTCTCCCAGAGTACACGATTTACTCCGACTCTCACACCACCATCCGTCACATACAGAACAACACGTTGCCCCGTGCTCTTCAACAGGAGGTCGAGCGAGCGGCCTCTGCTTTTCAACCCTCCGTTGTCTTCCTCCGCTGGGTTCCAGGCATTCGGGTATTAACAGCAATGAGCTAACTCATCAGCTTGCCCGCGATATATTGCACCGGGCACCGTTCATTTCTTCGCCCACACCTTCGGAAGACAGTGAGAGCTCCGTGAATAACGATGGGCAGATCTCCTTGCGTCATACTATCAAGGAGGTATATCTCCAGCTCCGGCCCGACAAGCGTTTTTACCGTTTCCCTCATCCATCATTCACTGCGCTCAAGGCTCGAACTCTACAGCACATCCAAATGAACTGCCTGATAACCCCCTCTCCCCTTTTCCTTTATAAATATAGGTATAACACCTGCTGTCCTAATTGCCCCTCCCCATACGCTGACCTGTCACACTGCCTGTTTTACTGCTCAACTGTTCAGCAATCCAGCTATTACCCTCCGCCATCCCTTTCCATCACCTTCTGGCTCGACTGGATCGGCGCCGAAGGGGAAGAAGAACAGCGTCGACTGGTCGCACAGCCGGTCGAAATGCTCGGCCTGTAAAATGTGGCTGAATAAAAGTCTATTACTACTACTACTGACATTTTCTGGTGACCTTCTTCTGCCACTTCTTTTTTTTTCAAAGTTCATTCGCTGTGTTGCTCGCGCTGCTGTTACAGGTTTTACGTGGAGTTCCCGTTGTGCATCCAAGAGCTCGTGCAGTGCCACTCTCCCAGCGACCTCCAATCGTATCTGGCACACTTCACGGCGGTGTTCACGGACGGCTACGCAGAACTGTGCAAGCATCGGAACGTAACCGGTAAGGGCCAAACTAAGTGAAACGGAGTCTTACACAATGAAATGTCACCAAGATCACAAACTGTACATTGCGGCAGCGGCGTAAATTACGGGGCCCACTCCTTCCAATTGCTCGCGCATGGCAGTGCTGCTACGCTGTCGCCGCCCGAATGCCCGACTCTTCACGGCTGATTGACGGCAGAGCTTCGACAGCGCTGCCGCATGCGAGTTAAGGCATGCGGCAGCGCTGTCGACCAGTCCTCCTGGGACTCCGCCCTTCGAAGCACAGAGCTCATCGCCCAGCTCAAGGCTGTCCAGAGGGCCCGGGCCGTCGCCGAGAGACTCTGTCTACCGGTCCCGACCTGGGTGGAGCCGCCGGATTGATGGCGGGGCTTTCGGCACCGCTTTCTTTCCTCTCAGGACCTTAATAAAGTTCATACTCACTCACTCACTCACTCACTGCGAGTTAAGGCCTGACCGCACATACGCGTTGCAGCGAGTCAACGCGCGTGTTTATGACGCAAGACTGCATCCTCTTCCTACGAAGAGAGAGGAGGCGCAGCTTCGTGCAATCTTTTTGCCCTATAGGGAGAGGGTGTGGCGTCGTGTCACAAGACGTGCGTTGACGCACTGCAGCGGGTATGTGGTAGGACCTTCATAGATGCTAGTGGCGTTTCAATTGCAGATGACCCGAAGCATGCGCGCCTCTGCGTCGGTTTGGCATACGCTTGGCATCACTCGGTTTGGCATCACTCGACACTTTAGTTGGGGCTTGTTACACACTTCTTGTGAAGCCTCGCCGATCTAACATCAGCGTGCGGCAGACTCACAGGCTTCCACTTTACGCTTCGGCATGCGACGCCTGGCTTCCAAGGGGTACATTTCAAAATTATTTGCAGGTCGGTAGACCCGTGCGAAGTTGCATGTGTGGTAATAATTGTGTCTGACTGACCTACTCATAGAGCTGACACGGACATTTGAATAAAAGCAGACGTGCCTTTAATTAAATCAAAGACAAGGCAAGAACATACAAAAGTGACGAGGAAATACAATGATACGCGCGATGAAAAGAACATCTACAAAACCAACTATTTTCTAAAAGAACGCTACACAGCAACTACAAGTAAACACAACGTGGAATGTTAATAAAATAACAGCACATGATGGAACTGAAAAGATATGAAAGGAGAATTACAGAAAGGTCGTTCTTGCACTTCTGAATTACTACATGTGACGCAGCACACACGATGCAACTATTCAAAGCAGTGCCTGGAAGTGTGTTCCAAGTACAAAGGCCTCCTCCCTTCCCCGAAGGGGCGCGCTGGCGAGAATTCCAGAAGCTTTTGACAAGGATTTACCCAACAAGTCAGCAACTTCTGCGATACTACTAGCCCCACACTATCACCCCTCTCCTACAAGTCAGCTGTGTTGCTCTGATGATACAAACCCATGACTACAGATTTAAACCATTAGCATTGTCGCCTGGTCGTGACGTTGACGAAGGAAGACTAAACTCTTCATGCGGGCGAACTTCGGCTTCTGAAACGAACGAATAAAACACGGTCATACGTGTTTTGCATGATTAGTGGTGGCAACAGCCTTTGGCAGTCGAGTTATCTACCACTTAGTCAAGCACGTCGGGTTTTTATACATGCGTTATCGAGCGTCCCAGCATTATCACTGGTGGCCACGTGAGCTATCGAATGAACTAGAAGACTCTTCGCGTCTTGCGCGCAACCTTAACGGAACAATGTCAAACAGTCGCGAAGTTTTTTGAACACGAAATTTGAAATTGATAAAAAAAACATGGAATTTGGAAGCATCAAAACGACATGCACGTCACTATATTGTCATCTCCCCCGCTTCTCTTTTTGGCAAGTCTTCTCGATTCAATAAATGTTCTTTAGCTTGGGTATGCGTAGAACTTACCACAATAAAGCGTGTTCACATCACGCGCATTTTAAACTGCGAACTTGCAGAACTTCAGTTTCACAATTCCTAATAGGCACAGTGTTTTTCTGTGTTGATTTCGAGTTAGCAGTTTCTTTCACTTAATACCGGACACTGCAGCCGCAATCCACGGTCTACTTTCCCACGGCTCTTCCGCCACGTGTCTGATGAAACCTTTTCGTTAATGAGGCCATCAGCAAATGATTGTGCAATGTAAAGTGAAACTAACTGATAAGCATTGATAACGGCATGATGAGCGGCAAAATTTTTCTTTATAAGAGACATAACCTGCACATTATATTGTCACATGGTCACGACGTTGAAGAAGACAGCAGTCCACAGGTTAAAGAAAAAACTCGTCGTTTGAGCGCACATGTGCCCAGCAAACAAAAAGTCAAACTACAACCAATACACGCTGTGCAGTGGCAGTGGCGGACACAGCGTCAGTTGTAAATAATTTGATTTCTGGTTAGGTGCGTCGGCATATCTGCATGCGGCATCGAACATTCGACTCTTATGGCTCGTGGCCGTGAAAGTTCCAGAAGAATATTAAGTGTTCTGGTTTAACGTCTTAAACCACGATATAATAATTAGAGATTATGAGATATGATCATGGAGAGCATCGGAAATTTCTATCACGTGGGGTTCTTTAACGTGCACCTAAATCTAAACACATGGGTGAAAATGTGGCCGCCATGGCTGGGATTCGATCCCGCGACCTGCAGGTCAGCAGCTGAGTGCATTAGCCACTGCACCACCATGGCGCGTGACAGTTTCAGAATAAACCGAACTGTTGGAGTTTGCGGGTTCAATTCTATCGAAAAATCGTAAAATATCTTTGAAGGTTCCGAGAGATGCGGGTGCCGTTAGCAAAAGTCAATGTCCATACGTGCGACACACTGGTTGCATAAAAATACAAAACGAAGTGGGCTTGGCAATATCTCCCACGCTGCTTTCGAGTTGCGCTTTTTAGTGGTGCTCGTAGAAGGTCACAGTAATTGATTTTACACATGTGTATTACCTACCTATCTTCCGTGTTTTTCAGTGCCCTGCACCAAGCTGCGTCTGCTGAGGGCCTTCTTCTCGTGTGGCGTGACGTACTACGAGGCGCGCCACAAGAATGCCCACTAGTACCGCTTCGCCCAGACTGGAGAGTGCGAGTATGTTGAGAGCTAACAACCCACGCAGTGAGGTGGCGCTGCAACCTATAATTTCACCGATAGGTCTTTAATAGGGCCCCAAAACCACCCCCAGTTCTACTACGTAAAAGCAGTTTTTTTTTGTCTTATATACCCTATCTTCAAGGGGCAACACTTTTTGAGGGGCCACGAAATACTGACGATATTCTATGGCACCGAGAACACGCGAGTCAAATTTTATAGCGACGCACATGGCCTGAAATTTAAAATAAATTTTCAAAGTAAGCTGTAGATTTCTCTTCTCTCGATAATAGACGCTACCAGCTCAAAAGCCACTCATCACAACCGATGTACAGCCATTAGCTGCTGTGAGCTTTGCATGCTCGTTTATTACTGCGGTCACCGTGTGAGGCAGCGTCTCGTCGGCGCGTACGCACACCATGGCGTTAAATATCACGTATTCGAAGAAAGAAGAACAAAGAAAAAGTGCTCAAGGTCGCGAGGTGCACGTGACGTCTTTTCTTTCCACGCGCCGTCCTTGCTTCCGTACATAGCTTGCAACGTTTTTGTCGGGATGAGAGAAAAGGGAATGCAGTTGCAGTAAGTCTTTGCAAATCCGCTTGTACCGGACGGATTCTAAAATTTTTTGCGGTGATGATTTCAGGAGACAATAAGCTGCTTCGGTTAATTCATACCATGGCTACTGAAAAAAATGTTGCAGGGTGTTTTTCAGTCTTATCACCGGCTTCGTTTCTTCATAAAGCACATTTTCAATGTCGGAACTAAGTGCTGAGCCAACCGGGATTTCGTGCTTGTAGCCTACAAGTTGTTATCTGCGCAGCCGGAAAAATACAAAATAAAGCGAAATCAGTCAACTGCGCACGGCAGTCGTGCGAAATAAGGACGAACGGATCGGGAGACTGCGTGCCTAAGCAGGGCAGGAGACGACATTTCTCGTGTACGGGCCAACAAAGAATATGCATCCCAATTACGTCACGTGATACACCAGTCTGGTGTCACAAAGTGCGCTGAAACGACGAGAAGTCTGAGCGAGCTTCAAAAATTTTGAGCCAAAAATAATAATTCTGAGTGAGCTCCGAAAATTTTGCCGACCTATTTTTATACATAGTCTTTTAGCGTTAATTATCAAGTGATCTGCAGTTATTATCATAGTGAGAAGACGTCTAGTTCTTCCTTTGACAAAAGCACATACACCCTGAATAACCCAGGGATCACGACTTGACCGATGGACTCGCACCTCACACACTCGGTTGGAATGCCTGAGAGAGGCAGCGGGTGTCAAATAGTAAAATGTGGTCTGTACGTTTTCGAGCAGTCCGTCGTTATTTACAAACAGACAGCCAAGTTTTAGCTTGATCTCAGAACATATATAATGCCAATAGTATACCTGTCACCCCTTCACCCATGCAATTGTACCGGAAATTATCATAACGGGAGCCATTATTCTGCTGAGACCTTTCTGCTTTGTGAACAAGGTGCGCTGTCTTTCTGCCTCTTTCTCATTCGCTTGTGGAGCGACCTCATTGCGGTCGCCGAGAGATGGCGCCACGTGCGCTTGTTGACGCGTGTGCGTGACGTCCATTGAGGGATGGATGGAAGGGCAGTGGCGGGAAAGTAAGGAACACGCCAAACAATAAGATCTCACAGTAACCATGAAAAGTATGGGATCAGGAAAGTCAGAATTCAACGTTGTTGGTGGAAGCGATAGAACGTAGAGAGGGCTGTTGGAGAGCGTGGGGACATTTCATATAAATGTGACTCAATGGGAATACTCATAACATTTACCCAGACAACATGCAAAATATTCAGGCCACGCAGCATAACCGCATGCAAGGATTCTTTTTTCTTTAGGACGAATAGCAAGCATTTTATTTCAAATTAAATACCGGATATAACAAACGCTTGCCGTACCTGTAACGAAAGGCTAGTTGTAGATACAATAACAAAGAAGTCCTCGGAAATGTTAGCGCAGCAGGGAATAGAGAACAAAAAAGTGGGTGTACCAATTGCAATAAACAAAACTGCCAATATAGATTGGTAAGATCAATTGAAATCAACATACATTATATTACCGAAGAGCAAGGTAGGGCCAATGTACAGATGTATTGAAAAAATACAGACATGTTTAGGAGACATGTAAGGACGGAGGAAGCAGCTGAGCTGGTTGCCTTCCCCTCCTTTATTCATCTGTCCTTACCATCCTTTTCCCTTCCTATCTCCTATCGGTGATATACTTTAGGTGGCTACGTTATGCTGCATCCTCCCCTTCGGTGCATAGGTCGGCAAAACTTTCGGGGCTCACTCATACTCACTCACAAAACGAATTGCGGGCTCCCGACTCACTCGGACTGATACTCACCGAAATTTTCCTGAGCCGAACTCACTCGAACTCACAGTCACTAAAATGTTCTTCGGAACTAACTCAAACTAATACTCACAAAAGTATTACTCACCAGGACTCACGGTTTGATCTGAGTCTGAGTGAGTTCGCCGACCTATGTTTTTGTGTACACCACACCTTCACATCAACCCTCCTCACTTTTGCTTTTCTCAATATACTATACAACGCTGTAGAACAATTCACCCCTTCCCTTCCTAGTTTCCTTTCTCCTCACCCTCAGCTCCATTTCCCATCTTCTTGATGTGCTGTAGTGTACAAAGCTATGCAACGATTTACCCTCTCGCATCCTCTTTTCATTTCCCCTCACCCCCACTTCCATTTGCCGTCTCCTTGATACACTATATTACAGAAACCTACGCGATGATGTACCTACTCCCCTCCTCATTCCTTTTATCTTTACTCCCCCTTCTTTTTCCCACCTCCTTCATACACTCACTATACAAAGCTACGCAATGATTTACACTCTTCCTTCCTCAATTCTTCACTGTGCACCCCCACTTACCTTTGCCATACCACACTATGCATGGGTACGCGATCCACGGCCATTGGCAGACTTGAGCATCGTGAGGACACCACGGACCTTGCGCTCGTCGTCACACTGGAAGTGTAGGGCGCGCGTTCTGAAAAAAAATGGCTCAAAGACTCAACACACGTGCGTCACGTAACTTATTCTCCCATGTTATTTCTCCTTGCTTAACTTACAATGTACTCGTCGGGTCCTCAGAAACAACTTTCACATACGGCAAATCTCCAATTTCGCTCATCCTTAAAGGACCCCTAAAGTTGTTGCAAAGTGTGGCAGCTTGGGCTAGTTGGTACGGCATGACGATAGTTATAGCGCGAGAACAAAACGACAACACAGAGACAAGAGTTCAACATAAAAACAGGTATGCAGCATGCTCCCGGGAAGATGTCTATAGGACCCCCCTTTATGCGGTGCTTGTTATGTCGGAACGACCGGAAGGTGTCTGAAGGATCGGCTGAGAGAACACGATAACAATGTTAGAAACGCGCAAGATGGTTTTCTTGCTCAGCACTCCACCGAGTGCAATTGGGTGCCCCTTTTAAGGACACAGCGACGCTGTACAAGCACAAAGATGAGCGCACATGAGTCATTGTCGAGGCCGCGCAGATGGCACGCGAACAGGTGCCTTGTAAGTGTGGCAGCTTGGGCTAGTTGGTATGGCATGACGATAGTTATAGCGCGAGAACTAAACGATGACACAGAAACAAGAACGACACGAAAGACACGAGCGCTAACTTCCAACTGAGTTTATTGCGCAGAGCACGAAAATATATAGACGGAGACAGTAACCATCTGATAAAACCATATGGCACAAAGAGCAGAAAATGAGTAAGAGAAAAACAAAGACAAAAAACACAAAAACAAAAGCACAAAAAACGGCAAAAAATTCTATAAGAAAACTAAACAGAAAAATAAGATAAGATAACTACCTGCGCACACCGAAACCTTCGAGGAACCTGAGTTCCTTCTCGGACAGAGCCACGGAGGGCTTGCTAATACAAGGCACCTGCTCGCTCATCTCTGTGCTTGTACAGCGTTGCTGTGTCTGTGCTTGCACAGCGTCACACCCGATTCATTGTCGAGGCCGCGCAGATGGCACGCGAACAGGTGCCTTGTATTAGCAAGCCCTCCGTGGCTTCATCCGAGAAGGAACTCAAGTTCCTCTAAGGTTTCGGTGCGCGCAGGTAGTTATATTATCTTTACCTTTCTGTTTCGTTTTCTTATATATTTTTCTTTGCTGTTTTTCTGTGCTTTTGTTTTTGTGTTTTTGTCTTTGTTTTCCTCTTACTCATGTTCTGCTCTTTGTGCCATGTGGTTTTATCAGATGGTTACTGTCTCCGTCTATATATTTTCGTGCTCTGCGCAAGAAACTCAGTTGGAAGTTAGCGCTCGTGTCTTTCGTGTCCTTCTTGTCTCTGTGTCGTCGTTTTGTTCTCGCGCTATAACTATCGTTATCGAGGTGCCTTCTATTAGCAAGCCCTCCGTGGCTCTGTCCGAGAAGAAACAAAGGTTTATCGAAGGCTTCGGTGCGCGCAAGTAGGTATATTATCTTTACTTTTCTGTTTCGTTTTCTTATAGATTTTTCTTTGGCGTTTTTCTGTGCTTTTGTTTTTTTGTTTTTCTCTTACTCATGTTCTTCTCTTTGAGCCATATGGTTTTTGTCACATGGTTACTGTCTCCTCTATATATTTTCGCGCTCTGCGCAATAAACTCAGTTGGAAGTTCTCGTGTCTTTCGTGTCCTTCTTGTCTCTGTGTCGTCGTTTTTGTTCTCGCGCTATAACTATCGTGGTTGTGGAGGTCACTTTGTGAAAAATAAATATTTTATTGAAACCATTCGGTGGTTAAACGAAAAAATATGTGCCAGGGGCCCTTTATGCATGTATTTTTTGGGGGAATCACTTCCTGCAGTTGCCATGTGTTGATACATGACCATGAAAGAAGACTAGAGATAAGCGTCCACATTTTAACAATTTCAGAGATCAAGATCGGTATCGATATGTTATGGAATCCTTTTACAAAATCTACTCTAATAATGACTCATATACTGTATGTGTAAAGAGAACTTAAATGACAGTGTTAGCTACCGACATACTATGCGACCAGTCCTCCGACCACCTTTGCCTTGGCGCCCCTATGCCTCTTTTACTGGCCTGGTCTTCGCAGGAGTCGTTTTCAGTTAATGTGGCCCGCTAGCGGAGATGAGTTCGAGAACTATAGCATGAGCGAAACTCTTCTATTCACTCATCTCTGATTAATAGTATACTTCCAACTAAAACCTTATCATACCTCGGTCGCGCAGTGAAGACGCCGCATCGCTTCGTGCAACTCGACTGGCAGACATCGTGCGACCAGCCCAAGGCCATCAGAAGCGTCGTACTGTGCGGCGTCGCCTTCGATCGTATGCTACTGTCGTCGCTGAATGGTTCCGTTGTTGCAATCGACAAGCCGGCACGACTCGCTACCGTGTGCCCGTGAGTTTCTCCGACGGTGTTTTTTCGCAAAAGCAGCATTGAATAAAAGTATCCATGCTGTCGAATATTCAACTATAACTTAAAATATACAGTGCCTGATAAGAATTAACCTAGCTTACGATCGAGCATCGATAGTAAAAAGGCAGCGCAGCGGCTCCACATCTATAGACACATTGCATGTTACGAAACAGCGGTAAGCGCCGTCGACATACAGAGCCGCTTGAAGCGACGTCGTGGCGCGTAAACATCGCCCAGTCCAGAGCTCGCCACCGCCCTTTATGATCACGTGACGAGTGGCACATCACCTGCAAAGCTGCCTCCGAGCACAGCACATCGGGAAGCCTCCCAGGCTGGTGGCGAGGGTGTCAACGCGTCACCCAGCGGCATTCACACGACAAGGAATAGCCACGTTGGGGCCACTTTGCAGTGTAGTTGCCACGCCCGAATAGTGCATGCCTACCTGAGTGGTTGTGGGCATCACTCTCGCAAGTTGCATGTGTGAAGAAGAAGATGTGCCTGCAGCAAGCAGCATCGCCAACGCCCGGCTCTCTGAGCTCGTGCTTCGGTTCGTTGCTGTGCTGATCGCTGGACGGTTTTTCACGCTGTCTCGTCGCTGTCTTTAATGGCTAATAAACCTCTTCACATTTGGTGGAAGGTGCTGTTAATCCCCGTTGCTACACCCTGGAGCTGCGAATCCGCACGCTATCGCCTGCCATGACTGACAACGCCACTACATCGGTGCCTACGCCCCAATTCAACTGCGCTGGCCATCCTAGGCTACGGGACCCGGATGTATTCAGCGGTGCGGATGGGACCGACGTCGAAGACTGGCTCGAGCATTACGAACTGGTGAGCGCCAACCATAGGTGGGATGAATCCGACAAGCTGGGCCACGTCATATTTTATCTCACTGACGTCGCCGAATTGTGGTTTAACAAACACAAACACAACATTCCCACATGGAACGTCTTCAAGACGTCATGTGCTGAAGTGTTCGGTCGGCCGGCTGTCCGCAAGCAGCGGGCAGAACAGCGCTTGCGCGTCCGCTCTCAGCAGACTGGCGAGACCTTTACCAGCTATATTGAGGACGTCGTCGACCTTTGTTGACGTGCGAATAACACCATGCTCGAATCTGACAAAGTCAAACACATCCTGAAGGGCATCGACGACGGCGCATTTCAAATGCTCTTGGCAAGAAATCCGAGCACAGTTCCTGAAGTCGTCAGCTTGTGTCAGAGCTACGACGAGTTGAAGAAGCAACGCAATCTGACCTGGCAGTTTCAGCATGGTAGTGAGTCACTGTCCAGTTTCGACACCCTGTCTGCCAATTCACCGTTGCTTCAGCAAGTTCGAGCCTTCGTCCGTGAGGAAGTCACCCGCCAACTTTCCCTAGTGCCCTTCACTCACGAGACCACCACCCGTCTACCTGCCCCGCTTCGCACAGCTATTTCGGAAGAGGTTGCCCAAGCTGTTCCTCTTGCGCACCACGAGCCGCCTCTATGCAGCCGTGTTCAATGCCAGCATGTCGCGCAGCCGGTAGGCCATTCTGTCGCCTATCCGCCAGCCGTTCAGCCTGTGGCCGCACCCCTAACGTATGCAGCGCAGCCTGTGGCTCCTCCTGTCGCCAGTTCGCAAGAGATGCAACCTATAGCAGCGCCGTTCACATATGCAGACGCTGTGCGTGGGCTTCCGCAACCACCCTACACCTCGCGCTCACAGCCCGCACACCCAGCTGCTTATAGTGCACCTTGGGCGGCACCACCAGTCGTTAGTCCTTGGAGGACGCCCGATAACCAACCGATATGCTACGCCTGCTTCACTCCCGGACACGTTGCCAGCTACTGCCGCCGTCGACCTCAGATGTTCGGCGACTATGTCCGATCGTCGCAACCCGGCAGCCAACCCTTCGCGCAATACGGGCCGGTCTCGTCACCTCGCTATGCCCCTCCGAACGACCCCGAGTTCGTGACTCCGCGCGCACCCACTCCTCGTCGGCGATCGCCCTCCCCCTTGCGTTGCCGGCCCAGACCTTCTGACTAGGAAAACTAAGCACCGCAGTTCGAGAGGCAAGAACTGCGCCATTTTTGAACTGTGTAAGCCCTCGCCCGTCTCCTGCTATCGTGGTCGCAGTAACTGTTGAAGGTTATTCTAATTTCGCCCTTGTGGACACCAGCACCGCTGTTTCTGTTATTTCCGCTAATGTCTGCCGTGTATAACGTTAAGTCACGACGCCGCTTTCGGGACTGTCACTCCACACCGCAAGTGCACAGCAAGTAACGCCTCTCGCAGCCTGCACTGCAAGAGTGTCCATCGAAGGCATTGTTTACCTTGTGGAGTTTATCGTCCTCGCTGTCTGTTCGCTTGACCTCATCCTCGAATGGGACTTCCTATCCCGCCATAATGCCGTCATCGACTGCGCACGCGCTCAAGTTGAGTTTTCACCCTTTTGTGGTGTCCCATTACTTGACGCTCTTCATAAGCCACCGAGCCCCGCCGCGGTGGTCTAGTGGCTAAGGTACTCGGCTGCTGACCCGCAGGGCGCGGGTTCAAATTCCGGCTGCGGCGGCTGCATTTCCGATGGAGGCGGAAATGTTGTAGGCCCGTGTGCTCAGATTTGGGTGCACGTTAAAGAACCCCAGGTGGTCAAAATTTCCGGATCCCTCCACTACGGCGTCTCTCATAAGCATATGGTGGTTTTGGGACGTTAAACCCCACAAATCAATCAATCAATCATAAGCCACCGAAGTTGTACGTGCATGAAGATACCAATATTCCACCTGAAAATTTCGCACTTGTTCCAGTTTCATGCAACTCCTACACTGACGCTACAGTCTTTTTTTATGCCTTCCGATATCTTCACGAGTCGTCGAACTCTGCCGCTACCTTTCACAACGATTGACCTTGCCGCCGGAAGAAGCAACATGTTCATACCCAACCCTCTTTCCACACCTGTCACTTTGCTCGTGTGGGAATGTCTCGGCCGCGTGCAGGATCTCTACCCTTCGTCTTTGTTTGATGTCCCGGATGACTACTGCGACCACCCAAAATCACTGTCGGCCCTCGAGGAGTCGTCCAAGGATACGTTTTCCAGCGCCATCGCCGACACCTTCACTCCCACCGAACATGCCGACCTGCTTGATCTTCTGCATGAGTTCCGGAATTCTTTCGATGTGTCGCAACTTCAACTAGGCCGCATGTCGCAAGTCATGCATCATGTTGACACCGGCCTACACCAGCCACTGTGTCAAAGACCATACCGTGTCTCCACTGAAGAGCGCCGCGTCATAAACGATCAAGTCGATATGCTGCGTAGAGACGTCATTCGACCATCTCACAGTCCCTGGGCGTCTCCTGTCGTCCTGGTGCGTAAGAAAGACGGATCTATGCGATTTTGTGTGGACTATCATCGTTTGAATAAGATAACTTGCAAGGACGTATATCCTTTGCCGCGCATTGATGACGCCATTGACACCCTTCACGGAGCGGAATTCTTCTCGTCGCTAGATTTGCGGTCTGGCTACTGGCAAGTTCCAATGGCTGAAGCCGATTGTCAAAAAACTGCATTTATTACACCTGACGGACTATACGAGTTTAACGTCATGCCTTTTGGTCTTTGTAACGCGCCCGCGACGTTTGAAGGACTTATGGATAATACGCTACGTGGGCTCAAGTAGAATATGTGCCTCTGCTACCTTGACGATGTCGTGGTTTTCTCGCACGACTTTCCTACGCACCTCCTTCGCCTCAGGCACGTTTTGACTTGCCTGACCAACGCTGGCCTGCAGCTTAACCTGAAAAAATGCCGCTTCGCTGCATGCGAGCTCGTCATCCTAGGCCACATCGTGTCGAAGCACGGCGTACTACCTGACCCGGCAAAACTTCGAGCAGTCGCAGAATTTCTCAAGCCGACGACCATGAAGGAAATTCGAAGTTTTGTAGGCATATGCTCTTATTTCCCGCGCTTTGTTAGCAATTTTGTGCCCCGCCGCGGTGGTCTACTGGCTAAGGTACTCGGCTGCTGACCCGCAGGGCGCGGGTTCGACTTCCGGCTGCGGCGGCTGCATTTCCGATAGAGGCGGAAATGTTGTAGGCCCGTGTGCCCAGATTTGGGTGCACGTTAAAGAACCCCAGGTGGTCTAAATTTCCGAAGCCCTTCACTACGGCGTCTCTCATAATCATATAGTGGTTTTGGGACGTTAAACCCCACATACCAATCAATCAATCAATTGTTCGCAATTTTGCATCCATCATGTCACCATTAACCCAGCTTCTTCGCGGTGACGTGAACCTCTCCTCCTGGTCCCCTGCATGTGACGTTGCATTCACTACTCTGCGCCGTCTCCTCACCTCTCCACCTATTCTTCGCCACTTTGACCTGACGGCTCCTACCGAAGTGCACAAAGACGCCAGCGGCGTCGGGCTAGGCGCTGTCCTCGCTCAACGAAAGCCCGGCTATTCAGAATACGTTGTAGCCTACGCTAGCCGCACTCTGATGAAAGCCGAAACTAATTACAGTGTGACAGAAAAAGAGTGTTTGGCTCTGGTGTGGGCGCTTGGAAAGTTCCGGCCATACTTATACGGCCGCCCGTTCGATCTAGTAACTGATCACCACGCGGTTTGCTGGCTCTCCACGCTGAAAGACCCTTCTGGCCGCCTTGCGCAATGGGCACTCCACTCCGCATCCAGGAGTACGACATTCGCGTCGTATACCACTTCGGACGCAAACACTCTGACGCTGATGCCCTGTCCCGCTCACCTTTACCACCAGATCCGACGTGCGGAAACACTCGCCTCGAAACCTTGTCATCGCTAAATCTCAACTCGATTGCCACCGAACAACATCGTGACCCGTGCATCGCATCTCTTCTCGAATATCTATCTGGTACGCCCAACCTTCCGGTATCTCGATCCCTCCGACGTCAAGCTTTCCATTTCGCCATCCGCGATCAACTTCTTCATCGACGCAACTACGCTCCTGATGGCCGCCGGTGGCTACTGGTCATTCCACGCACTTTACGATCGCACGTATGCACCTCTCTTCCCGACGATCCACAATGTGGCCACGTCGGGGTGTTTAAAACATATGAACGCCTTCGCCATCGCTATTACTGGCGCGGCATGTACAATTCTGTACGCAAATTTGTACAGTGCTGTCCTGACTGCCAGCGACACAAATCAACACCGCTACGTGCGACTGGCGAATTGCAGCCACGTCCGTGATTTGATCGCGTTGGCGTTGATCTCTACGGCCCCCTTCCATTGACACCAGATGACAATCGGTGGATAATAGAGGCGGTCGACCATCTAACACGCTACGCCGAAACAGCTGCTTTACCGAGCGCTACCGCTCAGGATGTCGCCTCTTTCATTTTACGTCAATTTATCCTTCGACATGGCGCACCTCGAGAGCTTCTTAGTGACAGAGGTCGCGCTTTCCTCTCCGAGGTCGTCGAAGCTCTGCTTTCGGAATGCCACGTCATTCATCGGAAAACGACAGCATACCACCCGCAGACTAATGGGCTAACGGAATGGTTTCACCGCACGCTGGGGGATATGCTCTCAATGTACGTGGGATCTAATCATAGCAACTAGGACCGTGTTCTCCCATACGTCACATTCGCATATAATACTGCAATACAAACAACCATGGGATTTTCACCTTTCTTTCTTCTATATGTACTTGACCCTTCCAATACAAACGATCCCTATTTCCCTACCACCCGATGCATCTGAATGTCCACCTATCTCCGATGCTGCCCGACAAGCCGAAGAGTGCCGCCAGCTCACCCGTGCGTTCACCTCGGACGAGCAGCAACGCCGGAGAGAAAACCGCTGTACCTTTCTTCCGGATCCCAGCTATGCCCCAGGGTCTCTTGTGTGGCTTGCCATCCCATACCAAACTCCAGGACTCTCATCAAAACTTGTCATCCGGTACGAGGGGCCTTACACCGTTTTAGAGAAAACCTCTCCGGTTAATTACCTAATTGAGCCAGTTTCCCGATCGGATGACATGCGCCGGCGTGCACGTGACATCGTCTATGTTTGCCGCCTAAAACCGTATCATGACCCTCTCCCTGAAACTTCTTAGGTCGCCAGGATGGCTCCTTTTTCAGTGGGGGCGATTGTGAAGAAGAAGATGTGCCTGCAGCAAGCAGCATCGCCAACGCCCGGCTCTCTGGGCTCGTGCTTCGGTTCGTTGCTGTGCTGATAGCGGGATGGTTCTTCACGCTGTCTCGTCGCTGTCTTTAACGGCTAATAAACCTCTTCACACATGTGGCATGTGATTGGACAGTGCAGTCTGCACCCAATCCCTGGTCTAGGGATCTGGGGATAACGTACCCTTTATAATGAGCCACCCAGCTCATTTGAGAGCACCCGTCAAGTTCAGATTGCGAATAGATTCTCTGTTAAGTTCAACTTTTCAGCCACTACATCCTTCCTCCGGAGTCAGCGGTGCCACCGAGGCCGGTCGCAACAGGGGTGTCAGGAAGCTTCGACGGCTGCGATGAGAGCTTGAGGCAAATCCAGCCCTCCTCTTTCCTCACCATCCTCTCCGCTTGGGGAGATTACGAGAGCGAAGTATGAAAGTCACTTTATGACAATTCTCGCGCCAGAGTAGACCACCAAATATCCTTTATTTCTCCTTTACATGTGCTAAATAATGAATCTGGCTTTACTGTGATGGCAATTTAGTGGATACTTCAGGCAGATTTTTTTCTCCTGCACTGTCGGCGTCATCGTCATGTTAAGCATCCACTCTAGATCAGTGACATCGCTCCAAGCGTCGTATGTTCTACGTAAGAGTGAAGGTGTGCGAGAAGCGTCCACGGTCGTGGCTCAAGCAGAGATGAAAAGTGATGGCCGTCTCCATTGCTAAAAGGGGGCATGATCGGGTGCCCGAAAGCAGTTGCCTGGCTAAGCCATGAAAATGCGTACTTCAACCAGCTGGGAATTATCGTGTTTGCGTGTAGTGAAAAAAGTACTAAAGAAGAAAACAATTTTTCGCTCATTAATAAAGCTCAATTTCAATATCTCGAAAACACCCCTCTCACCACAACCCGATGCTCTGTGAGCGAAAAACCGCGGGAAAAGAAATGCAGGCCGGGCCGCCACCTTGAGGTTCCCATACTAAACATCGTAGCGGCATAAATTTCGAAAGCATCTTCTGCATCTTAGGTACCTTTCATCGATGAAATCGAAGCACATTGTCATCTGTGGGCGCCATAGCCATAGCGTACGAAACTTCAGGAAACTTCATCGAGCAACTGCTGCGAAAGTACGAAAAGAAGATTTTGAAACTTTCGGCATGACGCGCACAGAATTCGGCGCAAAATTTAAAAATTAAACTTCAACCGTGATTTTCTCCGCAAATAATGCACTTATGATAGTTAAACATGACATCAAAGTTCTTAAAGTGAAATTTGTCAATGCGAACCAAGTGATTGTTTTTCCTTAGTGTCCTTATAAAGAGGATCAGCAGACGGGTGCACCTTTCCTATAGCTGTTTCGCCCTCATCACAAAGTATGTGTTGGAGCAAAGCACTGTACGAATGTCAGCGTTCTGCTGAACTACGCCAGGTTGGAAAGGCGCGAGCTGTGTGCTAACCCTGCTTGGTTGAACGCTTCAGTTGATTGCAATTGCATTGACTTTTTTACCTTCGACGTGAAGCGGTCCCTTGCTAACAGAATTTTGCAACCAAATAGCAAACGCCATTTAGATACTCTGACACCAGCAAACGCACACGTTCAAGTGTATTCTACATATTATAACTTGAGGAAATAGTATCTGAAACGTTTTGGACATTCTCTTCCTTTACCATTTGTGATCGATCGTTTCTGCACAATGGTGCAGAAACGATCGATTTTTCGGCTGAACGATTTTTCTAGGCTACTGCAAGAAATGGCCCACTGTCTGCGTTCGGCTGCCGAGGACAACGGCTGCTCGGATTGCTGTGTCCTCAAGTTCGAGATATCGGGGCTCCGAAAACACCTACTATACGAGTTTGGTGGCAAGTGCGGCACCGAGGCCTCCGTTGCTAACGAGTCCCAGGGGTACCCCGCAGGTAAGTATGAACGAAGCATTGGCTATACTGGTGGTATGAATAATAATAATAATAATAATAATAATAATAATAATAATAATAATAATAATAATAATAATAATAATAATAATAATAATAATAATAATAATAATAATAATAATATAACTAATAATATAATGATAATGCTTATAATATACTAATAATATTAATAATCACTTCAACGATAACAAGAAACACGCTTCTTTTATACAAATACAATGAGAAAACAAGAAACTGGGCTTGTCTTTATATACAAACTTCTCTGTTACTACGTAAGCGAGAGGCGGTTACAGCGATGCGGTAAGATGGTTCGAAAATCTTTTTTAGGCAATATTCAAATGCGTGCTTTTACTAATTTTTGAAATGTTGGTTCGCAGCCCATGAGAGCATAAAAGCAGAAATAGCAAAGGCATGAATTATGTGAATAATTAACAACACTAGCTCGGGACGAGGAAAAAGATCTACACTTTTGTCGCAAGGGCGAAGCAGCGCCATCTTGCTGCTCTGCAATAAAGCACCTGCTGAATTATGTTATATCAATGACAACAGCTTGTGACGTTAGGCGAAGAAGGGCAAGCAGATAGAAAGGGCGGACGCAAATAACACACACAGGACGCGCGCTAACTAACAACGATCCCAACTCTACACTTAACGCACTGCACAAATACAAAGGACGCGCGAAAAAATACGCACAGCAGAGTACTCAGGACGAGCGCAAACAAGTGTCACTGTTGTAGCTCACTGTGCTTGAACAGCGCGCTTCTTTCGCAAAGGGGGCTGCTAAAGCCGGTGAAGTGACCTTGGTGTGCTCAGTATTTTAAACACAATCTTTTCGACGAAACCACACGACGAACGAATTGCCCCATGACAAAAAAATCGAGAGAGCGAACACGGGGGACAATGCCATATATGACAAGAAGCAGGTTGACGCGCCAACGCATCGCAACGAGTGGGGCATCAAGCGTGCACTTCGCGCCGTCTCACAGGTTCGATGGTAAGGCAAGAGACACGCTGACATTTTCTCGATTGAGCCGTACCGTCAGTGGTCAATGGTGTATGTAAACAGCTCACAGTTAGTATACTGAAGGACGTGCACTTTGGTGGCTGAACGGTCAGTGCTGCGGAGCGAAAAGTCGCCCGTTCGAATCCGCATGTCGTAAAATGCAAAGCATTTCTTAGCGGACTTCAGCGACTTTGAGCGTATCTATCTACCTATCTATCAATCTATCTATCTATCTATCTATCTATCTATCTATCTATCTATTTACCTATGACATTTAGCTCTCCTGGTCGCTTGGATAATGGTATCAATACCAAACTTGGTATGGCATAACATGATTGTATGAAGAACATATTTGACTAGTCATAACATGAAAATCATTACATGTATGCCATAAATGTCATGATTTAAATTTCATGGTCTGGCAGCTCTTGCGGTGGTTTCGTTCACGTGGCATGTTGCAAAACTTGTATGGTATGGCATGATTGCATGACGAAACCGACCCTAACATAAAAATCATGAGGTGCATTTCATAACATGACTACATGCCACGCTAACGATGCTCTCGCGACCGTGTCACTAGCGTCACATATACCAAATTTGGTATTACAGTAGTTGAATGAATGACAAAGGTATGTGGCTAGTGCAAACTACGGTAATCATGAGATGCGTGTCGTGTTACACCATGACTACATGCCACGCTCATGATGCGCTCGTGGCCGTTTCGCTAGTGGACTTGTATGAAATTCGGTATCACGAGACAAGATATGATAAACAAGATATGCGTGTCATGTAACAACATGACTACATGCTACGGCCATGATGCGCTCGCAGCCGATTTGCTAGCTTCACATGTATACCAAACTCTGTATTACGTGACGCGAACGGACGACATAAGTAAATGACACATTCAAACATAATAATCAAGACATGCGTGTCATGTAACAAAATGGCTACGTGCCACACTGATGATGCACTCGCGGCCATTTCGCTAGCTTCACATGTGCCGGATTTGATATTACGTGACGCCAATGAATGACGAACGTATGTGACTGGTGGAAACATAATATTCATGAGAAGCGTGTCACGTGACAGCATGACTACATGCCACAGTCAAGGCGCCAATACATTTCGACATGTCGCGGTGCGCGTGCTCGACGGCGTTCATTTCTTCGTATCACACCAGCGTTCCCACGCCAGGCGCCGATCCTGCCATTTACTCGCAGGCGCACGCCACGCTGCGTTGCTTTGATGCATGCTCGTTTAGGCGCGTCTGGCGTCCCTCCGTCAAGGTAAAGAGGGAGGCGCAGTGTTGTATGAGTAAAAGGTGGTGGTGGTAAAAAACATTTATTTCAGAAAAAGTCTACTAGAGAGTGCTGACGTGGCCCATCGGCAGGCTAGAGTGGCAAGACCCTATTCCGGGACGCCAGTGGAGCTGGAAGCTGCCCGTGCGCGCTCCATCAAGGAGCGTTGTGCAGCCAAGGTAGAGCAGCCGAGCTGGTGCTCCTCCCAAGCCTCTCTAGTTGGGATAGGAAAAGGGGATGAGAAAGGGACGGGATTAACTGGGCACGATGCTACGACGTGATATGTGTCGGCGAGGACATGACTGGTCGAGCAGGTGCCATTGATTTCCGGCAAAAAGTGCCTGTCGACCGCCGGACTGATAAAGGTGTTCGTCTGCAGGCGGCGTAGCAGTCGTTCGTCCGCTTTCTCCAAACCACGTGCGGGGTCCGGGTAGAGGCGGCGCGAAGCCCGGTAATGAGCCAAAATTTCGCGAAAGCGCATCAGGTTGGTATTGCCAGATTCCGTCTCGGGACATGGAGGGGCAACGGCCCGGACAGGAGAAGCACGGGCAACGGCAATTGCCGCCTCGTTGCCGGGCAGGCCCGGGTGGCCTGGGGTCCAGACTATACGAATGAGATGAGGGTTAAAGCGCCAAGAGGCTGCCTGTAGTAGGCTAGCCGCCAGCGGGGCAATGGAACCCTGAAGGTACTGAGAACAGGCCGAGCGCGAGTCCGTCAGGATGGTGCGTGAGGCAGGGTGAGAGGCGGCCAAAGCTATGGCAACCTCTTCAGTGTGCGTTACTGTATCTGCTCGAAGGAGAGGCCATCTACGTGTTTGCCCCCTGTAATCACGGCAGCCGTGAAGTGACCCGAGGGGGAGGGACCTGAGGCGTCCACGTAGTAACCACCGAGACGATCGGAGTGTCGCGTATGAAGGGCCGCGGCGCGTGCTAGTCTACGGCCAGGATGAAGGTCGGGGTTCATATTACGGGGTAGAGGTTCCACCGATAGCTTTTGACACCAGAGCTCTGGTGCCGGCTGCAGAGGGTCTTGGTCAGATATCGGGTTAAGGCCAAGTCTGTGTAGAAGACGGCGCCCTGAAGGCGTCTGCGACAGTCGATTGATTTGGTTAACGCGATGAGCTTCGCGCATCTCTGCAAAGGTGTTGTGTACCCCCAGAGCCGTGAATCGGCTGTTGGAAGTTGCAATAGGTAGGTCCAGAGCGCGTTTGTATAGTGAACGAAGAAGGACGCCCAGCTGGTGCTCCTGATGACGACGCAGGCGAAGGTAAGGCAAGGCGTAGAGGACGCGACTGGTCACATACGCGTGGGCCAATCGGAGGGACTCAGACCCAGGGAGGCCGCCGCGCTTGGTAGAAACTCGCCGTATCATGCGGCTCACCTGTTCGCTGGTGCGTCTGAGGCCTGCTATTGTGCCCTTTGGATCCAAGGACGATGTTAGGTGAAGGCCTAGAACCCGAATATTTTGCACTGACGGGACGGGCCCGGACGGAAGAAGGATTTGAGGCGGCGGTAGCGGAGAGACTGAAAGAAGAGCCGATTTAGCTGGAGAGCACTCGAGGCCGCATGAACCTGCGTAGGTGTCCACCAGAAGGGAAGCCTTTTGCAGGCGTTCTTCGATTTGCGCTAAGGAGCCGGTGTTGGTCCAGATTGTGATATCGTCCGCATATAGTGCGTGTTGTATTCCCTCGACCTCGCTTAGAAGAGAGGGGAGGTTCATAATCGCCAGGTTAAAAAGCAGAGGAGACAGGACTACCCCTTGAAGTGTACCCCGCGTGCTTAAAAAGTACGGGCCATGTTCGGTAGAATTAAGGCGAATGAAGGCGGTGCGATGTGATAGAAAGGCGCGAATGTAGTTGAAAGTATTCTGCCCGCAGTTTGTGGTGGACAGGTTAGCGAGTATAGTGCTGTATTTGACGTTGTCGAACGCCCCGCGGAGATCGAGAGCGAGCACGGCTTTATCGTTATGGCGCATAGTAGTCGGCTCTATGATATCGTGTTGAAGCTGGAGCAGGACGTCCTGCGCCGACAGATGCGGGCGAAAGCCAAACATCGTGTCGGCAAAGGTCCTCCTGGCCTCAGAGTAGGCGGAAAGGCGTTCGCGAACCACGGTTTCCATGAGTTTGCCTGCGCAAGACGTAAGTGAGATGGGTCTCAGTGCCTCAATAGTAACGCACTTTGCCGATTTGGGAATGAATGTCACGACCGATGTGGTCCATTCCGTTGGAAGCGGAGAACCGTCCCATATCAAATTTATAAGGTGGAGTAGCGAGAGGTGTGCTTGGTTAGGAAGATTTGCCAGGAGCGATACTGTGATTCCGTCGCGTCCAGGGGCCGTGCCCCGTCGCATTTTCCTGAGTGCAAATCGTAAATCAGAAAGCGTGTATGGGGCGTCGAGGTCACTGTTAGGGACGCCGGAATGCGTATATGCTGGGTCTGCGGGATCAATTGTGCGGCAGGTGTAGCGGTCACAAAGTTCTCGCGCGAGTTCATCCGTAGTGCCCTGAAAGGCATGCAGAACATGGTGGAGCTGGCGTTGCGTTTCTCCTCTGGTGGTGGAGGGATCGAGAAAGCTTCGAAAGAGTCGCCACGCACTCTTAGAGCTCATCTGGTTTGCAGCCTTCGAACAGGTGTCTTTCCAGTTAGCATCGGAAAGTTGTGCGGAGTATGCGGCCGCCTCTGCAGTGAGCGCCTCAATGCGAGGGCGAAGTTTCCGATTAAGTTTGTTGCGTTTCCAGCGCCTTATGAGCCTGCGGCGAGCGTGCCAAAGATGTAGGAGGTGTGGTTCGATTGCAGGAGTCAAATTAGAGGTTGCAAGGGTGCGAGTGTTCGCTTGTTTCATATGAAGAGCGTATGATGCCCACGCTGCATAATCGGTCGAGGAGAGGCTGGCGGGGAATGGTGCCGCAACTTGCTGGGGAAGGGCCGCAATTTCGGGAGAAGGAGTATCGACAGAAGGGGCTGAGAGAGGCTTAGAAGTAGCTTTCCCTGCCCAACTTCTCTCCTGAGGTACCGCCGCTGGTGCTTCGAGCGGTGGGAAAGCCTGAGTGTCGGCGTGGAGTGGTGGAGCCGAATGAAGCAGGTTGGTGCTGCTGTCTGGCTGTGACGAACATGAGGTGGTCCCTCGAGGAGATGTTGAGGGCTGCTTGCGTTTCCGATATTTTCGATATTTTGCCGTGCAGCCACTGGTCCCAGTCTCATGGGCACCGTGGCAGAGGAGGCACTTGGGGTGGCAGTCGTGGGCATTGAGACCTGCAGGTGTGGGGGTTCTACATTTGGCACACTGGGTTGGAGCAGGGTGAGGACACTGAGGTGGTCGACGACCGATGGTACCGAACTTGGTGCAAACAGGGACCGTTTTCTTGTAGGCGCGGATATACGTCACCACGCAGTAGTAGAAGAGGAAGCGGGGTAACTTCGTGCCCTCGAAAGTCACCACCGCCGCCGCGGAATCTCCGAGTTTGCGGACCGCAAAGATAGTACCTCGAGGCCAATACAGTTCAGACTATCTTCTCCGGGCTTTCAGCAGGGTTTACGTTAATGACGCCTTTGCATGTATCCCCTGGTGCCTTGGCGTGGCCTCGAACGGGCATCTGCTGATCCCCCACTTGCAGCTGGAAGTCCCCGAAGAGTCTCTGTGCCATAGGCAAAATGGTGGTGCTACAGACCAAGATGTTCTGTTCCCAGATTGGCCACACTTGAATTTGCGTGGTAGTCCGGTCGCCGAGGTAGCTACGGATGACGTCGCCCGCGCGATCGGCCGGGACAAATGTGCGTAGCTCGCAGGGAACGAGAGGTTTCACTACTACGATGTAGTCGTCGCGAGAGAGGCGAGGAGTTTGACGCGGATGCCACTTGCGTTGCTTCGATGGCTGCGAGGACGGAGAAGAGCTAGGCACACCACCGGAGGGATGGCGCGCTGGCGCTCCTTGCAAGGCTGGGGAATAGTGGCTCGCCGTGGCGTCTCGTTGTTGTTGAGACGCAGACTTCGATTTCGCTTGCTTTCGTTGCCACAGTCTCACCACGTCGTCAAGGTATTAGTCTTTTGATGGCATAGTGTTTACGGAGGATGAAATCTCCATGGACAGAATTTGGCTTGAGGTAGGATCATAGCCCGTAACTACGTTAGCGGCTGCCATCGCCGGGCTGAGAGCCCTTAGCGAGGCGGCGTTGTAGTCGGGAGTGAAGGACGTCCCTCAAGTTGTCAAAACTGGACCCACCTGGACGAAGGTGTTGTCTAGGCGAAGCGGAGAACTTGGCGGTGACGATAAATCCAAGTTTCAGGGGTACAAAGGTGGATGTCCGCAGAAATAGCAGAAAATCTACGCAGGCGATGTGGAGTGCGTCCGTCACCATCGAGCGCTCGCAGCGCCCCCCGTACGGGTAACGCATCGGCATGAACTGCAGCATTTCGCATTTCGCGCCGGTTGCCGTCGGGCGGCCTTGACGGACGCTATTCACGCCTCGCGTCAGAATTATAGAGAGCTTGCGTCTTGCTAACGTAGCGTCGCTGTACCCAACGTGCGCGCGCGTCAACGCTACAGTGGAGTATATTGAGCCTTTCATGATGCGCTCGCGGCCGTTTTGCTAGCTCCACATATACCAAGTTTGGTGTTACGTGACATGAATGCATGACGAAATATATGACTGTTGCAAACATGATAATACTGACACCTGTGTTATGTAAGAACATGACAACATACCACGCTCATAGCGTGCTTGCGGCCGTTTCGCTAGCTCCAGATATACTAAATTTGGTATCACGTGATGTGAATGGATGACAAAGGTAAACAACTCATCTAAACATGATAATCACGAAACGAAGGTCATGAACGGCATCATTTACCTCCACCTCGTATCGTCGGGCTCACTTTAAAGTGACATATTGGTACGCGCCGAGCTACGGCAAGCCCTTCACGCTCCCCAAGACTCCGAGGTGCCACAACAGAGGCTATGTGTCGAAATGAGTTACGCGGAAGCCGTGCGACGTCCTCCATCGTGCAATTCCGCCAGCGCGTTTTACCCCAATGAGCGACGCGCTCAACAAATGGAGGTAGGCTTCCGTCCTCACAGCCCGCCGTTGATCACCGAAGCACGACTGAGGAAGAGTGACATCTGGCGTACACCTGACCACCGGCCCCTTTGTTTTCACTGCGGTGACGCCGGACACGTCTACCGAACATGTCCATACCGTCGTGTGGGTCTCCGTGGATTTTCGCCTAATGCCCCTCGTCCACGACCTGGCGAAAGACCACTGGAAATATAAAGTTTCATCTCGAATTGTCGCACTATCGAACATCGGTCGCACGAGCCCCGCTCGTCGTCGCCTGCTCGCTACAGGTCACCAAGTCCAGCATATTCACGCGGCGCTTCGAGACGCCGTTCACCCAGCCCTGCAAGTCGGGAAAACTGAGTTCAGCTACCTCCGGAGGTGAGGCCACCGAGGCTGACTTTCGGAAGATCCTCCACTACGACGACAGCGACGGCAGCAAAAAGATGTACAGATGCAGTCAAACGTGGTACGAAGAGTGGTGCCATCAAACATTGTGGTAACTGTGGACGACGAAGAAGTAATGGCGCTAATTGACACTGGAGCAGACACTTCCGTTATGAGCATGGGTCTTGCCTGCAGGCCGAAGAAGGTTTCTACCCAGTTGGCTGGGTCACAGATACGTACGGCAGGAGGCCATCTTCTCACTCCGGTGGGACGGTGCACAGCGGGAGTCAGATTTCTCATTCGTGCTTCGCATATCATCGATTCCCACTGTACGTAGAATCTGCCAATACTTATTCTCATCAATTTTTCATCGGGACGTTTATACATGTATACGTGTCTTGTGTGTTGGGGGGGAAGGGGGGGAGGTGCGTGCGTGCGTGCATGCGTATATACACACACACGCATATACACGGTTCATGATGGTGCAGCCGATGGCAAAACATAGCCAAGGATGTATATATGTTGCTATTGCAATAAAACATGCATGGGGACTCCGCCCATCCTCGTCTTCTTTTGTTCGTCCCCGGTTCGCACTGATGCTTCCCTTTTTGGGATTGACCCAGTTTTGAAAGCACTCAATTGTCTAGAAATCTGGAGATTTCTTTGCGTAAATAGCACAGAATATGGGCTATTTCTCCTTGACATCTATTTGTGGTACGAAGAGAGATATATTTGTAATAATATTTAATTTGCATCACTGTCAGCATGATCGTGAACGTACAAAATATACCATCTTTGTAAAATGCTTGTCGTCATCCGGTGACGCTTGTCGAATTTTGTTTTGTTTATATTCCAAAATAAACTGTGAATTTGTGATATTAAATCATTCGCCGGGTTACGATATACAAAATTATAAGGACAATCGGAGGTATCAAGCTTACCACGTTTTTTTATCTTTTGTGGAATCGACCAGTAGTAGCAGTAGTTGGTGGTAATAGTAGTATCAGTGCTATACTTTAGTCTCTCATCACCTCCTCACTTCCAGGTCACTCTTCCCCGCCCTCATTTTCCGTCTCCACGAAGTGAATCATGACGAGAGAGAAAGAGAGAGAAAAAAAACTTCATATTTTCTCTTGCTGGGGTCAAGGGAGGCGGGGGCCTGGTGACAATCCCCCCCAGAGCCCCCCTCCCTCATGTGTTGTTCAGGCAAGACCGTAGGAGCTGGCGGTGCTTTCGCTCAGCCGGACTGCCTACAGGTGGTTACCCCGGCAGGCGCTGTGCAGCAGTCTCCCACTACTCTGCTGTAGTTATCCTAAATTTAGGATTAGCGCTTTCGACAGCATGTGTCGTTGTGGGGCATGCCGAGATATTGTGGTTGACAGGTGGTGCGAGCCACCCCGCAAGCTTTGCATTGGTGTATATAAACTAATGGGTATGTGTGACTACAAAGCGTGGACGTCGGGAATCAATTCTTGTTTGTAATAGTCGTCATGCATGTTGATGACTGGTGCTTATTTAACGACTTGTAAGGTGGAGGATACTTGAATCTTCCCCTAGGCTAGTGCATAAGATTTTCTCCATACGCGACCATTCTGTCTTTTGTGTATTCGCACCACGACTCGACTTCTTTGTCCTCAGTGTCCTGAACTTTTAGGGACGGTAGCTTTTATGGGTGACGCGCCCGATGTACGATTCCTCGGGCAGCGCCGTGGGCGTCTTCGTTTCCAGCAAGGCCCGAATGACCCGGAGCCCAGAATGAACCAACTTGGTGGTGAGGTTGTGTAGATGTGCTTTCTAGTCTGCGGTTCGCTTAAGGTGAGGTTAGGCCTCTAGTGAAATTGCGGATAGCTGTCTTGCTGATGCATCAGGCCGTAGTCATCGCGTATAGGCTAAACTGGCGGCAGCTTCTTTGACCCCTTTGGGTTATGTGGTGAGTAAAGAACTGCTGGGGGCAGTAACGTGATGAGTGGGCGCGTAGGGCAGAATTAGCGTCCCCTTTCAGACGATTAGGGGGAACGATCACCCCACTCTCTCTTGGCGCAAGGCTACGGCCTACGTCTACTGGTGTCGCATGATTTCGCATACACATAAAACCCCCAATAACCAATTTATTACCACCTGACCGAAGGCTGTGTGCCACAAACACTCGGCTGGAATGGCTCAGAGAGGCAGTGGGTGTCACAACTCGCTGTCGGTGGACAGCGAGGCCCCTTAGAGTGCCTGTGTGCTTAGGATGGGTGCACAGGTCGGGTCAGAAACCCAATCTGCGGTGAGGTTATATTCAGTGTGGATTTGGTGGCGGCTTTAAGCCTTCAATCGCTGCCCACTTTTTTTTCTTTAGTGCAACTGCATGGCATGCGTTGAAAACTTCCTGCTGTTTGTGGCATGTCTGTCGTACCTTTCTCGACTTTCACACCACCTCCGGTCACGGGTATGTCCATGGGCTGCTAGGTAATCGAAATGCGTCGACCGGCGTATCAGTAGAAGTAAAAATAAGGAAACGAGTCATTTGATTTCTCTGGATTTTCTGATGATTTTCTACGTTATGACCCAATGACTAGCGAAAGAGTGGATACTTGGGGTGGTTGGTATTCCATTTTTGAAAGAAATATACTTTCTTAGTGCACAAAAAGCTTTGCCAAAAACGTTTATTTTTGAAACATTCCCTCCGCACACGAAAATCACCCTTCTTATAAAAATGCAATACCGAATAGCACTAAATGACATTCTATTTCCAAGTATAATATTTTTTTCAAAAAAGAAGTCGATAGGCGTCGCGGGGGGATGACAGCCATTTTAAAAGAAGTTAATTTCTGTAAATTAACAACTACGCTAACATGACTTAAGCTTAATAATACAAACGTCTTTCTTGGTATGGAAAAGTAATAGGAAAAAAGCGATTGTGATGCTCTCGAATTCCGGGCTATATATGTATTCTGAAAAAAACCTCTCATAATGCCGTGTTTTTGTAACTTAGTTGATTTCAGGACGCCATTGCTGCTTCTCTCCACGTGTTTCTTTATTCATACTTACAGCACTTGTGGTCCTTTATGTAAATAATACACATCTGCAGCAGTATATGTCTATTAACTTCGAAATAAATTAATGCTGTTGCTCAAAACACCAAGAAAAATAACTGTTGCTCTTTTCATCTTGGTAAAAATGAACCATTCATGTGAGCCATAATTATTCGTCTTGATCTCACCGGACTACAAAGAGATACGTTCGAATATTTTTATCAGAACAATAATAAAATTCTCCAACTTTGTGTTTTCAGATTGTTGTCGTTACTATATATAAATACACATTACTGACATCTTTTGTTATACGAAAATAAACAACACTACTCTTTTTTTTCTTTTTTTCTCTCAGGCTTTCAAATAACAACGATGATCCATTTTCGGTGAGAATTGTTCTGCAAGGAAAGCGAACGTGCGGATTAACTCTATTTCAGTAATTTGCTGACTTCGCGTTGGTGTTCGATATCCCTCAGTTCAAAAACAGCTCTTCCCGTTGTACTTTTTTTTCTTTCATCTGCATGGTTGGAAGGAAATTTATATGCTATATGTTCATGGCTGCATTCTGTAAATACATCTCTCATGTCACGCTGTACTGATTTAATATGAAAGGCGAGGACGTTTCAGGAAAGACAACGAACTTCTAGGGAAGAATCACCAAGATGTCTGGTTATGTTGGCTCAAAGTTGCATATTCTCAAACCAAAGGCGGTTATCAAACTTTAAAACGCGAGGATCACGCGTAGCCATGTGGCAAGCTTCCTCGCCACTGACAAATCACGTCGTGTTTCAAGTGCATTTGGTCTGCATTGGCAAACACGTCGGGAACTGATGCTTTCCGCAGGGGTATGAGTCTTTACTAATTTATCTTCCATCATTAAAAGCACTCGGTTGCACATGAATGTGCATGAATCAGCTCAATATTCTTTTCACATGCCTAGTAACAGTGAGAGCACGTCGATTGCTCACTGTATTGAGCCGCCGTGTGTGGCACCAGCCCACGCAACGGAAGTTACTCGTCAAGAAGGCACTGACTTGCAAGCGTCGCTGCATATTAACTGCTTCTGCCTTGACCAGAACGCCACGTTTACCCAACTGTAACGTTTAGCATTAGAGCTGCAGTGCAGTCCTGCAAAAATGCTAAGGCCTGAACATACGCAGCCATGGCAGCACGTCAGCGCAGGGCTTTTTGAAGCGGCGTCGTGCCCTCTCCTTATGGAGTGAGTGAGCGCGCATGGATGGATGGATGGATAGATATGGCTGTACCCTTTACATCGGGCGGTGGCTAGCGCCACCAAGCCGTAATACTTAATGGACCCAAAACTATATTTATTTTATTTCCTTAAAAAGTGAGTTCGAGGATTCGTACTTTGCAGTGAAGAGTTTAATTTTCACTCGTGCCTTGACTTTAGCCACCAATCAGGTAACCTCCTTCTAGTTAAGTCTACTTGCTTAAAGTCTATGTTTCCCTCCCGGTCCCTAAACCCCAGTGCTTTGAAAAACTCTGCGCCATTATCCTGAACTATAGGGTGAAGCTCTTTGCAGAACAATATCAAGTGTTCGGCCGTTTCTTCTTCCTCTCCACACGCACTGCATACTGTGTCTACCCCTTCGTATTTGGCACGACATGTCTTGGTTCGCAGTACTCCCGTCCTTGCCTCAAACAGTAGAAAACTACCCCGAGTATTATCATAGACCCTTTCCTTGGCAATTTCCTGCTTAAAAGTTCGATAGATCTCTAGTGCGGACTTCTTAATCATGCCCATTTTCCACATGTCAGTCTCTGTTTCCTTCACTTTCTTCTTAACCGATTGTTCTTTTTGGTTTGGCCACCTGCTATTCTCTAAGTATGTACGAGTGAACTTCCTGGTTCGCTTCCTCCATTTTGTATCGACATTCTTCATGTACAAGTAGCTGAAAACCCTCCTAGCCCAACGCTCCTCCTTCATTTCAATCAATCGCTTCTCAAATTTTATCTTGCTGCTAGCTTCCTTGTCCTCAAATGATGTCCATCCCATATCACCTTGTACTCCTGATTTGGTGTATTCCCGTGAGCTCCGAAAGCAAGCCTGCCTATTCCACGTTGCTCAATTTCAAATCTTGCTTGAACTTCTGATCTCATGCACAAGACCGCATTGCCGAACTTCAGCCCAGGAACCATGACCCCTTTCCATATTCCTCTCACAACATCAGACCTATTGTAATTCCACAGTGCCCTATTTTTCATCACTGCTGCAGTCCGTTACCTTTAGTCGTCACGTATATTTCGTGTTCCCTCAGGTACTCGGTCCCATTGCTTATCCATACGCACAGATATTTGTATTTATCTGTTATCTCTAGCGTGACCTCCTGTATCCTAAGCTCACTACCTTCGTTGTCATTGAAAATCATGACTGCCGATTTTTCCTGCTTAATCTAAAATCTAACCTATCTCCCTCATTACCGCAGATGTCCATCAATCTCTGCAAATCTTCCTTGTTGTTGGCCATTAGCACTATATCATCTGCGTACATTAATGCTGGTAGTGCCTGATCAATAAGTTTTCCTTGTTTGACTAAAAAGAGGTTGAAGCCCAGCCCACTCCCCTTTAATTTTGCACTAATCCTTGTAGGTACATCATGAATAGTAAGGGTGACAGGGGGAACCCCTGCCTAAGCCCCCGTTTTACCTCTGCAGGCTTGGATACCTGTTTTTCCCACTTTATAACTACCTTGTTACCTTTATAGATACCCTTTAAAGATTAGTGACTACATGTTCTACGCCCAGTGTGTCCAGTATTCCCCACAATTCCTCTTGAACCACGCTATCGTACGCTCCCTTGATATCCAAGAATGCTAGCCACAGGGGCCTGTGTTCCTTTTCTGCTATTTCGATGCACTGCGTCAGTGAGAACAGATTGTCTTCCAACCTTCTGTGTTTCCGAAACGCATTCTGCAGTTCCCCCAGCACCCCCTCATCTTCTATCCATGCCTGCAGTCTTTCCTTTATAATCTGCATCGCCAGCCTGTAGATCTCTGATGTCACTGTTATAGGACGGTAGTTGTTTATGTCAGCTTTGTCCCCCTTTCCTTTATAGATCATGCTCATCCTGCTAAGTTTCCATCCATCGGGAACTTCACCATCAATTATTATTTTGCTCACTGCCTCTTTCAAAGCCTGCTTAGACTTCTGACCTAATGTCTTTATCAGCCTAATTGGAATGCCATCTGGGCCTGTTGATGTACTACTAGGAACCCTTTTCTCAGCCCTTTCCCCCTCTCGTTGTGAAAATGGAGCCATTACACCACTTGATTCGTCCTTGTCTATTGTGGTGCATAAAGTACTTCTTTGTTCAAATCTTTCTGTCACCCTTGTTCTTATATATTCAATAGCTTCGTCTCCTTCTAGCTTGGCACCTTGGGCTGTAGTTATAAAACTCTGCTCTAGGCTCGTCTCATTTCTTAGGGAGTTTAGATGGTTCCTAAATTTTGCAGCTGCCTTTATATCTTTTTATGTACTTCTGCCAGCCACTGAGCTCCCTTTCTTCTAATCTTTTCATTGATCAGAAGAGATGCAGCCCTTCTACAGCTTAGAAAAGTTTTTCATTTCCTTTCAACATCATCTGTTGGTTCACCCCGCTGCTTAGCATGTCTGTGTTCCCTAGAGGCTTCCTGACGTTTTGCTATGGCTCTCTTAACTTCCTCATCCCACCAACTTTTGGGTTTGTGTCTTCTTATCTGGGGTGACTTGTTACGCGTCTTAGCAAGCTATAGATCAAAGAGTCTAATTAGATTTGTGTATGTCCACACTGTCTTATTATCCTCCGTAATTACTTTCTCAATTTGTTTAGTGGCTATTTCAATTTGCCTTTCTGAATAAAAATTTTCCTGTATTTGCTCATCTTGTCTCCTTCCCACTTTCACTGCTCTTCCAAAACTTAGCTTGATACGTTTGTGATCACTACCCAGACTTCTGGAGCCACCTTCATCTATGTGCATTCCCTTGAGCTTATCATACATTCTATTTGACATCAGTGCATAATCTATCGTCGACTTCAGCCTTCCTACCTCCCATGTTATTTGCCCTTCACACATCTCGGTACTGTTGCAAATGATCAAATCAAGCATTTCACACATATCCATGATCATTTTGCCTGTCGGGTTGGTATACCCATCTATATCTTCTATGTGCGCATTCATGCCTCCTAGTATAATTATCTCGCACTCTCTTCCTAACTCCTGAATGTCCTTTGATATACACTCTACCATTGCCTGGTTCTCCTCTCTGTCCTTTGCTCCCGTCCACAAGTACACGAAACCAAGGACTGTCATTTGACCTGCCACTTTCCCTTTTAGCCATAAATGTTCCTTGCACTCCTGCTTGACCCTTTGCCAGTCTGTACTTTTATGAATGAATGCCCCAATACCACCCCCCTTTCTGCTGCCTTCTGTTCTATTACAATATTCCCACGCGTAGTCCGGATTGTTCGGAGGTTGTTCCATGTCCCTCAGATGTGTTTCTACAAAACCGTATACCATCGGCCTCTCTTCCCTTAGCTGTTCCTCTATCTCTTCCCACTTCAACCTGTTCCTACAGCCCTGCATGTTAATATACCCTATGCCTGAATGGGCTCGGCGCTCGTGGCTACGTCCATTTATACCCCCGACTCTACCTATCTTAGACATTGGTGCCACTTTGGAATCGTATCTGTCCATAACACCTGTGGAAGAGTCTGCCTGGTTGTTTTCTTCGTTACTAGCTATCCATCACCCCGAAGGGCTCGCTTGCCCCCCAAAAAAGCTACTGCTCGTCCTGCAATTCGCCAACTCACCTCATGATCTAGCCGCCCACCGAAGTGAATTCTGTCTCGTTGAAAACCACCCCACCTATGCACCTCTCTGTTTATTTCCACCACCTCAAAGCCGTTCTCTCGACTCATCCACCATATCTCTTGGTTTGCGTTGACAACCGCTCTTTGCAGGTTGCTATCACGCACCGGTACCTCCAGTATCATGCATATCACTACCTGTACCTTAGGAGAAGTGGCGCGCATGTCGTCGACGCCTTTCGCCAGTGTGGCTGCTAGTCCTGCTGTATCTTCATTTAAGACATTGTTTAAACTGCCTGAAATTATCACGAGATTTCGTCTATCAGCTGTAGTTTTGAAATTCGCGCTCGCTTGTCTCATGACTGCTTCAAGCTTGCGTCCTGGGAATGCCCCTACTGCAGCCCTCTTGTCACCTCTTACCCTCTCTTTGATAGCTTCTGTGCATCTATTTGAATTCGAGTCCCCGGCAGTTATCACATGCTGTCACTGACAGCATGTGATAACTGATGTGCAGGACGCTCCAGCTGAAAAGCTCGAGCGTCCTGCACCTGGGGGCTACTTGCACCTGTGACGCCAGCTGCTTTGTCCCCTCCCTGCCCCACCACTACGTTGCTGAAGCTGGGCCTTGGGACAGTCGAACCGGCTAAACCTGTTTCTTCCAAACTTGCTTGCTCTTTCTTCACCGTTCTGGTTGCCGGTTCTATACTGTTCTCTCCGTAGGCCACTGCTTTGTTCAGCTTCGCTAGTGCTTCTTCGGTGGACTTCAGTCTTTCTCCCATTGCCCTCGTTTTTTCTTGCTTTGTCGCCAACGCAGTCTCGAGCTCATCGATTCTCACCAGCAGTTCACTTTGGGCAACCATCATTTTCTCCATTTTTTCCCGACCTCACAATGCCTACACTTCGCGTCAGCCTGTTCTCCATCCGCTTCTACGCTTGGGTCCACTTTCAAAGCCATTCCACATCCTGAAAACTCAACAGTCTTTTTAACAATGTCTTTCTGACACCAATTGTCCCTATACTCGATCATTACTAAACTCGAGCCATGCACTACGAAAAAAAAAGAAAGTCTAAGCTCCACTACAAAACTTTTTGCGTGTTCAATGTACGCGCACCTCCCCCACGGGGTGGCAGAATAAAAAAAACAACAACAAAAATTCAAACACACACACCCGCACTAACTAATAAATACCTGGTGACTGGCCCTCGAAAAAGCCTTACCCTAAAATAAGTGCTACGAAGATTTCAACCGCTGCTTTATAATTATAAAGACAAGCTCAAAACATGCAAAAACACTTATCTGCGCAGCCGATCCGGAGCGCTCAAAAAACACCGTGACAGCCCGAGCAGCTTCGCGTAGCAGCGCGCCCTCTATCTCTATAGAGAGACAGCACGATGTCTGCTCACTCTCTTCATATGGAGAGGGCACGACTAGCTTCAAAAATCCCGGCGCTGACATGCAGCAACGGCTGCGTGTGGTCAGGTCTTTACGCTTACGAGAGGCACGGCAAGATGCATGCGCTTCCTAAATATCACTTGCGAACAACTCTTCTGTCCAGTATGCGTATGCGTTTCCGTAGAAGTAACATGACTACTGCGCTCCTATCACCACTTTCGTTATTCTGAATTTAATTTTACAGCCTGCAAGCTCAAGGAATTCACCAAGGAATGGGAATCGTGCGACGAGAAGATGCAAGATTACTACGCTATTCCTTCGTACCGAAAGGGAGCCATCAATATGACAGAACGTATGGGTGACGAGTCGCGGATCAAATTGTGCGAGTGAGTGTCCTTTATTGCTGTTGTTGTTGCTGTTGTTGCGATACCACTTCGCTCCCGGCTTCTTACAATGTCCACGCAGTATTACGTATATTACATAGTGGTTGTGCATGGACCGACTTTGAGCATTGAAGAACGATCTTACAAGCATGCTGATCTGTTTGGCCTGTTGAAAAGTTTTCCAACAATAAAGAAATATACTGAGCGATTCTTTCCAACCTGTCGGCATAAATTAACAAAGTTGTTTTAAACACTCCGTTCACTGTATATATACTCCTGACTAGAAAGATACAGCAGTTTTGATCCCGGCCACGATGGTCGCATTTTTATGGAGGTGAAATGCTCGGTGCCCGTGCGGTACTATGCGGTGTCGGTAGATATTGCCGGTGCCGATTAAAGAATCCCATGTGGTCGAAATCGCGTAGGCCGTTTCACTGCGGCGTGCCTCATAGACCGGGCCATTTAGGGTCGTAAAGCCCCATACCCCAAACAACCAATTGGTCTGCCGCGGTATATAGTAGTGCATGGTTACGGGACTATAGGCTGATTACCCAAAGGGCGCGGGCACGATTCCGGCCGTCGCGGTCGCATTTGTATGGAGGCGACATATGTAGGGGCTCGTGTTTTGTTCGATGTCAGTGCACGTCAAGAAACACCAGACGGTTGATAAATTCTGAGCCCTCCACCACGGCATCTCTGATACTAATCATATATTGGGTTTATTTGAAACGAAAACTATTAATGTGATGGCAATTATATGGACACTCTCGGCCGGATTTTGTCGCTGGCGTCAGCGTCACTCACCACACAAGTATACGTATCTATTATTCTGCCGAAAACGCGTCGCCGCCAAAGGTGTCAACACCAGCGTGCCGCCGAAGGTGATTTTCGTAGCGGCGCAAAGGTCTAGTCCTACCCTTCATATGGAGCATGTATGCCTGCAGAGCAAACCCACAGCAAGCTTGTTACAGCCTCAAAACTGGATAGCACTACCACCTTCATTGAAATGATAGATAAAAGAGATAAACGGGTGGCGTTCCTGCTATTCGTCTGTAGGTCGCGTCCGAATTGCACCTTTAGAATACAATACAGCGGAACAACCATGCGAGAAACAGCGAGATCGTCTATGGAGGTCGCATGATCAATATGGCACGCTAGTTTTTGCGTTGTGCAGCCAAGGTAGAGAAGCCGAGCTGGTGCTCCTCCCAAGCCTCTCTAGTTGGGATAGGAAAAGGGGATGAGAAAGAGACGGGATTAACTGGGCACGATGCTACGACGTGATATGTGTCGGCGAGGACATGACAGGTCGAGCAGGTGCCATTGATTTCCGGCAAAAAGTGCCTGGCGACCGCCGGACTGATAAAGGTGTTCGTCTGCAGGCGGCGTAGCAGTCGTTCGTCTGCTTTCTCCAAACCACGTGCGGGGTCCGGGTAGAGGCGGCGCGAAGCCCGGTAATGAGCCAAAATTTCGCGAAAGCGCGTCAGGTTGGTATTGCCAAATTCCGTCTTGGGACATGGAGGGGCAACGGCCCGGACAGGAGAAGCGCGGGCAACGGCATTTGCCGCCTCGTTGCCGGGAAGGGCCGAGTGGCCTGGGGTCCAGACTACACGAATGGGATGAGGGTTAAGGCGCCAAGAGGCTGTCTGCAGTAGGCTAGCCGCAGCGGGGCAATGGAACTCTGAAGGTACTGAGAACAGGCCGAGCGCGAGTCCGTCAGGGTGCTGCGTGAGGCAGGGTGAGAGGCGGCCAAAGCTATGGCAACCTCTTCAGCGTGCGTTACTGTATCTGCTCGAAAGGAGAGACCATCTACGTGTTTGCCCTCTGTAATCACGGCAGCCGTGAAGTGACCCGAGGGGGAGGGACCTGAGGCGTCCACGTAGAAACCACCGAGACGATCGGAGTGTCGCGTATGAAGGGCCGCGGCGCGTGCTTGTCTCCGGCAAGGATGGAGGTCGGGGTTCATATTACGGGGTAGAGGTTCCACCCATAGCTTTTGACGCCAGAGCTCTGGTACCGGCTGCAGAGGGTCTTGGTCAGATATCGGGTTAAGGCCAAGTCTGCGTAGAAGACGGCGCCCTGAAGGCGTCGGCGACAGTCGATTGATTTGGTTAACGCGACGAGCTTCGCGCATCTCTGCAAAGGTGTTGTGTACCCCCAGAGCCGTGAATCGGCTGTTGGAAGTTGCAATAGGTAGGTCCAGAGCGCGTTTGTATACTGAACGAAGAAGGACGTCCAGCTGGTGCTCGTGTTGACGGCGCAGGCGAAGGTAAGGCAAGGCGTAGAGGACGCGACTGGTCACAAACGCGTGGGCCAATCGGAGGGACTGAGATCGCGGAGGCCGCCGCACTTGGTAGAAACTCGCCGTATCATGCGGCTCACCTGTTCGCTGGTGCATCTGAGGCCTGCTATTGTGCCCTTTGGATCCAAGGACGATGTGAGGTGAAGGCCGAGAACCCGAATATTTTGCACTGACGGGACGGGCCCTGACGGAAGAAAGATTTGAGGCGGCGGTAGCGGAGAGACTGAAAGAAGAGCCGATTTAGCTGGAGAGCAAGCACTCCAGGCCGCATGAACCTGCGTAGGTGTCCACCAGAAGGGCAGCCTTTTGCAGGCGTTCTTCGATTTGCGCTAAGGAGCC
The DNA here is from genome assembly GCF_043290135.1 of Rhipicephalus microplus. NCBI lineage: Eukaryota > Metazoa > Arthropoda > Arachnida > Ixodida > Ixodidae > Rhipicephalus > Rhipicephalus microplus. Next base: position 98,600,441 of record NC_134709.1, read on the forward strand.
GGTGTTGGTCCAGATTGTGATATCGTCCGCATATAGTGCGTGTTGTATTCCCTCGACCTCGCTTAGAAGAGAGGGGAGGTTCATAATCGCCAGGTTAAAAAGCAGAGGAGACAGGACTGCCCCTTGAGGTGTACCCCGCGTGACTAATAAGTACGGGCCGTGTTCGGTAGAATTAAGGCGAATGAAGGCGGTGCGATGTGATATAAAGGCGCGAATGCAGTTGAAAGTCTTCTGCCCGCAGTTTGTGGTAGACAGCTTAGTGAGTATAGTGCTGTGTTTGACGTTGTCGAACGCCCCGCGGAGATCGAGAGCGAGCACGGCTTTATCGTTACGGCGCATAGTAGTCGGCTCTATGATATCGTGTTGAAGCTGGAGCAGGACGTCCTGCGCGGACAGATGCGGGGTAAAGCCAAACATCGTGTCGGCAAAGGTCCTCCTGGCCTCCAAGTAGGCTGAAAGGCGTTCGCGAACCATGGTTATCATGAGTTTGCCTGCGCAAGACGTAAGTGAGATGGGTCTCAGTGCCTCAATACTAACGGACTTTGCTGATTTGGGAATGAATGTCACGACCAATGTGGTCCATTCCGTTGGAAGCGGAGAACCGTCCCATATAAAATTTATAAGGTGGAGTAGCGAGAGGTGTGCTTGGTCGGGAAGATTTGCCAGGAGCGATATTGTGATTCCGTCGCGTCCAGGGGCCGTGCCCCGTCGCATTTTCGTGAGTACAAATCGTAAATCAGAAAGCGTGTATGGGGCGTCGAGGTCGGTGTTAGGGACGCCGGAATACCTATATGCTGGGCCTGCGGGATCAATTGTGCGGCAGATGTAGCGGTCACAAAGTTCTCGCGCGAGTTCATCCGAGGTGCCCTGAAAGGCATGCAGAACACGGTGGAGCTGGCGTTGCGTTTCTCCACTGGTGGTGGAGGGATCTAGAAGGCTTCTAAAGAGTCGCCACGCACTCTTAGAGCTCATCTGGTTTGCAGCCTTCGAACAGGCGTCTGCCCAGTTAGCATCGGAAAGTTGTGCGGAGTATGCGGCCGCCTCTGCAGTGAGCGCCTCAATGCGAGCGCGAAGTTTCCGATTAAGTTTGTTGCGTTTCCAGCGCCTTATGAGCCCGCGGCGAGCGTGCCAAAGATGTAGGAGGTGTGGATCGATTGCAGGAGTCAAATTAGAGGTTGCATAGGTGCGAGTGTTCGCTTGTTTGATATGAAGAGCGTATGATGCCCACGCTGCATATTCAGTCGAGGAGAGGCTGGCGGGGAATGGTGCCGCAACTTGCTGGCGAAGGGCCACAAGTTCGGGAGAAAGAGGATCGACAGAAGGGTGTGAGAGAGGCTTAGAAGCAGCTTTCCCTGCCCAACTGCTCTCCTGAGGTACCGCCGCTGGTGCTTCGAGCGGTGGGAATGCCTGAGTGTCAGCGTGGAGTGGTGGAGCCGAATGATGCAGGTTGGTGCTGCTGTCTGGCTGTGACGAACATGAGGTGGTCCCTCGAGGAGATGTTGAGGGCTGCTTGCGTTTCCGATATTTTCGATATTTTGCCGTGCAGCCACTGGTCCCAGTCTCATGGGCGTCGTGGCAAAGGAGGCACTTGGGGTGGCAGTCGTGGGCATTGAGACCTGCAGGTGCGGGGGTTCCACATTTGGCACACTGGGTTGGAGCGGGGTGAGGACACTGAGGTGGTCGATGACCGATGGTACCGCACTTGGTGCAAACAGGGACCGTTTTCTTGTAGGCGCGTATATACGTCGCCACGCAGTGGTAGAAGAGGAAGCGGGGTAACTTCGTGCCCTCGAAAGTCACCCCCGCTGCCGCGGAATCTCCGAGTTGGTGGACCGCAAGGATAGTACCTCGAGGCCAATACAGTTCAGACTTTATCTTCTCCGGGCTTTAAGCAGGGTTTACGTTGATGACGCCCTTGCATGTATCTCCTGGTGCCTTGGCGTGGCCTCGAACGGGCAGCTGCTGATCCCCCACTTGCAGCTGAAAGTCCCCGAGGAGTCGCTGTGCCATAGGCAAAATGGTAGTGCTACAGACCAAGATGTTCTGTTCCCAGATTGGCCACACTTGAATTTGCGTGGTAGTCTGGTCGCCGAGGTAGCTGCGGATGGCGTCGCCCGCGCGATCGGCCGGGACAAATGTGCGTAGCTCGCAGGGAACGCGAGGTTTCACTACTACGATGTAGTCGTCGCGAGAGAGGCGAGGAGTTTGACGCGGACGCCACTTGCGTTGCTTCGCTGGCTGCGAGGACGGAGCAGAGGTAGGCACACCACCGGAGGGATGGCGCGCCGGCGTTCCTTGCAAGGCTGGGGAATGGTGGCCCGCCGTGGCGTCTCGTTGTTGTTGAGACGCAGACTTCGATTTCGCTTGCTTGCGTTGCCACAGTCTCACCGTGTCGTCGAGGTATTCGTCTTCTGATGGCATAGTGTTTACGGAGGATGAAATCTCCATAGACAGCATTTGGCTTGAGGTAGGATCATAGCCCGTAACCACGTTAGCGGCAGCCATCGCCGGGCTGAGAGCCCTTAGCGAGGCGGCGTTGTAGCCGGGAGTGAAGGACGTCCCTCAAGTAGTCAAAATTGGACCCACCTAGACGACGGTGTTGTCTAGGCGAAGCGGAGAACTTGGCGGTGACGTTAAATCCAAGTTTCAGGGGTACCAATGTGGATGTCCGCAGAAATAGCAGAAAATCTACGGAGGCGATGTGGAGTGCGTCCGTCACCATCGAGCGCTCGCAGCGCCCGCCGTATGGGTAAAGCATCGGCATGAACTGCAGCATCTCGCATTTCGCGCCGGTTCCCGTCGGGCGGCCTCGACGAACGCTATTCACGCCTCGCGTCAGAATTATAGAGAGCTTGCGTCTTGCTAACGTAGCGTCGCTGTACTCAACGTACGCGCGCTTCAACGCTACAGTGGAGTATATTGAGCCTTTCATGATGCGCTCGCGGCCGTTTTGCTAGCTCCAAATATACCAAATTTGGTGTTACGTGACATGAATGGATGACGAAATATATGACTGTTGCAAACATGATAATCCTGACACGTGTGTTATGTAAGAACATGACAACGTACCACGCTCATGGCGTGCTCGCGGCTGTTTCGCTAGCTCCAGATATACTAAATTTGGTATCACGTGATTTGAATAGATGACAAAGGTAAACAACTCATCCAAACATGATAATCACGAATCGAAGGTCATGAACGGCGTCATTTACCTCTACCTCGTATCGTCGTGCTCACTTTAAAGTGACATATTGGTACGCGCCGAGCTCAACGTACGCGCGCTTCAACGCTACAGTGGAGTATATTGAGCCTTTCATGATGCGCTCGCGGCCGTTTTGCTAGCTCCACATATACCAAATTTGGTGTTACGTGACATGAATGGATGACAAAATATATGACTGTTGCAAACATGATAATCCTGACACGTGTGTTATGTAAGAACATGACAACGTACCACGCTCATGGCGTGCTCGCGGCTGTTTCGCTAGCTCCAGATATACTAAATTTGGTATCACGTGATGTGAATAGATGACAAAAATAAACAACTCATCCAAACATGATAATCACGAATCGAAGGTCATGAACGGCGTCATTTACCTCTACCTCGTATCGTCGTGCTCACTTTAAAGTGACATATTGGTACGCGCCAAGCTACGGCAAGCCCTTCACGCTCCGCCAGACTCCGAGGTGCCACAACAGAGGCTATGTGTCGAGATGAGTTACGCGGAAGCCGTGCGACGTCCTCCATCGTGCAGTTCCGCCAGCGCGTTTTACCCCGATGAGCGACGCGCTCAACAAATGGAGGTAGGCTATTGTCCTCACAGCCCGCCGTTGATCACCGAAGCACGACTGAGGAAGAGTGACATCTGGCGTACACCCGACCGCCGGCCCCTTTGTTTTCACTGCGGTGACGCCGGACACGTCTACCGAACATATCCATACCGTCGTGTGGGTCTCCGTAGATTTTCGCCTTATGCCCCTCGTCCACGACCTGGCGAGCGACCACTGGAAATAGAGAGTTTCATCTCGAATTGTCGCACTATCGAACATCGGTTGCACGAGCCCCGCTCGTCGTCGCCAGCTCGCTACAGGTCACCGAGTCCAGCTTATTCACGCGGCGCTTCGAGACGCCGTTCACCCAGCCCTGCAAGTCGGGAAAACTGAGTTCAGCTACCTCCGGAGGTGAGGCCACTCATGCCGACTGTACGGAAGATTTTCCACTACGACGACAGCGACGGCAACAAAAAGATGTACAGGCGCAGTCAAACGTGGTACGAAGAGTGGTGACATCAAACATTGCGGTAACTGTGGACGACGAAGAAGTAATGGCGCTAATTGACACTGGAGCAGACACTTCCGTTATGAGCATGGGTCTTGCCTGCAGGCTGAAGAAGGTTTCTACCCAGTGGGCTGGGTCGCAGATACGTACGGCAGGAGGCCATCTTCTTACTCCGGTGGGGCGGTGCACAGCGCGAGTCAGTATTCACGGATTTACGTATATCGGAGATTTTGTAATACTGCCGAGTTGCTCGAGGGACCCAATTCTCGGACTGGACTTTCTGCGTGATAATGGAGCCGTGATTGATTTGCAACAGTCGCAAGTGACGTTTTCTACGGCACGCGCTTTAGCGCGCAACCCTCACGGCAGTTACGTCAATGCTTTGAGAATTGTTGACGATGACGTCACGTTATCACCGAAGAGTAGCGTGTTCACCTTGGTAGCCTGCGACGTTTTTGACAAATTCAACGACTATGAAGGTATTGCTGAGGCAAATATCCCGCTGCTGCTCAAACGAAACGTATGCATAGCCCGATGCCTTGTTCGGTTAGAGAATAAACGCTCTCGAGTTCTGCTGACCAACTTCAGCAATGAGTTTCAGCACGTTCTTAGAGGGACTACTGCCGCTTTCCTCCGTGAAATCACCGACTTTTCGATATCGGCACATTGGATGCGACTTCACCGCATGCAAAAGCTTGTGCTTACCTGAGAAGCCGCATTCACGTTAATCCAGACTTGCCAGATTCACGAAAAGAGCGGCTGATAAACCTTGTGAGGGAATTCTCGGACTGCTTCTCCACAGCGTCGAAAGTTCAGCGTACCACCGTTACAAAACACCGCATTGTTACCGAGGAGTCGGTGCGGCCTCTTCGCCAACATCCATACCGTGTGTCCCCGAAGGAAAGAGAGGTGATTAAGCTTCAAGTTCAAGAAATGCTGAATGATGACGTCATCCAACCCTCGACAAGTCCGTGGGCGTCACCTGTTGTCTTAGTAATGAAAAAAGATAACACACTACGCTTCTGCGTCGACTATCGACGGCTTAACGAAGTCACGAAACGCGACGTTTACCCCCTGCCACGGATTGATGACGCCTTAGACCGTCTACGCCACGCCCAGTTCTTCACATCACTAGATCTCAAGTCAGGGTACTGGCAAATTGAAGTTGACGAGGGCGACCGTGAGAAAACTGCGTTCGTGACGCCTGACGGGCTCTACGAATTTAAAGTGCTGCCTTTCGGTCTCTGTTCCGCTCCCGCCACGTTTCAACGCATGATGGATACTGTACTAGCTGGACTAAAGTGGCAGACATTTCTTGTATACTTGGATGATGTCGTTGTTTTCAACCACATTTGACGAGCATCTTTCAAGGCTAAAAAGTGTCCTCACTGCAATAAGGAGAGCGAACCTTACCATCAAGCCCGAAAAGTGCTACTTCGGCTATCAGGAACTCAAGTTTCTCGGCCACGTGGTTAGCCCGGGGGGTGTTCGACCAGATCCGGAAAAGTTGGCTGCCGTTGCCGATTTCCCTCGTCCTGGAGACAAAAAGGCTGTTCAGCGATTTCTCGGACTCTGTGCGTACTACCGCCGTTTTGTCGAAGGATTTTCGAAAATTGCGGAACATCTTGCAAGACTGACACGGCCAGATGTACCTTTTGTATGGACGGAAGAACAACAACAAGCCTTCGTAGAGCTGCGCAATCGACTGCAGACAGCTCCAGTGCTGGCACATTTAGACGAGTCTGCCGACACCGAGATCCACACAGACGCCAGCAATGTGGGAATCGGAGCTATTCTAGTTCAATGGCAGAACGGCGCAGAGCGTGTGATCGCTTACGTGAGCCGCAGTCTCACAAAAGCAGAGGCTAATTACTCTACCACCGAAAAAGAGTGCCTAGCAGTCGTTTGAGTCATTAGCAAGTTTCGACCCTACCTATACGGCTGGCCATTTCGAGCGGTCAGTGACCACCATTCGCTCTGTTGGCTTGCCAATCTGCGGGATCCATCAGGCCGCCTCGCCCGCTGGAGCCTCCGCCTTCAAGAGTACGACATAACGGTGGTCTACCGATCAGGACATAAGCATACAGATGCTGACTGCCTGTCTCGTGCTCCTATTTCCCCGACGTCATCTGACACTGAACACGATTTACCGTTTTTTGGCATCGTCGATGTGGTGCGGATGGCTGAGCTTCAACGTGAGGACACTGAGCTACTTCCTATCATCCAGCATCTTCAAGGAGAAGACGTTATCATCCCACGCCGACTCTCGCGTGATTTGACTACGTATTCCTGCGGAACAATGTTCTCTACAAGAGAAATCTTGAGAGCAGCTAGGAAACTTTCCTCCTCGCCGTTCCAATGGCACTGCGTGAGGAAGTTTTGCAGGCGTGCCACGACGATCCTTCGGCCGGTCACTTAGGCTTTGCTAGGACATTAGCGCGCATCCGACAGAAGTACTACTGGCCACAGCTGTATTCGTCCGTTCAGCGCTATGTCCGCACCTGCCGTGACTGTCAGAGGCGTAAAGTCCCACCCGCAAAGCCCGCCGGTTTCCTCCAACCTTTAGATCCACCTCGAGCACCAATTCAGCAAGTAGGAATGGATCTTCTTGGTCCCTTCCCTACGTCATCCTCAGAAAATAAGTGGATAATTGTCGCGACCGACTATCTGACTCGCTATGCAGAAACCAAAGCTGTGCCTAAGGAAACTGCAGTTGAAGTCGCCAGATTCTTTGTACACGACATTGTTTTGCGCCATGGTGCACCTGCTGTTCTCATAACCGATCGCGGAGCAGCATTTACGGCAGAGTTATTGCAACAAGTCACCAAGCTGACACACACCAACCACCGGAAAACAACAGCTTATCATCCCCAAACAAACGGCTTGACAGAGTGGTTAAACAAAACATTGGCCGACATGCTATCTATGTATGTTGATGTAGAGCACAAAACGTGGGATGAAATTTTGCCGTACGTCACGTTTGCTTATAACACCGCTGTGCAAGAGACCACAGACCTAACACCATTCGAGCTTGTTTATGGCCGTCTCGTCACAACACCGTTAGACGCTATGCTCCCCGTAGACCAGGACAACAGCGGAAATGACAGCGTTGACGACTTCGTTGAGAAAGCCGAGGGAGCCCGCTAGCTTGCGCGGAACCGCATTCGCGCGCAGCAAGATATCCACGCTCGCCGTTACAACAAAGGCCGAAGGAGCGTCCACTATCAACCAGGTGACTATGTATGGGTGTGGACACCAGTTCGACATCGTGGGCTTTCGGAGAAGCTATTGCGGCACTACTTTGGTCCTTACGAAGTTGTGCGCTGCCTCAGTGACGTGAATTACAAGGTAGTTCCCCAAAGCTCCGACACCAGTTTAAACCGAAGACGTCCACGTCCAGAAGTAGTCCATGTAGTACGAATGAAACCGTACCAGGCCCGCGAGTTATGAACACTTCGAACTTTTTCCTTATTATCTACAACAGCGTGGGCTTTTTTTTTCATTGACGTCATCTTTTTTTTTCTTTCATGGCCACCTCTAGCATCTCAGTCAATCGACCGGGACGGTCTCTCTTGAAAAGGGGGAATTGACGCAAGGTAGGCTGGCAACTATAGTAGCCAGCCTCTGAAGAGGCCAATGAAGTAGTTCTGTGAGCGCGTGCTCTGGTGTTCGGTTTCCCGGCCCTTGGGTTGCGAAAGTAAACACCCTATTTTGTACCTGCGTGCCTGTGTCTTTGTGACAATATTATTGCATCACTCGTGCTGACATTAATAAATTCTCGCCTTTTATGAGGTGCATGTGGCTTTTAGCTCAATAATTGAGAACTTTTGCTGTTTCCATAAGTACAATATATACAATAAAGGTTTACATTTAATCCTAAACTTCGGGCTTGCACATAACCTCTGTGTCGTGATAGGTACAATGAATTTAACTTTTTTCCATAGTATTAAGAAAATGCTCGTACTTTAGAAAGTGCCACGCGACTAGGCACTTGTACGGAATGGTATTACCATTCAAAGACGTCCTACGAACAAATAATTCGCCTTGAAACATATTCTGCATTGTGTAACAGTGCTATACACAAGATAGTTATCGAATGCATTCCGTAATTACCCATTCTTAAGTTTAGTATGAATTCGCCTCACCAATGCACTTGAACACTAAATTTTGACACGTTTGTCGCAACGTGACCCGTTCGCCGTTTTCCTTCAGAGCCTGACTTGCTGACGCCAGTGGAAGTGGATTGTCTTGTGTGCGTTGTCTTCTGGAAAGCCATCCACGATGACGACATTGCCGAGCCGGCAGCGAGGTTCTGCGTCCGCGTCATCACTGTGAGTCATTAGCATTCGACGATGCACCTTGCTTTTCAATACGAAAATGCCTCGTCTGATGCCGACATTGGCTGGGGTCCCGTAATTATACAGCCTAGTGTCGGTGGCGTTAATACAGTAAGGTTATAACACCATCATCATGCGATGATATCACAATATGTCACCACGTCGCCACTCATCATTAAAACATGTGACCTCATAACAACGTCTCGGTGACGTCATGTATAACGTGACGTCACATGGTGACGTAATCACGGCAGCAGTGCTTGGTCAAATGTAGGCTGATCACGGAGGCTGTGTAAATCAAAGAAAGAAGCAGAAAGCCTACAATAACTCCGCTCCTGGCAGCAACGCATTGCAAAACGCAACTCGTTCCACAGAGCTTTCAGAGGGACGCGCAGAAGCTTTATTTTATTGACTTCAGAGAAAAAGATGTTGGACTTCGTATTCGAGTAGACTGAAAAAGATGCGTGAGCGACCCTGCGAGCTCTATCTTAAAACAAAGTTATGTGTACTTTGCGGGCAACGACGTCTTCATAATCATTTGTCCGGCGTGTAGAGCCGCCACCATCGTTACAACTACCATCCGAATTCGTATCTATCAACAGACTGGTGCTGTGTTTCGCAACCCTTTTCCTTGTCTCGAACGCAGTGTCATAACTCCTTGGATGGGCTTATGCTTACAATTAACTTTAAACCTTGCAGAAAAACCACTGTCCGCAGCATGCCTGTCACTGGAAATTTTCCTGTGTTGAATGGAAAATTATTCGACTCAGCTAGAGTCCGCATGGCAGAACTTTCAGTGTTCCATATGCGTTAGGCTGAGACGACATGAAGGCAGTAAAAGTATTTGCATTCTTTTCGGTAGATGTAATGACACTGCCCCGCCACTCTACAAAAGCTTCCGGTAAGTAACACGGTTTAAACTGTCTCCAGGATCGGCTAATCTTTGGCAGAACGACAAAGACATGCGATGACGTTAACATGTGGCGTAGTCATGACTTCTCAGCGGCGTCCCAAATTTTCGCAATCGGCGAGTTCATTTTGCTAAGAGACCCCGAAAAGAAGCAATAATTTGGTTTAGGTTGATAAAGTGCGCTCTAAGAACTCATAAACTTCAAGTTTTGCTATCACAAGTTCATTATTTCTGGAGAAAATATACTGAAGTTCGATCGTTAAATTTCACGCCGAAATCACCACGCGTTATGTTGAAGATTTCGAAATGTACTTCTCGTATGTTCGCAACATTGGCTGGATGAAAATTTTCGCAATCTCCTATGCCAAGTCTGGGACACCGACAGATGACAAGGTACTTCTTATTTATTCAGTAGATGCTAGGTACGAGTACACGTTTTCCAAATTTACTTCGTCACGGTGTTTGGTGCGGGAATCTCACAGTAACGTCTCCACCCGCATTTTCTTTTCGCTATATTTCTCGCTAGCCAAATGTCGTCTTGCAATAGGAGGGGTGTTTTCATTATTCTGCCAGTGTGCTTTATTAATACGCGAAACATATTTTTTTCCATTCAGTCTTCCTTTAGAATAATGTTTGCATCACTCACTGATGACGTATAGTACACTGGCGATGGTCAAATTTAGCGTTTGGTAAGGCAGGGAAGGGTTTCGCCTTAATCACTCAACTATTTATCGAGGCGAGGGCTTTTGGCGCACTCTCTTTCTGAAAGCTGGGAGCTCGGTGAGTGCACATCTCGACACAGCTACTCATTATGAACGCATTTAAAGCGAAATCAGTGGCACAGAGACCTCGCAGTACGGCTGCCATGCGGGCCCACTGCCTGGAACCTGCGATGAGAGCTCGCGTGTTTGAAGAAAGACCATAACGTCGGCAGCAATCGCAAACTACAGCGCCAGCATCAATGAGGGAGTGGCGGTAGCGGCAAGGGCTCGCGCAGCTGAAGCAAAGAGGGCTCGTCGACAAGCGGATTCTCAAGTGAGAGCCCGCGAAGCAGAGGCGGCACGTACGCGGCGGCAAGAAAACCTCCTATCGGAGCGAGGCAGGTAAACAGCGATCAAGCGCCGAAAGGACGCTACCCGAGTTTGGTTGCACCGACGCCCGCTTCAAGCGAGACTTATTCAATTTATATGCTAGATGTTCATGACTGCATTCTGTCAATACATCTCTCATGTCACGCAGTGCCAGAATATAAAGGTCAGTACGGTAGGGGAGGTCTCTACAGGATAGACAACAAACTTATAGGGAGGAATGACCAAGAAGTCTAGTTTTGTTGGCTCGAAATTGCATATTTTCAAGCCAAATGCGGTTATCAAATTTTAAAACGTGAGGATCACGCGTAGCCAGGTGGGAAGCTTCCTCGCCACTGACAAATCACGTTGTTTTTTAAGTGCATTTGGTCTGCATTGGCAAACACGTGGGGATACGGATGCTTTCCGCAAGGGTATGAGTCTCAACTAATTTCTCTTCTATCTCCAAAAGCACTCGGTTGCACACGAATGTCCATGAACCAGCTGAATATTCTTTGCACATGCCTAGTTACTGTGAGACCACTTCAATTGCTGACTGTATTGAGCCACCATGTGTGGCACCAGCCCACGCAACGGACGTTACTCGTCAAGAAGGCGCTGACTTGCAAGCATCGCTGCATATTCACTGTTTCTGCCTTGACCAGAACGTCACGTTTACCCAACTGTAACGTGAGCGTTGGAGCTGCAGTGCACTTCTCCAAAAATGTTAAGGTCTGACCACACGCAGCCGTTGAAGCGCGTGAGCGTCACGCTTCTTGATGCGGCGTCGTGCCCTCTCCATATGGAGAGAGAGTGCGCGCAGCTTAGCGTTGCCACGTGCCCTCTATCTCTAGAGAGAGAGGGCACGATGCCTGCTCACTCTCTCTATATGGAGAGGGCACCACGTGGCGTCAAGAAGCCTGACGCTCACGCTATGCAATGACAGCATGTGGTCAGGTCTTTACGCTTATGACAGGTACAGCAAGATGCACGTGTTTCCAAAATATTACTTGCGAACAACTCTCTGTCCAGTATTCGTATGCATTTCCGTAGAAGTAACATGGCTACTGCACACCTTTCACCACTTTCGTTATTCGGAATTTATTTTACAGCCTGCAAGCTCAAGGAATTCACCAAGGAAAGGGAATCGTGCTACGAGAAGATGCAAGATTACTACGCTATTCCTTCGTACCGAAAGGGAGCCATCAATATGACAGCACGTGTCGGTGACGAGTCATGGAATATATTGTGCGAGTGAGTGTCCTTTTGTTGTTGTTGTTGTGATGGTTGTAGTTACGAAACCACTTCGCTCCCGGCTCCTCACGATGTCTATGCAGGATTACGTATATTATGTAGAGGCTGTACACGGACCGACTTTGAGCATTGAAGAACGATCTTACAAGCAGGCTGAAGCAGGCTGATCTATTTGGCCTGTTGAAAAAGTTTCCTAACAATGAACAAATACACATAGTTATTCTTTTCAACCTGTCAGTATAGATTAATTGAGTCGTTTTAACAACTCAGTTCATTGTATATCTACTTCTGTCTAGAAAGGTGCAGTTTCGACCCCGACCACGCCGGTCGCATTTCGATAGAGGTGAAATGCTTGGTGCCCGTACGGTACTATGCGGTGTCGGTATAGTGTCAGTGCAGGTTAAACAATGTGGTCAAAATTGCACAGACGGTTTAACTGTGGCGTGTCCCGTAGACCGGGCCACTTAGGGTCGTAAAAACCCGCAACCCAAACAACCAGTTGGTTCGCCACGGTAGAGTATAGTGCATGGTTACTGGACTAGGCTGACTACCCAAAGGGCGTGGGCACGATTCCGGTGGTCGCGGTCGCATTTATATGGAGGCGACATGTGTAGAGGCTCGTGTTTTGTTCGATGTCAGCGCACGTCAAGAAACACCAGACGGTTGAAATATTCCGAGCCCTCCAACACGGCGTCTCTAACACTAATCATATCTTGGTTTTATTTGGAACGTAAAGTATTATTGTGATGGCAATTATATGGACACCCTCGGCTGGAGTTTGCTGCCGGCGTCACCGTCATTCACCGCATAAGTATATGTATCTATTGTTCTGCAGAAAACACGCCGCCGCTGAAGGTATAAACACTGGCATGGCGCCGAGGGCGATTTTGGTACCGACGCAGAGGTCTAGCCCTACCATTCATCTGGAGCGTCCATGCCTACAGAGCAAACCCACAGGCTTGTTACAGCCTCAAAATTGGGTAGCACAACAACTTTAATTGAAATGAGAGACAAAAAGACGTAAACAGATGGCGTTCCTACTATTGGTCCGTAGGTCGTGTCCGAATTGCACCTTAAGAACATGATACAGCGGAAGAAGCATGCGAGAAAAAGCCAGGTCGTCTATGGAGGTCACATGATGAATAATGACACGCTAGTTTCCAGCGGCCCGGCGTACTGTGCATCTAACGTTTCTCATGGGCAGTGGCGTTTTTAGCGGGATGGCTCAGTGCTCTCCCATAGTTGAGTACGAAGTACTCGAAATTGATAAACAATTTTCTAAACACATCTTAGCGTTCTCTACAAAACATATTCTTAAGGAAGCTGAGCTCTCCCATAGAAGATTACTAAGTAGTATATATCGTTACCCACTGTTTCTCAACACACAATCTTGTTTGGGGGTAGCTTCCTTAGATTTAGGAAGGTTTTAGCGGGACGGCTCAGTGCTCTCCCATAGTTGAGTACGAAGTACTCGAAATCGTTGAACAATTTTTTTTCTGGACACAGTAATCTTTGTTCGGTACCTTATCGAAGACCCACTTTCTCTAAACACACCTTATCGAAGAGATAGTAACACAGGGTGATAAAGCCTTCATAAGAAAGTGGCATATAATTTCTTTTAATGCAGAATCGAATAAACTGGCAAGGACAAAAATATCTCGCATCTCGTCACAAACAATATGTGATTTTGTTCAGACTTAGCGTGTATTGTGTTTCCTTTTCTCTTTGTTTCTTTAAGTGATTCGTAATCTGAGAGTATTGCAGTGTTGTAAGTTGCATCGTGTTCCTGTTCTCTTGTTTGTACGTGCCACTCAAGTGATTTTGATACACCAGGCAGTTGTACTCACCCGAAGTGTTGTCATTAGTATGCAATAAACTTCCCTGTTTCCGTTACGTGGTACTTCACTTTGATGTTCATTTGCCAGTAAATCGGGATAGCCACTGCTTTCCCATAGTTCGAGTACGAAGTACTAAAATCACCGAAAACCTTTTTCATAACACGTTGTCGTCTATCTGAAAAACTCGAAATTATCAAACTTTTTTTTCTAAACATGTACTTGTCTATCTAGAACTGGGACGGCTTCTGCTCTCTCATAGTTGATTTTTTTATTGATACGATATATAAGGAGATGTTGGAACACCATTATGGCACCGACTACTCCTTAGCCGGTGAGTGAAACTTGAACACGTATCTTGAAGCAAAACATACAAAGCAGTGCATGGAACATAGAGAACTCGGGCACAGATATGCAAAGACACACTTATACGCACATATCACAACATAATGGTAAGGAAATGTTCGAAAGTCAATTAATGAAGTCACTGATAATGCCCTCGTTAATATTCGGTCCACCAGCACAAAACAGCAGAGCACACGTCTGGTCCTTATAAAGATGCATTCGCTCGTGCGTACATAATAGTCGACACGTCATTCATTTCACAACACACGCATGATGGGTGTCACATGATACTGTACATAATAGGTACATGTGTTACAAATGAAAGTTCGTTATTTCTTAGTACTTGTCAGCAATCCCGCTGTCTTGTAAAAAACATGTTAATGCTTTTAAAGCGTGCGACTGTAAAACTCCCGTAGGCCACGGGCCCAGAAGTTTCTTCATGTTAAACGGTCTGCGGTCTAATTCTAACAGTTCGGACTTAAGACGGCGTCTCGGCGTGTCATGATGTGGACAGTCTATGAGAAGATGACATACGTCTTCATCTATAAATCCACATTCGCATTCGGGAGTTTCGGCTCTGCCGATTCTGTGCCAAAAATGTTTTGTGTATGTGGTGTCTAGCCTCAATCGGTGAATGAGAGTTTCCATACTTTTATCTAATGCCAGCGTAATTTTGAATTCAATAAATGGATTGATGTGATATAAATCGCAGCTCTTTGTACTTTGGTCAAACCAAGCAGTTTTTTTTTCATTCTGAAAGTTGTATTCTTTATATTACTACGCAATTCATTTTTCGAAATTGGTAAAAAAACAGTAACGTGTTTACGATGTGCTTGTCGTGCTGCTTCATCGGCAGCTGTGTTTCCAGGAATGTTACAATGGCCAGGTATTCACTGGAATTTAATCTCATGTTGCGCCTTCTTTGCTTTGGTGAGCTCTTTCAGCGTTTCGTATGTCATACTATCACTTATTACTGTCCTGTTTGTACTGGAGAGTGATCTTAATGTGGCCTGTGAGTCACTGAAATGTACTCATTTTCTAGCGTCTGCTACCGAGTTTATAAACTTTAGAGCATACAGAATAGTGAAGAGCTCAGATGTAGTAGATGACGTCATGCGACATAACCTAAATGATTCCTGAATATTGACCTGTGGTATGATAAATGCCGATGTTGAAGACGTTGTAGTACTTGAGTCATCAGTGTTAATGTGTATGTACCCTGGATACCGCATGTGTATCTGATTAAGCGCTAGTTGTTGATCAGCTTGCATGAACATGTCTCTCTTTCTGATAATGCCATCCACTGAGAATTCAATGCTTGGTATTGAAAGCAGCCATGGAGGATAGTCCAATTCAGAGCTCCAAAATTCATTTCTGGGTAATATATGTACATTACTCTGTACATCGTTATGAGCATTGCTTTTATCTCTTAGTAAAATCTCCAGTGCCAATGGGTGGTCCTCGTGTTGCGTCTGTAAGCGAAAAAAATGGCGGCATGTTTCAATTGTTCTCATGACTCGAAAGGGTGGTTGTCGAGTCTCTGCTATGACAATGCTGCTGGAAGTCGCACGTGGAACACCTATATAGACGCGCAGTCTCCTAGCTAATAGTCTTTGAAGTCGCTCCTCTGAAGTGCTGGAAAGGCCGTGTGAGACTGCTGCAGAATATGCAAATTTTTGTCGTATTAAAGCATTGTGAACAGCGAGCATGGATAATACAGATCCGCCCCATGATGTCCAAGCAATTCTGCGGAGTATATTCACTAGCGTATTCACCTCGTTTTCGAGTTTCTTTATGTGAGGGGCCCATGATAGCTGCCTATCAATTATTACTCCGAGAAACTGATGCTGTTGTTACAATCATTAGTGGTTCTCCTTCTAAACTGAGACTGAAGTTCTTTAACTTCTTACGGGTGAAGGGCAATACAGCTGTCTTTGTGTGCAATAGAATCATTCCTGTTTCTTTTAAAAAGTTGTTCATAGTATTTATTCCGTCTTGCAATGCAATCTGGATTATCGTATGTGCGTGCCAGATGCCCAAATGCACACATCATGTGCATATAAGGAGTATTTCTACCTGGTGGGCAGTCTTTTAGCTAAATCAGCCATAACGTAGTTGAAAGGAAAAGGGCTAAGTACGCTTCCTTGTTGCACTCCCTGTTTGACGTCGTGTTCTGCACTTTTTCCTTCACTCGTCTGAATGAATATTTTGCGACCTGATAAAAATTTACATACCCACCACAAAGACCTGCGGATAGCCCGAGTTCCAACATACTCAGCAGAACATGAGTGTGACTGACTGTGTCAAATGCCCTTTTGATGTCTAAGAACGCTGCGACCGTCAAACTACCACAGGCGCGTTCATGCTCCTTATATGTTACTAAGTCCAGTACGACATGATCCTATAGCACAATGCAGCTCCCTTAACGTAAATACAGGGCCTAGTTGAGGATGCTGGGCCCAAAAGCAAGCATTATTTTTTGACTGGCTAACGCGACAGAATTATCAAATAAGGCACATTGTGATGCGGCGGGCTTACTGATAAGTTGACAAAATTCATCTGCGACCACAGCTTCAGGTTTGTCCAAGGCTACAGCAAGAGCACGAAATGGGAAGCTCTGTGATGCAAGGCCACTAAGTGCTTGAATTTCAAGCCAAATTCTTGGAACAGGTGTGTGGGGAGAGAGCGTGCTACAAAAATCACGCCAGCGTCGTTAAGCTAAATTTTCTAGTCGTCTGGGCATTACACTGTGGATTTTCTGTGCACTTTTGTATGCTTCTAAACTTCCGCTGCCTCTATATGCCCTTTCTGAACGTCGTCTGATGGCTCTTAGATGTTCATACTCTCCATCGACTGCAGCATAGTCTTTTGGAATCGAGACTTTCTTTGTACATTTATTCCCATTATCTTGCAGAAATTCAGTAAAGCTTTGAACTGTCGTGAGTTCACTATTTTGGTTTGTTAGACAGTACCAAAAAGCTTTCCAGTTCGTCAGTTTGCTGTAGCGTCTGATGTCGTCATTTCGCAAGTAGGGGTGATTTATTAGAATTACGCAACTCGAGTAATTATGCCCTCAGAGAAAAGTTTGGGAGCCGTCATTTAAAATTGTCAAATTTCATTTGTCTGCGGCACACTAAAAAATATTCCCACGTGCATCACATCGATCACTACCCCAGATTATGTTGTGTGCATTAAAGTCTCCACATATAAACGTATATGAATTAGAAATATTGAAGATATTTGTTAGCTTGTCCACTGAAATGCGGCTTGAAGGTTGTAGGTAAAAATTGATCACTGTTACGCACTGCTCACCAAAGAATACTTTGCAAGCGATGAATTCCGGGAAGTCCGAATCACTTGAGTGAACTTGGTGAGAAGGTAGGTCCTTTCTGACGCGCAAATGCACTCTGCTAGGACCACTTCGACGAGATGACTTATATATCACGTAGTTGAAGAGGCGGAAATCATCATTCATTCCTGCCTCTTGGATGCAAAGTATTGGAAAGTTATACTGCAAAAGGAGTTTACGGAAGTCAGCGCACTTCCTTCGAAGACTATTAGCATTTCACTGGTATATCGAGACATCTTTGTAGCCTTTATTCATATGTTACTTGTCGCAGGTTTGACCCGAATAGTTGACACTATAGTGCTTCCAGAGGCAGCAGAGCTTTTACTTCTGGCAGGTTGTCTACTTCCGGTAGAGCAGACAGGATTGCCTTAAGTGCTGTTAAAAGCATTGGTAGAATCCGTTGCATGACTGATGCAGAGGCACGGTCTCCATTGAATGGTTCATTTTTTGAGGCCTGTTGAGAACGACGTGACGTTTCGATGTTGTAGTTGGGGCGAACACTGGCACTGTCGGTTTTGCTACTTTCCGGCTGAGGTCACGTGGGCGTTCGCAGCTTTGACGCGTAGGTTGGGTTACTTGACGGTACTTCTCGTGAGTGGTCTCTCGGGTGTGCTCTTGGTCGTTCTCTTGGCGGTTCTCTTGGCGTGTATGTCGCCTGTTGTTGCGGTGGCCGCTGAAGTGGATCACGTACAGGATTAACAATCTCAGAGTTTTGAGATGGTTCATTGGGGTGCGGTTTTCTTCCATGAATGAGCTCATGTCGACGCATTTTTGCAGCAGCTTTACTTTGCGGGCAGCCTGAATATGAGGCAGCGTGATTACCCGCACAGTTTGCACACTTAGGCTGAAGAAGTGACTTGCACTCCTTATGATGATGTTCTTCTGAGCAGATCTTACACCGGCGAGTGTTACGGCAACTTTTTGCCATGTGTCCGAATCGCTGGCAGTTATAGCACCGAAGTGCTGGACCAAGATATTTTTCCACTGGGTGACTGGTGAATCCTAAGTAGATTCTTTCTGGATTCGGGTGGTCATCTCGAAAAGTCAGAATCACTGAGTGAAGTGGACGCGACGTTGCTCCTCCATCTTCCTGGCGGTAGTATTTTATTTGCTGTCGCACTGATATAACCCCTGCATCTCTCAAGTACTCTAGGCGTTGTTCATCTGAATAATGCAGAGGAACATTTTTTACTTTCCCAACATTCCGAGTGTATGACTCTGGGATGAAAGGCTTAACTTCCAAGCCACCTACATTCGAAAGCATCAGAAGACGCTTGGCTGAAGCTAAGGAAGCAACGCTGACACTGAAGCTTCTATCTCTGGTCGTTCTGAAATACTGCACTTTTTTCTTTAGCAGCAAAAACTACTTCGGCTGACACTCAGTTGGGGTTCACTTTCCAGAAGCTAGCACCTTCAGTTGTTGGACGAAAGACGACTGGGATTCCCTCTGCTCGTTTCTTCTTATAAGCAACCAACGTAAATGGTTGATCTTCGCCCATGTCTTCTTCATCACTTAGGTAATAGGTTGACGTTTTACCGTCGAAAGGATTCTCTTCTAAGCGAAGCTTCTTGCTCTCACCTTTATCGTCTTCCATTGCTGCTGTGCTCGCTGGAGCCATTCCGCGGTTGTGAATGAGCAAACTGGCCGGCTTTATGATGCTTAGGTGCACCTGTAAGCCCCCAGGCTTTTCATTGTGTCCTGCAGTATCACTCATGTGGTTTAACGCACTTGGACGAGCATAAGGCTTGTGGTGATGGCTACCAACCAACGTAGTGTTCGCCTACTAGCCAAGTATTTGATAAAGGAACCTCGTACCTGTAGGGCGCCGAGCCCTCGAAATCTTCACCCGACGTCTTGTTGGCACACCGTGGAGAAATGCATATCAGCGCAATATTCCAAGAAAAGAGCAGAAATTGAACACTGCACAAAAACAGCGACCGAACAGATCCACTTCTTCTTCTTCTTCTACCTCTCATAGTTGAGTATGAATTACTCGGAACACTTTTTAAATGTGGAGCACTTCTTATTCGCACGATGTCGCGTTTCGGCGTCGGCAGAGACGCCGTTTACACCCTTACTGCGCATGCTCGCGTCTTGTGCTGGCTCAGGAAGACACCCACCGAACTGGCACTCCCCTCTCCCTGTCTCCTCTCGCAAAGCGGATGCAGGCAGCGTTTTTAGTAAACTATTTGGCCCGAATCAACATGTTACACTGTAAATGTCGTCAAAAGACGAGTCTTGCATCTGGAGAGAGTGAACAAAACGTTTATTTGATGTTCTGCGCAAGAGAAACGGTGAATGGTATTTTGAAGGCACTGCGTTAGAGTGCCTCGAGCGTGTAACGGAGGCGAACATGCGCATCTAGGCACGTTAGACACGAGCGCCGTCTGGCAGTTATCTTTGAAAACGAAAGCGTGCGCGACCGCGGAGAAAGATGCGCGCCAGTCTCGGAGGTGATATGGTGTAGAATGCAAAGCGACGGGCAGGTGCAACCACCACGCCGTCGTACCAAAGCGTTGGAAATACCTTCTTTGCATTGCAATGTCAGCGCAACGCGTTAAGCGCCACAGTCCTTAGAGTTACTTGTGTGTGCCACTTCTAGTATAAAGGCATACATAAAAAACATAGACTTGTTGTTCTTGCACCTCAGATATGCGCAATATTTGCGTTTTTAATTGAAAATCGCACAACTACGAACGCTAAACTTTGAGCAATAATGATGGGCGCTGCGAATGGCGTTGGCCGTTGAGCAAGGCGGACAAACAGACAAATGTACAGACGTACCAAAACTTTTCCGTCGAAGGTCCCCAGGAAAGACTATCGTCTTTAAAAAAATCACAGCATATGCACCGCGTGAATTCTGATGAGTTGGTTGAAGCGTTCTTCCGTCCTTCCGTTCCGTGTGTTTGTCCGTCTGTCTGTGAGTCTGTTGTTCTGCCTGTCTGTCAATCTGTCTGTCAATCTGTCTGTCCATCTGTCTGTCCATGCATTCATCCCTGCATCCATCGGCCCGTCCGTCATGTGTCTATCCATGTGCCATCTATCCGTCCGTGTGTTCGTTCTTTAAATGCGAAGCATTTCTTAGCGAACTTCGGCAACTTTTAGTGTATCTATCTATATACCTATTTATCTAGCCGCTAATATTTGGGTGCTCTCGAGGTCACCCGCTTAACTTGGCGTGAACCAAAATTAGCATGGCAGGTTAAGATGGTTTGACAAATATGACGCGCTGATCAAGACATGCATAATCTCCAAATTCCGTCGCGTGTGTCGTCAAACACTTCCCGCCAGACAGTCGCACATACTCACGGGTGGGTATGTGCCACTGGCGAGCGGGTATGTGCCACTGGTGATTGACATTTGGTATCTACCCGAAATTGACGAGAACACACATAGGAAATTTTAACGCGTGAGCGTTAAGCAATAAGCGACATCGGTAGTGTCGACCCTACGATGGCATAGAATAGATGTCGGTGTTAAGAAAAGCCGGACATAAGCTGCGTTCGTTACCCGACGATTGCAAACAATAAATTTCAGGGCCCCAGCAGGAATCGAACCCAAGCATTTTGCGTGGCAGTTAAGCATTCTACCACAGAGCTAAGCCAGGTCGTGGAACTATTTTTCAAATAGGCGCTAATCTTCGTGAAACGTCATAAGTGGTTGAAGTGCTGCCTACCCAATTTTATAAGCATTACATATGTACTCCTTTCATACAGCCGTCACGCCCGGATCACGACAATTGTGGTGAGGTGCCATGTGCTGAAATTTATTTATGTAGCAGTGCCTAGGACCAGCATTTTCGCAAGCATCAGCGCTTCATATCAGCCTCTGGCGTTTTTAAAACACATTTCCAACTGACATCCTTGTGAAAGTAAAAACTGGTAATATAAACATCTGCAATTTTTCCGCGCACGTCTCTGCGTACTACATTTGTACATATATTTATCGTCATTTCATGATGTGTCGCTCAATAAAAAATGCAACATGGCCACCTTTCCTCCACGTGCTTCACATAATGTTGATTCCAGGATACGGGGAATCTGCTGATTTTTTTGCCTGTCTGGTGACGAGCACGAGCCACCCGAGGCTCTCCACTCCTATTCGTCCATGCCCCACCAACAATCCGCCACGTACGGCGATAAACCTGGAGACTGAGAGAGGCACTCCTTCCTCGCGCAATCAGGCACAACACGCACAGCAGCCAATCAGAGTAGAGGCACGGCGCCATCAAAAATATCCTCAATGAACTTTAGTTTGTATGTACTTCCAAGAGACAGCACTGCCTATTATACTGTTCGGGAGATACTGTTTTCCTTTCTAAACGCCAAGCATTTCTTGGTGAACTTCGGCGACTTTGAGCGTATCTGTCTATCTTACGTTTAGGTGCTTTCGTAGAAACCCCCTTAACTTGGTGTGAAGGAAAACTAGATTGGGAGGGTAAGATGGTTTCACGAATATGACGGCCTGGTCAAGACATGAATATTGTCACAATGCCTTCGCATACGTCGTCAAATACTTCCCACCTGACTTCACTTGGATTGGATTGGATAAACTTTTATTTGGTCCTCAAAAACACAGATCACTGTGTTGCGGGCAGCTCCCACGTGGGGACTGAGATGCCAAGCTCCTCAGCCGCCTCGCAGGCTTGGTGGACAGCCCAGAGCTGATCTGCCAAAACGAGCTGCGGATTGCCGCATCCCATCTGGCAGAGGTGATGTTCGCTTGCGAACAACTCTTCTGTCCAGTATTCGTATGCGTTTCGTAGAAGTAACATGACTACAGCACTCCTTTCCCCACTTTCGTTAATCTGAATTTAATTTTACAGCCTGCATGCTCAAGAAATTCACCAAGGAATGGGAATCGTGCGACGAGAAAATGCAAGATTACTACGCTATTCTTTCGTACCGAAAGGGAGCCATCAATATAAGAGCACGTATCGGTGCCGAGTCACGGAACAAATTGTGCGGGTGAGTGTCCTTGTTGTTGTTGTTGTTGTTGTTGTTGTTGTTGTTGTTGTTGTTGTTGTTGTTGTTGTTGTTGTTGTTGTTGTTGTTGTTGTTGTTGTTGTTGTTGTTGTTGTTGTTGTTGTTGTTGTTGTTGTTGTTGTTGTTGTTGTTGTTGTTGTTGTTGTTGTTGTTGTTGTTGTTGTTGTTGTTGTTGTTGTTGTTGTTGTTGTTGTTGTTGTTGTTGTTGTTACGAAACCACTTCGCTCCCAGCTCCTCACGATGTCTATCCAGGATTACGTATATTATGTAGAGGTTGTACACGGACCGACTTTGAGCATTGAGGAACGATCTTACAAGCAGGCTGAAGCAGGCTGATCTGTTTGGCCTGTTGAAAAAGTTTCCTAACAATGAACAAATTGAAATTCTTTTCAACCTGTCGGTATAGATTAACTGAGTCGTTTTAACAACTCAGTTCATTGTATATCTACTCCTGACTTGAAAGGTGCAGTTTCGATCCCGACCATGGCGGTTGCATTTCGATAGAGGTGAATTGCTTGTTGCCCTGCGGTACTATGCGGTGTCGGTATAGTGTCAGTGCAGGTTAAACAATGTGGTCAAAATTGCACAGACGGTTTAACTGTGGCGTGTCCCGTAGACCGGGCCACTTAGGGTCGTAAAAACCCGCAACCCAAACAACCAGTTGGTCAACCACGGTATAGTATAGTGCATGGTTACTAGACTATAGGCTGGTGACCCAAAGGACGCGGGATCGATCCCGGCCGTCGCCGTCGCATTTATATGGAGGCGACATATGTAGAGGCTCGTGTTTTGTTCGATGTCAGCGCACGTCAAGAAACACCAGACGGTTGAAATATTCCGAGCCCTCCAACACGGCGTCTCTAACACTAATCATATCTTGGTTTTATTTGGAACGTAAAGTATTATTGTGATGGCAATTATATGGACACCCTCGGCTGGAGTTTGCTGCCGGCGTCACCGTCATTCACCGCATAAGTATATGTATCTATTGTTCTGCAGAAAACACGCCGCCGCTGAAGGTATAAACACTGGCATGGCGCCGAGGGCGATTTTGGTACCGACGCAGAGGTCTAGCCCTGCCCTTCATCTGGAGCGTCCATGCCTACAGAGCAAATTCACAGGCTTGTTACAGCCTCAAAATTGGATAGCACAACAACTTTAATTGAAATTAGAGATAAAAAGACATGAACAGATGGCGTTCCTACTATTGGTCCGTAGGTCGTGTTCGAATTGCACCTTAAGAGCCCTTTTCATCAGCATCAAGAGTAAAAGCACTGAAAAATGCTACTGCGCAATCGATGTCACGATTTGTGATAAAGTCACAAGGTAAGTGTTTTGATTTTTTAAACTTCTCCCAGTCAGGGGATGCTATTTTCATTTGAGAATATGAGACGACTCGCCAAGTCTAGTACGACACTACAAAAGTAACCACGTTTTTAAATGCGAATGAGCGTATCTATCTATCTATCTATCTATCTATCTATCTATCTATCTATCTATCTATCTATGTTGCCGCCTACGACTTTTAGCTGTCCTGGCCGTTTCGATGATGGGATCGACGCCACATTTTTTGTGCCATAATGTGACTGTATGGCGAGTATGCCTGACTAGTCATAACATGAAAATCAAGACAGATATAGCAAAAACGAAATAATTTACATTTGATGGTCTTGCTGCTCTTGCAGTGGTTGTGTTCACATGACATGTTGCAAAACTAGTATGATATGACATGACTGCATGGCGAACAAAAGTGACAAGCCCTAGCGTGGAAATCATGACATGCATGTCATTTAAGTCATGACTCATGCCTACATGCCGTACTCATGGTGCGCTCGCGGTTGTTTCGCTGAAATCACATATAACAAATTCGGTATTACTCGACGTAAATGGATGACGAAGATACATGGCTGGTGCAAACGTGATAATCATGAGATGCGTGTCATACAAGAAGATGACTACATGCCACACTCATGATGCAGTCGCGGCTGTCTCGCTAGCTTCACATGTACCAAATTTGGTACTACAAAACATGAATACATGACGAAGGTACGTGACTGGTGCAAACGTTATAATCATGAGATGCGTGTCATGTAAAAAACATGATTACATGCCACGCTGATGATGCGGTCACAGCCGTTTCGCTAACGTCATATATACAATGTTTGGTATTACTGGACGTGAATGAATGACGAAGGTATGTGACTGGTGCAAATAATCATGAGATGCGTGTCATGTAACAACCTGATGCGTGCTACGCTCATGATGCGCTCACGGCCTTTTCGCTAGCTTCACTTGTACCAAATTCGGTATTACGAGGGACGAATGAACGACATAGGTAAATGACACGTCAAAACATTTTAATCATAACGTGCGTATCATGTTACAACTTGACCACATACCACACTCATGGTGCGTTCGCGGCCGTTTCGCTAGTTCTACATCTGCGAAATTGGGTCATTCATCACGTGAGTCGATGACGAAGGTATGTGGCTGGTGCAAACATAATAATCATGACATGCGTGTCATGTAACAACAAGACTACATGCCACACTCAGGATGCGTTCGTGGCCATTTCGCTAGCTTCACTTATGCCAAATTCGGTATATCACGTGAATGGATGACGAAGGTATGTTGCTAGTGCAAACATAATAATGATGAGATGCTTGTCATTTAAGAAGATGACTATACATGAGGTGACAATACACTTCGACGTGACCCGGCGCTGTTATGCCTGGGAGTTCACATTGAACGCCAATGTCTCTGCAAAGGCAATCATTGCCAAGGCCAGTGATCGGACCTTCCTGACGCGATCTACTCAACGACGCCATCAAGCGGCGGCACCGGTCTGTTTCAAGCAACGCACAGCAAGCTCTTTCAGCCCACGAGCCCGATGAAGCAATCGCCGCTTTCCAGTCTGGCGAGTCTTAGCTATGCGTGGCAACATCACTCGTCGTTGGGTGCAACCCAGCGTAGCGGCTCCGAATATGAGGATCATAACGCAACCCGGAGGCTGGTCCCCATTGGATGATTCTGATATCACGGCCAGCGGTGCTTCTGGTTGGACGTTGGTGACGGAAAGGTCCACCCGGTGCCTATAAAAAAAGCCAGGTGGCGCGTCATCAGCAGCTGACCTATGCGTCATAAAGCAGCCGACGTATGCGTCAGAGGGAAGACATCTCGGCTAATCGAGCCTTTTCACTGTCGGCGTGACCGGTGTCCTTGGCATCTGCCAGTTTCGTGGCGCCCTTCCTAACCTCGCAACCTCGTCGGCGGCACGCTCGTAACAGTGGATTACAGCTGCGGGATCGGCTGGCGTCAGCGACATCGATGCGGTGAGTGCCTTATGTTTTCCCTTCAGTTCACCAGACTACTCTAGCGCAGATATAGTAATTTAGAGAAGGGCTGTGGTAAGTATTGCAGTGATCTTTGATCATTTCAAGCCAAGTTGGAGCCCCTCGAGATGATAGAAATAGAATCGGCAATCCTACAGTGTTCACAGGCGCCTAGCGTGGCTTCTGCGACAGTTCAGTTCAGCGGTCATAGAATTCGGGACCACCTGCCACCGTTCGTAGTAGGCCAGGACATGGCGAAGTATCTCGTCAAGTTTGAAAACTTCTGTGAGCGAAATGCTTTGGAGCGGTCTCTTTGGCGCAGAACCTGTTAGCTCTTCTTCCCGGCGAAGTGTCCGACGTGATAACGTGCTTGTCGAGGGAAGCGTTTGAGAGCTATGACGAGGTTAATAAAGAGCTCTTGAGACGTTATAAGTTATCACCCGAGGCTTTCTGGCAGAGGTTCTGGTACGCAAAAAAAGGCAATGAGTCACACGATGACTTCACGTTGCGTCCTAAAGTCGATTTATTTGAATGGTTCAAGGCCGAAGGTGTTTATGACGATCACGATAAACTGGTACAATGCATTGCATTGAAGCGATTCTACCGCTAAATCGAGGAAGATATCAAGCTTTAGCTGCAAGACAAACTTGGTGAAGTACAGCTAAACAAGGCAGCATAGTTAGCTGAGGAGTATTATACTCGCCGAAAGTTGCACAGCAGGGCAGTACGTGTTGAAAAAGATGAAAGAGGACTTTTCAAAGACACCGGATCAACGGAAACCCACTCCTCACTATAATTTCAAGAAGGACCCATCTCTTGTGAAGGACACTGTAGAAAACAACCCACTGATACCACACAGGTGTTTGAATCATGGAAGCCGCTAATCTGCGACAACTGCAAAAAGAAAGGGCACATCGCAGTAAACTATAAGCAAAAGTTTGCTTTCGCAACACTTCGAGAATCGGAAAAGAACATGCGGTTGTTAGAGTCGTATCTCCAAGAAATTAGTGCAAATGGTAAAACGTGTCGAGGACTTTAATACTTAGTAGCAACCATAGACGTTGTCCACCCTTCATTGGTGTCTCCAGACGGCTTTACAGGAGAATGCACGTGGATCAGGCAAGTCGCCGAGGAGCAGATTGCTTGCTTACCAATCGCTAAGGTTGTCATTGAAGGCCCATTCGGTAAGCTTCGCACCGAAGCGGCTGCGTCTGCGCGCTTCCCGATTGTTTTCATTATCTTTTTTCCAATAACTTAGAGCAGCTTCTCAAAGAGCAGGATAAATCGTTATTCTCCAATTTAGCGTACATGGCCCTCACGTGGTTGCAAGTGCTGAAGCTTTCGCAGGAAGTTGATCTTGTTCAATATGGTGAAACACCACCTGCAAAAGCTGCTGATCTGTGTGACGTTGACGGTGAATCGACGGATCCTTACAAAGGAAATTATCGCTGTTAGTCGTTTGAGCAGTCACTCGAGCGGCCTGTCGCCAAAGCGACTGGCGGGGTCTGTGTCGGCGGAGGAGGCGACATGGCACCATTGAGTCAGATTGAGAGGGGTTCAACCACTCTCGCTTGCAGAGGAAAGTTGTAGGGAGCTGTCGAGGGTTGATCAAGAAACTCTCAATCGAGAGCAGCGTGAGGACATCTCTATTAAAGCGCTAATAGAAAGCGTAAACTTGGAAAAAACAAAACGAATGTTTTCTTTTTTTGAGAAGGCAGGGCTTGTGTATCAGAGCAAAACAAATCTGCAAGGTCGCAAGTATGAGCAGCTCTTGGTGCCACAAATATATCGTCACCAACTATTAAAACCGGCGCATGAAAACGCGTGGACAGGGCATCTCAGCATAAAAAGACCACGGCTAGAGTTCCCCTCGAGTTTTGTTGGCCGAAACGCTGCTGGGATATTAAAGATTTTGTACGCTCATGCGACACTTGTCAAAGAGCGGCGAAATCCACGAACAAGTGGAAGGCACCCAGCTTGTGTTAATTATCACAGAACCTTCTCGTCGCTAGTAAGTTATAACGTCGGGCCATTGCCAGAGTCAAGGCAAGGTTGTTGCTACATCCTGACGGCCCTCTGTGTAGCACAAAATTTCCAGAAGCGATACCACTTGAGGAGCTCAATTTCTCTCATGTCGTAGATTCACTCGTGTCGCATTTCCTTCTAAAATTCAATGCGACAACAGTAGTGTCTTCACCAGCTACCTTACCTCTACCTTTCTGGATGAATGCGGAGTAAAAGTAGTGCAAAGCTCGATCCATCACCCGCAGTCTAATCTGCCAGAGCGTATGCATTCCGTTCTGAAACGGGTACTGAGAGCTTTTTGCTACGAGCACAAATGCAACTGGGAAACCTGTATTCCTCCTGCTATGTTCGCTTTGAGATCAGCTTCTCATGAAAGCACTGGTTTTAGCGCTTCAGAGCTTCTGTTTGGCAGGAGTTTGAGAACACGATTGTGAATGCTACGCGACTCTTGGCAGGGATTCGATGAAGACCCTAATGTAGCTGCGTATGGTCTAGACCTTCGTCAGAGGCTTGGAAAAACGAAATATCTGTGGAAAGCCACTTGAAGGCTGCACAAATGTTGTCGAAGAAGTACTACGACAAATCGGTGAAGAAACGCACCTTTGAAGTAGGTAGTCAGGTAATGCTACTGCAGCTATCGAAAAAGAACAAGCTTGAGGTTCATTGGGAAGAACCTGCCAAAGTAATATCGAAGCTTTAGGGTAGCAATTTCGAACTTGAATCAGGAAGGCGGCCGAACAAAATTTACCACAGTAACTTGATGAAACCTTACGTTCGACATCAAGCGGTTGTAAATCTGCTTTTGACTGCTTCAGAAGAAGAGGGAGCAGAAATTTTCAGTTCAAGTGGTGTAATCGAAAGGCCAGTTTTGTATTCCCTGCAGGTCGAAAACTGACCTGCAGGGAAGAGGCATACATTACCTACGAAAAGGATTGCGCTTAGCTCGTGTGGGCCGTTCAAAAACTAGCCTGTTATGTCTCCAACTCCAGGTTTGTAGTTGAAACGGACCACTCTCCTTTAACCTGCTTAAACAACATGTCGTTTAAAAGTGGCCCGTTACTGAGGTGGTTCGCTACAAGAAAGGAAAGCTGGACGCTAATTCAGACGCATTGAGCCGTGCGTTTTAGTTAGTACCTTCTCCATCTTTCGCGTTTTCGCTGGCGAGTCGGGGCAAAATTTTGTCCACATCACGGCCTTAGCTGGGCGCTCTCGTCCAAAGTGATCTCAAGGCACCAACTATATGATTCGTTTTATTTCATTACGTTGTTGTGCGCGTAAAAATTTGAGTTCTCAATTTAAGAGTCTTGTGTCCCACATGTGCCTCTTGATTTAGAAGGAACGAAATTCCGATAGACACGTAGGTAGGTATATGTTGTTCTATACCTGGTCTGGTGTACTGTCAGGTAACCGAGGGCACGTGCTTGCGTCGTGTGTTGTCTGTTGTCAAACCATTCTTGACAAGTTGCAGAATCATCGACAAGTGCTGAGTCCTCAAATCGTCAGAAGAGACGAGCGAAGCTAGTCGACAAGTTGTGGCGACAAGCCAGTGGAGCTGGGGTCCGTCCTCAAGAATGGGATGTATTCACGGAACTGAGCCTGGAGCTACATCCTACCCATGGCCCTGGAGGCAAACCTGGAGGGACCTGGTGAACGAGCGCGCCCGACATCTGAGCCATGTGGAAGCAGCTCGTCTTTCCGGCGCATTGTCTGGCGGTTGAGGTGATGTTACGCCTGGAAGTCCACGCCGAACGTCGTTGCCTCTGCAAAGGCAATCTGTGTCAAGGCCAGCAATCAAGACCACCTGACGTGACCAACTCAACGACGTCATACAGTGGTGATGCGGTCTCTCTTACGCAACGCACAGCGAGCTCCCTCAGCCCACGAGCCCGATGAACTAATCGGCGCCTTCCAGTCGGGCGACTGTTACGCAATGTGTGGCAACATCCCTCGTCCTTGGGTGCAACCCAGTGCAGCGGCTCGGGATTTGAGGATCTTGACGCAACCCAGTGGTGGGTCCCCATTGCAGGATTCCGACATCACGGTCAGCGGCGCTACTGGTTGGACGTTGGTGGTACAAACGTCCACCCGGTGCCTATAAAAAAAGCGAAGCGGCACGTCGCCAGCAGCTGACCTATGCGTCAGAGAGAAGACATCTCGGCTCTTCGAGTCCCTAAACTGTCGGCCCCAAAGCCGAATTTGTAACGCCTCTATTTTGATGCTGTACATAAACCTTGCCCTAACTCACCGTCGTCTGGTCCGCTCGTCCATCAGCTCCGCGCAAAAGCAGTCGCGAGCTGAGAAACACACGCTGCCAAACGGCTGGTGACCTTGGCGTCGGTTTTCGGAGCAGTGGCGCCTTCGGGACCGTGTTGGCGTCGCGCTTCAAAACAGCGCTGGTGCGCACCGGCATTTCTTTCGTCGCGTCAAGCCGGCGATGCCACGCCAGGCGCCGCTCTGCCTGCCATATACTCGCAAGCGCGCGCCACGCTCCGTTGCTTTGACGCATGCGCGTTCAAGCGCACCCGGCGTCCCTCCGTCACCAACAGAAGCAGACGCGGTGCTTTATCGGCAACTTCATCCGCGGGAAACGCAGCATGTCGCGTCTCGCGCCGGTCACCGCCGGTCCACGCTGGCTGCGCTTGGCGTCAGACTACGTCGGACTATAGAGAGCTGGCGTTTTGCTAGCGTAGCGTCGCTGCGCCCAGCGTGCGCGCACGTCAACGTTACGTCAGGAGTAAAGCGGGCCCTTCATGATGTGGTCACCGCCATTTGCTAGTTTCCCATATACCAAGCTTGATATTATGGGACGTGAATGAACGACGAAGGTATGCGACTGGTGGAAACATGATAATCATGAGATGCGTGTCATGTAACAACATGATTACATCTCTCGCTCATGATGCGCTCGTGACCGTTTCGCGAGCTTCGCATATACCAAATTTGGTGTCACGTGACGTGAAAGAACGACGAATGTAAATGACACGTCCAAACATGACAATCTTGATATGCGTCTAATGCATAACATGCCTACATGCTGCGCTCATAGCACACTCACGGTAGTTCCGCTAACTGCACATATACCAAATTTGGTATCAGTTGACCTGAATGGATAACGATGCAAAAAGCACGTCCAAACAATTTATTCAATGCATGGATCGATGTACGGCCTAACATACCTCCGCCTCGTAATGTTGTGCTGAATTTTAAGTAACATATCAACCTTTAAGTAACATACGCGCTTCGCTGATTATTGAGTCTCAGTTTACGTGGGAAATGCCGTTTTTTTTTCACTTTGTTAGCACTGAGGGTGCTGCGCTGGGCAGGGACAGGGCACCATATCGGAGGGAAAGGATAAAGCAGCCTCCGTTTTATTAACGGTTGTCATAGAGGCAGCTAAGTGGGGGCCGCTTGAATGGCTTGAATCTTGTAGCTGTCGCGGACTC
This sequence comes from Rhipicephalus microplus, assembly GCF_043290135.1. NCBI lineage: Eukaryota > Metazoa > Arthropoda > Arachnida > Ixodida > Ixodidae > Rhipicephalus > Rhipicephalus microplus. The sequence continues at coordinate 98,631,603 of NC_134709.1, forward strand.
GGTCGCTGACCGGTGGCGCGGTTTGGTGGAGGATTAAGATGAGTGCTCACCAGAACTCGATGGCGCGTTCTGGGGGCGAAGGCTTCGGGCGGAAAGAAGGCCAGGGTCCCCGTTTTATGGTGGCCATGGTACGAAGCCTAGGTGAGTTGTATACAGGGCACTCCCAACACTGGTGGTTGAGATCAGCCCGACAGTTCTCTTGGAGAAGAAACCTGCCACGGTGGTGGTGTGCCACCCACGAGTCAGCAAAAAAAGGAGTGAGGAGTGTTCTTGCCTAAATTCTCCGAAGCAGGACAGACTATTGCCATGTGAATACCTTCAAAGGAAGACTGTCCAGGTGGCGCTGCAAAAAGCGCTGCTACTAGTGCCCCCATCGACACGTCGGCAATAAATGGATAGGAAAAAGACAGCCATTCGCAAGCGAACGTGCATAGGCCCTCCTGCTTCGTCGGTCTTGAGGCGCGGTTTCTTGAAAATCAGGGACATGGAAAGCTTCTTCCGTCCATACAACGTCGCTTCAGAAAAGTAGAAAGCTCATCAAAGCTAACTGCGGGTACAACGCAAAAGTTGTTTCAGTTATTTCGGTGTGTTGTAGTTCAAATGCAAGCGAGCATCGCATGACATCGAGTTTGAGGCAAGCACTCCGACATGCGTTCTTCAACGCCTAATTGCGTGATACTTTGATATGCACATGATGTTGAAGTGACTAAATACATATACGAGCAATCTGTCTTACTATCAGTGGTACGAACCTCGCTTTATTCGGCACGAATGGCCCTGACAATTTTTGTCTTTTCACTGCATTTTCTATCGATCTCTCGCTTTCTGTGCGTTGAAATGTTGCTAGAGTGCTAAGTTGATGGTTGTCTTCAGTTTCTATATACTGCTATGCGTGTCCACTTTCTCAGTGAATGACAAAAGGCAAAACCGATGTTTCCGAGATAGCTCCGGCAATCGCAAAGAAAAACGAAAAAAAAAAGCCTGATTGTGGTCGCAATCATTTTGCTATTTACCTATGTGACGTACGCGTTCATATTTCCTAGTTAAAGCAGAAACTTAGAGCCTTCGAAACCACTTCAGATTATCGGTGGTCGCGGAATGTGCGATGTGCATTGTCCCGTCACCTGTTTACTTTTGCACAGCGCGCACCGCGGTCAGAGGCTGTGTTAAAATTTATAATCAAAGTTACCATGGTTCTCCGTGGTAACGATCGGGTGAATCATCATATCACTTTCATTATCACACTTTCTCCTGACCTGCTGTAGATAACGTGAGTAATTTGCTTACCAACACGTTTGCGACAGCCCATATCCAGCATTCTAACCGTTTCGTTTCGTAAAAGCTGGAGAAATCAGCGCAAATGAAGTCATTTACGTCCGTGGTAATTCGCAACGCAATCGTAGCCTGACGATAGTTATAGCGCCAGAACAGAACGACGACAATGAGACAAGAAGGACCAAGAAGGCCTCGTCGTTATGTTCTCACGCTATAACTATCGTCATGCCATACCAAGTAGCCCAAACTGCCACACTTGCAATAGAAGATGCAATAGTAGCGTCGACTGGTGTAGGTTTTGTAAATTGCGGAGCTGTTGCGTGTGCTCTTGTTCTCGCCGTCGCTCTGGCAAGTGAATCTGGAAGCACTATATGGCGGTTCGGTGACGGATCCTACTAGCGGAGAAAAAAATTATAGCTCTTTTTCCAAGTGGTAAATGCGCAAATACACCTAATATTTAGCTGAATCTGTTTCGTAGAATGTAGTTGCACCTGGTCGCCCAGCAAACTGTGCACGGGAGTCGGGCTTTGCACTACTCAAAACTGCGTCGACAAGTGATGCTGCGTGTCTGCAAATCTCCAGAGTCTGACGTCTATAGCTGTGAGGCGGGCAGCGCGACGTTGTTGGGTAATGTGCTTATCTGCTATCTGATCTGTTAGCTCGGGTGGGGTAGCCAGAAGAGTGGAAGGAATATCGGAAGCTCTATTTAGCGCAGTGAAAAGATGAGCGCGCGCTAATCTATGAGTCCTCTCGTTTCCGAGGATACAGCAATGCCCGGGGACCCAGTGTATGGTAACGTCATGACTGCAGTCACGGAGCAGGCGCGTCTGGTATCGGATCTTCTGGAGTACAGGATCTGTGTAAATAACAGAAGCGAATGCCGCATGGGAACCTGGAAATCAGGGTACACACGTAGGTGAACGGGATCAGTTTGAGGTGACATTTCGAGGTCCATTCCAAATAATCTAAGATGGCCACTATGGCTCTCCTCGAGTGCTGTACGAATATACATCGCTTCTGCTGAAATAATATAACGTAGGATCTGATTTTTCCTATTTATCTGGTCGTACCATATAGCGACATAAGTGTTACTGGAACCATCTGCAGGAAGTGGACCTTCAATATATACGATTCGGTATGTTATGGAGAGAGAACTAGCAGCCCTAGCATGTCTCTTGGCGTAGTTAAGGCGCCACGCTCACTTATTAGGTTCCATATACTCAACAGATGTGGCTTGCCATTAGTGAGTATCGGAATTTCTCAAGGCGTCATTTTGTTGGGCTATGGGCAGTGTGTTGATGTCATGCCCGAGAAGCATGAGCGTGTATCGCCCGGAATTTGTTCCACGAAGCCTCCTCTCTTGTGCGCGGATGTGCATGTCGACGAGCTCAATCAGGTGTTTGAGCTTACTACAGCTCTTGAGCGCATGCAGGCTGTGTACATTGGCAAACCGGTAACCATGCGTCTGACCTCGTTAAGCAGCAGCTCGAGCCTAATTATCTGCATAGGGTTGACTGGATGATACTGCAGTCCATACATTATGCGCGAGACGCGAAAATCTGGAACAAACTGCCGAACTTCACGTTTGTTTACTTCAGGAGTTCGGTTAGAGACTCTGCGTAAAACATGAAGAATTCGTTAGGTGGTATTCGTAACACGTTGTAACCGATTGTTCGTTGTTCAATTCTCATCTAGATGAATATCTAGTATAACAGTTGATTTCCTTATGATAGGTTGATTACCTCTGTGAAGTTTAAAACACCGCTTTTCTTTCTGCTAGGTTAGGTTAGGTTAGGATATTGTAGGTAGCCAACGGATCTAAGCCTTGCATACTTTGCAGGAAATTGCCCCGCGCAGTTTCCTCTTTGCTAAATTTAGCCAATGTCCTTTATTTTTAACTAAGCACGAGCAGGCTCTTAAAATAAAAATCATGCATAGCGCGACGTAAGCCTACATAAGAGAGTGACCTCTGTGCTCTTCCACATGCAGTAATGGGCCGGTACTCTAGCTCACTGCACTATACCTCAAACCTAATTATCACTTATGACCAGTCACATGCAAGATCTGTAGCATTCAAGAATTTCAAGAGTAGTCGCGACACCTGTTTCCTGAAGATGGAGTGACCACGCGGAAATACAATATCAGTCACGCTATCACATGGCGAGTCTAACCGTTGCAGTTCCTCAAATAAACCTGCGTTCCTTCTTGAGTTCACGACACTTAAGCAAATAGTTTTCTATATCACCGTATTCCTTGCACTTCGGGCACAAGGGCATCATGGAGAGTCTGATCTTGTGGAGCCATGCTGGTTTACGCACTGATCCCTTTCGGATGCGATGAAGCAAGCAGGCCTCTTCCCTTGATAGCCCTTTTGTCACATATGGCTGGTGATGCGTCAGCCATAACAAGTGAAAATGCTTATCGACAGCTTCTCACAAGATACGCTGATTATCTTTGGGAGAGTTCTTCGTTGGTGCGAGCTCAAGAGCACTTCGGGCATGTCTGTCAGCCACCTCATTACCAGCTATACCCACATGTGATGGTATCCATTGAAACCTAATGTTTATAACAATGCCATGCGGGTCTTGAAGGATTCGCAGTGATCTATGAGTGCATCAACCCGAAACCAAACCATGTTTTAGCCGCTGCAAAGCGGGCTCACTATCCGAAAACATCATGGCTTGTTGCTGTCTACAAAACTTTGATTTCTTCAGGGCTGCCTGAATTGCCACGATTTCACATGCTGTCGATTGTCGATGAAACAACGCACTCGAGTCACACTGCCCAGGACGCCTTTAGAGACCGGATCGCAAACGCTGCAGCGCTTGCTACGCACTATATCTACTGATCCATCAGTGAAAACTTTCAAATAATCGGCGTACTTTTCTTCAATATATTCCAGAACAAAAGAAAGTACTTCTGCTGTGGGTGTGGAACGCTTACTCTGCATCCGTGGAATCGTCTCCCGACAGTCGACATCCTCATGTGACCAAGATGCGCCTTGTGAAGTAGTTTTTGTTTGGGAAAATCGATGCTACTATGACGAAGAGTGTTGAAGGCCATGAAAGCTCGCGATTCCGTACGTCGCCGAAGGCAACCGAGTTGTGCTCGTTCTGGGCTCGATTCACCAAGCCGGCAAAGCTGTCAGCCGTCGTTGAGAGGCGAGAAGACGTAACGGCCGAAGACAAGCTTCATGAAGCACCTTTATGCTCGCTGCAAACTTTGACACTCTCAAAGCGACTCTGAGGCGTTTACGATGAAGTTTTTCTAGCCGATCATTCTGTGACTCACTCGGAAAAATAAGAGGCAATTGGAAAAGCACAAGGTTGACAACTAATCAGCTCTTTTTCAAAACATCACACTACAAATACACTATCAACTGTATATGTTTCCTTATTGTTTGTTGGCTAATTTACAAGGCACTTGCATCCTCTCCATCAATATGAACAAAATAGTGAAATGCCTCTCCTGGAGACCAAGAGTAGTTGACTTAATGTATACTAAATTGGCACCGTGTGCTTAGTGCTGTAGGTGACAAGTCTGCTTTACAGGCAGAGGCTACGAATGGTAAAGCCTTGGTTCACGGCTTGTGAATGATTATTCATGAAAGCTAATGACAATTCTTTGCCTAGGGAGAAAGAAGGCACAATTTCCTTGCTTTACGACTAATTTGGATACTGAAGTATTTGGTTATTTTCTTTAGTGAGACATTTCAAGGGCCGCTTAAATGAGACATTTCCATTCCGTGTAAAATCTATGCGTTCAAAGCTCACAAAGGTGAAGGCTGGCGCTGCCCTTAACATATGAAAGCTTGCTTGGTAAACCAAATACAGTTATCATAGTTATTAACCTAATCAAAAACATTGTTTGCGCTTTCATCACGCGAATTTGCAAATGCGAGAGACATAAAGGGATATGTTGGTGAACTTTTTACCTTGTTATCTCTCTCGGTGCCGTTTGTTTGATATACGTAGAAACTTCAATGAACATTCGAAACAAAAAAAGATTCGTCTGCCTACCTGTCAGTTCCTCTTTTTTGTATGACCATCGATTTTATAGAAAAAAAAAGATACGTGCAAAGAAATCCCACGCTCCTTTCTATTCGCCAACGATGAGCTGAAGGCAAAGGCGTCCTTTTTTAACGCGAAAGCGTTTTACGCTGGGGTCCACCACGGCTCCGCTGACGTACTTCATCATGAATATGACGTTACAAAATATTCTTACGGTGCACCATCGACAGAACCAAGCGTACCACTATGCGAAAAGAACGAAGACGCCTGTGCGTTAGGCGCTTGCGCGAGAGGCAACTCGGCCACCTTGTTCAGCTGCCAATTCTCTGTGGACGCTATACTATTAACCTAGATCTCGCCCCGTCAGAATATATACCAACAGATTGCAAATAAAAAAAATGGCAGATCCCCCGTTCAGTAGGAATTGATGATATGCGAAGCATGAATGAGAAATGTTGATATGTAACTTTAAAATCAGCACAACGTTACGAGGTGGAAGTAAATGATGCCGTACATGACTTCCGTGTTATGATTATCATGTTCAGATGGGTTCCTTACCTTCGTCATCAATTCACGTCACGTGATGCCAAATTTAGTATATGTCAAGCTAGTGAAACGGCCGCGAGCACGCTATGAGCGTGGTAGGCTGTCACGAGTGTCATGATTATTATGTTTCCACCAGCAATAGATTTCGTCATCCATTGACATCACCTAACACAACATTCGGTATATGTAGAGCTCCAATGTAGTCTTCATGCGCGCGCACGCTGGGCACAGCGACGCTACGTTAGCAAAACGCGAGTACTCTGTAGTCTGCGCCAGGCACGACCAGCGTCCGTTGGTGCGGCCTGATGGCAGCCGGCTCGAAATGCGACAGACTGCATTTCGCGCTCGACCATAGAGTAATTTTACTCTATGTCAATGCATGCGTTACCCTGACAACACTTCGTCTCCATCTTTTCATGACGGAGGGACGCCGTACGCACTGAAACGCGCATTCGTCAAAGCAACGCAGTGCGGCGTGCGCCTGCGAGTATATGGCAGAACCGGCGCCCAGCGTGGCTACGCCGGCGTGACGCGACGAAATGAACGCCGACGAGCACGTGCACCGCGAAATTTCGAAATGTATTGGCGCCTTGACAATGGCATGTAGTCAAGTTCTCACATGAGGTGCATCTCATGATTATTATGTTTGCACCAGTCACACACCATCGTCATCCATTGACGTCACGTAATACCAAATTTGGCACATGTGAAGCTAGTGAAACGGCTTCGAGCGCATCATGAGTGTGGGATGTAGTCATGTTGTTAAATGACACGCATGTCGTGATTATCAAGTTTGGATGTGTAATTTACCTATGTCGTCTGTTCGCTTCACATGATACCGAGTTTGATACGTGTGAAGCTAGCGAAACGGCCACGAGCACACCATGAGCGTAGCATGCAGTCTTGTTGCTACATGACCCGCATCTCATGATTATCATGTTTGCACCAGTCACATAGCTTCGTCGTCCATTCACGTCCCATAATACCAAACTTGCTATAAGTGAAGCTAGCGAAACGGCCGCCAGCGCATGATGAGCTTGGCATGTAGTCATGTTGTTGCATGACACGCATCTCATGATTCTCATATTTGCACCAGTCGCGTAGCTTCGTCATACATTCACGTTCCTTAATACCAAATTCGGTATATGCGACGCTATTGAAATGCCGCGAGCGCATCATGAGCGTGGCATGTAATCATGTTGTTCCATGACACGCATGTCATGATTTTCATGTTAGGGTCTGCCGCTCGCGTTCGCCATGCAATCTTGTCATACCATACCAGTTTTGAAACATGCCATGGGAACAAAACGACTGCAAGAGCTACAGGACCATGAAATGTAAATCATGGCATTCATGACACACATGTCATGATTATTAATGCGAAGCATTTCTTAGCGAACTTCGGCAACTTTGAGCGTATCTATCTAGCCGCTTAAGCTTGGGTGCTATCATGGTCACCCCCTTAATTTGCGTGAAGGAAAGTTAGCATGGGAGGGTAGGATGGATTGACAAATGTGACACCCTGGTCAAGACATGAATAATGTCACAATCCCGTCACGTACGCGTCGTCAAACACTTCCTGCCAGCAGTGGCACATATCGACGGGCGGGTATGTGCCGCTGTTAGTGGGTATGTGCCACAGGTGATCGACACTTAGCATGTACCCAGGAATAAGGAGAACACACATGGGCAATTTTAACGCGCAAGCATTAAGCAATACCTGACATAAGTGGCATCGACCAAACGAAGGCATAGAATAAATTTCATTGTTAAGAAAAGCCTGACCTAGGCAGCGTTGACCCCCCGACGAATGCAAACAATAAGTTTCAGGGTGCCAGCAATAATCGATCCCCACCATTTTGCGTGGCAGTCAAGCATTCTACCACAAAGGTACGCCCGGTCTCGGAACTACTTTTCAAATATACGCTAATCTTCGTGAAACTACTAAAGTCGTTGTAGAGCTGCCTACGCAATTTTATAAACATTACGTATGTACTCCTTTGATACAGCCGTCACGTCGGGTTAATGTAAATTGTGGTTAGGTGTCATGCGCTGAAGTCTATTTACGTAGCAGTGTCCAGGGCGTGTGTTTGACAAACGTATGCTGGAGAACGCGCGAGAGAGAAGGGGAGACGCCCATCTTGTCTGCTACGGCGCTCATTGGAGGCGGCTACCACTTACGTCATTTCCGCGTTCAGATAGACTTTTTGCTGTTTCTTGCGGTTACCGCGCCAGCAGCCAAGACCACCGTGGACTAGCCGGTAGCGCCGGTACTGAGAGCATCTGTGTGTGTGGTGTGTATTCTAAATCAGATTGCTTGTGGGTTGTTTCCGAACTATTAAAACCTTGAGTAAACATTCTCGGTCAAACTGCGTCGTGGGTGTACTGAGAGTGTGGTGTGTTTTGTGAATCAGATTGCTTTTAGGTTGTTTCCGAACTACTGAAACCGTAAGTAAAGTCTTGGGCAAATTGTGTAGACAGACTGCACACAAAACGTATTTGTTTGCCGCAGTGCCCCTAGCATCAGGGCTCGCTTTTTGTTGTAGATCTCGCAGCATGTTCATCACGGCTGTTAAACGCATGCCAAGTTTTAATCTGATCGGCTTATTACACTGTTGCAGGTACGGCCGTACGTCACCGTTCATTTTTTGAGCAATTTCAAGGCCACCGACGGTCTTGCCTACACAATCGATGCATATTGTTAGTAATTGCAAGTAAACTATCAAGTGCTCATAATACGCCCCAGTCGGTTTTTTACCTGCAGCGAGAGCAGCGCAAAAACGTGAAACAGTTGTGAAATCACTGAGTATGTCCAGTTTTAAAATGAACTGCCTAGTTACTTGATATTGCAGTGCCGATTCCTGATGCCTGTCGCAGTTTTGCCGACTTTGTGCAGCAGTCATTCTCCAAAATACTGCAAATGTATAACTTGCAGGTGACCGTGGGTAATATTGAAAGCAAAACCAGGGACATATGGGGTAGTTTCAGTGCAAAACAAAAACCAGATTTGAGAACATGTGCGTAGCTCCCAACTGTATCACTGTGATGGTACTGAGCAGCTTGCTACAATGACGAATAGGAAAAAAGATACATCACAGGCAGATGGTGCAAAAGAAAACTAAATGACGGTTAAGAGAGATTTCACTTTTCAACGAATTTCTGCAAGAGTATGCTTATGTCAGATGTTTTATTTGTATTACTCCCAAGGCCTGAGGGCATCGCAGGAGGGAGTAGAAAAATTCAATGCACACAATAGCATTCGTAATTTCTAACTTTACAGTGTCACCTATATGGTTGCGTGCTTCAGAAAGGGTCTGGTGTTTTATTATAAGTAAGCAAGTACTAATTGACAGAGAAAGTAAAAATCCTGTGAATGTCACCAGCTTCCTCCAGTCTCAGCACTTTTTTTTTAATTTGGATTGTAACCAACCCACTTTATTATTTCTACGCTTACACATTAAGCCTTCGCTGTGAGCCACTCTTACTGCCTTCATGTGGAAGGGTTCAGACAGGCAACATGCATACTGATAATAAGTTCCCAGCAGTTTTTTTGAACTCTGAGACCTGCTAATGTGATATTTTTTGCAATATAGCTCTTTTATAACTGTTTTAAGAAACTTGACATATGTTGATTTGAACCCGTAAGCTGTCCTCAAGTGTAAGCAGTGTTTTCAGAAACAAAATGAGGAAAGTTTACCTGAATTAGCTAACTGAACTGGGCCGGTTGGTGTCTACAATACAAAATGTTGGATTTAGACAAGTCCATGCCGATCTATTTAAAACTCGCAAGTTTAAGCAAGCACTCGAAACTGCTCAAAACATGAACGCAAGCGTACGGCCGTTAGATGCGGCCGTTGGAATTCGGATTCAAACTACTACTGTGGGAGATTAAAACTTAGGCATGAGTTAAACAGGCGTGGCGAAAAACGAGCTCCCCACACTATGGAACCCCGCGGCCACAGCTGTATCTCGCTCCAACGCGTAAACCTTGTCCGTCTACTACTCGTCGTAATGCTACGAGTGTGCAGATGCCGCCTGTCCACGCAGTCAGCCCCGACACTGTTTACTTACGGCTTCAGTAGTTCGGAACCAACCCCAGAGCAGTCGGATCACTGGCATATTGATGGCGCTGAGGACAGACGAGGGCGTGAGGCATTGCACGGAAATGACGTTTGCAGCGCTGATAGCCAATGAGCGCCGTAGCATACGTCTCCCCTCCCTCGCGCGCGTTCTCCAGCATACGGTGGTAAAACACGCGTACAGGGCCAGCATCTTCGCGAGCATCAGCGCTTCTTATCAGCTTCTGGTGCTGCTAATACACGCGTTCCAGTTGACATCGTTCCGCAAATGCGAACAACAGGTTATATCAACATCTGAAACTCTTCAACATATGTTTGTGCGTGCAAAAATTTGTACATATAGTTATCATCATTTCATGACTATCTATCTATCTATCTACCTATCTATCTATCTATCTATCTATCTAGCTATCTATCTAGCTGCCTACGACTTTTCATGTTATGACTAGTCAAATTTGTTATTCGTACAGCTATGCTATGCCACACAAAGTTTGGTATCAATACCATTATCAAAACGGCTAGGAGAGCTGAGTGTCGTAGGCGGCTAGCTAGCTAGCTAGCTAGATGGATGGACGGACGGAAGGACGGATGGATGGACGGACGGACGGACGGATGGACGGACGGACGAACGCACGGACGGACGGACGGATGGACGGACGGACGGACGGATGGACGGATGGATGGATGGATGGATGGATGGATGGATAGATAGATGGATGGACGGACGGACGGACGGACGGACGGACGGGTGGGTGGATGGATCGATGGATGGATGGATGGATGGATGGATGGATGGATGGATGGATGGATGGATGGATGGATGGATGGATGGATGGATGGATGGATGGATTCAGAACAACATGATGTTCTGTTGTTCTGAATGTGTCTTCTTTTGTACGTGTCCTTACTTCGCGCTACGATCAATTATCTGAACAGAGCGCGTGCACCTGCACATTCAAAAGATGAAATAAAAATAATAAAAGAGGGGCAAGTGGATGTGGAAAGAAAGTCTCACCCTTCTGCTGGGTACGCTGATGTTCTACTCTTCATCACATGCTTGATCTCGTCATAGCTTCCTGCTCTGGACCGCGCAACCAGTATCCAGTATGCCGTGTGCTGTTACTTCGTTTTAGCTGAGGCTCTCCATGACTCTACTTGTCAAAAAATGAGGCACTTCATTTATCACCTCCAATTCATTTAGGGCGCAAGTGCAGAAACGAATTTATCAATATAAATTTCACAGAGTGAAATTCCGCGGAAACTTGGGATTGACAATGTGGTCAGCTGTTGGGCTGTTCGGTTAGACAGTTTGTTTAAGGGAGCACGGTTTCGGTTAAGAGTAGGAATGTGCAGGTAGCTGTTCTATAAACGTAGAATTTCTTGATACCATAGCCAATTCAGTAGGTATGCTAAACATATATCGGACCTGGTAACTCAAGTCATTAGCACATCCATCATACTTTGTTTTAATTTAGATTCTTAATATCCAATTATCTAAATCTCAATAACCTGTACATCTCACGCAGAAATATCTCTTCGTTTCATTCGCAACTGTAAATAGCACGAACACGTGTCTTGCTATTCTTTTAACAGAGCACATTCTTTGTATTCATTAGGTATATAGCCAGCGTTTCTCTGAGCTCATATTTATTTAACACAGAAATGGCCCATTACAAGTTTCTCGCTACCCACACTAAGAGCATTCGCAACTACAACTTCAGAGATAATACTTTTTGAACCGAAAAAGCAGAACCACCTTTGGTCAGCAACTTTCAAAATGGCAACTGCCCCATTTACTACACATTCATCCTCAAGTACTAACCTTGATAATGCAAGCTTCTTCCAGGTCATCGTTCAAAAAAAAAAAGTCAAACATGTACTTCTTAGAGCACATTTAGCTATTACACGTTGAGTGAACTTAGTTATTCCCTTCACTCTTTTATGTATGCACGTATCCATATGTACCCCCTCACGTGACTGTTCATGTACGAAAGCCTGTATTTATGCTCTCGTATGGAACATTGAAGTTAGCACTACCACTGCTCTCTTTGTGTCACATTTTCAAAACATTGTTGTATTATCTATTTTATGTAGGCTTCTTTCTAGTGCTCCGCAATGGCATTCTGCTCTTGTATATCATTTTTTTCAAAGCAGTTGCGCCGTGTGATGAACCTACAGTGTGACGCTACAGGCCTAACCAGGTGACTCGTAACCACGGTGATACCGTGCTCGTAACATCGCCTTCCGACTCCTGTGCCCCGACAATCACGTATTTAAGCCATAGATGAAGCTTTTAAAATAGTCCTTAGTTTAAAAGAAAAAAAGAGGCGCTGCCCTTGATCGCCGTGGGAAACGTTTGGTCGGTAGGCTTTCGTCTCCGGGTGCAAACTGTAAGGAAGTCTCATTCAGTGACGCGGCATGGCAAAAGTAACGTGTTCTGGATATTGACATATTAGTCTCCAGCAGCGTCGTTGAGTCTGGTGTAGTAAAGCTGCTGCTCCAGGGATAGTTTCCAGCCTGAAGCACGCAGCTCTACAAGTTCGAGCAGGGTCAAGCGAGCTTTCTCGGGAACATCCGACGACAGGAAAGCGTCCCGCAAGCAGGCCACTAGCGCCGCCATGCGGGCAGGGGCACCTCGTTCCGCAGCTTCGCCGGCTGTAGTTAGTGCTCTGTGGAGGCACTCGACCTGCAGTGAAAGTTTTGAAAACTTAGCCTATTCGTATGAGCGATTCTCACAATTTCTTCACACTTTCTTTGTCACGCATTATTTTGTAGTCAGTAAAAATGGGTAGTCCCACTGAATAAACAATCATCCGCAGCTATAAGATTTCAACTTACAACTTCTCGAAGGCTGATTAAACAGCAGAAGTGACGGCATCAGGTCGCTATCACTTGGCGCCCCATTACTGCTCTTTCCCCAGCGCCACCTGTGCTTGAACGCACGCTACTATTGGCGGGCTTCTTTCGCTGGCAACGTCATCCACTCTGCTACTCCCTCCTCCTCTCTACACGACGTGTTCAACTCCCGTCATAGCCTCGCCTTCGTTCTCCTTCCCAACCACCTTCACCTGCTCCACATCGCTACGCTTTCTCTGTAGCGTGCTCACCAACACCCTCTAGTGGCTCAACTCAATAATAACACGAATTCTATTTAGAGTTCTAAGTCCCAAAACCACGATATGATTATGACAGACGCCACAATGGAGGGCTCTGGGAATCTGGACCATCTGGTGTTCTTTGGAATGCGCTGACATCGCACAGCACAAGGGCCCCGACCATTTCACCTCCATCGATATTCGATCACCGAGGGCCGGCTCAACTCGTGCGACTCAACTGGTTACAGTAGACTCCCCTGTTACCCTAATGGATTCGTCCGCGCGCTCTCTCTCTCGTTCCGCTTCGCTCTTGCACCTGGGCTAAATAGTGCGGACGACCGATTCCAAGGGTTTTACCGCCGCTTTTAGACTACCTCACCGTTAAGGAGCCAGCCCGGAACACGAAGCGCAAGCACGAGCTCACCGTTGTGCCACATAGCAACACCAGTGGATGAAACTTCTAGGAGAAAAGACTACATACAGTCGTCGTGTCAGGTGCGAAGTGATGCTAACCGATGTAACAATGCGTCGAAGAAGCATACAGTTGCACCGCTATTCGCGCTACGTCAATCAAGAAAGAGTGGGCGTTTGAGTGTTTCGGACACGCAACTATGGGCTGAGCCATAACTGATGATCGTCAGTCACAACACAAACAATATATGCAAAATTTTGTCAATCCGGATTTTGTGGGATCAACCAAAAATATCAGAATTCACCGAATGTCAAAAACATCGAAAGCGATAAGCAAAGCATAAGGATAACGTCTGTTTTATATACTTTCATTTTCTGAGGATACGTGAATGCTGCACTTATTACGTATACGAGCAGCGTGAAAGCAGCAGATTTTCTTCATTTCGGCGTTTTATTCACAATGCATGCGACCAAGGCGCCGCATTCACTGTTTTATGTTTAGCCCGAAACGTTTTCTTTACGCCTCCCTTATTGCGCACTGCATGCCACCATTACCACCTTTACGCGCATGTGACAATAGTCTCCTTACGGGTAAAAACGGCCGGTAACTGACGGTTTGCCCATCACGATACAGAAAATGCGTTTTATGCCAGCATGCCGACCGAACCTCAAGGCTCTTCATCACAAACCTCTGCCACGTGCATGAGTTTCGCGACATGGCGCGCGTAGTGCATCATGTTAAAACGAAGCTGCGGTCTCAATAATCCGGATGGGGATGAAACCGTGGTCACTAACTGCATGATTGAAATAGCAATCAACACTGCGCAAACCTTGTTTCTGTGACGTGCGAACACCGTTTTTTTGTTTTTTTGACTCGAACATTCGGGGCGTTTTGTGCTCCGCGGACTCATAGATCATCTAAATGTGCCCACAATACCAATTTTCATGTAACCAAACAGTGAGTATGCTGGCCGGAACAAAGGAACACGACTAAAGTTTCCCATTTTCCGCATTGAAGAGCTTTTACTGCATTTGTAAATACATGGGTGCACACAATACCTTATGCAAAAGACTAGTGGGCTATTCGTTAAAGCATAAGATGTTGGCTAATCACGGCTTCGTAGGCGCTTCGCAACCACACTTGTCTAGGCTCACCAAAAAAGTTTACGGCTCGCGTGCCCTAGAGCAAGCCATGGTGGTTGTGGTGACGATGATGAGTGCATACCTTAGCTTCGTAGTCCAGCTGAGGCGAGATCATGACAAGCCTGCAGGAGTCGCACAGAAGCACCGCCATAGAGAAGATGTGTCCGCAGTGGAGCGAGCCCATCGATGCAGCTCCTTGATTTTCAGGGACGTCCGAGAGAAGCGCGGCAATGAATTTCACGATGGCGATCAGTTTCTGACCGGTATTCTTTTGAGTCTTCGGCTCCACTGGCGCCCAATAAGTGGATCTCGGCAACGGGATGTCGAGTTGCCTGAACCAGTTGCGGCAGGTCCACAACAGTCGATCGACGAACCCCCCGTCGACCTCAGCCTGTGGTATTATACAAAAAATAACAGTGCGGAGAAGTAAACAAGGTTATATGCAATCAGTGGAGGAAAATAAGAGTTGTTCTTGACGCGAAAGCGTAATAAACTAGCATATAAGAATTCAGCTCAGCTCAGAAGTCGACTTTCGAAAACGGTATATCCCGCAAGCCAGGGACGCTACACGGAGGCAAAATATCCCAGCCTCTATATATAGCTGGGTGATCTAGCACGGACCAGCCGAATCTCACAATTAATTGTCTTCTCTCATTTCCATCAGTAAAGTAAAATGTTCATGAATTTCAGCAAGACGTGTTTGACTGACGAACGTTATCGCGCCTTCTGCTTGCTGTTATGAATTTTTTCTTATATTTGCTCAGTGAAGCGCAGCCAAGAGTTGAGTACCTGCCCTGTGTGCCTCTTGCCTATGTCGCGTTGCACCGAACTCATCCGTTTCGAATCAGATTTATAGAGGGGCTCAGCATAGAGCTTGCAAGGCCTCCGTGAAACCCGCAGCACAGTCACAGCGAAACCTGGACGAGCGGCCTTTCTGGAGTCTGTTGACGACTCTCTTGTTGCAACAAACACACGTTCTTCTGGGATGTAGTCAATATACGACAAATATTTTGTATGATACAAGAAAGCACGGTATATAGAATTATTCGCCATTGTGCGACGAAACGTCGAGGCGCGACACCTCTGTAAGGCGGTATGAGCGCTTGATTCGTGCTGTGGCTGATGAAGATGAAGAATTATAGCTTAGCCCTTAGAATAGGTTCGATGAACTGAACGATCGACTCGCCATCCAGTTTACATTGTGTCACATCACGCTGTATTGCACGTTAACTTGATTCCATGCTCGACATGACGCTTACATAGGGTCTTTGTGTGAATGATATTCACGTGGCTCTGGTTTAGAATGCTCCGCTGCCACCCAGAGGGTTCTTGTTCAAATCAGATCCAATCCTGGATTTGTTTTCTTATTTTGCCCTATAGCGCTGACCAACTTGGGCTGCGGCGGCTGACAACTACGGCGTCAAAGTAAATTTCATCACGTAGCAGATTTTGCTATAAGTGCGACTAACCACGTCAATAATACAGCACAAGTCCTCCCCTACTTATTTACATCAAGCCGAATTAACGGTGACCAGACACATAGTTTAACTTTACGATAACTTACGCTAGTTCCAGATTACACGTGTATGCATTACAGTTATTATGCATGACAAAAATGCAACAAATGCGCACGTGTGAAACAGCAACAGGCTTTACTGCGATCGTGAACGGAACGATCTATACAAATGTTCTTAAAGAATATGGCGACAAAAAAAGAAAAAGAGCAGTGCAGCATATCACTTATTGCACGTCGGGGGTTAAAGTAATGAGAGAAAATTATGTGTTTACCGAGTTAATAAGCAATTTTCGAAGCTCCGCAAGTGCAATGGAAATAGTTACATAAAACGAACATTATAAATGTACGTGTGAACAACGCAGACAACACATGAGGTACGCGATGTTCTAGATCAACTTTGGGACACTGCTAACGAGCCCTTTATGGTAGTGAGTTTATAATGGCATTAGCAGGTGTTGCTGGTGCAGCGGGCACCACATGAGCTTTAAAACTGACAAGTGGTGAAGCGCATCGGAATTCATACGGATGCCCTCGAATATTCCAGTCTTATCAGTGGGCATCGCGCAAGCTCTGGAATAATCTCGAGTGCTCGCGTCTTGCGCGCAATCTTCACAGAACGATTTACAATGATCGCGAACTTTCCCGAACAGCGAGGCGCCTCTCGAGCGTAGCATTCCTGAGAGGCTTTGTGGGCGGAAGCCACATGAAGAAAAGGTGAAGATTGATTGATTGATTGATTGATTGATTGATTGATTGATTGATTGATTGATTGATTGATTGATTGATTGATTGATTGATTGATTGATTGATATGTGGGGTTTCAAAACCAGAAACCACCATATGATTATGAGAGATGCCGTAAAAAGGTGAAGAAAGGGAACGACCGTGGCAGTATTGCTTGTCACTCACACAATGACGTTGTAATAACGGCCTTGTGAAATCTTTGTAGGCTCCACTTGTAACTTTTCTGAAGCGTTGTCTTCTTTGATAATATCACGTGGTTGCTTCGAGACTTCCCTGTTTTCCTTTTGCTTCTCTCGCTCTCTCAGGAGCTCTACAGTCCACGTGGCGGTACACTAACAAGCAGGTCACAATGTGTTCATTTATGAATAACTGCATTTATTGTAACATTTATTAGTCATGTCGAATCATGTGTCACTCTAGAGCTGCAAAATTCACAGTATTCAGGTGTGGTCTTCCAAAATACAATTGGAAGCACATTCAAGAGCAGATTCGACAAAAGAAGTTGTGCCAGTAATAAAGAAGGAGGCGCTTTTTCATAAAGAGCATTACTTCCAATTCGACCGACTCCACTGCCATACGCAGGACAACTTGTCACCCAAGGGTGTCACTGTCGATACATCCACAAGACCAGGGCAAAAGCATGCGATGCCTCATCCAACTAGAAGGGTGACCGTCGCAGATGTCCGGTATCAGCGGCGTCCACATGAATCATGCAAGAAAACAGGTCATTCTAACAGGAGAACGCCAGAGAACACGAAAATTTCGTACGTCGCTTTGAAGTATTGGCAACTCCCACTGATGACGTCATTCATGAAGGCAGCGCATAAGAATGTCAGGTGTGAAAAACTGGCAACGCCTCCGATCCTGAAGCAGTGAAAACCATTTTGTCTACAGGAAGCTTTGTAGAACGGCAGAGGCGGTGTCAATACATCTACCAAGGAGAATGAAAATATTGCTAGTATACCTTCGACTCCTTTCAGCTACATGCATACTCAGCCGAGTTTTTCTGACATAGAGATTCTAGAAGACTTGACAATTTTACCGTTCAAAAGAGGCAAGCTTCCATTGGCTGCCAACCTGTTAGAATTCAAGATGATGGGAAGTATAAGTGCATCCAGGAATTTCTTATGACACTGCGTTGAGGATGGAGAAGAGAAGGAAGTAAGGAATAGGAGAGTAAGGAAAGGCAGGGATGTTAACCAGGCTAAAAGGACCGGTATGCTACCCTACACTGGAGACAAGGATGAGAGAGTTTGATAAATTGGTATATATATATATATATATATATATATATATATATATATATATATATATATATATATATATATATATATATATATAGAGAGAGAGAGAGAGAGAGAGAGAGAGAGCATGTACACACAGTGTCGCGCACCTCACAGTCATTATAAACGTGCCGCTCAAAGTCTGACGACTTTAACAAGTTGAGCACCACCTTCGTCGTCTTTAGCCACGACGACCTCTCAGGATAGTAATTGCGGTGATGCTGGTGGCGTTACACACCGGGTGACTGATTACACAGACGCCCATGCATATAAAATAGACTGTGTTTCGTTTCGAAATAACCCTCGCTGGGTCCCTTCGCGCATTTTGCTCAGTCGACTCGAATGCATACGGCAACCTACTTTAGTTGTATGTCGATGTAATAACCACGAGCCACCGAATGCTTTTTGCAGCTAACGTTGTTTCGCTCCGGGATCGAAGTCATTGTAAGCTTCCTGCATTTTACGTTGTTCTGCGCTGCCTCCGTGATCGGCCTACCTTTGACCAGGCACTTATGCAATTACGCCATCATGCGACGTCAGCGAGACGACGTCGAATCGACGTCGTGGGGACGTTGCATATTTTGATGATCTGTGACGCCGTGACAACAAATCGTGACCTCATCGCACGATGATTCCTTGCGTAACTTGACCATGATGACGCCGCTGACGTGATCGCCGACGATGAACACCGTCGCTGGACGCCGGTCGCTTTCTGAACCTGACGAGCCATTTGAGGCATTCGCCTGAAAAAGTAAGAGGCGTTCGCGAACGCTAATGGCTCACCGTGATGACGCGGGTGCAGAATTTTGCCGCCGCCTCAGCCATATCGTCGTGGTGGATGGCTTTCTGTAAGACTACGCGCACAAGTCCATCCACTTCCTTTGGCGCCAACAAGTCAGGCTCTGAAAAAAACAATGTGAATGGCTTACTTTGCGATAGAGACGTCAAAATTTAGTGTTTAAAGTCCACTGGTCTGGTGAATTCATACTAAACTGAGGAATGGTTAATCACAGATTGCATTCTATAATAGTCTAGTTTACAGCCCTGTTAAACAATTCCGAATATGCTGCGAGGTGATGTAATACGGGTGTCACACGTACAACTTTGATATCGACCAGAGCAGATCAAGACAATCGCATTCTGGTTCCTTGATAGCGATTCGACATACACCTACGCCAAGCTCGACCAAAATGATGAACCGTGCAGTAGCAAAAGTTGTTTATCGCAACCAAGAAATTTGATCCAGAGTTACCTCGAGGCATAATGTTGGAGAAACGTCGATTATGGCTGCACAGCTGGCTATCTAATTTTATAGACATTACACATTTACTCCTAGGATACCGGCGCCACGTCCAGTCAACATCATATGTATGCTTCAGAGCCTTTCACTGAAAATGGTGGACAGTGGCGGACGGAATATCACGGACCAGGCGCGTAGCCGGAATTCTTCTTCGGGAGGGACAGCCCCTTAATACGGCCATTTTCTACTCTCTATGCCATGGCGAGAAATAATTTCGTGGGGCGTACGAGACCCCTGTACCTGCCCCTGTACGCCCTTGTTTCGGACCACGGGATCGGGTGTCAAATAAGGGTCTCGAAGGTGTTGCTACAGAAAGGTGTTGCTACTTTGAAAACAAGTTTCCAAAGTAGCAACACCTTTCTCTTTGCTCCTTTCCTATGTTTCTTGAGCGCCACCTAGAAGGGGGCGCTTCAGTAACTTGGCTTTAATCAGGAACCTCACCTCCGGAGCTTGACTTTAATCAAAATGTGAATGTTTGGCTTCAGTTGCTATGGTGAATACATTAAATGAAACAAAGGGAACGAAATGAGTCGTAGGACATAAGGTTACCTTAATGAACATAAACGATACAACAAAAAAATTGGTAGATCCCACGTACAGCGGGAACTGATGATATGTGAAGCACGAATAATAAATGTTGATATGACACTTTATAATCATCACAACGTTACGAGGTGGAGGTCAATGATGCCGTACATGACTTCCGTGTCATGATTATCATGTGGAGATGTGTCATTTAGCTCAATCATCTATTCACGTCACGTGACACAAAATTTGATATATGTGGAGCTAGCGAAACGGCTGTGAGCACGCTATTAGCGTGGTAAGTTGCCATGTTCTTACATGACACGCGTGTCAGGATTATCATGTTTGCACCAGTCATAGATTCGTCATCCATTGACCTCACTTAACACGAAAATCGGTAAATGTAGAGCTAGCAAAACGACCGCCAGCGCGTCATGAAGGGCCCAATATACTCCAATTAGCGTTGACTTGCGCGCACGCTAGGCACAGCGATGCTACATTGGCAAAACACGAGCACTCTATAGCCTCACGCCAGGTGCGACCGGCACGACCAGCGTCCGTCGGCGCCAGCTGGCAAACACGCTCAGGGACCGATACCTGTGCACCACCAAGGACCCCCGGACGGCCGCATACTCCTACGCAGGCAAAAAGAACACGCAGTTGGACACCCCGTTCCAGCTCCACGACCTCCAGGCGGCCTTACGCAAGATGAAGCGTGGCACTGCACCAGGGCGTGACCAGGTTACGGTCAAACTGTTGGCCAATCTTCCCGACGCAGCCTACACCACGCTCCTCAAATACATCAATAGCATTTGGGACGGAGAAACTCCTCTCCCTCTTGAATGGAAATCAGCTCTCGTGACTTTCATCCCGAAGGCAGGTAAACCTATTGACGTGGAGAACCTTCGCCCCATCTCCCTCACGTCTTGTGTCGGCAATCTGATGGAAACGATGGTGCGCGACAGACTCTCCGAGTTTCTAGAAACACAGCACACTTTTGCGGACACCATGTTTGGATTCCGCCCTCAGAAGTCAGCCCAGGATATACTTCTACAGCTCCACCATGACATATTAGATCCTGTTGAATGCCCCCACAATGACAAGGTAGTCCTGGCCTTGGATCTTAAAGGGGCATTCGACAACGTGAAGCATGAGGTAATCCTTGACCACCTCAGTCAGACCAACTGTGGTTATAAAACATTCAATTATGTTAGACAGTTTCTTACAAACCGTCAAGCCTACATACGCATACAAGATGAGGAACATGGGCCTTACGTCATCGGCTCGAGGGGAACTTCTCAAGGCGCGGTCCTCTCTCCCCTCCTATTTAATATAGCCATGCTTCATCTTCCCCCCAAATTGGCTTCTTTACCAGGGATACATCATGCTCTTTACGCGGATGATATCACGATCTGGGCCACGCAAGGTAACCTGGGTCACATGGAGTCATGCCTGCAAGCAGCAGCGACTGTAGTCGACGACTACGCAACCTACTGCGGACTCCAGTGTGCCCCGGCTAACTCAGAATTTGTGCACGTACGTCCCTCCCCTCAGGACACAACTCAGCTCCATATCAGTCTTCCCTCGGGACCGATCCGTGAGGCCAAGGAGATCCGCGTCCTTGGCCTCTTCATACACCACCAACGCAAGGCCGACACCACAATAGCCAAACTTCGCATGGTGGGAGACCAGGTGGGCCGTATGGTCCGCCGAGTCTCTAACAAGCGGGGCGGATTACGAACAGGGATGCAATGCGCCTTGCCCATGCTTTCGTAACGAGTAGAATACTCTACTCGACTTCCTACTTGCACCTACGCAAACACGAGGATGATCAACTCGAGGTCATCCACCGTAAAGTTATCAAGCGGGCTCTCGACCTCCCTATCACCACGTCCAACCAGAGACTTCTGGCCCTAGGCGTGGTGAATACCTACCGGGAACTTCGAGAAGCCCACCTCGTTAACCAATACACGCGCCTTGCACAGACCCATTCCGGTCGCCGTCTCTTGGACCGAATACACATCAAACACGATTACTATATTGAGGAAAGGGTGAGAGTGCCAGAACCTTGGAGAAGCGCCCTCCGGGTCCGACCCCTTCCCCGCAACTTGTCCAAAGAAAACCACAGTGGTCACCGCCAGGCGCACGCGGAAGCGTTGCAGCGACACTTTAGTCAAGAGGAACACGTGTGCTACGTGGACGTTGCCGGCCCGCACCATGGGGGGTGGTATACTGCCGCAGTCATACACAACGCAAACACCGTAAACGGGCTCACTTTCAAAGCCTACAGCGCAACACACGCGGAGGAGATTGCCATCGCTCTGGCTCTCACCTATCCCTCTTCTAAACATATCATCACCGACTCACGAGGGGCCTGTCGGAACTATCAGCTAGGGTGGGCTTCACCGCTTGCTCAGCGCATACTGGAACCTAGCTGCCGATACGTTAATCCAACTCCGCGAAATCTGGTTTGGGCACCCGGTCACCAAGGACTCAGGGGTAACGAACAGGCCGATCAGGCCGCCCGCGCACTCTCTTCTCGGGCTATCTCCCTGTCTTTGGAAGCCTACTCACAATCAGACAATTCGGCCCTTTCATTCAAAGATGTTACCAATTACTACAAGGAGGAGCACCGGCACTATCCAGACCCTTGTAAGGGACTGCATCGCGCTGACGAGCGCCTCCTTTTAAAATTGTTTACCAATACTTTACTGTGCCCGGCGGTGCTAAAACATTTCAATTCATCCGTTGATGGCACGTGCCAGTTCTGTGGTGATGTGGCTGACACCTTTCATATCGTCTGGGCGTGCCAGTCTACTCCATCTATCCCCCCCAACCCCAATCCCACGAGAGAGGACTGGGAGGCGGCCCTGCTCGGCTGTCAAGACCTGAAGGCCCAAGAGGCTCTGGTTCAACGGGCGCGGGTGGCGTTGCTTGCCAATGGAGCCCCGGAATAAAGGTTCCACCTGGTGCTGTGAGGGTAGGAGGCCAATAAGGCCCCAACCCAATCACCTCTCTGTAACCATTTAATGGTTATTAAATGTTTTCACCACCACCACCGTCGGCGCGGCCCCACGGCAACCGGCACGAAATTCGCGCCGATGCGTTAACCAGACAACCACGTGTCTCCCTCTTTTCGTGACGGAGTGACGCGGGACGCCCTAAAACACGCATGCCTCAAACCAACGCAGCGTGGCAGCACCTGCGAGTATATGGCAGGACCGGCTCCTGGCGTGGCAACGCAGGCGTGACGCGACGAAATGGACGCCGGCGAGCACGTGCAGCGCGTAATGTTGAAATGTAATGGCGCCTTGACTTTGGCATGTAGTTATGTTCTCACATGACACGCATCTCATGGTTGTCATGTTTCCACCAGTCACATACCTTCATCATCCATTAGCGTCACGTAATACAAAATTTGGCATACGTAAAGCTATCGAAACGGCCGCGAGCGCAATAGTGTGGCATGTAGTTAAACGACACGCATGTCCTGATTATCATGTTTGTATGTGTCATTTACCTATGTCGTCCGTTTGCGTAGAGTAATATCGAGTTTGGTACATGTGAAGCTAGCGAAACGGCCGCGAGCGCATGATGAGCGTAGCGTCTAGTCATATTATTATATGACACGCATCTCATGTTTAATCTGTTTGCACCAGTATCATACATACGTCATCCATTCACGAACTATAATACCAAACTTGGTAGAAGAGAAGTTAGCGAAACGGTAGCGACAAATGATGAGCGTGGCATGTAGTCATCTTGAATGCCACGCACCTAATGATTATCATGTTTGCACCAGTCACAAACCTATGTCGTCCGTTCGCGTACTGTAATACCATATTTGGTATATGGGGCGCTAGCGAAATGAACGCGAGCGCATCATGAACGTGGCATGTAGTCATATTGTTACATGACACGCATGTTAAGATTTTCATGTTAGGTTCCGTCGCGTTTGTTTGCTATGCAATCATATTATACCATACCTGTTTTGCAACATGCCATGTGAATGAAACCACCGCAAGAGCTGCAGGACCATGTAATGTAAATTATGATTTGATGCCATTGTCACACAGGTCCCGTTAATTCGGGAGGCGATCGCCGGGCTAATTCCAAGGGCTGAGGTATCGGCCCCCCGAACCGCACCACGAAAGCGTGGACAATTTAGAAGTGGTCCTTTTTGGCGCGCCAGCGGACGCCGGCTGTGGCCCAAAGAACAAGTCAGAGCCGAGAGTTGATAAACCAACAAAATTATATTCTCAATAATGGCAGATTAGAAAAACAATACACAAATATGCTCACTCCACAATAGCTGAGTACAATATGTCACCGATCAAACAACGTACTACACAGTACAATTAGCCACACTCGACCAACGAACACAGACAACAATACACACTACAATGCAGTCGCATGCATTGAACAACCAAGACACTTAAAGACTAAAGAGATAGAAAACCTATTCAGTCCAAAGTCCTTGGAACAAAAGTCTGAATGATACTTTTCCGAGAATCACTCACTCAAAGTTCAGCGTTGTTGCCGTTCCGCTGCCCCTAGGTTTCTCTTCCAAGAAACCTCGCGTCTTCAATTGGCCACTCTCCAAACTTCAAACTTCTTCGCCGGAGACACGTCGCCTTCACACACGCAGCTGTTGCCACGCGTCTTCGCTCGTTAGCGGTAAACTCACGCTCTTGCCTGTAGCTCGAGCCTTCACCCATCAGGTGGAAATCCTCTTCTTCTCCTGCTCTGTCGCTACGGACAAAACCTTCACCGACTACACGGCGGAATCCGTACGCGCTCTGGCGCTAACTTCCGTCTTCTCCTGATCTCTCGTCTCCGCTGCTCGGTTAAATACCTTCCGCACGACATTCCAGAAAGTTCTCGTCATTTCGTCGGCGCGATACGCAGCGAAGGCTGGGTAGAGGGTGAGACGGTTCGAATGCCCTCCGCGATGGATGACTCAATCCGGCGTGACCAGGCCTCTTTCGTTCTAGAATTCTCGCGCGCTTGCTCGGCCGCCGATGTGGGGTAAGGAGGTTCGTCGGCGAAGCCACGCTTCCGAGGAAAGAGCGCGCGCCCGGGGAGCCTTCGATGTTTGTTTTCTTTTTTTTTCTTTTGACCTCCCGGCGTCTCCCCCGCGCGTTATCGCAAGAATTTGGCGGCGCGCCCATTTTTAGCGCTCGTTCTGTGACACTGTCCCCCACTTTAAGAATATTATCTCATAATATTCAAAACCACACGAACGAGCGCGAACAGTCACCACACCTCTCACAGACTGTAACACAATCCGGCGTTCCTGACACTTCACATTCGGAATAGATCCTCAATACAACTGTACATTGTAATTCAATTCAACGACACATGAAATATAGCCACAGGTACATGACTACAACACTTCATCACACATTCCAAACAATACAAATGTACAAAGTTTTCTCATTACAACAATTATACAACACTATACATCACATCACAGCACAAACACTTCGACACTTGTGACACAGGATAACACAACGTTAACACAACATATGGCACTCAGCACTGCCAAACACATTCTGATTCGACTTCAGCACCTATCCTGTGTATTTCGAGCTGCGCTTGCGTCCTTTCTTGCGGTGCTCGCTCGATCTCTTCTTGTTTTTCCTTGTTCTTTTTCGGCGAGCCTTTTCCAACGACGATATCTGAGGCGTCGTCTCAGCCATCGTTGTCACTTCCGACACCGTTAACGGGTCATAACATTCGACGGGTCCTGTCTGTTTATTTACCAGCTTGATCATGTCTCTACATTTTGCCCAGCTGGCCAACTCCGTCTCCTTTACACTGTCGGTCGGTTGAGGTCGTGCCGACGTAAGTCCGGTTGCCCGGCCCGTGAACCCGTTCAACACGATCACCTTATCATTCATAGTCCCTTGCACCGCGGCTTCACCTTGGGCTCGAGTGGCATCCGTCACGGGTTGCTCCTCCACTGTATCTCGCGGTCGTTGGGTTGGCGAGGGCTCTATCTTAAGGTCTTCTCCCAAACATTCCGGATCATTCGGTCCTCGTGCCCCGTCGATGTTTCCGATCACAAGGTCGTAAAGGGGGGTCGTCATACATAGAGCCGTAACCTTCCCGCTGAAGTATGGGGTTTCAACCTCAATCTCTCCTTCGGGAAGCATCCGAACTGTACGGTCAATTAAGCAAACCGGTTTCGTTTTGCCGGCTAACTCACTTTCCCGTACCAAGTTTCTCCGCACGATAACAGTGGAGCTGCCGGTATCTCTTAACACCGTAATCTTTTTGCCCGCAACTTTTCCAGGCAGCGTTGGCATTCCTTTCGACACACCGGTTGGCTGTTTTCACATTACAGCACCCACAATAGGAATTTTCTCCCCATTCTTCAACTCTACGAATCCATCGGTGACGGCATTATTATCAGATTTCAGTGCCGCTTGCACACAGGATACCTGGTGAGTTTGACTCACTCCGTTCCGACAAGCGTCTGCTTTGTGCCCAGTCTGACCACACTTGAAACATTTTACTGCCATAGGGCTCGTAAAGATCGTTCGACAGTTTTTCGCGCGATGACCCACTCGGTTGCACAGAAAACATCGCGGAATGCTCTCTGGTGCACGCTTCTTTTCTTCGGGAGCCAATTTCTTCGAATCATCGGGACAATCCTTCCTGACCTTGGCCAAATTAGTTCCCCCTTGCGCTTCCAAGAATTGATCAGCCAATTCAAGCATTCCTTCAAGTGACTCAGCCTTCCTCTCTTTCAAGTACAGCGACAGGCTTGGGTGGCAACTAGTAAGAAATTGATCTCTAATTAGGAGCTCTCTAAGTTCATCGTACTCCTGCGCTGTCCCTGAAAGTTCAATCCATCTGTCGAAATAATAGCAAAGACGGGCGGCATACTGCGTAGCCGTCTCACCATCAGCTGGCTTTCCTGTCCGAAATCTGTCCCGGAAACCTTCTACAGTAAATTTAAATCGCTTCAGCAAAGCAGCTTTCACCTTTGCGTAGTTGGCTGCATCGGTCGGCGTCAGCCTGCCGTACACACTGAGCGCTACACCACTCAAGCAGGTACTCAAATCAGTTGCCCATTGATGTTCCGGCCAATTTTGGCTCCTAGCAATCGTCTCAAATCGGTGAAGGTACGCGTCAAGGTCGTCCTTCCTTTCATCAAACGCCACGAGCAGCTTGCTTGGGTTCAAGCGGAAGCCGTGGTCCTCCCGTTCGCTGCTTTCAACTCTAGCTTGGACCGGAGTTTCACTTCGCTGTTGCAAACGGAGCCGCTCGAGTTCTATCTCGTGCTGCCGCTGCCGTTCCCTTTCCTCTCTTTCTTCTTTCAGCTGTCGCTCCTTTGCTTCTCTTTCTTCTCTCAGCTGTCGCTCCTTTGCTTCTCTTTCTTCTCTCGCCCTTTCAGCGGCCAGCCTTTCTCTCTCCAACTCAGCTGCATTTTCTTCTTTGGCCCTTTCAGCTGCCAACCTCTCTCATTCCAACTCAGCTGCTTTTTCTTCCTTGGCTCTCTCAGCTGCCAACCTCTCTCTTTCCACCGCCTCTTTCTCCTTCTGGCTTACCCACTTCCGTAGTTCGGCGCCAGAAAGACCCATCTTTTCACCAAGAGCTACTAACTTTTCGAGATCCATGGTGTCTCGCAAATAAAGTCTTGCCGCGTGTAAAAAGTATATGCCTAAATCAGTCTATCGGAACACTCCCCTGTACTCGTTAACGAGAACACCGAGCAACACACAAAATTGTTCCGATAGCACTATCAACAACTCGAGGCTCTTTCTCACTACTTTGGCCCCACTGTGCACCAAAAGGTCCTGTCGCGGACGCCAGATTAACTGTCACACAGGTCCCGTTAATTCGGGAGGCGATCACCGGGCTAATTCCAAGGGCCGAGGTATCGGACCCCCGAACCGCACCACGAAAGCGTGGACAATTTAGAAGTGGTCCTTTTTGGCGCGCCAGCGGACGCCGGCTGTGGCCCAAAGAACAAGTCAGAGCCGAGAGTTGATAAACCAACAAAATTATATTCGCAATAATGGCAGATCAGAAAAACAATACACAAATATTCTCACTCCACAATAGCTGAGTACAATATGTCACCGATCAAACAACGTACTACACAGTACAATTAGCCACACTCGACCAACGAACACAGACAACAATACACACTACAATGCAGTCGCATGCATTGAACAACCAAGACACTTAAAGACTAAAGAGATAGAAAACCTATTCAGTCCAAAGTCCTTGGAACAAAAGACTGAATGATACTCTTCCGAGAATCACTCACTCAAAGTCCAGCGTTGTTGCCGTTCCGCTGCCCCGAGGTTTCTCTTCCAGGAAACCTCGCGTCTTCAATTGGCCATCTCCAAACTTCAAACTTCTTCGCTGGAGACACGTCGGCTTCACACACGCAGCTGTTGCCACGCGTCTTCGCTCGATAGCGGTAAACTCACGCTCTTGCCTGTAGCTCGAGCCTTCACCCATCAGGTGGAAATCCTCTTCTTCTCCTGCTCTGTCGCTACGGACAAAACCTTCGCCGACTACACGGCGGAATCCGTACGCGCTCTGGCGCTAACTTCCGTCTTCTCCTGATCTCTCGTCTCCGCTGCTCGGTTAAATACCTTCCGCACGACATTCCAGAAAGTTCTCGTCATTTCGTCGGCGCGACGCGCAGCGAAGGCTGGGTAGGGGTGAGACGGTTCGAATGCCCTCCGCGATGGATGACTCAATCCGGCGTGACCACGCCTCTTTCGTTCTAGAATTCTCGCGCGCTTGCTCGGCCGCCGATGTGGGGTGAGGAGGTTCGTCGGCGAAGCCACGCTTCCGAGGGGTGAGCGCGCGCCCGGGGAGCCTTCGATGTTTGTTTTTTTTTTCTTTTGACCTCCCGGCGTCTCCCCCGCGCGTTATCGCAAGAATTTGGCGGCGCGCCCATTTTTAGCGCTCGTTCTGTGACACTGCCCCCCACTTTAAGAATATTATCTCATAATATTCAAAACCACACGAACGAGCGCGAACAGTCACCACACCTCTCACAGACTGTAACACAATCCGGCGTTCATGACACTTCACATTCGGAATAGATCCTCCATACAACAGTACATTGTAATTCAATTCCACGACACATGAAATATAGCCACAGGTACATGACTACAACACTTCATCACACATTCCAAACAATACAAATGTACAAAGTTCTCTCATTACAACAATTATACAACACTATACATCACATCACAGCACAAACACTTCGACACTTGTGACACAGGATAACACAACATTACCACAACATATGGCACTCAGCACTGCCAAACACATTCTGATTCGACTTCAGCACCTATCCTGTGTATTTCGAGCTGCGCTTGCGTCCTTTCTTGCGGTGCTCGCTCGATCTCTTGTTTTTCCTTGTTCTTTTTCGGCGAGCCTTTTCCAACGACGATATCTGAGGCGTCGTCTCAGCCATCGTTGTCACTTCCGACACCGTTAACGGGTCATAACATTCGACGGGTCCTGTCTGTTTATTTACCAGCTTGATCATGTCTCTACATTTTGCCCAGCTGGCCAACTCCGTCTCCTTTACACTGTCGGTCGGTTGAGGTCGTGCCGACGTAAGTCCGGTTGCCCGGCCCATGAACCCGTTCAACACGATCATCTTATCATTCATAGTCCCTTGCACCGCGGCTTCACCTTGGGCTCGAGTGGCATCCGTCACGGGTTGCTCCTCCACTGTATCTCGCGGTCGTTGGGTTGGCGAGAGCTCTATCTTAAGGTCTTCTCCCAAACATTCCGGATCATTCGGTCCTCGTGCCCCGTCGATGTTTCCGATCACAAGGTCGTAAAGGGGGGTCGTCATACATAGAGCCGTAACCTTCCCGCTGAAGTACGGGGTTTCAACCTCAATCTCTCCTTCGGGAAGCATCCGAACTGTACGGTCAATTAAGCAAACCGGTTTCGTTTTGCCGGTTAACTCACTTTCCCGTACCAAGTTTCTCCGCACGATAACAGTGGAGCTGCCGGTATCTCTTAACACCGTAATCTTTTTGCCCGCAACTTTTCCAGGCAGCGTTGGCATTCCTTTCGCAACACCGGTTGGCTGTTTTGACATTACAGCACCCACAATAGGAAATTTCTCCCCATTCTTCAACTCTACGAATCCATCGGTGACGGCATTATTATCAGATTTCAGTGCCGCTTGCACACAGGATACCTGGTGAGTTTGACTCACTCCGTTCCGACAAGCGTCTGCTTTGTGCCCAGTCTGACCACACTTGAAACATTTTACTGCCGTAGGGCTCGTAAAGATCGTTCGACAGTTTTTCGCGCGATGACCCACTCGGTTGCACAGAAAACATCGCGGAATGCTCTCTGGTGCACGCTTCTTTTCTTCGGGAGCCAATTTCTTCGAATCATCGGGACAATCCTTCTTGACCTTGGCCAAATTAGTTCCCCCTTGCGCTTCCAAGAATTGATCAGCCAATTCAAGCATTCCTTCAAGTGACTCAGCCTTCCTCTCTTTCAAGTACAGCGACAGGCTTGGGTGGCAACTAGTAAGAAATTGTTCTCTAATTAGGAGCTCTCTAAGTTCATTGTACTCCTGCGCTGTCCCTGAAAGTTCAATCCATCTGTCGAAATAATGGCAAAGACGGGCGGCATACTGCGTAGCCGTCTCACCATCAGCTGGCTTTCCTTTCCGAAATCTGTCCCGGAAACCTTCTACAGTAAATCTAAATCGCTTCAGCAAAGCAGCTTTCACCTTTGCGTAGTTGGCTGCATCGGTCGGCGTCAGCCTGCCGTACACACTGAGCGCTACACCACTCAAGCAGGTACTCAAATCAGTTGCCCATTGATGTTCCGGCCAATTTTGGCTCCTAGCAATCGTCTCAAATCGGTGAAGGTACGCGTCAAGGTCATCCTTCCTTTCATCAAACGCCACGAGCAGCTTGCTTGGGTTCAAGCGGAAGCCGTGGTCCTCCCGTTCGCTGCTTTCAACTCTAGCTTGGACCGGAGTTTCACTTCGCTGTTGCAAACGGAGCCGCTCGAGTTCTATCTCGTGCTGCCGCTGCCGTTCCCTTTCCTCTCTTTCTTCTTTCAGCTGTCGCTCCTTTGCTTCACTTTCTTCTCTCGCCCTTTCAGCGGCCAGCCTTTCTCTCTCCAACTCAGCTGCATTTTCTTCTTTGGCCCTTTCAGCTGCCAACCTCTCTCATTCCAACTCAGCTGCTTTTTCTTCCTTGGCTCTTTCAGCTGCCAACCCCTCTCTCTCCACCGCCTCCTTCTCCTTCTGGCTTACCCACTTCCGTAGTTCGGCGCCAGAAAGACCCATCTTTTCATTAAGAGCTACTAACTTTTCGAGATCCATGGTGTCTCGCAAATAAAGTCTTGCCGCGTGTAAAAAGTATATGCCTAAATCAGTCTATCGGAACACTCCCCTGTACTCGTTAACGAGAACACCGAGCAACACACAAAATCGTTCCGATAGCACTATCAACAACTCGAGGCTCTTTCTCACTACTTTGGCCCCACTGTGCACCAAAACGTCCTGTCGCGGACGCCAGATTAACTGTCACACAGGTCCCGTTAATTCGGGAGGCGATCGCCGGGCTAATTCCAAAGGCCGAGGTATCGGACTCCCGAACCGCACCACGAAAGCGTGGACAATTTAGAAGTGGTCCTTTTTGGCGCGCCAGCGGACGCCGGCTGTGGCCCAAAGAACAAGTCAGAGCCGAGAGTTGATAAACCAACAAAATTATATTCTCAATAATGGCAGATCAGAAAAACAATACACAAATATGCTCACTCCACAATAGCTGAGTACAATATGTCACCGATCAAACAACGTACTACACAGCACAATTAGCCACACTCGACCAACGAACACAGACAACAATACACACTACAATGCAGTTGCATGCATTGAACAACCAAGACACTTAAAGACTAAAGAGATAGAAAACCTATTCAGTCCAAAGTCCTTGGAACAAAAGTCTGAATGATACTCTTCCGAGAATCACTCACTCAAAGTCCAGCGTTGTTGCCGTTCCGCTGCCCCGAGGTTTCTCTTCCAGGAAACCTCGCGTCTTCAATTGGCCATCTCCAAACTTCAAACTTCTTCGCCGGAGACACGTCGGCTTCACACACGCAGCTGTTGCCACGCGTCTTCGCTCGATAGCGGTAAACTCGCGCTCTTGCCTGTAGCTCGAGCCTTCACCCCGCAGGTGGAAATTCTCTTCTTCTCCTGCTCTGTCGCTACGGACAAAACCTTCGCCGACTACACGGCGGAATCCGTACGCACTCTGGCGTTAACTTCCGTCTTCTCCTGATCTCTCGTCTCCGCTGCTCGGTTAAATACCTTCCGCACGACATTCCAGAAAGTTCTCGTCATTTCGTCGGCGCGATACGCAGCGAAGGCTGGGTAGGGGGTGAGACGGTTCGAATGCCCTCCGCGATGGATGACTCAATCTAGCGTGACCACGCCTCTTTCGTTCTAGAATTCTCGCGCGCTTGCTCGGCCGCCGATGTTGGGTGAGGAGGTTCGTCGGCGAAGCCACGCTTCCGAGGGGAGAGCGCGCGCCCGGGGAGCCTTCGATGTTTGTTTTCTTTTTTTTCTTTTGACCTCCCGGCATCTCCCCCGCGCGTTATCGCAAGAATTTGGCGGCGTGCCCATTTTTAGCGCTCGTTCTGTGACAGCCATACATGCCCTGATTTACATGTTAAGACTAATAAATATGTTCTTCATACAATCATGTTAGGCCATACCAAGTTTGGTATTGATTCCATCATCGAAACAGCCAGGAGAGCTAAAAGTCGTAGTTGACTACATAGATAGATAGATAGATAGATAGATAGATAGATAGATAGATAGATAGATAGATAGATAGATAGATAGATAGATAGATAGATAGATAGATAGATAGATAGATAGATAGATAGATAGATAGATAGATAGATAGATAGATAGATAGATAGATAGATAGATAGATAGATAGATAGATAGATAGATAGATAGATAGATAGATAGATAGATAGATAGATAGATAGATAGATAGATAGATAGATAGATAGATAGATAGATAGATAGATAGATAGATAGATAGATAGATAGATAGATGCGCTCAATGTCGCCTAAGTTCGCTAAGAAATGCTTCGCATTTAAAAAGCAAGCGAAATGTGCGTTACCCAAGTGGCAACGTTGTGCTGTTCGATATTTTACACCACTGGCCGTGGCATCTTGCGTCGTACATCGTAGTTCGTCCAGTTATAACTGGTACATTTCTCCGAATGTGTTTTGTTCGTGACAGTGAACGCACTTCTTGCTGGATCATGTGAGTGACCACAGGGCGTGACGTTGCGACGTGTGATTACAACCGGCTTGTGCACACGCAAGGAAAAACCACGGTCAAACTATAGTACGAACGCTTGACTAGCAACACAGTGATGACGGTTTTTTTTTATGTGGCCGCTTTGACAATCGTGATGCCAGGTGATTCTGGTGCAGTGCGGGGATCTGTCTGTAAATTGGGAGTTCTACTATTGAGGGGGCCTGAAGCAGCGCGTTTCGGTTCCTTTATGCCATGGCACGTTCTGGTCAACTGGTCAAGCGTGAAATGTTCCTGAAGGTGCGCTGATTACACGCTTCAGCTGCTCTCTACACGTGCAAACGCACAAGTGTTTGTAACAACTGGCATTCACTACACGCGCATTAGGCGCACTCCTGGCGTTTCAATGAAAAGCGTCAAATAAACTCGCTTCACAGATCCGCGTCGACGTACATCGACGGAGTTGCACGAAAGCGTTCGCTTGAAATGTTTCATAGCTACACTTCACGGCGTGCTTCATCTCGAATAGTACGATGTAAGTTGAAGAGAGCGAAACCGTTTTTTTTTTGTTGTTGTTGTTTTACGGCAACCCAGCATTGTTGAAAACTCGGATGTTGCATTGAACGAGCACCGCGAAACAATCCTGGCCGACTTGGTGCACAATAAAACGCTTCTCCTCTTCAGTTTACGTCCTGGCTACGATTTGTTCTTTGGTCACAGCGAAAATGCGGCTGCAGCCATATATGCACATGCGTACTCGTTTTGAACTTTTTGCGTAATAATAAATAACAGCATCAACCATCTGCAAGATCACGTGCAAGGAATGGACCAAT
Organism: Rhipicephalus microplus; assembly: GCF_043290135.1. Classification (NCBI taxonomy): domain Eukaryota; kingdom Metazoa; phylum Arthropoda; class Arachnida; order Ixodida; family Ixodidae; genus Rhipicephalus; species Rhipicephalus microplus. The sequence continues at coordinate 98,665,670 of NC_134709.1, forward strand.
TACGGGCGCAGATGGCAGAGGAAAGGAGGGGTACGGTATAGAGTGAGAAGGACGGCATCGACAACAGTGAACCCCGTATTCAGAAACGCTCCTCGACTCGAATTCCATCCTTCACTTGACTGAGTTGAGCACGATGCTGCTGTTCGACTGAAATTGACGCTGCGCTTCTCAAGAGTCACTGAAGAATATTGCCAATATTCAGTGACTTGGTCCGCCAAGAGATAGCACTCCCATCGACATTTAGGGGCGAAGCTCGTTTAAGAGAATTTTATTTCCGGATACAACATACACAGCTTATCTGCACACATAAAAATGGACAATGGTCAATAGTGTGTATGTACAATGCAAGCTGTTAAATACAGCGAAAAGAACTTATTGCATACGCAGTAACGTACAATGCAGAATTGTACGACAGAGACAGGACATTCATGACATCGAGATGATTAAACCTAAATAAACAGTAAGGCTATGTGAACAATCAAGGGGAGGTCATTCACAGTGTAGCGTGATATTTTGAATTCACCTGTGAGGACAATTTGCTCTCGCGCTCAAGAACAATATTTCACAAAAAGGACATGTTTCTAAAGAAGAAAAGGGAAATACACACTGTAATGTTACAGTGGTACAAGATCTAGCCCACCTCCTCAATAGGGAAGGAAAGGCATAGACACTCTGTTTTTTTAACGATAATAAATTGCGTAGACCAGCGTAGGAGGAAAGCCTCCTCTTCCAGCATGACTAGTTCTGCATTAAGATGCATAACCATTATGTTTACCGATGTAGTAGAGAAAACATGGCTCTCTGGGGGCGTCTCCTCAGGCAGGCCAGTCCCCTTCGTTTCCAATAGACGAAGGCTCCGATAGCCATTAAGAGTACGACGAAGTTGTCCCTGTGGCTAGACTTCCACCGCATACTTATTTGGAACATTTTGGTAACCATGCGCCAAAAGGTGCGCGCTACTATACATTCATGGAAAACATGGTTAAGTGTTTCGATGCGACCGCACTGCGGGCACGTAGCGGAGGGCGCAACGCCCCACGCCGCAAGGCGGTCGGCCGTTGGTAAAGCCTCCCCTTCCCTAAGCCAGTTTAGGTAACGGACTTCGGAGGGGAGAGACGTGTTTGTAAGAGTCCAACGTCTTTTCGCCCGGCATTTCTGGCGTTGTTCCTCAGATTATATTAAATCCTTTAAATTATATTAGTTCGCTCATGTCGGTAGGGGACATTTCCATAAGTTCCTCAACTGGAAAATCATTTCGCCATTGTTGCAAAGATTTTATAACATGTGTGTAATAAGCTGATGGCTGCTCAGCAGCTGGTCCCGTGTCGTTTGCTAAACCAAAAAGTCTTCTAGAGGTTCCTAGCAGATACACTGCAAGTTGCCTGCCTGGATTCGATTAGTTCTCTAAGAATGTACAGGTGTTTTCGAGAGCCAACATGCGGCACATTACATCAAGGTTGGGTACACTGAGCCCTCCCCATTTTAGTGGCAGGCGGACCAAGGCTCTAGCGACAGCTTCGGCGCGGCCATCCCAGAAAAAGGAGCCGCACGCAGCAGCCACTCTCAGCAAAACCCGACGAGGTGGTCGAGCAATTCTGGCTGCATAAAGCACTGGTGCTGTTATGCTGGATTTAATTAGATAAGCCATCACAGTAAAAGGAAGTTGAAAGGTTCTGGCGACTTCAATGCGTCTGTCCACTTTGTGTTGGGTTTCTTTCCATGTGGTGCGGGCTACGTCACCAGTCGAAAGGAAAGTTACACCCAAGATTTAACTCCTTGGACGATTTGGACGCCGTCAGGGAACTCTTCAATGTGCGTCCCAGAGCACAATGCCTTGCTTTTTCCCGGATTAAGACATGCTCCCGACAGGCAACTATACGTGTGAAATATTCGCAAAATGGTTCTGTAGCTATCTATGTTCCGAATAAACAACGAGATGTCATCGGTATATGCCGCTAGTTCCACTTCGCCCAAACCTGGGAGAGGAAAACCGTGTATTGAAGTGCATTTCTGAATTTGTTTCAATAATAGATCTATGCATAATACAAAGGGAATTGTGGAGAGAGGACAGCCTCGTCAAATTCCGCTACTTACTTCGATAGGTTCAGATGTATATCTGTTCACTACTAATGACGTTTCTACGTCTGTGTAGAATAAGCGGAGGACGTCGGTTAAATGTGCTGGGAAACCATAGCAAGCTCTTTAAAGCGGCACCCGTACATTTCTCGTAGTCGTAGTGTGTAACCAGTGTTACTTTTTAACCTGAAAGGTGGTGCCGGTGGGAGATTTTTCTTGTGATTTGTCGAACAATAAAAAGTTCGCGGCGTGCGCGTCAACTAAAAGCCCAATGCTCCTGTCTCTCATTCCCCATTAGCAGCCATTGGCATGTACATTGAGCACTACCTGACGAAAAAGGGGTGCTACGTTATACTCACTGGGTGTAACCTTTTTTAGTTTTAGAAAGGTTTAGCGAGCATTGAGACGCATTGCCATGAAAACAATGAACTAGTATATACCATGAACTCGAGGTAGTTAAAGGTGGGAGGTAGACCCGAAGCGCAAGCCGTAAGAAAGTGTGCGTGTGCCACCTCTCGTTTAGTCCTTGGAATGTCCCCTGGATGGCGGTGCTTCTATATGGGGTGTATATGATCAAAAGATGCGAGATGGTGACACTTGGACTGTTGAATAGATGGACGAATGAACACACAGGCAGATGCATGGCAGGACGCCCGGATGGCTGCACAGACGGATGAACGCATGGACGGACGAAGGGGCGGATGCATGGTCGAACGCAGGGACGGACGCACAGACGGACGTGCGGACGCACGAACAGACGCATGCACGGACGGGCGGATGGACGCACGGACGGTCACACAAACTGACGCATAGGCGGACGGAAGCAAGAACGAATGGACGGACACACGCTTCGCCCCACTCTCCCATCATTCACTCCGTGCATATGCTTCCATTTTTTTACCTGCCAGTCCACTCGTTCGCTCTCTTCAACAGAGCGCGCACTGAAACGCCTAAAGAAGCGCAAGGTGTCACTCCTGCTCTCGCTGCGGAAACAACAAGCGATGATATCGTGACGAACACGTAATTTCTATTGGCAGTAATCGGTGCGCGTCGCGTTATGCTCCTTCGTGCCTCAGTCCAAAACACTCCGCTCTCTTTTATATGTGCATACGGCGTCAGTTTTTCGAAAATCGACCTTTGTAATAAGGTTCGTGCGCTGACTGCTGGAGTGACACCTTGTGCTTCATCTAGCGTTCCTGTGCGCACGCTGTTGAAGAGAGCTAACTAGCAGGCTGGCAGGTAAAAAAGGGCGCTCGTGCGCAGCGTACGATTTCGAGCTTCGCAGGCAGCCGTCGTAAGGCGCAGAGGTGCTGTTTGACACGTGCTCCCGTGGTCCACAAGATTTTTACCACCACTGCACGTACGGTAGCGACGGTTAGCAATGTTGCTTTTAGCATCGTTAAGCAACTGTAAAACAATTGGTTAAACGAAACATGCGACTGTTCATCGTATGTCCGTGCATACAATTGTACATATTGCTACGGGGCCGTCACTATTTTTAGCGTCATTTCGTAACGTCTCACTGAATAAAAAAAAACTACGCCACACTCACCTTGACCCCCCATGCTTCGCATAGCATCAGTTACCATGTTACGCGGGATTTGCTAAATTTTCAGACAGACAGACAGACACAGACACAAAGACAGACAGACAAACAGACAGACAGACAGACGCAGATAGATAGATAGATAGATAGATAGATAGATAGATAGATAGATAGATAGATAGATAGATAGATAGATAGATAGATAGATAGATAGATAGATAGATAGATAGATAGATAGATAGATAGATAGATAGATAGATAGACAGACAGACAGACAGACAGACAGACAGACAGACAGACATATAGATAGATAGATAGATAGATAGATAGATAGATAGATAGATAGATAGATAGATAGATAGATAGATAGATAGATAGATAGATAGATAGATAGATAGATAGATAGATAGATAGATAGATAGATAGATAGATAGATAGATAGATAGATAGATAGATAGATAGATAGATAGATAGATAGATAGATAGATAGATAGATAGATAGATAGATAGATAGATAGATAGATAGATAGATAGATAGATAGATAGATAGATAGATAGATAGATAGATAGATAGATAGATAGATAGATAGATAGATAGATAGATAGATAGATAGATAGATTCACGTTAGTGTAGAGGTCTTGACATTTTTGTTAAGTTCAGCGTTAATTTGGAAGACAGAGAAGATCGTACCTGATAGAGCTCTGAGCACGATGCTGTCGCGCCCCTTTGTGGGTGCATCGTCCCGTCGTTCTTGCATCTTCGAGTTTTTTTTTGACACCAGATAGTAGCGTCCAGCTCTCGAAGCAGCTGCTAGTTGCTCGCTCCTTCCACTGCGGCGTCGTCGGACGTGCCTCCCTGGATCAGGTCCTCGTCAATCCACGCAGCATGAAAGAGTGTACATAAGCAACGTGCTTTTTGAGGAGCGAAGCTCCTTTGCTCGCAGCCCTCCGTCGTCATTGAAATTTCCCTCCGCATCACCACTCCCCACCGCAGCGTTTCAAGAACCAGGTGCGAATTGGACGCGATGGCCCTTGCAAGGACTAGAGACGCAGCAGTTCCATCTTGCATCATGCCTTACGCGTTCGCAAATCAGGCGCGGAGTACTGAGAAAGAGAGCCTGGAAAAGCGCGCAACGCGTCGTAAGCGTCCACTCCTCGCGTGTCTGAGCTTGCTGCGGCATGTGGGGCGCCCCTGCTTACACGCCTCAGTCGCGTGTGCCAGCTCGCGAGCGGAGCTCCGACACTGTACTGGTTCTAACCGTCTGCACTTCATTTCTAAAGAGTCTCGCTCGTCGGTTGCATTCGTACAAAGAATAAGTGATAGTTTTCAAGCGTCGGCGGTGTCATATACACCCCCACTGTGCGCATGCTAGCGTGTCATGCCAACTGTCGCCTCCCACCTCTCTCCTCTCTCGCCTCGCAATGCCTATGCAGAGAGCGTCTGCTAGTAAAAACCGAATGCTTACGCTGCACAACCATTCACTGGCCACCACTGACCAGAGGGAGCTGCATTGTTCACACTGCCCCGTCGCAAAGTTTTGACATTCGCCATTAGGGGCACTCAGAAAATAGACGCGTGCGCGCGTACCCCTTGTATCCCGGCCACAATCCACTGGTGGATGCAGGGAACGAGACGCGCGCGTCGCGTTTCATTGTTTTTGTAATTAATTTATTGTATAAGGCAGACCCTTAGGTCCTCGCAGGTGGGCAGTTTGAAGAGGACAGACAGAGAGACAGAGAACTTTATTGGGTCCTGAGGACATTGTTGATACAATGAGTGGCATAAAAATTGTTTATGGTCAGTGTTTCATACACTCATAGTCAGCACAATGAGCGACTTAGAAAAATATTTCGTAATAACGAATGTACCGGACAAAAAAGGACATCACAAACACATACTTCATATGTTGTGCATATAAAGTAAAAATGAACTCATTTTACTTGCAAAACAATAAACACAACAAATTTCACTGTTCAAGCCAAGAAAGTAATGAATACATATGTATACAATAAAAACAGCACAATACAAAAGAAAAAAAGAAGAAAAAGAAATGGAAAAAGTTAAAAACTAATAAAAAACGGAAACCTGGATTTGCAAGGCAATGCTATTTAGAGCGAAGGAGAATATAGATTCATTGAGGATGCCTGAGTTGCTTCGTTCCAATCTAAGACCATGCAAAGAATATATGAGTACTTATGAGCGTCTATCTTGCAGAAATTAGGTGTGAAGGATTTGACGTGATGATGCTTTGTGGGTCTGGTTGATAACGATGTCAGGTACGGCGATAAGTCAATTGCAAGTTTGTGTTTTAGAATAAGAGAGAGAAGGTCAATTCTTATCTATTTTCGACGTCCGCTAAGAAGGGAAATGTTATTGGCTTTCATTATTTCCGAAGGAGAGTCGACTCGTGAGAACTTGTTGAAAATGAACCGGACGGCTTTTCTCTGTATTTTTTCCAGGCACTTGACGTTAGTTTGAGCGTATGGGTCCCATACTGCACTTGTGTATTCTAATTTAGGTCTTATTAAAGAATAATAGGACAGCAATTTAGTATTGCTTGGGGCATCATGAAGCTTATAATTTAGAAAGCAGAGCTTTCGGAATGCAAAGGCGGAAATAATATTTATATGTTTAGTCCACGATAAGGTAGTTACTATTGTAACACAGAAGTATTTATAGCTATCGACTTGCCTTAAGTGACGAATACCCAAGCCGGTAAGTAAAAGGCAGGGGTGCTTTTTTACGCGTTATAGGGAGCAGTACGGTTTTTTTCGGCGTTCAGAACCATTCTACATTTTTCGCACCACTGCAATACGTTATTGAAATTGCTATTTGACTCAACCTGATCATCGAGATGAAAAATTTCTTTGAATAATACCCAGTCGTCTGCAAATAATCGAATTTGAACACCATGGTTTACTACGTTAACATATCATTATTATAAATCAAGAAAAGCAGGGGCCAAGGACACTCCCTTGTGGCACCTCTAAAGTGACTGCCAAACTTTCAGAACGTTTACCTCCAATGTCAGTATATTGCTTCTTGTTAGTCAGGTAAGCAAAAATCCGTCTGACGAAGTGTTGAGGGACGCCGAGCATTCTAAGCTTCACGATTAGTTTATCGGGCGGAACTTTGTCGAAAGCCTGGCTAAAATCAAGAATTATTACGTCTACCTGGCCGTTACAATCAAGAAATGAAGTGAAAGAATGAACTACCATTATTAGTTGGGTTATCGTTGAATACCCTTTTCGAAAGCTATGCTGATGATCTGTAAGTGCAGCATTATTTTCCAGAAATTCACGAACACAGTGAGCTATATATTCCACAAGCTTTCAGGATTGGGATGTCAGTGAAATAGGACGACAATTTTGTATAAGTGTCCTGTCACCTTTCTTGAACACAGGAACAACCCGGGCTGTCTTCCAATTGTTAGGCTATTGTGGGCCCCGCCGCGGTGGTCTAGTGGCAAAGGTACTCGGCTACTGACCCGCAGGTCGCGGGTTCGAATCCCGGCTGCGGCGGCTGCATTAGCGACGGATGCGGAAATGAAGGAGGCCCGTGTGCTCAGATTTGGGTGCACGTTAAAGAACCCCAGGTGGTCTAAATTTCCGGCGCCTTCCACTACGGCGTCTCTCATAGTCATATGGTGGTTTTGGGACGTTAAACCCCACATATCAATCAATGTTAGGCTATTGTGCAGTAACGACTGGAGCACGAAACAATAATACAAGAAAGTTGGCAAGAAGCTCTGCATACCCCTTAAAAAATATGTATGGTATTTCATTGGGACCACAAGAGCTCTTAAATTTCAAGGTAAATAACCTATTAAATACCCCAGCATACCATACAAAACTTGTCTCTAATAGTTTGGCGAATGTGCGGTCACACGAGCCTATAGTCGCACCAGAGAATACACTTTGAAAATAGTTGTTGAAGTGTTGAGGAATCTCACACTTATCTGTCACCGGCTTCCCGTCAACTTATATTTGAGTAACTGGTTTCGTGCTATCTTTTATGTAGTGCGAAAACTTATCAGGCTCATTTTTTATGAACTTAGGAAGCCATATTCTGCAATAATAATCTTTTGCTCCTCGAAAAGCACGAGCGAGGTCATCTTGCATCTGTCTTATTTTGGCATTCTGCACATTTTTCTATATATCTTAATGCTCCGTTTTACTTGAATGATTTTACAATTCATCCAAGGCGTTTGCTTTTTAACTTTTTTTAGTTTATTGGGGACGAAATTATTTAGGCAATAGTGGCCCATATCTTTGAACGTGTTCCAAAGTAATTGAGCGTTGTTGCCCTAGAAATCAATTAAACAGTTTTGCCTGTAATCGATAATGTTTGGGTCACTGGCATGAGATAAGTATTTAAGCACGTCTCTACAAGTTCCTTTATTGTTTTTACTGGTTGAAGCGATAATAATATGCTTACGAGATAGTGATCATAAAGCCCTGGCTCCAGTTCTACAGCGTCATTAGAAAAATCACGACTGATGAACGCCGGGTCTCACACAGAGCTTTTGGTGCTTTTGAAGCAACCAAGTGTGTGCCTTCTATAACACCTGGATCAGTGGTTGCACAAGCCCACTGAGCGGTCAGGGTCCTTGCCGTCCCATTTCCACCCTGCTCTGACCTCTCACCCCTACCTTTCATCGTTTCAACATGTCAGTGTGCAGTCGAATAATCCAGGCCCCATCAGCACTGCAGTCAGTGCAGTTATGTTGTCACCACTTTAGAGTATACATTTATTTATTTGAGAGGTGACTGACCTAGTGGACAGTGTCAGCTAATTTGCAATGCATTAGGCACGTAATATATTTACGTATACATGTATCGTTATGTGTATATGTACTTATATACTGACACAATGTAAATGCTTTATTTTACAAATTTGTGTGATAATTTTTTTCAAGAGTGAAAAAAAGAATAGGTATGTGTGCTTGTGGTGCTCATGCGTGTTGTGTGCAGTGTAACAAATGCAGTTTAAATTTATATTCTACTTGTAATACAGTAATGCATACATTGTAAACAAATTGCACATACTGATTTGTTTTGAATGATGACTGTCTCTAGTCATAAACAAATTTAAGGATTTGAGACAAAATTACAAGTTCTACACGGCACAGCTTTGATGGACATTTATTGCTGCGTGACAATTGTCATTGGTGTGTTTATTTACATAATTATTAGTAAGTGGAATAAACATGTTCATGTACTTGTTTTAATTGCGGAAGTGAAGTCGCTGAGTGCTTGTAGTCATGTTCACCTCATTGAAATTATGTGAAAGCAGCTCTTAAAATTGCTACCTCGAGCTTTGGCCGGCTGAAATTTCGCAAATGCGACATGTGTAAGAAATTCAATTAAATCTAGCTTTTTCCGACATTTTCTGGTGTCCACCACCATAAATCTTGGCCAGCATAAAATTTCTGAGCTCTTTACTTGTTAGTAATTGGGAATGGCTGTCATGGAAACACCCGGTACATGAATGACACATAGAGGTAATTTGAGCACCCAATTTTCGTACCTCCCTGACTGTGTATTGTTTGGAAGCGGCATTGTTCTGGTTTTAGTGTTTCTTAAGTATTGTGTGCTGCAGTCACATGAGCAGAGGTTCCTGGCGCTGGGTGTTTGATGTGACTCAGTTTTTGTCTGAAGTTTTGTTTTTGTAGTTGTTTCAGAGTGGTTGCCGTGTTTTAGGTTGTGAAATACCGTTTTCTTATTTGTGTAGATAACATAAAGCTGTTTCTTCAGCACTCCGAGCACAAGCTCCATTTTTTAGCAGCACAACAGTTCGAATTGCATAGGTAGCAGTGTTTAACGCCATCTCAAGGTTGCCTTTTTTATCCGCTAGGATATGTATTCTTGCGCTGCAGTGAGGGTGTAAAACTCGTTTGAACGTTTCCGATACGTATAGGCACTGGATCATGCGTTTGGAATTCAGTTAGGGCGTCTTTACTTGCCTTTCGCTTGACTTGACCGGACTGGAGTACATGCGATGGAAGCAGCAGTACCTTCAATCAGTAGTGGTGCACAACCGACCATTACCGTCCCACCACTCCTTGAAGGCAACGCTTCTCCTTCATTCAATAAATAAGAATGATAAAGACGAAATAACAATTAGGCACTCCTGACTTATACCTAATTACGCAACATTCAAGCGATACCGCCACCACTCTGCGACACCTTTACTCGAGTTCCTCCGCGGGAAATGCGGGCGGCTTTTAGGGGCGAAGCTCCTTGAAGCGGCACCCATTCGTCCCTCGTCGTAGTGTGTAAGCAGTCTTACGTTTTGTTTTGACCGGCAAGGTGGTGCGGGGATAACTTTATCCTTTGCGTTGTTGAACAAAAAAAATTCGCAGCGTGCGCGTTAATGGAAAGCCGAATTCTCCTGCTCTCATTCCCCATTAGCAGCCACTGGCATGTACATTGAACACTATCTGACACTCACTGGGCGTAACCTCCTTGGTTTTAGGAAGCTTTAGCCAGCGGTGGGCCGCAGTGCCATGAATACAGTGAGCTAGTATATACCATGAACTCGAGGTGGGAAGTAGACACGAAACGCAAGCCGTAAGAAAGTGTGCGTGTGCCACCTCTCGTTTAGTCCTTGGAATGTCCGCTGGGTGGCGGTGCTTCTATATGCGGAATATATGATGAAAAGATGCGAGATGGTAGTACTTGGAGTATTGACTAGATGGACGATCGAACACACAGACAGATGCATGGATGGACGCACGGATGGCTGCACGGACGGACGGACGCATGGACGGACGCACGGATAGACGTGCGGACGCACGAACAGACGCACGCACGGCCTAGTGGATGGACTTCGGACGGTCACACAAACGGACGCATGGACGGACGGAAGCAGGAACCAATGAACAGACGGATACTTCGCGCCATCCTCCATCATTCACCCCGTGGATATGCTGTTGCTTTTTACCTATAAACGTGGTTGGTTCAAGTAGCTACTATTATGGCCGCTGTATAAAAAAAAACAACCTTGTTTTTTATCCAGCGGCCGGGCTACTATAGTCCGCGGCATTGCGGCCTCAAAGAATTGCCTCGTCCGCTTTAGAAGACCGCGGCATTGCCTCATCATAGGCTTATGCGAACAAGCTTGCCCTAATGGGTGCCGCATTCCAGGCAGCCATCATTACCCTAACGGCAAGTAACCCCGCCTTGGAAGACTGCCGAGTGCATGGGCGAGGTTATTAAAGACGATAGTCTTTCTTAGGGACCTTCGACACACAAAAATTTGGTCTCTGTGTACATTTGTCTGTTTGTCCACCCTTAACGGTACCGGGTACTCTAAACGGCAACAGCCGATACCCCAAACGGCCGACCCCATCTGCAGCGCCCACAAATGTTGCTTAAAATTCAGCATTCATACTTTTCCAATTGCCAATCAAAAAGCAAATAAAGCGCATATCTGAGGCACCATAACAACACGTACGTATATGATCTGCATGTGCGTCTTAGACTAGAAAAGGCATACATAAGAAATTCTAAGGACTGTAGCGCTTATCACGCTGCGCTGACCATGCAACGCGTGCACGTAAAGGCTAGTGTTTCCAACGCTTTGCTAAAAAGGCACGGTGGTGGCCCCTACCCATCGCCTTGCGTTCTACACCTTATCACCTCTGAGACGGGCGCACACACCCGTCTCGAACGCGCAACGTTTTTGAAGACAACTGTCAGATGGCACTCATGTCTCACGTGTGACGTGACTTGCTGCGCTCGTTCGCCTCCGCTGCACGCCCGAGGCACTTCAACACAGCGCCTCCAGAATACCGTTCACCGATTTTCTGGCACAGAACATTAAATACATGTTTTGTTCACTCTCTCCACAAGCAAGACTATCGTCTTTCGCCTACATTTGCAGATTAACATGCAGATAGGGGGCCAATTTCAGGGGCGAAACAAAAGGAAGTTTATTGCACTTCTGCCAAGTAATCAAATAATTCTTCTCCGACACTTATCACAGACACACGCGGTAAACACACCGATAAACAAAAAACATGTTTAGATTGTACACAACACCAGCGCGATCAATCGAGCACTAGTTATACAAAGATTACAAGAGTGCTGGGCAACCCGCGTCCAAAAGAGCCCATTTCCGTTTACGGGCGAAAAAAGGGTGCGATAACGGTCGCCGCTGTTCGGGCTCCAGAGAACTAAGGGGTTAATCCGTACAGAGAACAGATTCGAGACACATCATTATTCAGATTCGAGAAACATCAGATTCAGACACATCACAGGAGGGGTTGGGCATTGGCACTTTCCGTTTGCCGCTCAGGAAACAATGGGACGCAGTGGCTGGCGTGCGCTTAAAAAGGGGTTATCGGCAGGCATAAATTGCCTCTTTGCAAGAGAAAAAAAAACCTTGCATGCCAGCGGTGGAGAAAGTTGTCCTCGCCGCTGGCTTCAAGTTGGTCTGCGAGCTGCCGCCACACCATGTGGCGGATACGAGCTACAGTCGGAAAGGCCGCTCTGACCGGAGAGCGGCTAAGAGGCAGCGTCGCTTCCAGACCGTGAATATGGTGCAGAGGGCCACTAACTTTGCAAAGGCGCCTTTGTTTGTGTTCAGGGCTGGGGGGCGGATTTTAAAATCCCTCGCAGTCAGGCGCCGAACCGCTTTGACCGCTGGGCACTAAAATAAGGCATGCGCCAAAGTCTCAACCGCGCGGCACTTTGGACAGCGAGGTGTAGGCGTGATGCCAAACTTAAGGAAGCGCTGGCGGGTCGGGAGGACGTCCCAGTTTTTCCTCCATGCGAAATCTTGGGCGTACGAAGGGATGGCACGCCCATCTGTTTTGCCTTTCCGCTTCCAGTTCCGCGACCGTCGCCTGTCCTCGGAGGTCATCTGGTTGTTGGTGATTTCTTCCACAATGCGAGCAGGCGGGGTATCATCTACGTCGCACGTAGGGACCTCCCTTTCTAGCGTGCGCATGGTGTTTGCGGCTGCCTTATAGAACGCGGAGGAAGTCTCGGTGAGTGGGGCGAGCGGCCGGTCGGCATTCAGGAACGATGCGCCTGTACTGCACCAGTAACGCATAAAAGGCCTCCCCACGTAATCAGGTGCGCGAAACAAGGCCCTTGCGGTCTTCAAGGCGAGCACTTTGCTCACCGTCAGGACACACGTGAGCCCGAGGTCACCCTCTGAAGCTGGGAGTTGCAGGAGGGTTCAACGTAAGGGCGCGGGTTTGCCATCCTACAGGTAGGCACCGATCATACTTGTCAATTGCATCGCAGTCTTGGTCAGCATTACGCCTATTCGGCTTACATACAAAACAGGGGAAGGCGCAGAGGTTGTCATTGCGGCTATGGCCCTCTCATGAAACGTGAGATCCTTCTGTTGGAGGCGTGCTATTGCATCCTGTGCCCGCTCGAGTGGTCGCTTCCAGGTTAGGTCGGCGACGCCACCGCAGCAAAAGTGTGTGCCGAGCACCTTGACGGCGTCGACCCTTTGCAACTCTCCCAGAGCACCGTGAGGGAATGTTCCTGATGGTAAGGCCTTGCTCTTTCTCATGTACAAGGCCGCGCCTGAGACGTCAGCATAGTGTGCGAATGTTCGCCAAAAAGCTTGCTGGCTTGCCGCGTCCCTGACAAACCGGGATACATAGTCAGTGTAAGCGAGGACCGTAATGTTGGACTCCCCCGTTAGCGGAAAGCCTCTGACGAGCATGTTCCAGTCGATGTTCACCAGCAACGGCTCAAGCGAACGTACGAAGAGGGAGGGCCCTAGCGGGCACCCTTGGCGGATCCCTCTCTCATATATAAAGTTACTCGTCGTGGTGCCGTTTACTAGTATACGTGGCATGTGAGGTTGCTGTACAGGAGGGCGATGGTGTCTACGAAGCATGTCGGGAAGCCGAACTGGTGGAGTACCTCAATCATGTATCCATGGCGCACCCGGTCGAACGCATTTGCCCGGTCCAAGGAGACAAAGGCTCTGGACAGGGACTTGGCAGACATGTATTCGAAGGCATCCCTTGTTACGGTAAGGTTGGCAAACATAGAGCGGCCTGGAACCGCACAGGACTGCCAGGGAGCGACGATGGATGGCAAGAGGAGCTTAAGGCGGCTATTAAGGATGGGAGCAACCATTTTATAGTCCACGTTCAACAGGGTTATGGGGCGCCACGCCGACAGCTCCTCCTGCGCGGCTCCCTCTTTCAGTAGGAGGATTATCCTCCCCTTTCCAAAGTATTCGAGTTTCAGTTGCTTCGTAGCCACCGTGTTCGCCAGTACGACAAGCACTCCCTCTAGATCGTCGAAAAAAGTGGCGTAAAAGTTGGCTGTAAGGCCGTCGGTGCCGGGGGCCGAGTTCGGGTGCATGCTTGTTATCGCGCCCCTAACCTCTTCTGCAGACACCTCCGAGCTCATTGACGCAACCTCCTCTCCTCCCAGCCGTGGAAGGTGCTCGCAGACCTCTCCAACCTTGTCTTATCCGCCAGTTTCTCTTCGCTGTCAACGTCCCGAAAAAGGGCCGAGAAGTACTCGCAGAAGACATCGCGGATTCCCTCTGGTTCAGTTGTGAATGAATCGTCCGGGCATTTTACTCGGGTAATTCGTATGCTTCCATTCCCAGTTGTGCCGCTGGGGTGTGCTCGGAGGTGGTTAATGGGTGCGCTCCGCTTCCCAGGCGGTCTGCGCACGCGCAGTTGAAGCAGCCGGGCATACTCAACCTCCAGGGTGGTCAGATAGTCGTGCATGCATGTCGTCTCGTGACGATGCGTATTCTGCGCAGGATCTCGTTGAGTTTAGCGGTTATGCGGCGCTTCCTGGCCTTGCCTCCGTCTTGAAGGATTCCCTTCCACTCCGCTGTCAGGGTGTCCCACGAGCGTGAGGTTAGGTCCGGGCCGTTCCCCACGGAGGTCCGCAGCCGCTCCCTAATGCGCTCGATGCTATCATCTTCTTGTAGGAGCGCTGGGTCCACTCGCCACCCATGGTCGTCAGTACGGAGTCCAGGGGAGCCGCTAAGCGTAGTGACAAGGGGTAGGTGATCTGATCGACTCGCTAGGTCTGCCGGAGGCGAAAGGACCTTGCACACCACGAGCGAGGAAAGGAGTAAGTCGGGGAGATACATCCGATCTAATCGACTGGCTGTGAGGTGAGAGGCTCGAGTTGGGACAAAAAGGTCACCGTGCGTGATCAGCCACGCGTCGGATAACCGAAGGTGTCGAAGAGTCTTCACGAGTTCCCTAGCATAGTATGTGGACCCTCCTAGGCCCGGTACCCTGACGTCGTGCTGCGAGTCCACGACACAGCTGAAGTCCCCCAGCAGGACGTGCGGGACGGTTTCCGAGAGAAGATCGTGCAGCTGCTGGAAAAAGGTGTTTGTGTTCTTCCGCGTCGCAGGGGCGTACACCTTCACGAACCGAATCCGTCTTTCGCTGATGCAGAGGTCCTACATGAGCGACCTGCCGTCAGCACCGAAGATGCAGAACGCATTTTGCCGGAAGCGGCGCGTAGTAAAGGTCACTCCCACTCCACAGGCCCTTGATTAGGTAGGGAGAAGAAGGCGTCCACCTGGAAGTCGCGTCTGAAGATTAAGACCTCTAACGGCGACCGGAAGTTAGTCTCTTGTAAAAAGAGCACGTCGATACCCTGTGCTTGGGCGAAGGTCAGAATGTCTCGCTGTTTCAATTTGTCACGAAACCCGCGGACGTTCCAGCTGGCGAACTTGAGAGTTGACATGATCTGCTCAAGTGGGCGTTGGGAGAGGACTTGGGGTGAAGGAGGGGGGGGGGGGGGCGACTGCTTGCGCCGGGGCGGCACGCTCGAAGGAGCCGAGCGTAAAGGCGCTGGCGGCACGGTTGCTAGTTGAGATAAAAAGCCCTCCGTGGTTTAAGGGATGCGTCAGGAGCCGTGGTGCCGATTGGTCGCAAGGGCAGCAGGCAGCTGTGCAACAGATAATCACAAACAAAAAACAATGCCGTGGCTTTGGCTGGCGAAAGGAGCAGAGGGGGAAAGGGAGTAGGCGGCGCGGCCACCACTGGCGTTCTTCGATTTTCAGGCCTCTGGCAGCTCTCTGGCAACCAGAGCTAGCCAGAGGGTCAGTAAGCTAGTTCCGGTCTGGACAGGAAATAGCGTCGTGGTCACGAGTGTGGGGAGCCCGAGACAACCCGAAGCTGCCCGAAGATCGCAAAATCGAACGCTGGGACAGCCAGCGTAAACGTAAACAAACTCTGCCGTCATGGCAGCAAACGAAACAATGCGCCACGTGTATGTTGTTTTTTTTTCTGCCTTTTTCACTTGGAAATACGTAGCTGAGCTCGTTACAAAGCTGAAATGATATCTTCGAGCGTACGCATTTGAAGTACGACTTCATACGCTCGCACGATCACTCGCCGCGTGCGCGAACGAAACAGCCAGCTGGCGCATGCCTCCTCGAGTACGACGCAAGGTGAGCTGCCGTGACGCTGACGGCTTAGCAAGGTCACGTCTCTTTAGTACATGTAGCAGTGACTGCCCAACACGACGCGAAGTCACGCGAAAGTGATCGTGTCCCCAAAAGAGCTGGAGGATATACACCCCTAGGATGCGTCGCATGCACGCTTTGACCAACTTACGTTGTTGTCTAAAGTTTACACATGCGTAGGTATTGGTACTACGAATGCGTGTCGTATATAATATAAACTTATGCATGACACGTTTACAACTCGTTTCAGAACTTGCCTGGGCATGTTTTCCAGTCCTAAGTGGTACTTAACAAATGTCATGTATATCAGTTTGATTTGTCCTATTAGGCCATAGTACATACTACGCGGCATTATTACCAAGAGGTGAAAAAAGACAAAGCCAACAATGAAATGGGCAACGAGAGGATGTACACATTTCTGAATCCGTCCTCCGTTTTTTTTTTTCTCGCGCCGTATCGTATATTATCATACCACATATGAAGGCTCACAGATAGAAATGGGTTCGCACGCCGTTCGCGACCAGCGAGCATCACCAACAGTGGTGATTTAGGGCCTTTTATCACCATCTAAAATCAATCGAGTAGTCAGGACAGAGGTTCTAAGAGGTTCACGTACGAAAACACACGACAGAGGGAGCTAGTTCAATCACAATCGTCTTCGTTATGTGAACAGAAAGCCGGCACAGCTCCACAAACGACTACTTCGAAAAAAAAAACTCCAAAGGTGTCTTCATGCGTGCGCACGTACGTGTAGTACGTACATAACTTTTAAGGCATGTTTACGACGCAGTCGACAGGCAACACATCTCCGCGTTGTTCACAGGAGGAAGCTTCACGGGAAACATAACCAAAGCGATGAACAGTAGCTTCAAACACTCGCCGCCACTCGAAATCGCCTCATCTCGTAAGGCGGAACAGGCTTTAGAAGATAACGCCACACGTAATGACAAGCGAAGGCGCAGTCCTCAAGCGCCCACATCCATGGAGTCCCCACAAAGATGGCACCGAGCACGCATCGTACCTTTTCGGCGTCTGCTAGCCCGAAACCTGTCCAAAACCTTCCAGAAAGCTTCCACGACTAAATTGTCCTGGAAGCATCTGGCGACCCTCGGGCTCCCCGCGGGTCGCCAGAATGGTCCAACCCGAGAAAAACGAACGCCAACCGAAATTGCGCTGCGGGGGGGGACGGAGCAGCCCGAGACAAACGAGCGCAAAAAACGAACGTCACAGGGTACGCTCCCTATCAGCAGCAAAGTTACTTTTTAGTGCGCTCTTCTTTCTTCGCACTGACATTGCAATTACTGCTCATGATATTCCAGGTCGTTTCCTTGGAATCAATGCGTTAGTTCTCATTATTTTGCGCCGAACAAAAAAAAAACGAGCCCTCCACTTTTTACTTCTTTACCTCCCTCGCCTCCCCCCCCCCCTACACAGAGGGCGAGGGAGGTCAAGGTAGTCTAGTGCAGTCAACCTGAAGTATGCTCTGTAAAAGTAAGTACACTTGGTTTCATAAAAAGCTGGCGTTGTCAAAACGAGCGAGTGATTTTTGTTCCCCTAAAAGAGCATACTGACTGACCTACTTTAATGGACTTAAAGAAAAATGTCTAATTAATCACATTCTACAGTATGCCAAGAGAGCTAACGGACACACTTCCTTAATTGCATTATTGCATAAACCACAAATATAAGAGCTTAAACACCACACATAGGATAAAAATTTCTCTCTCACTAGCAACGCATGCTAAAGCGCAGTCAGTCCTTTTATGTTTCCCTTGCTCTGTGTTTTTTTTTTTTTCTGTGGTTTTCGTAGAGGGCAAGGCAACCGGTATTGGCAACCGGTAGCTTCTCGCAGAATACGCGCCTTGCTCATGCATGACTAATCTATACTTTTTGGCGGAGCTGCTAAAGCATTTCATTGCTGTTCGCTACATTTCTTACCTCGTGCATTTGGAGACAAATACCTGAGGGGCACAGATTTTCAGGCTATACAGGTGTCATGTTCTTCAGAGGCAGCACCCAGACGAGGATCGGATCAAATGCTGACTGACGTAAGCGGCCAGCAAAAGTTTATTTCACTGATCATAAAAGCGATAAGAGCGACAACGAGCGGCACTATGCTGAAAGTCCAGACTGATGGCAGCAACATAACATTCCTTCCTTCCTTAACAAAATAAGTACAAGAAGGGAAGAAAAAGAACAAAAGTAAACAACGAGCACTACAATGGGCAAGCAGAAAGTTCAACTTGATTATTGGGGAACATAACATATAACTGGTTGCCGCACTCGCGAGATGCGGCGAAGTGGAGTCTGAGAAAGGGCCCCAGGCTTCGGGGCATCCACCGGTAAACTGGCACAATCTACCGGATCACTGGTGACACATGTGCCGTCGGGTCCACCGGATGAAGCCCCCGTATTTGGAGTGTTGCCGGTGTTCTCTGTTGGTGCGTAGGACGTCGCAGCATGCATCCGCAGCATCCAGAGGCACGGTTGGTTTCACGCTTGAAGCATCCGGAGGGTCTGTGTGGGAGCGGCAAGAATAATCTGACACCTCAGGCTGCCACGGCACCGGCCGCACATGATCATGGCACCTAGTCCGTTGGCGGCCATCTGGTCGTCTTAGCACTACCGCATGTCATTTGTTCACTCCTACCGCTGGCGGTACCCAGGCAGGACATGGACCGAAATTGCGAGCGAAAGCAGACGTTCCTGGTGGCGTGGCTACAGCTCCTGTCGATCCTGTGTCGACCCGGAGAATCTGAGAGATCTGTTAAGACATAGCTGTGACCTGTAAGTCAGGCCGTAGTAAATCCAATGCGGTTTTTTTAACTTCCGGCCTATGAGAATATCAGCGGGACTACAACCTGTTACTTCATGCG
The DNA here is from genome assembly GCF_043290135.1 of Rhipicephalus microplus. Taxonomy (NCBI): domain Eukaryota; kingdom Metazoa; phylum Arthropoda; class Arachnida; order Ixodida; family Ixodidae; genus Rhipicephalus; species Rhipicephalus microplus. The sequence goes on from NC_134709.1 coordinate 98,684,598, forward strand.
GAGTCGCCCGGTATGTGAGCGAAATTCTCGCTATCTCTACGTGCAGATCATTCCCTGGCTGTGCTTTTTTCAGCTTCTGTTTAATGGTCTGCACTGCACGCTCCACTGCTCCATTAGAGACTGCGTGGTACGGTGATACAAGAATAAGGTGGACGCCGTTTCTACGCAAGAACTTGTATTATTTCCTCACGAACGGTGGACTATTGTCAGATACGACTACGTCAGAGAGTCCATGTGCAGCGAACATTTTTCGCGGGCAACTAGTAGTCGCTGCATTCAACGGGCTAGATACGGAGAACACTTCTGGGCACTTCGAGTATGCGTCAACAGCTATCAGCCAGTAAGTTTTCTTTAGTGGTCCAGAATCGTCTCGAATAGTCCAGAAAACACTCACGCAATGTGTACATATATGCCAGCTTTCCAGCCCACTATTTGTGAATTTTGACTTTATATGTGTGCATAACAGACCTGGAACAAGAGATACACGACTAAAGTGGCAGCAAGCGCCTTCCACGTCCTCGGATACACCAGTCAGATTTGACCAAGCGGGAGAGTTTATTGACCTGCAGCTGTCAACAGTAAACACCAAGCAGACTGCAAAACAGGTACTACCATAGTTGCGCTAAAATTTTACCACGTTTCTCGTCAATATTGCTTATTGGTTTTTATTTCTCTTTGCAGGCAAAAAAAATAATGCACCGTCAGTCGGCATCAAAATTGCTGCTTATTAGGTTATTCTGAGCAGCAGGCCTCCATTGCCTTAGAAAAAAAAATAAAGCCGCCCGAGCTTCTGAAGTAGGCATTACACTGTGCACTTCTCGGTTTTGGGCGGCCCTTTTCAACTCCCAGCTCTCTTTTCTTGTGCACAGACATCCTCCAAAAGGTTTGTGAATTTCAGAGAGAACACCACAAAGTAAGAATGGAAACACAAGCAAAATGAGGAGAGAGACTTGGCAGGAGCCTTATGAGAGTGTGTTTAAAGAGTACAATAAACTACGACTAACAGTTACTACAATCAATGAAAGAATTGATCAAATAGACTTGAACCTTTCATTAAGTAAGTATGCTGTCATTTCGTATGTTACTATATCTGCGTTGTCAAAGGCTCCTTTGGTAGAAACTCTAAAAAAGTGTCAATGGTCTGGACGGCGTACACTATACCACTTGATATGTTTGTGGCTGGTCATGCTTTATTTCACGCCAACAGCACAACATCTTACTTTATGTGCTCTTCACATTTGTCTATAGTGCTACTGGCATATGTTTCAAACAAGTTCTTTTCTATGCCTGCATTTGTCGAAACGCTACAGTAGAGAAGTGCCCCTTAGCCTCAAAAGGTACGAAAAGGTGTCCCGCTTCCCAATCAAGCACAACAGTCCCCTATGGGTAAAGTCTGCAACACTGCTTGAACTGTAGTTTTGCTCAACTTTTTTTGCTGGTCAAAAGCAGAACCCTTCAGCTTTTTTACTAGATATTGCAAATTATAGTTGTATTTTGATAATAGCCTCTGTAAATTTTTCGTACATTTCTATCCTGTGGGTGCAGATCTGTGGAAGGATGGCAAAGACTTTATTGGTTTGGATTATGAAGTTAAACCGTCTCACACAGCCCACACACCGCCACCACCAGCAGACATAGACACTAGATCCACGGAAAACCTACACAGGACATCCAAACCTGCTGCAGACGCACTCCGCACAGGTTTCCAACTGCTTTGAATGCGAATGTGTAGCTATTGTTTTGATGTAAACATCAGCTTCGCTTTTTTGTTTCTCAGGCCCCACACCAACGCCACCACAAGCACACATGGACAGGACATCCAAGACTGTTGCAGACGCATTCGTCCCCGGTAGAAGCCCTGTTAAGCAGGCTTTTGTGCACTCAATGTTCTCGTTTGAGGCGAGGCTTCAGACCGGGAAGGAATGAAGACATTTTCAAACAATACTAGAAAGCCATTTTCAAACAATACCATCGCTGGGGCGATGGGGCCATGCGTCCGCGCGGCCATAAACAACGCTGACACCACTGGCCTCCTAGTGAAGATGATGATGATGATGATGATGAACCTTCGGCTTTGCTGGCACTCGCCCACAAAGAGGGATCGGCCAGGAACCAGGCGGCAACATCATCAAGTGTGTTCAGTCAGGCATTCAGGTAGTCTCGTAGCCCTAAATAATAACAATATGCTAACAGGGTAATTTCTTTGTTGCCCTTATGTATTCGCACACAGCAGAGAAAACCTCCCTGTGGCTATAACGTAATGTAATCTCTCCGAAGGATAAAATTAGTTCCACGTTTATTTTTAAACCTAGCTTCTCAATTGGTTCGACCAGGTATCTTTTCCTTTGATAAGCATAACGTTTACAGGATAAAAAGAAATGACCTATTGATTCCGATTCCTTGCATAAACCCCCCCCCCTTTTTTTTAACATTGCGCCAAATTAATTTCACAGTCAAAACACAGTAATCATATTCCCCTAATCTAGAAAATCTATAGGTATTTACTTGCATTAACCACCGGCTTCTTGGCCAATCCCCCTTAGTGGGTGAGAGCCACAAAAGAAAGGAACAAGCAAGCAAGCAAAAGAGACACAACGGAGATGCTGTTAGTCCAGCTTTATGTAGGTGGTGATTCAGATGCGGAATTCTGCATCGTAATCTGGTGATTGTAATTTCTAACTGCCGAGAGACACACCACTGTTTGTTCCAGCAATATCTTAGATGTACGAAGCCTCTGACTTTATCCAATGATAATTCTTCTGTTTATTTGTGCAAACAAGCCTTTCTATATCTGAGTGCTGTTACGTAGGCAAAATCAGGTAAAATAGGTAAGATTGGTCCGCTTAAAGATGCTTTGGCTAACGAGTCTGCCATCTCATTTGGATAAATACCAGAGTGGCCGGGTATCCATAGCAAGTGAAATTTTTTCAGGTTTTTGGTAATAAACTGCTAGTCATACTCAATAATGTCAAATTTTTTTCTGTAGACAGTGCAGTGCATACTGAGAGAGAATCGGTAAGTATGTACGCTTCTGATTCGCTTGCAGGAAGTTTACGAAGCGCTAGAATTATAGCAAATAATTCAGCGATGAATATAGGCGTGAAATCTGGTAATCGAACTGAGAAAGACCAGTCGAGAGAAGTACAGAAGATGCCCATTCCAGCCTTTTCGTTCAATACGGATGCATCCGTCGCAATAATGTTGTTTATGGACAGATGAGTCAAGTAATCTTTTAAACGAATATTTAAATATTGAAGGGGCAGTTGTTTCGCATTAGAGGGGAAAATATCAGCAAATTTATTTTCAAGTTTTAGAATTAGGTGTCTTCGTTATGCAAATCTGATAAATATTTACATTGAGAGGCTCTAGCAACGCTTGGACGATCCTAATCTGAGGGGAGTGTAGTCTAGACCATTGTGTTCCAAAGAATGCGGTCAGTTCTTGAATAAAAACATATGAAGCTTGTCGCACAGGCGAATTGTATATTTTTAAGAAAGTTTGAACGGTAAGTATTCTAAACCGAGTTAAAAAAGGTGGAAGGCGCGCTTCCACATACAAAACATTATTTGCCACAAATTTTGGGAGTCTAAGACACAAGCGCAAAGCTTCTCTTTCTAATAATATTAATTGTCTCATCTTGTAAGCCGCGCTGCCTGAAAATAATACACACCCGAATTCCATAATAGGCCGCACATACATCTTGTAAATCATTATCAATGAACTCCTACGCAATCCTATTTTTCTGTTTCCCAATTTGCGTAACGACCCCAAGGCACGTGACGCTTTACAGCCAACCTCGTCTATATGGCTTTTCCAATTTAGCGTCCTATTATATACGATGCCTAGGTATTTCTGGAAATCGACCTGGGGAATGAGCTCGGTACAATACACCAGGGAAATGTTGATACGATCCTTAAAAGAGAATGGCAGAAGCGCACTTTTCTTGACGTTCAATGACATATGGATATTGTCAATCCATCCTTCTAGCATGTTCATGTAATTCTGCAATGCCTGATACAATGAGTGCAGATCACTGTTTGTTGCGAAGAAAGCAATATCATCTGCATACACGTGAATTTGGATATTCTGATGAGTTGGAATGGAACTCAGTAATATGTTGAATAACACAGGGGATAATATTGAGCCCTGAGGTACACCTCGTGTCTGCTTACATCTTTGAGAAGAGCATCCACCCAAGAAGCAATAAAATTCTCTGTCTTTCACAAACTCTATAATCCATGCTGTTATATATATTGGAAAGCGATAGTTTGCATCTGCTGGATTAGGATAGGATATTCCACTTTGTCGTACGCTTTAGCTAAGTCTAAAGTGACTAGTGCACAGTATTCGCGGCGATGCCGAGCCAGCTGTATGCGACTTTACAAATCCACATGTGTGCACACCAAATGGAGTATCCCGATCTAAAGCCAATTTGTCTGGGGTTTAGTATTGTATGTTCATTGATGTAGTTTATTATACGGGCATTTAAGACTCTCTCTACAAGCTTGACCAGGTTAGATGTCAATGAATTAGGCCTTATCTTATCCAGAGTAAACTCCATTCCCTGTTTCTTAAGTCTCGGAATTATTTTGGAAAGCTTCCAATCGGCCGGAATCCAAGAATTTTTCAGTGTATAATTGACTATATTACGGATTTCATGTGGCAATATTTCGTATAGCACTTTAATCATTGTGAGGGTCACCCCATCAGGTCCGGGCGCAGCGGGCGGTAAGCTCTTCATCACATCCGCCAGTTCAGCTAAAGATACCTCCTGGAAATCACAATCCACCCTTAATTTCACCATGGACTTTGACATAATTGTCGTAAACCTGGTTTTCAAGCCTTTAGCAATATTTTCCAAGAATTCAGAGAGTTCGCGAGGAGACATAATGGTGGAATGACTGCTTTCTGTCGGTGGAATAATTTTTCTCGCACGTAAAAACCTGAAAAGCATTTTCTTGATTTTAGACTTAGACAGATAATAAAATTTATTCATATCATAGTCTTCTTTTGCTTTGCGCACTAGACGCTTAAAATCAGCGGCCATGAATTTATAATCACTCCAATTTTTGGGGCATTGGTTAATTAACAGCTTTTTCCAAGCTGCTTTTCGCTTTCTGTACCCCCTGACACATTCTAGATTTCACCACGGGCTAAAAGATCCCGCTGTGTTCGAGTTTACAGTAAACGTTGAATTTTTTAGTGATCGTTTCAACACCGCACATAGACTTATAGCTCTAAGGTCTTCCTGCATTTCCTCGTGATAAGTTAACGTAGATTTTAAGTCCTTTTGTAATTTAGCAGAATTTACGAATGAGCTAACTTTCCCTGCCAAACTAAACCTCAGGAACTTAATTTCAAACGTAATGGGAAGGTGGTCGCTGTTTGTAGCCCAATCTAATGTATTCCACGAGGATATGCCTAAAGTAGGGCTGGAAAATGTTAAATCAATAGTCGATTTAGAGTTACCTCTTACAAGTGTAGCAACGTGTGAGTTCAAGCAGTAAAAGTTATTATCAAGCGTCGATTCCCACAAACGTCTTCCGCATACATCAGATTTGAAGCCCCAAGACACATGGTGTGAATTGAAATCACCACACAGTACTATTTCTTTTCTGCATGAAGCTATCATAACATCGAGGCATCTCGTGTCTTGAACACCTGCAGGAAAGTATACATTTGCAAAAGAGAAAGGTGAGCAGTCTGGCAGTGTTATGTCTAACACTAGAATTTCGTAATTCGTATCCATACACTGATACGATATCTTGGCTCTGTGACTAAATTTAGTTGATATTAAGAAAGTCACACCGCCACATCTACTCGGCCGATCCAGCCGTATTAATCGATAATTTTTCATGTAAAGTTTTTTTACCGTTACCAAGCCAGGTTTCCCGAATGGGAATTATGTCGGGAGAAATTTGCGAAGAAATATATTGTAATTCTGTAGTTTCTGACCAAGTCGGCAGTTCCACTGCAAAATTTTTAGGGAAACTATTTTGATGCTATACCGGCAGAAGAAACTGCCTGATCCAGAATATCTTTTTTCAAGAAATCATTTTTTGAAAGGTTCTTGCTGTGTTGGAGTTGGCTGGTCCCGACGAAGCAGAAGAAGAAGCAGACGGCCGACGGAGACGTACGCGCCCGGCGGGAACACCGACCAGCCCGAACACGCGGGTTGGCGCGAAGCGCCGAAAGAAAAGCACAACAACCGCACTCCACGGTTACCTAACACACACTGTCTTTATTTTACAGTCATTTTGAAATCCTAGATGCCAGAGCGGCGCCCCCTGACATCCTCACATGTTAATCCAAAACCAAAACCCAGAACACAACAACCATCCCCTCCTCGAAAAAAGTTCACCTATACACTGTTTATATTTATACATGATCGATACAAAAGTATATACAAGGTATATGCGTTAGAACACATGAAAATTCGGAGCACGGCACACCGAACTCACACACTACGAGTCCTGAAAATGCACTGACAAACAAAAAAAATGTACACAACTGTTCGGAACAAGAGTTCTACATCACATAGTCTTCGAACCGACGGGGCTTCTGCCGCTTCCGCTAAGGGCGGGCCCTTTTGGGTGTAGAATCAGGTGTCTCTGCACCTTGGTCACTTCTGCTCTGATGTGACACATCAAGATCAGTGGAAGATTGTGAAGGCTCTGAACGAGCGTTAAAATTTGTGGTCTCATCAGAGCTCGCAGCATGAGCTTCGGAAGAATTTTGCGGACCGAAGTCCGGTTCAACGGTCTCAGCCGTATTTGAAGGTTCGAAGTGAACCGTATGACTTGGTGTACTTGAACCAGCGACACCGCCTGGTAACTCCTCCCCCCTTGAAGAAGAAATGCCTGTACATGGAGGCCACATGTAACTGTCTGATGCGTAGTTGAAAGGCGTGGATGGAACATGATGAGGAAAACTTTTAGGTGTTGAAGGCGAATACGTATGAAAAATAACAAGGCGCGAAGCATTCTAGATGTTACCATCACTTAAGCGAAAAGAAGTGTGGCTAACCTGGCCCAGGACTTTGTAAGGACCCCAATACTTGAGGCGCTTGCCTGGCACACGAACCTTGACTAGATCGCCAGTGCGAACTTTGGACTGCTTTGCACCTCGACGGGTGTCGACATACTTTTTCATTGCTTGTTGACGAGAAAAAACCCTGGTACGAATTTGATCAGGAGAAGACACTGCTATGTTACGAGGCAAAGAGACTATGTCTAGAGCAACTCGCGGTTGCCTACCGTGGAGAAGTTGAGCAGGAGACACTCCCGTGGTGCCTTCCGGTGTGAACCTGCACGAAGCTAAACATTCAGTCAAGACTTGCTTGAGGGGACGGTGCTCTAATTGGGCGATCTGGATATGTTCCTTCAGAACGCGATTAAAGCGCTCGATTTGGCCATTTGATTGGGACTAGAAAACTGATGACCTCAAGTGCTGAATTCGTCGTTGTGAAAGAAAAGCCTCTAAATGTTGGGACTGAAACTGTGGACCATTGTCCGTAACTATGGCATCAGGAAACCCTTCCCGGCTCAAGATTGAAAACAGAAATTCAATGATGACCTCAGAAGTAACCGTATGTGTTAAACAAATTTCTGGCCTTTTGGAATGGTAGTCGATGAGAGAAACAATGAACCGCGCATTTTACGGAACATTATGCAAAGAACCGATGATGTCCATGCCGAGTTTCTGCCAAGGCCGATCAGGCCACTGGACTGCTTGCAACGGAGAAAATGCAGGCTTGGCAGACTTGTCAGCTGCCTGACATATATGGCAGTTGAAAACTGCATGCTCGACCTGCTTGTCTAAGGCTGCCCACCAGTACCTGTCTCGGAGATTCTGTTTGGTGCGGACAATGCCTGGATGGGTCTCATGGGCAAGCTGTATTAGCTTGTTACGGAAAGAAGCAGGGGGAATGACGCGTTCATCGCGGAAAAGCAAGTCCTCGACACAAGACAGTTCCTGTCGGACTGCGAAGTAAGGCAAGAATTCAGAAGCAAGAGCACCTTTGGAAGGCCATCCTTCACGTAAATATTTGAGAACTTGAGACAAAATGGAATCTGCAGCTGTAGCTGCCTGAAGCTCAGCTTTAGTAATGCAGGAAGTAACTAATGAAACAAATTCCTCATCCCGCTCTTCAGTAACCGGTATCTGAAGAAGAAGGCGCGTCAGTGCATCAGCAACCACGTTATTAGAACCCTTACAATATTGAACACTGAAATTATAATACATGAGTTTGGCACACCAACGGGAAATGCGAATGGGGCAGCGGCCTTCGGGTCCTGCAGAAAAAAGAGCAACTATAGTGCTTGGTGATCTGTACGTAATGTGAAGTGCCGGCCCCACAAGTAAACATGCCATTTCTCACAGGCAAAAAGACAAGCGAGAGCTTCACGCTCTCCTACTGAATATCTGCGTTCAGCAGGGGTCAATGTACGAGTTGCAAAAGCAATAGTGATCAGCTGATCATCTCTGAGTTGTTGAAACACTGCTCCCAGTCCAACATCAGACGCATCCGTCGTGATGACGATGGGAAGCTTCTCATTGAAAATACTAACAGATGGCTTTGAGGCCAGTATTAACTTAACTTGAATGAAGCTCTGCTCAGCTTCAGCTGACCAGTTAAAAGGCTATGCTTGACGAAGTAGAGTACGCAGTGGTTCAACAACATCAGCATAGTGAGGAACAGACTTGGCATAATAACCAACAAGAACTAAAAAATTGCAAGGTTTTAACATCAGTAGGCCGTGGGGCATTGGCAATGGCCTGAACTTTAGATTCAACAGCTGTCAAGCCGCGGTAACTGACATTATTTCCTAGAAATTGAACTCATTCACAGAAAAAATGCACTTGTTATTAAGTTTCATACCACAATCACTGATGCGGTTGAGAACAGTATGCAAGTTAGCATCGTGCTCTTCGCGAGTACGTCCCCACACCAAAATGTCATCCAAGTAACGAAGGGCGCCATTACAACCCTTAAGAATAATTGACATCATTTTCTGAAACACTGCAGGGGCAGATGCAAGCCCGAAACACGCGCGGCGAAACCGAAACAAGCCTTCGTGTGATACAAATGTGGTTAAGTCTCTACTGCACTCAGAAAGTTCAACTTGGTGATAAGCGGACGCGAGGTCCAGCTTGGAGAAACATACCGCTCCGGAGAGCTGATGAAGCAGTTCTTCAATGTGAGGAAGTGGAAACCCGCCTACGACGATCGCCTTGTTCGGTTCTCGTAAGTCGACGCATAGTCGAAGGGATCCATCTTTTTTCTTGATGACGACCAGTGGAGAAACCCAGTCGGAAGCAGAGACAGGCTCGATGATTCCGCTGGCTTGAAGGCGAGACAGTTGCAGAGACTTGCTCACGAAGAAGAAGAGGAATGCGGCGCAGCTTTGCACGCACAGGGCACACACCTGGTCGACGCATCACTTTATGCACAAAACCACGCACACAACCCAGTTCACGGGTGAACAGGTGGTGGAATTCAGAAGGCGCATTGGCCGGATGATCATCTTGGACGTCGACTTGAGCACACGTCATAGACGCACCGACGATGTTGATGCACAAAGCCCTGATGGCATCACGTCCCAAAAGTGAGCTGCCATTGGCTGTTACATAAAAAGTAATGGAAGCAGTGCGACTGCAATAGGAGACCTGAGCTGTAAATTTAGCTAAATTATCAATCGTTCCCTTGGAATATGTTTGTAGAACGACGTGTGAAGGCAAAAGCCGAATGTTGGAAAAATGACTATGAAAGTCAGCGGCACCGATTAAAGAGACTGAGGCACCAGTGTCCACGAGAAATGACAAGGGAACATGGCCCACTGAAGTTACGATGCTGGGCTCGGACGTAGTGTGTAGGCCATCCACATTTAAAACAGTGACCGTATTGGTATGTGCAGTGCTCGGAGGAGCGGACGAAGAAACAGGTTCAGGAAGATTTGCTGGACGGGAATTGCATACGGACTGAAAATGTCCGATTTTCCCGCACGCAAGACAAGTGCGGTTTCTCGCGGGACACTGCGCAAAATTGGCTAAATGCCGAGCCGATCCACAACGAAAGCAATGCGCGGTTGCGCTTGTAGAAGAAAATTGCGAACGCGAGTTAAGAGCTCGGTGCTGTGCCTGAAAACCAGAATTTGGCGGAATGGGGTCGCCATATTGTCGGCTTCCTCGCCCCCGTGACGCAGAGGGGCCGCCATGTTGGCCGCCGCGCCGAGACGAAGATGAAGGGCCGCCATGTTGACGCGTCCCGTGAAACGAAGAGCCGCCGCCTTGGCCCCCCGCAGCAGAAAGTTGCTGCACTGAATGCGGGGCGAATTGCTCCAACTGGGAGCGAATAAGCTCGTCCTCTCGCGCAATCAGCTGTTACAATTTGGTCTTAGTCAATTTGGTCAATTTGGTTTTAGTTACAATTTGGTTGGCACAAACATTGCAAGAAACGACGCTGTTAAATATCTGGGCGTTACCTTTACAAGTAAACTGAAGTGGGATGCACATATAAGCAGCACATACACAAAAGCCTATCGCCAGCTGGGGTTCCTGCGTCGAAAACTTGCATTGGCGCCTCCTAATGTAAAGATGATAGCATATAAATCTCTCATAAGGCCGATCCTCGAGTACGCCAGCATTGTTTGGAACCCCCACCAAAAATATCTTTCCGACAAATTAGAAATGGTCCAACGCAAGGCCCTTCGCTTTATCTATTCTAAGTATTCGAGGCATGACAGTGTCACTGAGCTGCGCAGGCGGGCATGCTTGCCGACCCTTGCAGCCCGTCGCCGTGTCTCTTCCTTAAAGTTTATTTTTCTTTTGTATCACAACGGTTTAAACATAGATAAAGACAACTATATAAAGCCGCCTAACCATCACTCCCGTCGTACCAACCACAATAAGTGCATTAGACCATTTATGTCACGCTGTGACACTTCTAAATATTCATTCTTCCCGTCAGCACTGGAAGAGTGGAACAAATTGCCACGTGAATGCGTTAATCATTCCTCTGTAGATTCATTTGTTCGGAATGTAGAAAGCCTGTTTTATGAAGACTAAAAGTAACTTTTGTTTTTTTGTTTTTTTTTTTATGTTTGTGAGCGCTTCCTCTGTAGATTCATTTGTTCGGAATGTAGAAAGCCTGTTTTATGAAGACTAAGAGCAACTTTTTTTTTATGTTTGTGAGCGCTTCCGAACACACTGATCACAGTACCCCCTGCTGATACCTTGATGTTTTGTGACCTGTCCATGATTTTGTACAATTGCTTTCATCGTACAAGTTTTATTTTCACCATCATCTTGTGATTCTGTTTCTTCCGCTATGTGCGATATTGCCTGGTTTGTACGCGACTGTGTATATTTGCTCGCCCACCGTGTATGAGCCTGAGAAAGGCTTACAGTATTAAATAAATAAAATAAAATAAATAAAATCGAGAGGGTTTCGGATAATGAAATCGAGGAGCCCTTTTGAAGCATGCGGCAGCGGACGTTTCGCAAGGTTACCCCGGTGAAAAGCTGATGGCGGATCATATCGTCCTCGAGCGCGCCGAAGCCGCACGACGCGGCGAGCGTTCGAAAAGAAGCAATGAACTCGGCGACTGGCTCACCAGGCAATTGTCGCCTTTCTTGGAATTTCACGCGTGCGAAATAATCGCACGAAACATCTTTAAAATGCTCATCGAATAGAGCAACAGCATTCTTGAAGGCATCGCCCGACGCTGGCGTCGGTGACGCGTTGGTGGCTTCCAAAGTATAGAAGAGCTTTAACCCGGCAGGGCCCAACACGTTGAGCAGCAGGGCTTTGCGACGCTCGGGCTTGCTGGCGTCCTCGCCGACCGCGTCTGCGTAGGCCTGAAACACCAATTTCCAGTCCGCCCACGGAAGTGGCGGGTCTCCGGGCGACTGAAGAAATAGGGGAGGTGGAATAGGAGACGCCATTTCAAGTAAGAAGAATGGAGAGGTGCAGTCGAGAAGAAAATGACGCCAGTTCACTGTTTGAAGAATACGACAGAGGCGGCGTAGCTGAATGAAGAAGGAATGAAGCGACGCAGCACGCAGGAGCCACCTTGCTGGGAACAAAGAGCGTCTAGGGCTATCAGAGTAGGTCCATTAGAAGCACGAAACAGACGAACACGGAAAACGAAATGGGTTCTTACAGGTCCTCGTCGCCATTGCTGTGTTGGAGTTGGCTGGTCCCGACGAAGCAGAAGAAGAAGAAGACGGCCGACGAAGACGTACGCGGCCGGCGGGGACACCGACCAGCCCGAACACGCTGGTTTGTGCGAAGCGCCGAAAGAAAAGCACAACAGCCGCACTCCACGGTTACCTAACACACACTGTCTTTATTTTAAAGTCGCCTTAAAATCCTAGATTAAGGTCCCTAGGTGAAACAAGTTTCCTAGGGACCTTATCCTAGATGCCAGAGCGGCGCCCCCTGGCATCCTCACATGTCAATCCGAAACCCAAATCCAGAACACAACAGTTCTCAAAGAAGTCTTTCTTTGACAAATATTTCTTGGATTTTGTGTTCTGAGAAGACTTTTTAGAAGGGGGAGATCTGTTACGTTTCAAAGTTCTTAGAGATTCTGTGCCCATATCTGTAAAGTCTCCTGAATCATTTGTCACAGGTTCTGACTCAGCCTGAACTCTATTTTTTGAAGGTCCTGCTTTCGGAGAGATAGATCTATAGCACCGTGTTGTTCCAGCCCGTCGCCCTCTTCTTCTTCTTCGTCTTCTTGTCAGCTCCCATTAGTTTTTCTTTTGTCCGATCTCCCTCGTCCGCTCACCACGTACCGTGGCCCGCCAACGTCATCCTTCTGTTCGTTGTGCACGTGTCCGTTGTGTGGTGCCGCCGTCGCGTTGGACAACGATTTTGCATCGCCCGCGCCACCACAACAGCACCACACCGAGAACACCACACCGACAACACCGTACTGTTGTACTACACTCATCACAAGCCCAAACGTTTCGGATGTAGTTGTGTTGCTAATATTTTGACGTAAACACCTTCACCTATTTTGTTTCATCCCGCATCAACGCCACCACCAGCAAAAATGGGCAGGACATCCAAGCATGCTGGAGGCACACTCCCCACAGGTAGAAGCACAAATGATTTATTTGTCTATGCTGCTGTTGTTTCGGTGTAAACATCAACTTCACTCTTCATTTCTCGTCAGCTGGAGACTCAAAAGCCCACACTCCTGTTACTGACAATGCTGATGGCAAGATAAGTGCATGACTGCGTTCTCTTAATTTCATTTCTAAAGGCTGTTTCCATTAACAGTATCATGTAAAACACCGCCTTATGATTTGTAGCAAGCAGGTGGAAAAGAACCTGGGTCATAAAAAAACGTTCACTTCTTGTGAAGGTCATGGCCCAAGCCATAGGGGGTCGCAACGGATCGGCAGAGAGAAGTTATAGAGGCAAATTAGCCCTTGAGGAGTACAAGTACCCCAAAGAAGTCGTGCGGAAGCAGCTGAGTCCACACAAGGTTGCTTTGTATATTGGTTAGATTGTGGTTTATTTGTGCTATACATAATTATGTATCCCATGGCTGTTTTAATTTCTGTCTCCTTTGCAGACAGGCCGACACATATGGGGGTCATGGGGCGGAGTCCCAGTGAAGAAAACGCTGGACAATATGTCCACTATTTTGTTTAAATAAATTCAATATATCAGGAGGACGAAAAGAAAAGAAGACTGAATGCTTTAATTTTTTTTTAATTTTAAGTTGATATTATTTTTCTTTTTTAAGTGTCATTCACTTATCAATGAATTATTGCGAAAATAAGATTTTGTTTCTAGCATTTGTTGAAGTGCACCAGTGGTTCCTCTGACCACTTGAAAAGAGGATACATCAGGCAGGCGTCGCTTGTGAAGTTAGACAACTTCATAAGTGGAAGCACTTGAAGTGGATTATTGAACCTGTATTTCAAGTGGAACCACCTGGTAAGTGGTTCCACTTGAAATCCAGGTTCAATATTTCACTCCAAGTGGTTCCACTTGGAGAAAATTTTTGCTTGGGAATACCAAACTTTCCAAAAGGCAAGTCTGCGTTCCGGCATCGTTTATTCCACAGACAATCTGGTCCCACATCATTCGCTCACGCACTGCGCCAAAGTTGCGATCGCCTACTACTTTGATAAGTGCAACTACGTAGTATCACAACGGCCTCGCCTTCGTGCCTTTTCTAGAAAAAATAAATAAAGCTTCTGACCCTTTCGGGAACTTAAGGCTTGAAGTGGCGCCGAGGAGCGTGAAGATAGCTGCATTTACCGCATCACTCAATCTAGTAGGCGACAGCCGGTCCCGTAGACACAGAGTACGTTGCTGCTCCACAGCTTGTCAGGAATACCGCCTTCTTTTTATCCTCGGCCACATCGTTCACAGCAAAGAAATGCGAAACACGCTCGTGATATTCTGGCCACTCTCCTGTGCTTGCGTCGAACACTTCTAGTCTGCCCACGAACGACATTCTTGTTGAATTCAGGCACGGGTGTTTCCTGCCACGCCCACCTAGCAGGTTTTATATCAATCTTGTCGCCGGTTTTCATGTATTCCCGAGGCAGCAAACAGACCAGGCTCGTCTCAAATGCTGACTGACGTATGCGGCCAGCAGCTTTGGCAGCCAGCAAATTACGGTGTTGGGCCACCTTGTCGACGCATCACGTGTGCAGCCTGACCCGGAGAAAATTTGTGCCGTCACGAGCTTTCCTGTACCCCAGTCTGTCGAAGACGTCCGTAGGTTTGTGGGACTTTGTTCCTACTTTAGAAGGTTTCTGAAAGATTTTGCAACGATCGCTCGACCCCTCACCAACCTTCTGAAGAAAGACGTGACTTTTACGTGGGGTTCAGCTCAAACTGTCGCTTTTTCTCACCTCATCATCCTCCTCACGATTCCACCTATATTGGCCCACTTTGACCCGTCCGCCCCGACAGAAGTCTGCACCGATGCGAGTGGTCACGGGTTTGGAGCCATCCTAGCCCAATGCCAGCGGGTACACGACCGAGTTATCGACTACACTAGCCGCCTACTCAGAGCTGCCGAGCGCAACTATTCAATAACAAAGCTTGCATGTCCTGCTCTTGTTTGGGCAGTCACGAAGTTCCGCCCATATTTATATGGCACGAATTTGTATGCGCCACAGCTAATAGGTGATCAAGAACAAGTTTACTAATTGATTGCAGCGTTGGACGACCTATTCGTTACGCAATTCACATTGTGTGACCCCTGGCTGTTTCTTTGATGTTCTGAAACACTTTGTTCCTCATATTAACGCAATTTTTTCCCGACATCAAGCCTGCCTAAGGTAAGTTTTGAAGCGTATTCCAAGCACTGGCGTGACTGAGTGAAAGAATACTGAGCTGGCACGCAGCAGGCCCGGGTTCGAAACCTATGCTGTCGTTATTGTTTTCATTTACTAAGTTTTTTTCTTTCAATCGATACTTGTTACGGAAACCGGCGGCGGCGGACAACTACGGCACCATGCATGACCCGTGTTCTGATCTCGTAACAACTTTTGCTGAAAAAATGTTTTTTTTTTAAAGGCCATGACTTCATCTTTCACTGTTACTGCTGCGCGTTCGACGCTATGGCCCGGCGTTTTTTTTTTTTTTTTCTTTTACGGCGAAAGCTATAGGTGCTTCAGCAAGCGTTAAATGTTTCTTTCCGGTGATTTTCTGGCCCAGAAAAGTGATTTTCCAAAATGACGTGTCATTGCATAAAATCACGCGATCACAAATTGCATGATGATGTCATCATAACGTCACTGTGTCACTTCGTCACTCGAAGGGCTGAAGCCCGAGCTATCTCGACACTGGCAGTGTAGCGAAATGGGCGCCTCCATTTTAATCCGATTGCGTTCCGGAGAATCGGAACTCACCTCAATTCCATTATTTTGAATTCCTAGAAATGAAAAACCTTACCACATTCCAATCTGTGAATGGCCACGAAATTTAATTCCTTTCCTTTAATTTTCCAACGTAGGAAAGTCATATTGATACTGCTGTTGAGATAAGAATGAAGGCCCCATTAAGGTAATGTGAGAAAACGCTTCAAGAACTGCGAAAGTACGAAAAATACGTTACCAAGGTAGAGTGATAATAGTTCGGGGGTGCTAAAAGCACCCTACTAATTCCGATAAGAACAGTTCTCCCACTACCTACAATTCTTGCATGGTCAGCATTCTTGAACGAATGACGATGCTTCATTGTTTATTCACACATAACCCCACTTCACCCAGAGGCGTTACAGCAGGAGGTTACAAACATGAAAAAAAAAACATCTTCATTGTCGCTGCACACTTGCTCAGACAGAAGACTGTTCCATTGA
The DNA here is from genome assembly GCF_043290135.1 of Rhipicephalus microplus. Taxonomy (NCBI): domain Eukaryota; kingdom Metazoa; phylum Arthropoda; class Arachnida; order Ixodida; family Ixodidae; genus Rhipicephalus; species Rhipicephalus microplus. Next base: position 98,700,938 of record NC_134709.1, read on the forward strand.
CTAGTTTTCACAAAAAACAAAATTTGCTTACAGGTTAGTCCTGGCCCAATATGTCTTTATTTTGTTTATGTGATCTTCGATATGTTGTTTTAGATTTGGTTAACGGTGGACGAAGCCCTCTGGATCTGCTGGTGCTAGTTGTAACAGTGCATCGCTCGTGCACCCTCTGCCTTTGCATCGAATAAGTAACACTTGGCTGCAGTGCTCGTCAGTACTCGCACTTGTCAAGCGCTCTTAGCAGGATGGGGCGAGAAAAACAAAGGTATGCAACGTCTTCCTCGTCGCAAAGGTTATTTTCATGTCAGGTAATAAGCTGCTCATGAAATAATTATCAGGCTGTGCATGAAGTATTCGCCACTTTCGCGAAACAGTAGCAGTGGGAACCAACGCACAAAGATAATTGCTTTCTCCTTTCAGTGTACGCTGTGATAATGCACTTGTTTGTACACTGTAATGCCTCGATTTCTGTTTTATAAATTGGCAGATCGTTCACACTTATACATCAAGCTTACCCTTGGCCCTGGCTCATTAAAGGTGAACTTAGACAATGCGTTGCGGCCTTCCACTTGGAAAAAAAAAACATGTACTCAGGCCTCCATACCTAATCTGAACATGATATTACAGTAGTAGCAATTGAGGGTGTAGCAACTGAGCGAAGAAAATGTGCAAATAAAAAAATCACAGCATATTCACTGAGTGAATGAAGATAAGCGCGGCAAAAAGTCCATCCGTCCATGCATCCATCTGACGGATGGACGGACGCTTCTTCCCACTCCATATATTTCACTCCGTGAATATGCCATGAAAACCACTAACGACATCTAGTTATAATATTCCCAAGGACATACACACACAGCGCCATCAATTGAGCAACTCATAAACTACATGTGGCTACATATTACCCCTCTAATATTACTACAGAGGAAGAACGACCCACAGCCTAAGGAGCTTCGCGCCTAAAAGCTAACGATAATAATAAAATGATTCCATTCCACAGCACTGGGAGTGCGGGATAACCAGCTCGCACTTCGAGATTCAGAAACGCCAGGCTTGAGCAGCCGCGGTCGCTCGCCGCTTTGTGAACTTGGAAGACGTCACGCAGGTTTACTTTATTTTCATCGGCTCAAACACATGTTTCTACAGCAACAAGAAGTCCGGCAATTGATCAGTAGCTTATTGGCAATCGCTAAGTGATAAAGAGTGCCCCGGTGTCTTCGTAATTTTCAAATGCTGCTACAACCGTAGCAAGCAGTGCAAGGTGAAAAAAAAACAGAAAACGGCTTCGTTTTGGCTTTGTTCACCAAAATTTTGCAACAAATTGTTACCGTAAATGTGCAGTTCACCATCTAGTTTGAAAAACCAAAATGTAAATGGTGGTTTCTGCAACGGTTGGTTCTGAATAAAAACCGATATGTGTCGCGCTTCGCAAGCATGAGCTACTCGAAAAAGGTGCATGACAGCAGATTTCACTTCGCTGTTGTGCCGTAGAAAATACGCGTTATGCCTCTCAGCTAACTTCGCATTCACATTGAAAACAGCGCTTGCGAGGCGGGAAATTGGCTCTCATTCGCTTTTCAATAGGTCTGTGGTTTAACCATGTCTCCCCAAGTTACCTCCGAAAGGTACACAGAAATTTCCCTTGCAATGGATTCGGGCGTGCTGTATTGGAGGACATTATTTAACGAGATATTTCTGCTTCGTCCTGCTTCAGAGTCTGCATTCTCGAGGCTGCTGCCGCTCTCTTGCATGTCCCAACAAAATAAGCCTCCGCCCCAGTTACGGAGCAAAGCTTGCAGCGTGCAGGTTGTTCGTTTTCTTCGCGAGCAGTTTAAAAAACTAAATGCAAAGAAGAATCTGTCTAATTTGCCATGTTGGCGGACTTACTATGTGCGTGACTTGCTGGGTGCAGGAGCCAGTCGGGTTGGGCGCTGTAGTGGTGTCGAACCGCCAAGAGACGCCGGCGTCACTCGGGTCTTCCTCCACTCTAGAACAAAACGAACGCCTGGTTGAGTCGGTTCGGCACAAACCGTTGTGTCCGGGCTCGGGGAGGAGCCGCCGTGAGCGCGCTCACGTGATCTCTCGCCTGATTCGGCCGGCTTCCCGAACCAATCATTTCAAAAGTTTGTTCTCCTCTCTCTCTCTCTCACTCTCTACGGAGTTGGCATGCACATGTTGTGCTGCCCTTGACTGGAGACCTTCGCTGACTTTGTTTCGGCAAAGGCTCCATGTGTGTAGACTGTGAGAGGGCGACGGGGCTCTTCTCTTCCGTCGGTCGACGTGGACGGTCGTGCGCGAAGCACGATGCTGTGCTCCGGCTGGAGAGCATTCTTGCTCTGTCATTCTCGCTCTGTGATTCGACACTCGTCTCGCGTGCGTGTTGTGTGAAACCTCTTTCACCGGCGTCGTTCCAAGCGAAAGTCTCCGTGCGTGCAGCCCTTTTCAGTGCTCACCATGGCGACTAAACGGACACTAGGGGATATCCTCAAGGACGAAGACCCACACTCTGTTGCAGCCTGCCGCACCCGCTCCCAGCTGCGCAAGCTCTTAGATCGAGGCTCTTGGCAGCAGAGAGATAAAGCTCTTGCGCTGCACAGGCAGAAGCTCGAAATTACTGCTTCTATAAGAAGGCAGAGAGAGAAAGAGAAGGAGCAGACAACACCCACAGCGGGGGGAAATCCGCTTCAAACCCACTCCGAGCCTCCTGAATCGGCGGCTCCGGTCACTACAGACCACCTCATCACAAGCTCTAGGGATTCCACCAACCTGACCCCGCCTCGCGCGCAAGAAGAGCGCTCCACTCAGGACACCCCTCTTCAAGCGGAATCTGCCGAGACCGACACCTAGTCCGTCTCTAGCTCCTCATGGGAGCATACGACGCCTCCCTCATCACCTGCAACAATAGACACGACAGGTGCGCCGAGTATTGTCTCTACTTCGCGCTTCTCCGCCCCTCCTCCGACCCCATCCCTCACCCCAGCCGCCGAGGTAAATACTACGGAGGCGCCCGAGCGTGTTGCCCCCTCTCTTCCACATTTGTGGGAAATCGCGGCGGCACCATCATTTACAGACCCGTGGGGAAGCAAACCAACTTCCTCGACGTGACTCGTGACTCAATCGCAGCATTCCTTTCTGGCTTCACTGCGACCCGGCGCGTCCGCGTCAACTTCCGACGCAACCTCGTTGCCGTCGACTTTCCACCGGCAGTAGATCCCATGGAGCTCCTCCATGTTCGGCGGATCTGCTCCTTAAACGTCAAGTCCAAGTTACTCACCGACAACACGTGTGTTGGACTCATCTATGGCATTGACCAGGACCTGGATCCCGCTGACATTGCGGTCAACATCGATTTGACCGTTCCGGTCCTCTCGTGTACACGTCGAGGCGGGTGCGTCACCGTCACGTTTGAGGGGACCGCCATACCACCGGAGGTATTCCTTTTCAAGCTCCGCCGGCCTGTCCGCCCTCGACTGCCGCGGCCCCTCCAGTGCGCCCGCTGCGGCCGTTTCGGCCACGCCACCGCGACCTGTTCGCGGGACCAACGCTGCCACCGCTGCGGGGGAAGCCACGCCAAAGCGCCCTGTCCTGCGGAGCGCCCTCGCTGCGTTAACTGCAGTGGCACGCATCCGGCTAACGAACCGCGCTGCCCTTCCTGGCAAATTCAGCGCAAGGCCGCCGTCATCATCGCCTCCTCGGATGGCCCCGTGACGCGCCACCCAGTGCTGGAGAAAGCGAGAACCGCTGTCAACACCATCGACAAGCGAGGCAGCGCGGAAGTCATCCATGGCCGATCCTTTCGGGACGCTGTCGCCTCCGGTCGTCCATCGGTGTCAGTGTCTGCTCCTCGCCCTCCTACCAGTGCGCCTGCTGCAAGCACAAGTGCCCCTTCGCCCCCTCCTCTGGATTGCCCCGACTCCGGGGCGGACCCGATGGACGCGGTGACCTCCGCACTTGTAGCAGCTATCCGCGCAGTGATGATGTTCCTGCCCCCTGATTCTCCGGTTCGTGACCTGTGTGTGGCGGCTATCGCTGCACACGAGGCAATCGTCCCGGCGAACTAGAGCGACGGGAGTCACACATCGAGTTCCTCAGAACTCTCACCTGTGTGTTCGGCTAAACATTATTTTTTTTTCCTTTCCGTGCTTTCTTTTGGCTGAACTGAACTTTTTTTTTTCTTCCCCTTCTCTTTCGTGTTCGGGCTATCTGCCCTTGCAGTGTTCTGTGCCCTACTGAATTATTTCAGCAAGGTCAACAGGACACTAATCTGTAAGTTCAACAGTTTTATTTTTTTTTCTCCTTTCCATATCGTTGAACTGGAACAATGCTTCTTTTTTTGTTCCCCTCTTCCGTCCCTTTGCTGTGTGCCCACGCGCGTTCTCCCAAGAATGCGTTCAGCTTTTTTAGGAGCGAAGCTCCTTAAGGCGTGGGCTGTGCGTCCCCTGTATGTAGCCACCTCTCGTTCAGTTCTAAGTATTACGCTAGCCACCGCCCTATCTAAAGGGTACAGCCATATCCATCCGTCCATCCGTCCGTCCATCCATCCATCCATCCATCCATCCATCCGTCCGTCCGTCTGTCCATCCGTCCGTCCATCCGTCCGTCCGTCCGTCCGTCCAAAAGATGCAAGATGTTATAAACTAGACGGCGGTACGTGTAGTTGATTATGAAAGATGCGAGGTGTTATAAAATAGCAATGATGCCACATATGGCGCGTGTCATCGTTCGATATAGTGCGGCGACGTACGCTAGGGGGAGCGTTGCAATAAAATCGAGTGGGCAAAATGTACGGAGGATTCATGGTTTACCAGGTTTACCTCCGGAGCTTCGCCCACTCATCATCATTCACTTCGTGGATATGGCGGCATTTTTTTTTTCTTCTCTCTCGTTGAACTGAAAACACTCGGCTCCTTTTTTTTCTCTTCCCCTCTCTCATGCTTGCACTTTGTGGTCACGCGAGTGTGTTCGATCATCATTTTATGCGCCTCTTAGGCTCATTCTCTTCCTCTTCGGTGAATTAATTCTCCGGCCTTCCCGGCGGCTTTTCCTGAAGGTTGCGGATCATCGCAGCGGTTTCGGAGGCACGCTATGTGATGCGGTGCGAATGCTTTTCACCACTTTACTCTTACCTCTTCTCTTCTATCTCTTTCACTCCCATTCCCCCTTCCCTGCGCTTAACTGTGGAGGTGCCCTCGTTTAAGAGAGGCAGTAACGGGACAGCGCTTTTTTCTTCCTTTTGCTCTTTCAAAGCCACTTGGTTCGGGGCGACGGGGACGTTGAGGTTTGACGGTGGCCAAGCTGGCATACGAAAGCTGCGCGCATTAGAGAAGCGCTTTTTCGAATATGCGTCCAAGTCGCGGATGGCGGCAGAAGCTAATGAAGTGAAGTTAATGGGGGGGGGGGGGGGGGTGACCGCATAAAGTTGGGTGCCGCCGAGGAGAAAAAAAAAATACCAGGAGGTAATGCGGGTATGTCAATGTCGTTGCGCACGACAGATACTGAAGGCATAATACCCTGGTTGTACGAAAAATAGAGACCAATTTCGCATCAATACAGTCTCTACAAGGACAGAGTGGACTATTTCAGAAATCGAAGCGCCGCGCTTTCCCCTCGTGGAGCGGAGCGCCGCGAGGATGTAGCTGACAACGCTTGCCTGCTTTCCCCTGTTTTCATCGCGTGCCGTGAGTGATTTTGGCTGGCGTAATGTCTGCTGTTGTTAAGAAACGGCTTCTTCTGAGCATTTCCATTTTCATGCTCATAAACTAGACCGTGTTGTTCGTCCCGAATAGCCAGGATTATCACTGAACATGCCTAACAAGAAGAAAAGCGGTGGACAAACCTGCTCTGTTCTTGGAGTTGATGATAAGTTAACACGCCAAAGACACCGAATGTGTCGTCTCAATGCTCGGTGCTACTTCAGGGCTTGAATTATTGTCATGCTGCATCTAATATTAGTGACCGTTGTTAGGATGCTTGTGTTCTCATTGAGAGTGATTGAGGTGATGTGGTTTTACACTTGAAGCGTACCGTGCAATCAATACGCAAATAATTAAGGTAAGAACCTTATGCATCTCATCAAGAACTCACAAGATCACCTACATTAGGCAACTCGAAGACGAAGGCCATCTTCCTCTCAATCCATGAACTGATACTGCACAGCCGGTCCATGAGTGTCAGCAGGATCTCGGCATGGGTGAAACGGTGCAAATCCGTCTTATATCACGGCTGAGGGAGAGGGAGAGCACCAGTGTAGCTTGGGTGTGGGCACGCCCTGGTGCGGATTGAGGGAGATATAGTGCCCCTTTTGCACCCCCCTGCTGACGCCCATGCTGGCCACCATCCACACCACCCTTCGAAAGCTTGATGCACCAAATGAGGTTCACGCAGCCTCCAGGTTCGGTGAATGTGGGAACTGTAGCGAAGCCTCCGAACTCTGAAATGGGTCAAACTCTTGAGTACCTCCTAGTGGGGCTACCCAACAAGGACGCCGCTCGCGATGAGATTGTCGCCATTGTGTACGCTCGCTGGTGGGCGGCTAATAAACGCCTTAAGAGAACCTTATTTTGCATTGCCTCTGTGATCAGATCACCTTTGATGAAGCTAGGATGTGATTTGATGACATGATCATTTAAAAATCACGTGGCGTTATAACAATCTCGCAATTGTTGGCGACAATTGATGTCTTATATGGTTTCATCACGTAATGTATTTTCGAATCACTCGACGCCGCTGACGCATCAACGGTTCAATTACACGTTTGATGAGGCATTCAAGGTTTTTGCCTAAAAACAGAAATTGACCATCGTAGGCTTTGGCGTCTCGTGGCGGCTGTGCCGGTAAGACTGATGCAAAAATCATTGCGTGGTGGTGTCCCTTTATGACATGGTCGTGACATCACCTATCCCCAGAATTCGCAGCGTTATGTTGACGTCACCCCGTGACATCGTCACTTTGCACTGCCTCTGTGATCGGCCCATTGATCATGAAGGCCGAGCAAAACCAGCTGACGTGCTGATAATCCAGAGTGGCTCCAGTCATAGAACCAGGGCGAAACCACGTTAAGTGTAAAAAACTATGCGAGGGGAGTGAGAAAGACCAATAAATTGACTGAAGCCAAAAAAAAAAACAAGGTGGATTTCACATGCAAGTCGTTCTTGGTGAATGTATAAAAAGCTCAGGGAGTTCCTTTATTGCTCTCTTACATAGTGTTTACTTTGCTGTTCACATGCCTGGATTTGTTCAATCGGACCAAGTCGTTACTCACCACAAATCTAGAAACCTCCCCTATTTTGGCTTCGTGCATCTCATTTTTTAATAACCTGTGTCAACGCATTGACTTCTAGTTGTAGTTTTATTGTTATAGATACAAAATTGACACTCAAAGCCAACTTCTTTCACATTGCCAGCTGACGTAGGCGCTCCTTCGGCCTTCTATACCTTTCCCGCACTGACTGAGTCTTCCAGCAGTGTTTTCAAAGCCACAGTCTCACCATTAACATCTTTGCACAGCAGTATACTTATCAACTTCTTCTGATTGAACATTCCGTGTCCAGGTACTGAGTGCTTATTGGCGTCATGGCATTGCTCATGCTGCCGAATTGCCCCTTGTCAATACGCCTGCGGTGAGTGCTTCAGTTGTTTTGTCCAAGGCGCTTTCAGAAAAGGTGATAGGAACGGCTGTATGTTTCCGGCAGCTTTGAGAGGCATGTGGATCGAGACGACAAATTACTATCAGCGTAATCATAAACTACACGAAAGCTCGGGAGCTTAAATAGCTACTATGCTGGCCGCGTTAGTTCCAGAATAAACTTGGCTGTTTACGTTGAGTGTGAAATCGTACTGGAACATTATCAGATAACCAGGAAATTCACGAGATATTCCGCATCAACATACAATATGCAGCGGCCAAAAGTATAAAGTTTGCTAAAGATTAACTTTAGGGGACCCTCGCGCTGCGATCGTTCAGCGACATTGGGAGTGATGGGTATGTACACGGATTTACCTATAGTCGTCGCACTTGCGGGTGATGGATCGATCCTGCGGCTTCGTTTATTGCTGTCTTTCGGTTTTCTTTCGAAAGAAAAAGCGAACAATTTTAAGCTTCGTTACCCGATTTGCATTGGTAAGCCTACAAGGTAAAGGTCGTGAAGCGCAACTGCTGAAAATTTGCCGATTGTGGTTTCGTGACAAAGGAGCTCCAAGACACGTGAATCCTAAAGGAACGTAAAGTACGCTGGCTACATGGGCCAGTCCGTGTACCACCCATGCTACCATAATTCCCATGCTCGCTGACGTGCCATGCATTGCAGCACCCCTAGACACTAGCACCGGATTTCCCTCTCGTGTATATATAAGAAACTCTATGGTTACACGTGTAACGGACTGGTTAAGTTAGATGAAGAAAAACGAAGCGAATAGCGCAGTATGTTCTTTTAATGTTTGTGTAGGGAGTCATTCAATGCTTGCACTTCACGCGTGCAGTGAACTCTATTCAAAGCTAAGCTTTTGAATGAGAACTCGTTCGTACCATTGGGTTGGCATTTCACTTCAAAAAAAAAAAAGAACACAGGCGCGTATTACGATCAACCTTTCAAAGCCATCATTTTGCGATATAGTTAACGTTTTTCTGTATTCCGTTATACGCATGGTCTTCAAGAACATTACAGGAATGTTTGATAACGTCGTAGTGAAAGAGACCTAGCTAATAACAACTCATTTTTCAATACTGTCCATACATATGTAACAACAAAACGGTGGGTTTAGGATATAGATTCGCGGGAAAACCACGGCTTGATTGTTAGGAGAAAACACTATTACTAACACGAGCGTAATTCACCCAAAATTAGAAATAGGCGTGCACATTCGAGAAGTGTCGCCGCAGTTATCAACAGCTTATGCGTAAAAATCCTGTGAAAAGTGACGCCAAGAACCTCTCAGAAGCCTGGACCGGCTATGAGCGACTAGCTCCAGTGATTACCAGCAGGACCCGCATACTAAAAAAAATCAAGTTTATTTCTGCATATTTTCGTGAAGAAGCTCATGTTATGCTTCTTTAAAAAATGAAGGATGCATGAACACATCTACTCTATACTTATTAGAGAAAGGAGATAACTGGCACATGTGAACATAATTTTATTGTCCTTTACGCTACCATTTTCATGAACTGCCACACATTTATAAAAATATACTAACGTCTTCATGTACAAAGCGAGACTGGAATAGGTGTTACAACGAAGTACAACGAACGCATATTAATAAATATATTTGGTGTTTCATATGCTTCAAGTTCTGTAAAAATAAATCAGTTGCTATGAAACGTAAATTGAAGAGGGAGTATTATACAAACAGTATTACACAGAACGAGAGCGATGCAAAGAAGGTGTGGCAAGTAGTCAGAGATGTTACAGGCATAGGCCAGACAAAACGCATTCTTCCAGATAACATCTCCTCAAAGGTTGCAGAAGATTTCAATGCATATTTCACTAGTATTGGAGCTAACCTTGCCTCACAGTTTTGCTCGTCGATATCTGCTCCTTCTCTCCCCAAATTAATTGATAATGATTTCAACCTTGCAGCTGTCACAACGGATGAAATCAAATCTGTCGTGGCTAAGATGCCGGTCAATAAAGCCACTGGTGATGATAGAATACCAGTTAAGGTTATTAAAGATAACGTTAACCTTCTTTGCATTCCGATATGTCATATTTTCAACCATGCATTTACCTGTCGTATATATCCATCTAGCTTAGAAAACGCCAAAGTAGTTCCTGTATACAAATCAGGGGACTCAAACAACCCTGAAAACTACAGACCGATCTCGGTTCTAAGCTGTCTTAATATACTTTTCGAGAAGATAATTGTCCTTCAATTAAAACGCTTTCTGGTTGACAACGACATCATATGCCCACAACAGCACGGATTCGTTCCCGCTAGGTCTACTGCTTCAGCCATTCTAACCCTCTCGCACAATATAATCACCGCGCTCCACAACGGTAAAATCGCAGTAGCAGTCTTCCTGGATATTAAAAAGGCATTCGATACAGTTCCCCATGACATACTATTACAAAAACTTGAAAGTTATGGGTTCAGTGACAGTTCACTCCAGTTCTTCTCAAGCTACTTGTCCTCGCGCAAACAAAAAGTGGTGATTAACAATAACGAATCGGCATACAGCACAATACTGTGTGGAGTGCCCCAGGGACCCGTATTAGGCCCGGTACTTTTTTCTCTGTACATAAATGATTTCCCCAAAACACTAGTGTACTCTAAAGCATTAATGTACGCGGAGGATACCGCCATAGTATTCACAGGAGATAGTCTTTCAACACTGCAAGCCAATATAATGTCTGAATTGACACACGTAAGCAACTGGTTTATACAGAATAAATTGACACTACATTCGGAGAAAACGAAGTATGTTGTTTTTCGATCAAGGCGAAAGGATATTGACACGGCGTCTATGCAACTTTACCTGAACAACAGTCCTATCGAACAAGTGGTTTCTTTTAAATATTTAGGAGTGTTTTTTGACCAGCACCTTCACTGGGAAGAACAAATTCATAGTGTTTGTAGAAAGGTGGCTTATGGTTGTTATACCTTAATCAAAGCACGCGAATGCTTTCCCCCCAGCGTGCTTCGAACATTGTACTTTTCCTTCTGTCATTCATATATTAGTTACTGTATTGAATCGTGGGGTGTAACGTATACGACATACCTAGAGCCATTACTACGACTACAAAAGAGAGCCCTAAGCATAATAAGTGGAAACCATAGAAATTCATATAAAACTACATTTCAGGAACAACAAATCTTATCAGTTTGGGCACTTCGCGGTTATAAGGTTGCCCTTTTTGTTCAGAAAATTATAGGCACTAGATTTCCCCTCTCCTCCACTCTATTTACAGTACCATCGCGAAACACTAGACACGCATCGAATGGCAATTTTAACTTACCTACAAGCTATAACTTATATGGAAAACGCTTATAGGAATTTCATGGGACTAAAATTTGGAACCGACTACCCTTAGAAGTTAAAGTGGCAAGAAATTTTAAGCACAGTGTGAAATTATTTTGCTTGCAGCATCAAGACATATAAATAGGTTTTTTTTTGCACTTTCTCCTGCGCTAATTAGTGATTTACCCAGTCACTTATTATATATCACGATGATGGTGAAACAAACTATATTTGGGTATGTTGTGAAAATGCATTTATGTTCACGCGCTTATGTATGTAGTATGTATGTGCATATGTGAATAGTTATATGTATAAATAATTGTGTATATATGTGTTTATTGCTCAATATGCTCTACTAAGCTGCTTTTATATACTCCGATATGGACCGATCACTAGCCAATGTAGGCTAACGGTCCAGATATCTTGTAATCTTTTCTTTGGTTTGTAATAAAAATCAGATTGAATGATTGAAAAAAAAAACCTTGACAAACCTATGAGACACACTGCAGTGCAGGACTCCGGAAATTTCTGTTATCTGGTGTTCCTTAACGTGTGCTGATAATTACGCAGTACACGGGCGCCTAGCATTTCGCCTCGCAGAAATGCGACTTCCGTGGTATGGATTGAAGACCAGACGTTGGGAACAAAACAAACTAATCTCCCGCAAGCAAGGGAATGCTTCGGTTGAATTTTGTTGATGGCCAGCGCAATACAGCTTTCGCCATACCTTCACATTCTCACAAAAACCAGTCGTAGCCACGAGAGCAAGAATCATGCATCCTATTAAAACAAGCACAATAAGAAAACCATTGACGACAGTGTTCTAGTTGAATGTCGCGAAAAATATTACGCCATTATTCCGCTCGAAACTGCTATATTTTACGTGCATCCAGGTGCCTTTAACGTCACACCTTGCATGTTTCTTTGACAAGTTTATTGATACCTCGTTGTTTCTGCTCATTAAGTGTATCAGCAGGCTTCCAAAAAAAAAACACCTGTCGCATCGCTTGATGAATGAATATCCCAACTTCTATTGTATATTTAAGGCAAGCTATCTAAAGGGGCACAATGTGCACTGTTGAGTTTCGTTCACTGGTTCCCTTATGATTTTGGGTTCTTCACGCATTATTCACGGGTGCACGAAGGCTAGCTTGGTCCCCAACTTTCCGGCTTTGCACAGAAGCGGCGTCGCACTCATTGCCGTTCCTTGGGTTCTTAAACAAACTGTATCGAAAAAACAAAACATGCAGTTCTTAAAGTACTCGCCCGTTTGTTGCTCTTCTTCGTCCCTTTGTTTTCGGCACGTGCTTGTCAACTATGAATCTATTACAATTATAGGCCGACTCAACGTTATGCTCAAGTCAACATCTCTGCTATCATGAATTTTTTCCAGCATGACATAGCTTTCCTTGCCTGACGCTAAGCGCATTCGCACACTTCTGAGCGTGTTCCCGCTTGGTGCAAACAATAGCGGCCACGCTAGCTTCTGCACAGTGAACGTTGCATAATGGACCCTTACATGCAGTTTCATTGTGTTAATTATTACATAGGTAAACTATTCAGTCACCTCATGGTACACATATATGTTCATTATTTCCTCATGTATTTTCACCGCGCTGAGCGAGTTACCAGAAGAAATGGTTAATGCGGACTCGGCACAATCGTTCACTTATCCCGTCAATAGCCTTTCTGCTGACTTTTGAAATTCTGCTCTGTACTTATGTTGCTTATTCAAGTGCCGCATTTTGGTATTTTTTACAGCGAAAGCTGTTACGAGATCACAACACGGGTTACGTGCACCGTAGTTCTCTGCTGCCACCGGTGTTTGTATTCGCGCAAAAGGAGAAAAAAACTAAGGAAAAAACAGCAAGACTACAATTGGATTCGAACCCGAGTCTCCTGCGTGCCGACCGAGCCTTCTACACTCAGCTACGCCTGTGCTTGGAACTCCGTGGCAGACTGATCGTAGGCAGGCTTCATGCCAGTAAAGAAATTGCCACTAATGTGTGTAAATAATGCGTTGAGAACAGCAACAGAGCAGTCAGCAACCACACCATGCGAATTTCATATTGAGTGGGTCGTTGAATGGCACTACCATATCATAATAGCGTTAGACATAATCCTTCCTCGTCGTCAACCACGGCAAGAAAATATTGCACACAATTTCTTGTAAGCGTGAAGCGGATGACGCTGCACCGAATATTGACGAAGGATGGCATACTGGATATTATGTTTTCTTGGCACCAGAGTGGGTCTGTGTCATGGATTCCAGGCTACAAACAAACAAATTCCCGCACCAAAATTATGGCGTAGTGGCTACACCGCAAGTAGGCCTTGTAGCCTTTACCCAAATTGTTTGAAAAGGCACCGAAATGCTGCTCTTTCAGCTGTCGCAGTGTCTGTGCTGCGCGTTCCGCTCAAGCCTGGAGGGTTTTTTTTTCTTGTCATTTGTGCTGTATTGTTTTTAGCGTGTTCAGTTTCCGAAATTATTATTGAAATTCATTTACTCACTCCTGCTGCAGCCCGAAAGCGCTCTGTAGTATTTGTAATTATGTGAATAAATAAATAAATGAAGAAGTAAATATTCACTGTATATATATCATGAAATATACTTGCCCTAATTGGTATCGTTTCAATGTTTCTAATTCAGGAATTTCGATATTCGCTTCTCATCTGAGTTCTTTCGGAAGAAGTTATTCATTACACAGAGTGAATTTTCTTCGGTAAATTCCACAACGCCTTTCTTCTGGTATTTGTTGAGACAACGCTATGCTTGTCGGTCAATTGTTCCTTTCAGCCTTCTTCCTTCTGCCGCATTGAGTGAGACACTCCACAGTGCAGAGTAATTGACAGCCTAAGCCGAAACCAAATGGCGGCTGACGCTGGCGGCACAGCCCACCTGCGTGAATGGAAATCTACGAAGGGACAAAACGCGCGTTCCTTGGTGGCCGATTCTGACTGAAGCAGCAAAGGGTGCACTTGAAAGGGCGTAACCGAAATGCTGTTGTGGAGGCGGTTCTGATATTCTTATCGAATGTTCGTGCGTGTATGCATGCACGTGCAAACTCGAAAAAAAATATTTGAGGGTGTGAGGCGGGGGAACCCACTTGCCGTCCGCTCGAAACAAGATTTATCTTGTGGCAGCTTTCCGTTCTGGGCCATGCTGTTACCTCGTTTCAGCTGAGGCACTCCATCACTATACTTAAAAAAAATCACTGTATTTGTTCAAAAAGAAAAGGTTAAAGACAGCGCGTAAAACCCATAGGTGTATCTATCAAATGAGAATTCGTTTATTTCACACAAAAGAAAAAAAACGAAGCTCTTGAGTGCCGCTGAAGGCGTTTTGACGGTAGGCTTTCATCCCTGGATGGAAATGTAAGGAAGCCTCATTCGGCGATGCGCCATGGGAGAGGTGACAAGTTCTGAACATCGTCGAATTAGTCTCCGACGGCGTCGTTGAGGCTAGCGTACGAGAGTTGCTGCTCCAGAGATAGTTTCCATCCAGAAGCGCGCAGCTCTATAAGTTCGAGCAGCGTCAGGCGATCATCCTCCGGAATATCTGACGACAAGAAAGCGTCCCGCAAGCAGGTCACCAGTGCCGCCATGCGGGCAGGGGCACCTCGTTCTGCAGCTTCGCCGGCTGTAGTTAGGGCTCTGCGGAGGCACTCGACCTGCGGTGGCAGTTTTAAAACATTAATATATTATTATATGCATAGCAGTCTGTTAAAATGTGTTGTCCAACTGAAGAAAAAATCGCGCATCTCTACAAGGCTTCAACACTCTTGACCTACACTCTTAGAAAAAAGGCAGTGCTACTTACTAACTTTGAGGTAGTAAATTGTTGTCGAAACATTCACTACCTAAGTAGTAACTGCAGGTAGTAGATCACAGACATTCACTACCTCTGGTTTATTCTCGTACTAAGCGTCTGTGGTATACTACCTGCAGTTACTACTTAGGTAGTGAATGTTGTGATAACAATTTACTACCTCAAAGTTAGTAAGTAGGACTGCCTTTTTTAACAGTGTACGAAGGCTCGTTAAAGAGTCCAAGCAATGGATTCAAGTCGCCAAAGGTCGGCGCACTGTTCCTGCTCTTGCTCTTGTATCGCCGATGCTTGAAAATGCGCTAGCATTGGTCGACATCTTTCCCCGACCCAGTCAATCCCACTACTACTATCTCTCCTCCCTACACCACCTGTTCTAATCCTGCCGCAGCTTACCCTTCATTCTGGTTCTTTCTACCTTGCGTGGCTTTCCACCGTGCGTGGCCTTCTCCATATTGCTACGCTTTCTCCACCTGGCTCAAGTAGCTCCTCTATAGGCTTCTCCTGTACCTCTCATAGCTTTAACTCTGTTTTCCCTCTTGTCGGGCTTCGCTCTCACGCGTGGGCTAAAAAGTGCGCACAGCCGATCCTCGCTTTCAAACAGTTCCTTTGTTAAGAAGGCTTCATAGAACATGTATATAACAGAGACGAGTCAACTATTCTGCAACAAAGCCACACCAGTGCGCGAAAGTTCTTGGTGAAAACACCCTATACGTGGTTTATGTAAAATGAGACATGTGAAATCAGGGAAGAGGTGGGAACACATGGCCTAAGCACACAATTGAACTGTCAGTAGCACTATGTCAACCAGTAACATGTGGGGGCTTGGACAGCTTCACTGATGTTACAATGGGCACAGCAATAACTAATGTTCTAAAGTGATATGCCTACTTAGAAAAGGTAGCTAGTGTCACAGAACGAGCGCTAAAAATGGGCGCGCCGCCAAATTCTTGCGATAACGCGCGAAAGAGACGCCGCGAGGTCAAAAGAAAAAAAAGAAAACAAACATCCAAGGCTCCCCGGGGCGCACGCTCTCCTCTCGGAAGCGTGGCTTCGCCGACGAACCTCCTCACCCCACAACGGCGGTCGAGCAAGCGCTGGAAAGTTCCAGAAGGAAATAGGCGTGGTCATACCGAGCTGAGTCATCTGCCGCGGAGGGCGTTCCAACCGTCTCGCCCTCTTCCCAGCCTTCGCTGCGTATCGCGCCGACGAAATGATGAGAACCTTCTGGAATCTCGCACGGAAGATATTTAACCGAGCAGCCGAGATGAGAGATCACGAGAAGACGGAAGTAGCGCCAGAGTGCGTAGGGATTCCACCGTGTAGTCGGTGAAGGTTTTGTCCGTAGGGACGAAGCAGGAGATGAAGAGGATTTCCACCTGAGGGGTGACGACTCGAGCTACAGGCAAGAGTGTGTGTTTACCGCTATCGAGCGAAGACGCGTGGCGACAGCTGCGTGTGTGAAGCCGACGTGTTTCTGGCGAAGAAGTTGAAGCTTGGAGTTGGCCAATTGACGACGCGAGGTTTCCTGGAAGAGAAACTTCGGGGGCAGCGGAACGACAACAACACTGGACTTTGAGTGAGTGATTCTCGGAAGAGTGTCATCTAGACTTTTGTTCCAAGAACTTTGGACAGAATAGGTTTTCTATCTCTTTAGTCTTTAAGTGTCTTGGTGGTTCAATGCATGCGACTGCATTGTAGTGCGTATCGTTGTCTGTGTCCGTTGTTTTGAGTGTGGCTGATTGTACTGTGTAGTACGTTGTTTGATTGGCGACGTATTGTATATAACTATTGTGGAGTGTGCATTCTTGTGTATTGTTTTCGATCTGCCATTTTTGAATATAATATTTGTTTTGTTTATCAACTCTCGGCTCTGACTTGTTCTTTGGGCCACAGCCGGCGTCCGCTGGCGCGCCAAAAAAGACCCCTTCTAAATTGTCCACGCTTTCGTGGTGCGGCTCAGGGGGCCAATACTTCGGCCCTTGGAATTAGCCCGGCGATCGCCTCCCGAATTAACGGGACTGGTGGGACAATTAATCTGGCGTCCGCGACACAGGACCTTTTGGTGCACAGTGTGTCCAAAGAAGTGAGAAAGAGCCTCGAGTGGTTGATACTGCTATCGGAATGATTTTGTGTGTTGTTCAGTGTTCTCGTTAACGAGCGCAGGGGAGTGTTCCGAAAGACCAATTTAGGCAGATACTTTTACACGCGGCAAGGTTTTATTTGCGAGACACAATGGATCTCGAAAAGTTAGTAGCTCTTGGTGAGAAGATGGGTCTTTCTGGCGCCGAACTACGGAAGTGGGTAAGCCAGAAGGAGAAAGAGGTGGTGGAGAGAGATAGGTTGGCAGCTGAGAGAGCCAAGGAAGAAAAAACAGCTGAGTTGGAACGAGAGAGGTTGGCAGTTGAGAGAGCCAAGGAAGAAAAGCAGCTGAGTTGGAGAGAGAGAGGTTGGCAGCTGAGAGGGCCAAGGAAGAAAAAGCAGCTGAGTTGGAGAGAGAGAGGTTGGCAGCTGCGAGAGAGAAGGAAGAAAGAGAGGCAAAGGAGCGACAGCTGAAGGAAGAAAGAGAGGCAAGGGAGCGACAGCTGAAGGAAGAAAGAGAGCAACAATTGAAGTTGGAATTGGAGAGAGAAAAGTTGGCAGCTGAAAGGGCGAGAGAAGAAAGAGAGGCAAGGGAGCGACAGCTGAAAGAAGAAAGAGAGCTGCAATTGAAGTGGGAGCAGGAGAAAGACTGGCAGCTGAGAGGGCGAAAGAAGAAAGAGAGGAAATGGAACGGCAGCGACAGCACAAGGTGGAACTCGAGCGGCTCCGTTTGCAACAGCGAAGTGAAACTCCCGTCCAAGCTAGAGTTGAAAGCAGCGAACGGGAAGATCAGGGTTTCCGCTTGAACCCAAGCAAGCTGCTTGTAGCGTTTGATGAAAGGAAGGACGACCTTGACGCGTACCTTCACCGGTTTGAGACGATTGCGAGAAGCCAAAATTGGCCGGAACATCAATGGGCAACTGCTTTGAGTACTTGCTTGAGTGGTGAAGCGCTCAGTGTGTACGGTAGGCTGACGCCGACCGATGCAGCCAACTATGCAAAGGTGAAAGCTGCTTCGCTGAAGCGATTTAGATTTACTGTAGAAGGTTTCCGGGACAGATTTCAGACAGGAAAGCCAGCTGATGGTGAGACGGCTACGCAGTATGCCGCCCGACTTTGCCATTATTTCGACAGATGGATTGAACTTTCCGGGACAGCGCAGGAGTACGATGAACTTAGAGAGCTCCTAATTAGAGAACAATTTCTTACTAGTTGCCACCCAAGCCTGTCGCTGTACTTGAAAGAGAGGAAGGCTGAGTCACTTGAAGGAATGCTTGAATTGGCTGATCAATTCTTGGAAGCACAAGGTGGCACTAATTTGGCCAAGGTCAAGAAGGATTGTCCCGAGGAGTCGAAGAAATTGGCTCCCGAAGAAAAGAAGCGTGCACCAGAGAGCATTCCGCGATGTTTTCTGTGCAACCGAGTGGGTCATCGCGCGAAAAACTGTCGAACGATCTTTACGAGGCCTACGGCAGTAAAATGTTTTAAGTGTGGTCAGACTGGGCACAAAGCAGACGCTTGTCGGAACGGAGTGAGTCAAACTCACCAGGTATCCTGTGTGCAAGTGGCACCGAAATCTGATAATAATGCCGTCACCGATGGATTCGTAGAGTTGAAGAATGGGGAGAAAATTCCTATTGTGGGTGCTGTAATGTCAAAACAGCCAACCGGTGTTACGAAGGGAATGCCAACGCTGCCTGGAAAGGTTGCAGGCAAGAAGATTATGGTTCTAAGAGACACCGGTAGCTCCACAGTTATCGTGCGGAGAAATTTGGTACGGGAAAGTGAGTTAACAGGCAAAACGAAACCGGTTTGCCTAATTGACCATACCATTCGGATGCTTCCCGAAGCAGAAATCGAGGTTGAAACCCCGTACTTCAGCGGGAAGGTTACTGCTTTATGCATGACGACCCCCCTGTACGACCTTGTCATCGGAAACATTGACGGGGCGCGAGGGCCGAATGATCCAGAACGTTTGGGGGAAGACCCGAAGATAGTGCCCTCGCCAACCCAGCGACCGCGAGATACAGTGGAGGAGCAGCCCGTGACGGATCTCACTAGAGCCCAAGGTGAAGCCGCGGCGCAAGAGACAGTGAATGAGAAGATGATCGTGTTGAATGAGTTCAGGGGCCGAGCAACTGGACTTACGTCGGCACGACCTCAACCGACCGACAGTGTAAAGGAGACGGGGTTGGCCAACCGGGCAAAATGTAGAGACATGATCAAGCTGGTAAATAAACAGACAGGACTCGTCGAATGTTATGACCCTTTAACAGTGTCAGAAGTGGCAACAATGGCTGAGACGCTGCCTCAGATACCTCTCGTTGGAAAAGGCTCGCCGAAAAAGAACAAAGAAAAACAAGAAGAGATCGAGCAAGCACCGCAAGAAAGGACGCAAGCGCAGCTCGAAATACACAGGATAGGTGTCGAGGTCGAATCTGAATGTGCTTGGCAGTGCTGAGTGCCATATGTTGTGTTAATGTCCTTGTTGTCCTGTGTCGCAACTGTATGTTGAGTGAGTCAAAATGTTTGTTTCGGTAATGTGATGTATAGTAATGATGTGAGTATAGTAATTGTTGTAATGAGAGAACTTTATACATTTGTATTGTTTGGAATGTGTGATGAAGTGTTGTAGTCATATACCTGTGGCTATATTTCATGTGTCGTAGAATTGAATTACAATGTACAGTTGTATTGAGGATCTATTGTGAATGTGAAGTGTCATGAGCGACGGTTTGTGTTACAGTCTTGCAGAGTGTGTGTTGACTGTTCGCGCTCGTTTGTGTGGTTTGAAATATTATGAGATAATATTCTTAAAGGGGGGGGGCAGTGTCACAGAACGAGCGCTAAAAATGGGAGCGCCGCCAAATTCTTGCGATAACGCGCGAAAGAGACGCCGCGAGGTTTAAAGAAAAAAAAAGAAAACAAACATCCAAGGCTCCCCGGGGCGCGCGCTCTCCTCTCGGAAGCGTGGCTTCGCCGACGAACCTCCTCACCCCACAACGGCGGTCGAGCAAGCGCTGGAAAGTTCCAGAAGGAAATAGGCGTGGTCATACCGAGCTGAGTCATCTGCCGTGGAGGGCGTTCCAACCATCGCGCCCTCTTCCCAGCCTTCGCTGCGTATCGCGCCGACGAAATGATGAGAACCTTCTGGAATCTCGCACGGAAGGTATTTAACCGAGCAGCCGAGATGAGAGATCAGGAGAAGACGGAAGTAGCACCAGAGTGCGTAGGGATTCCGCCGTGTAGTCGGCGAAGGTTTTGTCCGTAGGGACGAAGCAGGAGATGAAGAGGATTTCCACCTGAGGGGTGACGACTCGAGCTACAGGCAAGAGTGTGTGTTTACCGCTATCGAACGAAGACGCGTGGCGACAGCTGCGTGTGTGAAGCCGACGTGTTCGGGCGAAGAAGTTTGAAGCTTGGAGAGTGGCCTATTGAAGACGTGAGGTTTCCTGGAAGAGAAACTTCGGCGAGGTTTCCTGGAAGAGAAACTTCGAGGGCTGCGGAACGACAACAACACTGGACTTTGAGTGAGTGATTCTCGGAAGAGTATCATCCAGACTTTTGTTCCAAGAACTTTGGACTGGATAGGTTTTCTATCTCTTTAGTCTTTAAGTGTTTTGGTGGTTCAATGCATGCGACTGCATTGTAGTGCGTATCGTTGTCTGTGTCCGTTGTTTTGAGTGTGGCTGATTGTACTGTGTAGTACGTTGTTTGATTGGTGACGTATTGTATGTAACTATTGTGGAGTGTGCATTCTTGTGTATTGTTTTCGATCTGCCATTTTTGAATATAATATTTGTTTTGTTTATCAACTCTCGGCTCTGGCTTGTTCTTTGGGCCACAGCCGGCGTCCGCTGGCGCGCCAAAAAGGACCCCTTCTAAATTGTCCACGCTTTCGTGGTGCGGTTCGGGGGGCCAATACTTCGGCCCTTGGAATTAGCCCGGTGATCGCCTCCCGAATTAACGGGACTGGTGTGACAGCTAGTAACCACAGAACCGAACCACGAGAGTCAATTAGCTAGAAGAATAAGGATGGGGCGGAGCATACTCGACACACATTCTAAAATCATTGATGGGAAGGCTACCACTATCTCTTATAAAGAATGTATATAAGAGCTTCATCTTACAGACACTTACCTACGGAGCAGGATCCTGGAAGCTTTCAAAGACCCAGAATTCAACAAAAATTGATGATGATGCAGTGAGCGATGGAAAGCAAAATGATATGTGTAACCTCAAGAGACAATAAGGGAGCAGAGTTGGTCAGGGAACAAACCGGGGTTACGGCTATCATAGTCAAAATTAAGAAGAATAAATAATCATGGGCAGAGCACGCAGTGCGTAGGCAGGATAAGCGCTGGTCATTAAAGGTAACTGACTGGATTATAAGAGAAAGTAGACGTGTGAGATGAAGACAGAAAGTTGTGTGGGCAGATGAGATTAAGAAAGAATTTGAGGCACAACGTGGAACTAAAAGCACAAGAGCAGATTGGTAGGCGTAAGACGTAAGAGGTCTGTTCTCTGCAGTGGGCGTTGTCAGGCTGATAGTGACGAGGATAACTAATCAGCATCGTGCACAATGTGAACAATACAGTAAAATCTCTATAATTTATTTTTATGAAACTGGTAAATGTATCAAAACTCATCAAA
The DNA here is from genome assembly GCF_043290135.1 of Rhipicephalus microplus. NCBI lineage: Eukaryota > Metazoa > Arthropoda > Arachnida > Ixodida > Ixodidae > Rhipicephalus > Rhipicephalus microplus. Next base: position 98,722,447 of record NC_134709.1, read on the forward strand.
TGCCGAGCTATCGAATGTATCAAGAAAACAGTAAAATAAATGTCTGACATATATATACTTCCATTTTCTTTATGAGTGCGAAAATGCTACACTTATTCCGCTTAAGACCAGTGTAAAAGCAGGAACTTTTGACCCCGCTGCCAGACTACCGTGTTCAATTAAAACGAGAAGTTTTAGGCAGGCCTCCCATGTGTGTACTGCCGCCATTACGCGGCAACCACCACAAGAAGGCCGTCACTAACTGATGAAAATAGTGATCACGACCCCCCCCCCCCCCCAAACTTGTTTCAGTTGGCTGCGAATGCTGTTTTTGCTCTTTTGTGACAAAGAATAGCGGTGTTTCGTGTTCAGCGTGCTCCGAGGATTATCCAAACGAACTGGGCTGTGGCCTAATGTGACCGAATTAAAGAGAGTTTCCTTCCGTTGAGCAACGCGTAGGCTGGCCGGAGCCAAAGGACCAGTGCGAATGATGCTATTTTCCGGATTGTTGAGCTACGACCTATAAAGCTTTTACTGTATTTGCATATACGTATATGTAGGTGCACAGAGTGCCTTATACAGACGCGTAGTTGTTTATTTGTTAAAGGAGCAATGATATCAACTTTATGCATGTCACATTTATTGCGTCAACGCGTAGGTGTCAATCCCTTGGTGACGGTTCGGCACTGATCACGCAACATAGGGACAAATTAATATACGTAATCTCGATCACTATGACCGGCATCGAACCCAATAGAAAATGGGTGCAAAGCACGCCAATTTTCAGCGCTGCCAGCACTGCCAAGTGGTCACCTCCCGCAGTCCCGCCCCGTCTGATCAAGCGGCCACAAGAAATAGTGACTTAATTTTCACTTGACACTCGTTCTGCTCTGTGAGCACGTGTATAAGCATGCCTCGGCTAAAGCTATTGTCGTCGCCGCCGTCATCAGCGTCCACAAGTGATGATCAAAACACTAAGGAATATGGAATCGTGACGATTCCCACCGCGGTGAACCCATGTTGCTTCGATCCTCTTTTGAACATTTACTCTGAAATCGACGCCGGGCCAAGCAGTGACGAGGCAGCTGGAGACGCACGCTTGGGCCACGCTGGCTGGTAAGACAAATGAACGCTGCGTGCGTGTTACTTGTTCGCGATGAGCCTATAGCTTCAAATAATCACATTCGCACACACTAATTCCCGACAAATCACGTGAAGCAGCAAACACACACGCAGAATTAACACGAAAGCCCTGCACAAACCATGCAAAACAAAGCAAGTGAAGCCGTTGCCAGGCAGTCAGGCGTTGCTACCAGACGGTACCGCATGTAGACTCCGTGATGACAACGCTAAAATTGTCAACATCATTGCTGCTCACTCATCGTCACTTGGCAATGCCACTTTGCGTGGCCCAGGAGCTCTCTGAACACGCCAAAATACTGTCGATGACTCATGGCCGGGAATGCACCGATGAGATTTGGCACACCTAGTTTTCTCGGTGGTGGTAGCTTTGAACGCTCTTTGCATTTGAAACAAAATAACCTCTACGCAACGGATGTGATTCCTACTCCACCGAAGAGCACGTGCATACCAAAGAAGCGAATGAACTCCACATTTTATGTTTGAATTTCGGTGTCACTGCTCCTTGAGAACTTAAGACTGTGATTAATGAACGGCTTGTACTTAGCAACCATATTTGTGTAGGTGCACCAACAGAGTTTATGATGGGTCCTATGGCGAGCCGTGGTGGTGGTGGCTATGATGACAATAACATACCTCGGTGTGATGGTCCAGCTCAGGCGACCTGAGGACAAGCTTGCAGGAATCGCACAGGAGGGCTGCGATGCAGAAGATGTGTCCGGGGTGGCACGAGCCCACCGATGCAGCCGTTCCTTTTCCAGGGATGGATGACAGAAGCGTGGCCATGAAGCCAACTAAAGCGGTCAGTTGGTTACCAGCATCTTGCTGTGGCGGCGGCTCCCATTGCACAATTGCAGTGGATCTCCGCAGCAGGACGTTGTGTTGCTTGAACCAATCACAGCAGGTCCACAACAGCCAATCGATGAACACCCCATCCAGCTCAGCCTGTAATATTATGCTATGCATTGCAAATAAATATAAGAATATATGTGGGAGTTTAACGTCTCAAAACCACGATATCATTGAGAGAAACCGTCATGAAGGCCTCGGGAAATTTCGACCACCTGGGATTCTTTGAAGTGCACCAAATTTCAAGCATTTTCGCCTCCATCGAAAATGCGGTCGGCGCGGCCAGGATTTGATCCCGCGACTTGCAGACTGTAGTCGTGTTCATTAACCACTAGAGCACTATGACGGGTTATTGCCAATACAGGCGTAACAAAAAATATTATCTAACCAGTGGATGGTAAATAATGGCAAATTTCCGACATGTAATTGTAGGTAGCTTGGTCGTAGATGACCAAAAATGATATCCCGCTGTCTAAAGACGCCCCAGGAAGGCAATGTCTTCTACCGTGTAGCTGAGTATTCTATACCTCCTACTACAGGCCTGTCGAATTACGCACTAACGTTTGTCCACTCATTTTTACCATTACGATACAGCGTTTATGGAGGATTTAGCAAGACGCGGATGATCAACAAATGTTATCGCCCCTGCTGGTTGCTGCTTTAAAAAATCACATCTGTTCAGTAAACTTCAGTTCAAAGTAGAGTGTCTGTTTAGTGTACTTCTTGTTTATGGCTCGCTTCATAGCACTCGTCTTTATTTCATCCGATTCATAGAGGGGCTCGAAATGAGAATGACCAGACCTACGCAGAAAACGCGGCACAATCACAGCGAAAGCTCCAAGAGTGGCCTTTCCAGCGCGCTATGTAAACACTCTTGGGGCAGTTACCCTTTGCAAGTACCCCGTAGTTATCTTGACACGTCCCTGTCTTTATTTCTTCTGTCTTGCTTTCCATGCAACTGCAAAGACTGGGTAACGGTGTGAAAGCGGCAGGTCTGCCAAATAGGTCTGTAGACCAGCAAACTTTATATTAATTGCAGTTATTCCAGTATTCATTCGTAAATCTCTTGATGTGTCACTCTAGAGCCGCAAACGTAATGATCTTGAATGATGGCCTCCTATCTACGATTGGAAGCACTTTCAGGGACATTGCGACCACAGAGAACCTAACAACAGCAGTTGCCAATACCAATAAAAAATTTCCAGGTCCACGCAGAACACGTAGCGCGTTCCCAAAGAAAGCTGGAACAGCGTCCTTTCCACAGACAGTTCCATACACTCCAAAAGCAACTGATACAAGTTCAAGGTACACATTACGTCATGAAAAATGTAACTTTTGGGAAGTAGGGGATACTCAATATATGCCCACTTTCTGCTGTGGCCACTGACGGTAAAAAGTTATGGCTGAAGCTTTTATAATTGGTTAAAGTACTGAATTGCAGTCGTTGTGCAATTGATATTGAGTAACCCCTGTTTGTTATATGTTAACACGGTTCCTGGCCAGACAAACCTGCATAGCGTGTTCCAGTGAAGGAGTGTTAGCAACCACCATCTTTCTAAGGGCTCGATGGCCGCGCAGAAATCCGGGGTTCAAATCCCATCCATTCCTAGAAATATTTTTTCTCGATTACATTTAACTTGGTTGCGGACACCAGCATTGGCAGCGGCGTATAATCGCGGTGCCTAAATCACATCTTGTTGTGATCTCAATGCAGCTTTTACTATGACATATTATGATGGTGCCTGAGGCCCTTACTGGCACCAGAGTCGTAGCCGAAAGCACAGAGCATATGCTAGGTAGGTAGAGGGTGGCTGTATTTGTCGCCCAGCTTGACTTCATTGCTTCATACGGAAAACCAAGGTGGAGGGCACGAAACCGACCCCGCAGTTGAAGATGCTCATGCTGTCTTGACTATGATAAGAAAAGTGGTCGATATTCCTTAAATTTTTTCTCGGTTCATTTTCTTTTCTTAATTTCGCGGATAGTGGTTGTGGACACCAGCGGTGGTGGACAACCGCTCCCACTGCCACTTCCATTGTTATCTGATAACAGCTTTCACTGCAAAAAAAAAACGTCATCTCCCCGACGTAAAGGAAGATGGAGGAGGTCGCTCGGAACTGGTCGGGAGAACCCACGGGTTCTCTGGACGAGTCCCTTCTTATAGCAAGGCGTGTTAACGAGCCGCGGCACTTGAGGTGTGTTTCGAAGGCGGCGGCGTCGGGCACGTTCCGCTGCAGACACTGCACGAGAGGAAACTCTCGTTGGAGCACAGTGATGACGTTCTCGTGGATCTGGTAGTTACGGCTGTAGACGATGGTCGTGATATTGTTAAAGCACACGTGGTCGCGTGGTCGCATACCTTAAATCTATGGCCGAACAAGCGATTCAAGAAGTCTCGCTTGAAGTGGGCGTTGGTGCAACCAAACTCGGGTAGTGACATTTAGGTGCTTGATCGCTGTTTCCCGCGACCACTCCGATTACAGGTTTTCTTTCCGCAGCGTACGTGCCGCCTCTGCTTCGCGGGCTCTCACTTGAGGATCCGCTGGTCGACGAGCCCTCTTTGCGTCAGCTGCGCGAGCCCTCACCGCTTCTGCCACATCCGCATCGATGCTGGCACTGCTTTGCGATTGCTACCGACACTACTGTCTTTTTTCAAACTCGCAAGCTTTCATTGCGGGGTCTAGGCGGCAGGCCTGTATTGCAGCCGTACTGCGAGGTCTCTGCGCCGCTGCCTTCGATTTAAAGGTGTTAATCATGAGTAGCTGCGTGGAGATGTGCACTCACCGAGCCACTGCAGCTATCAGATAGGAAGTGTACCAAAAGCCCTCGCCTCGATAACTAGAGTAACGTCAAGGGACATGCCCCAAGCATAAGCTTGGCGAGCAAACTCCCAACGAAACGCGCGTTTCTCGATAAAAAAGATTCTTTTCAATTTAACGGACTCTGTTGCCACATGCAGGAGAAAATCTAGCTCGCCGACGTAAGGTTTTTTAAGTGATAAAGGCGAAAGCCTTCCATGCCTTACCAAACGCTAAATGTGACCATCGCCAGTGTACAACGTCAGCGGTGAGTGATGCAAAGACTATCCTAAAGAAAGACTGAAAGTAAAAAAAAAACTTTTTGGCGTGTTAGTGAAGTACACTGGCAGAATCACGAAAACACCTCTCCTACGACAAGACGACGTTCGGCTAGCGAGAAAACTAACGAAAAGAAAATGCGGGTGGAGACGTTACTGTGAGATTCCCCCACCAAACACCGTGACGAAGTAAATTTGGAAAACGTTTACTCGGTCGTACATAGCATCTACTCAATAAAAAGGAAGTACCTTGGCTTCTGTCGGTGTCCTAGACTTAGCATAGGAGATTTCGAAAATTTTCATCCAGCCAATGTCGAGAACATACGAAAAGTACATTTCAGAATTTTCAGCATCACGTGTGGCGATTTCGGCGCGAGATTCAACGATCAAACTTCAGTATAGTTTCTCCACTAATATTTAACTTATGATAGCAAAACTTGAAGTGTACGAGTTCTTAGAGTGCACTTTATCAACCTAAACCAAATTATTGCTTCTTTTCGGTGTCTCTTTAGCAAAATAAACTCGCAGATTGCGAAAATTCGGGACGTCGCTTTGAAGTCATGACTACGCCACATGGTCACGTCATCATATGTCTTTGTCGTTCTGTCAAAGATTAGCCGATCCTGGAGGCAGTGGAAACCATGTTACTTAACGGAAGCTTTTGTTGAGTGGCGGGGCATTGTCATTACATCTACCGAAAAGAATGCAAAGACTGCTACTGCCTTCGTGTCATCTCAGCTTTATGCTTATGAAACACTGACAGTTCTGCCATGTGGATTTTAGCTAGCTGAGTCGAATATTTTTTCATTCAACACAGGAAAACTTTCAGTGACAGACATGCGGAGGACAGTGGTTTTTCCGCTAGGTATAAACTTCATTGGAAGCATAAGCCCGTCCCAGGAGTTATTACGACGCTGGGTTACAGATAAGGAAAAGGCTAGCGAAGCAGATCATTAGTCTGTTGA